>NC_090646.1:61458021-62170521 GCF_040937935.1 Hyperolius riggenbachi
TGAAAAGACAGAAGAAGGTGTGATCTATAAGTACCCTTTAACACCCTGTTAGCTGCGACATGAGAAACACTTAGTCGCTCAATTCTTCCTTATTACTGTCTGCAATTACTATATCATTGTACTGAGCAGCTCTGTAGGTCAAAACCTCCAGGATGAAAATGTCGACATTTCATTAGCGCTGCCTGAAGAATCCTGAGGCGTGGCCACCGATTCCTATTCACAAAACCGCAAGAACCGGGGCAGCCTAGCCTAGCTGCCTTCAAACCCCGCCCCTCAGTATAAGCCACTCCCCAACTCATGCATATGGCAGGCTCCATATTTTCTTTTTAGCAAAGTAGTGCTGATTATCATTTATCATGATAGTAAAATAGCAAAGACTAGTTCCTGCTTGTTCATATTCCTGCAGTTTTTTTCTGCATTAAAATGCATAATGTTGCAGTAAAATACTTATGCATTATTTGGATGAAACTCCATTGTAACTAGAACAAAAAGTTGGATTTACCGAAAATGTTTGGCCGCGATCGTTATGCGATTTTTCGTTAGCGGCAGCATGTACTGTGATTGTGAACGTGTGAGTCGTGCGGGAAAACTACTCAGTAGTGCCATTTAGCATAGTATTCTACAGTATCTCATAATCATTAACTTCCGATTGGGGATCAGTGAATAATGGCGCACAGCGCCTATGCATAAGAATGGCGCCGCATTAAAAAGATACGCTTATCGCTATTTATCGTTACTACTGCATAATAATGGCGCGCAGGGAAAAAAAGAAGAAAAACGACACACACTAACGTTGTTTATTAATAGTGGCACACACTAACGTTATTTATCAATAGTGGCACACACTAACGTTATTTATCAATAGCGCCCTACATAAGCCAAACTGCAGACGTTATTTAACTGCAAAACGGTGAATGGATTTAATGTAACACTGTCAAGGTTAGGGTTAGGCACCACCAGGGGGGTCTTAGGGTTAGGCACCACCAAGGGGGTGGTTAGGGTTAGGTACAGGGAGGGTTCTGTGTGAGAGTAGGGTTAGGTATAGTTACAGTACAATATACACCACCAGGGGGTCTTAGGGTTAGGAACCACCAGGGGGGGTCTTAGGGTTAGGCACCACCAGGGGGGTGGTTAGGGTTAGGCACCACCGGGGGGGTTTAGGGGTTAGGGATAGGTACAGAGAGGGTTCTGTGTGGTAACGCTAAATAACGATAAGGCTTTAACGCTAAATAACAATAAGGCTTTAACGTTAAATAGCGATAAGCGGCAAACGGATTAGCGGCAACACTGTGCGCCATTATTTGCAGGCGCCATTTTCAGATGGATGCTCCGATTGTTTCTGACACCATTTCATGCCATCGATTTGTAATAAAAAGAAATTCTCTGATTGTGTACAATCAAGCACATACGACTGTATTTACAATCAAACTATTTATGAAAAAAACCTTCTGATTTCTTTTTCCGCATGTGAGGAAAATATTGAACCATTAAAGGTCACCTTAAGAGGTGTGAGGACATTGGATAAAATCGGTAGGGGAGTTAGTACTGTGGCTCTAAAGCAATGAAGGGTTAAAATTCAAGAGCAAGTATAAAGCAAAATACCCTCATCAATAGCCTCCAAAATGTGATTAATCATAAAATTCCATTGCACCCCCTGCAGCTTGCCCCATAACATACATACATGGCCAGCACTCATTGCCATAGCAACGCTCTGTGGTAGACAAGGGGCAGTAACCATTAGACTTGTATTCACGCAGATTAGTGTTTACTAGCATGGGCTACAAGCAGCAGTGATGGACCTTACATGTTTTTTCCAGGATTTGGAACATACCTTGTGCTTGTAACCAATTACCGGAATATACAGTATTTCATAGCTCCCAACTGTCCCTCTTTGGAAACCCAGTCCCTCTTTCTTCCTCAAATGTCCCTTTTTCAGGACTGATGTACAGATATATGTAAATATATGTATTTTATCTACTGAACAATGTGTTTAATTGACTCTAAGCTTAATTTCCATCCTTTAAATGGATATATTTCTTATTTCCAAGTGTTAATATGAAGGAAAATTAACCAGGATAGAAGGTCATGTGTGGTCTGTTTATTTTGACTTTTTATTTTCAGTTCAGGTCCTCTTTAAGTGTCCGTCTTTCCTATCTCAAAAAGTTGGGAGGTGTGAGTATTTGTGCAGGGGAAAATAATAAGGGGGCTTTGTTTTAGATGTCCTCCATCCTTTTACATATAAAGGAAGAAAGACAAGCTGTTTTGAAGAAAGGTCGTGACGACCTGTTTTGAAGACAGTTGTTGAGGGTCTTGTCCATCAGGAAGACATAGGGAGGAAAGGAGTTCCAATAAGCAAGAGCTACTCTAGAGAAGTCTAGCACTGAATGACATACTGATAAGAAAGTAGACTTGACCTGTATTTTTGTGCAGCGGTTCTGCTTTATTGCTTCAAACACCGAAGCTTACAAATAGCAAAACATTCGGTCAGAGACCTTTATCAAATTCAAATCCAGGTTGAGTCTTGAATATTTATTATTATCACTAAGTATTTATATATCGTCAACATCTTCCACTGCACTTTACAGAGTATATATAGCCTTGTCACTCAATGTTCCTCACAGTCATGAGGAGCTCACAGTGTAATCCCTACCATAGTCATATGTCTATTGTAGTGTAGGGCCAATTTTAGGGGGAAGCCAGTTAACTTATATGTATGTTTTTGGGATGTGGGAGGAAACCGGAGTGCCTAGAGGGACCCCACACAGACAAGGGGAGAACATACAAACTCCTTGCAGATGTTGCAAGGAGTTGCCAGCACTGCAAGGCAAGAGTTCCATTCACTAAGCCGCCATGTTGCCCGGTGGCTACTTTCTTATTCAGACTATTTACCCCTCAGGGTCGGGAGCTCCTGGTTTGACTCCCAGGTCAAAGAATTGTTGAATATCACCGGCTGAGGTAACTGTAAGTAGTACTGTATATGGATATGTGTGAGGGATACAGGATTAGATCATTTGAAGCTTCTCCCTCCAACTTTTATTGGTTTGAGAAAATGCCAAAACTGGAGGATTCCTGTAGCCCACCTTTACCTGAAAAGGAAACATTAAAGCCTAGGACCCACTAGGAGCCTTTTCTAAGTGTCAGTGATTTGTAACGCTCTTGCTCGTGCAATGCTATGGGGGATTTTAAAAGAAAATCACATCCCCTTGTTTTTTAATTAGAAGCACTTAGAAAAGGCCTGCTAGTGGGTTCCAGGCTTTACTCTGTTTAGATCAAGCATTCATGTCCCTAACTATTACGGTGGCCACACACCATACAATTTTTTTAAAATATCTGTTCAATTTAAGAATTGCAATCAATTTTTCTGACTGATTGTAATATTTCAAAATTATGACCAATGTACCACACACGTATGTTCAATTGTTCCCCAATTATGATAAAAAGGATTGGAAACTCTGAGAAAATTGCTAGTGTGTGTATATTAATAAACTGACAATCTAACACACACCATATAATCTTTAGAAACATTGAAGTAAAATTTCCAGCATTCCGGAACGATAAAAAAAAAGAGAAATCCGATCGGATGGGTGGACTTGTGCAATATGGTATGGATACAGAGGCGACAAAAGGTTAGAAAGTATCCTAAAACTTTAAAATTGAGGAGGCAGTGGTGGACTTAACTCCTCCAAGTAGACACAAGATAATGCCGATATAGATTTATTAAAAGCAATTTATTTACACATTCCAGAGAATAATACAACGCGTTTTGCGGGCATGTCTCCTCTTCTTCAGGCAATAGGTTGGAGTATATACGATGCAAGTCTGGTGCTGAGCCAAGCGCCTCTGAGGACCAAACCACAATATATCAGTTGCTGTCAGTTATAACTGAAAGGACAACTGATGAGCAAGGTAATGTCCACTTTTACCTATCGCTCAAGTGGGCAGTAATACAGTTGATCACCGTGTGCTGACCCGGAAGATGTTATGGGGTAGTTTGCCATTTTCAAAATGGAGGACGGAGAATTCTATCGATCACAGTGGACAAACAGGAAGTAGGAGAAACATATGGATCAGTAGACTACACAGAGGTAAGTATGACGTGTATGGTTATTTTGACTTTTAATCTTCAGTGCAGGTTTGCTTTAAGCCCAGCGACATGCAGCAGCGGAGGACGTGCGTAAACCTGGAATTACGCATCCACTTAAAAGTAATTTCCCCCCTCGTCAAGTGAACGATAGAGCAGAGCTGCGGCAATATTCAGCAGTTAATAAACTTATTCCGAGATGTCACCTCCACCAGACACAAGATTTATTTGTTGTCCCCTGTAATTTGACACACTTCTGAAGATTTTTTTTTTCCTGATGCAAATATCCTTTTTTCCCCCCGCTGTTGCGGAACCGGAGGAAGAAGAGTGTGCTCATGCTGCTGTTAAATTAATAGATAAGAAAGGGTAATATTTATTCTGCTAAAAAAATAAAAAAAAAACCTTAGCCGCTGCCTGTCAGGACTTTCACCGCTTCGGTTTTGTGTTTCTCTGTGGATTAATAAAGATTTATGACCTGGACGCGTGAAAGCAAATCCACAGGGTCTGTTTAGCAAATATACCTTTGTGGAAAGTATATACAATGTCTTATGTGTTATCACTCAAAAGAGACTGTCATTAACCCCTTTGAGACCAAGGACGTTCCAGTTACGTCCTCTGTGTGACTGTCTGCTGCATGGACCTGAACAAGGAGAATCAGCTGTCATATGAGAGCTCACATCTCCCCTCACTGATCAGAAGCCATGGTAATTAGTTCCTGATCACTAGAGATGGGCCGAACGGTTCGCCGGCGAACGGTTCCCGGCGAACTTCGGTGGTTCGCGTTCGCCTCCCGCAGGCGAACGTTTCCGGAAGTTTGGTTCGCCCCACAATGCACTATGAGGGTCAACTTTGACCCTCTACATCACAGTCAGCAGGCCCAGTGTAGCCAATTAGGCTACACTAGCCCCTGGAGCCCCACCCCCCTTATATAAGGCAGGCAGCGGCGACCATTACGGCCACTCGTGTGCCTGCATTAGAGAGAGTAGGGCGAGCTGCTGTCTGTCTCTCATAGGGAAAGATTAGTTAGGCTTAGCTTTTCCTGGCTGCATACCTGTTCAGTGATCCTGCCACTGCATACCTGTTCTGTGAACCCACCCACCACTGCATACCTGTTCAGTGATCCTGCCACTGCATACCTGTTCTGTGAACCCACCACTGCATACCTGTTCTGTGATCCTGCCACTGCATACCTGTTCTGTGAACCCACCCACCACTGCATACCTGTTCAGTGATCCTGCCACTGCATACCTGTTCTGTGAACCCACCACTGCATACCTGTTCTGTGAACCCACCCACCACTGCATACCTGTTCAGTGATCCTGCCACTGCATACCTGTTCTGTGAACCCACCCACCACTGCATACCTGTTCAGTGATCCTGCCACTGCATACCTGTTCTGTGAACCCACCCACCACTGCATACCTGTTCAGTGATCCTGCCACTGCATACCTGTTCTGTGAACCCACCACTGCATACCTGTTCTGTGAACCCACCCACCACTGCATACCTGTTCAGTGATCCTGCCACTGCATACCTGTTCTGTGAACCCACCCACCACTGCATACCTGTTCAGTGATCCTGCCACTGCATACCTGTTCTGTGAACCCACCCACCACTGCATACCTGTTCAGTGATCCTGCCACTGCATACCTGTTCTGTGAACCCACCACTGCATACCTGTTCTGTGAACCCACCCACCACTGCATACCTGTTCAGTGATCCTGCCACTGCATACCTGTTCTGTGAACCCACCACTGCATACCTGTTCTGTGAACCCACCACTGCATACCTGTTCTGTTCAGTGGACCCGCCACTGCATACCTGTTCTGTTCAGTGGACCCGCCACTGTATACCTGTTTAGTGAACCCGCCACTGCATACCTGTTCTGTTCAGTGAACAGTTTGGTGTGTCAGTGTGAAGCAGTACCTTAATTACACTACCTGATTGATGTATACACATGCAAGATGTTTTAAAGCACTTTAGGCCTGTCATTTAGCATTCAATATGATTTCTGTCCTTAAAACGCTGCTTTGCGTCAAATCCAGATTTTTCCTGGGGACTTTTGGCGTATATCCCACTCCGCCATGCCCCCCTCCAGGTGTTAGACCCCTTGAAACATCTTTTCCATCACTTTTGTGGCCAGCATAATTATTTTTTTTTTTCAAACTTCGCATCCCCATTGAAGTCTATTGCGGTTCGCGAACTTTAACGCGAACCGAACCTTCCGCGGAAGATCGCGAACCCGGTTCGCGAACCTAAAATCGAAGGTTCGGCCCAACTCTACTGATCACTACGATTGCCTCCAATACTAGGGGCAGCAGCGAAAGAAGAGGGCCAGGACTCTCCTGACCTTCCTCCTGCCTGGCATCCAGCCTCGCACTTCCTCTAGTGTCGGGTCCCGGCTTGATGATGACACAGTACTTAGCGGCAGTGCAAGGCGGGGAGAGCTGCTTGTCGCTGGACCTGGGGAGGGCGAGTAATGGCTGGCTACCTATACTGGAGACACCTAAACCTGTCTGTCTATACTGGGGATACCTACCGCATACCTCCCAACTTTTTGAGATGAGAAAGAGGGACACTCGTTAAGCCACGCCCCTGCCACACACCTGATCACGCCCCCGTCACACACCTAGTCACACATACCATAAAGATTTCATAAGAAAAATATGTTGTTTTATATTTCAAACCCCACTGGTCCTTTCTATCCTGGTTCATTTTTTTCATATTAACATTTTAAAATTAGTATTATATCGATTTAAAGGAGTAGAATAAAATTTAGAGTCAAACACATTATTTCGTAGAGAAATTTATATATTTACATAGAAAGAGGGACAAAGTCCTGAAGGAGGGACAAATGAGGAGGAAAGAGAGACAGGGCCCCCAAAGAGGTACTGTCCCTCCAAAAGAGGGACAGTTGGGAGCTATGCCTACCGTATGCCTGGCTATCTATACTGGGCACACCTATGCCTGGCTATCTATACTGGGCACACCTATGCCTGGCTATCTATACCGGAGATTCCTATGCCTAGCTATCTATACTGGGGATACCTATGCCTGGCTAGTAAGCAGCAGGTACTTCCACTTACATCACCTGCCAGCAGTAAAAATGTCACCATGTGATAAATGTCAGAATGTAAATCAAGGAGAGGAAATATTTTACAATGGGCAAACACTGACTAAATCATTTATACATAATTATTGTAAAAATGAAGCACTTTTTTATTACATCATTTTCACTGGAGTTCCTCTTTAGGAGTGTTTTATATGCTGGTCCTCAAGTGGTTAAAGTGTAGATGGACTTTCAATCCTATTATGGCGAGCCAAGCAATGCCTCTGTAATGGCGGCCACATGAGCAAATCGGGTAAGGCAATTTTTGGGCAATTTTACCACATCTCGGTAGCATTAGAGCGCTCCTAAGCAATCTAATTTAATGGCATTCAATCTGTTTCAGTTCTTCTTCCACATAGCTTATAGGAGGTTAAAACAGAATGAAAAAGATTGAACATGAAAAGAGGGGAAAAAAGAAATCTGTTTCAATCACTTTCGCCCATATACTATATAGTGAATTAGAATGAAACGGATTGAAACTGATTTCATAGATCGGTTAGGAGTGACCTCTTACAACCTACCTTTCAGAAATTGTGCATCAGCTGTGTCTGTGGCCAACGTAAGAGTAGCCGATCTCCGGTTGGTATGCTTGTTTTCTGTAGAAAATCATTTCTCTGATCTTGGTTTGGCAATCGGCACCAGGAAAATACACTAATGATAAATTACCCGTTCAGTCACCACCACCAGATGTAATCTGAAGCTAAACACCCAGATGTACCGTATTTTTTGGACCATAAGACGCACCTAGGTTGATAGGACAAATACCTTCTAAGTCGATGCCAGCGCAGCCCTGCCACGCGTATCTTTTAATCGCATCCCCGCTATTGCAGAGGGGAACGCCATTTCCGCTTTAAGTAGCCATGTTCCCCAGATAACAGCATTATCTGATCTGCGGTCTAAATGACAGGGAGGCATGGGGGCAGGCAGGCCGGTGCAGCAAAGGGGCAGGCATGGCGCCCATGGTGCTGTGGCGCCCATGGCACAAGCCATACCTGCACTACTCTAGACATGCCTCTGGCTGTCTCTATCTCCTAAGCTACAGTATACTGCCCAACTACACTAACCCCTGCTGCCCCCACCAGCTACACTAACTACCCTACACTAGCACTACTACACTAGCAATGAGCAGGGCAATTTTAATGAAATTTAGTGAAGCGCAATTCCTGAAGTTCCTGGATGACCCCCCCCAACATCCTTGCGGTATTTGCGAAAAAGGCAGAGCACAACGGAAGCACTTACCTATCCAGCTGGCGTGCTCCCAGACCTCTGTCTTGCCCCCCATTTTGCATTCTAGATCCTCTGTCTTACATTCCTTCCTGCTTCCGTCCTTGCAGGTGACTCTGGCGGCGTACAGCACAGGCAGCGGGGTCATGCATGACGTGGCGGCACACAGGTGCTGAGGTCACACAGAGAGATTGGAGAGAGGGCACGAGCGAGATTGGCAGCAGGAAGGGTTGCAAGACAGAGGATTTCGAGCCTTAGAGAGGGGATTTGGAGCACAATACAGAGGACTGGGAGCGAGTCGGCTGAATAGGTAAGTGCTTCTGCTGTTCTCTGCATTATTCACACTTGCCGTGTCAATTGGTTGGGGGAGGGGGGGGATACCTGGCCACACATTTGCACTATAAGACAAAGACAAAGGGAGAAAAAGTCAGTCTTATACTACAAAATAATTAGTAAGTCGAATGCTAACCTCACCCAAATCTAATCTTTGTCAAACCATTACCCAAATCTTTACCATAACCTCATAGGCCTTACATCACCCAAATATAGTTGTAAACTAAAGCTGTAAAGTACTGAAGATTTATCTTTCAATCAATTGTAGCCCTAAATATTGACTGTAATATTGACTGTAATATTGACTGAGTGATAATTGAATTGTGTATGGCCATCTTAACTCTAGTCTTTACGCTCACCCAAACCTAGCTTTCACCGATATTTAATCCTACCATAATCCTTACCCAAGTCTAAGACTAATATATCACCTTATGCTGGGCATAGACGGTTCGTTTGTGTCCTTATCAATCGAGGCGCTGATGGCTCGATTGATAATATCCGGCAGGTCCGATGACCCGCCGGATAGATTCCCTGCTCGATCCCCGCGGGTGGACATCAGCAGGGAATCGAGCGGCTGATAAAGAATGCCTGCGGGGACGAGCGGGAATCGATCCACGCGGATGAGCGGTGACACGCCGGCATCGAGCCGCTGGCTCGATACCGGCGCATTCTCGAACCGTCCATGCCCAGCATAAATCTCATTCTAACCTCCCTGCAGAATCTAATGGTGGCCACCAATGATCCAATATTTTTCATAAAATTTTACCAAACCTATGTAGTATAATGCCTAGTACATGCCATACACTTTTCTGTTAGATCTTTCTGTTAGATTTTCTGTTAGATTATTTTCTGGAAAGTACTTGTAGAGAATGGTCATTATCTCTGGTACATTGTCTTCTAGTTATCTCCTGCTGAGTAGAACAATGCCTAATTGCTAGGCAGACAGATGGTTAGCTAGATAATTTCCAACATGATGGAAATGATCTAACAGGCAGGTAAATCTTATGCTGGGCATACACGGCTTGATTTTGCCACTCGATTCTTTCGCTCGATTGATTCCCCGCTCGATTCTGCAGGCGATTCTCTTATCTTCCACTCGTTTTTCTTATCTTTTTCCATTGTCCTCCATGCAGAATCGAGCGGCGAAACGATCGGGCGGGAGATCGGACGTGTCAGTAATTATCTATCGAGCCATCTAAATGACTCAGAATCGAGCCGAGTATTCCCAGCATAACAGAAAATCTAACAGAAAATTGTATGGTGTGTACCTAACATAAGGGTAAACTGAGTTAAAATATTGACTGGATAATTTAACCACTTCAGCCTACAGCTTCGAAAATCTTATGCATCCAAGCAATGTTCACCTCCCATTCATTCGCTAATAACTTTATCGCTACTTATCAAAATTAATTGATCTATATCTCGTTTTTTCCGCCACTAATTAGGCTTTCTTTAGGTAGTACATTTTGCTAAGAGCCACTTTACTGTAAATACATTTTAACAGGAAGATTAAGATAGAAATGGAAAAAAAACATTATTTCTCAGTTTTTAGCCATTATAGTTTAAAATTAATACATGCTACAGTAATTAAAACCCATGCATTTTATGTGCCCATTTGTCCCGCTTATTACACCATTTAAATTACGTCACTATTTACAAGCTTATAATTTTAAAAAATGTAATAAGATACTCTCTTGACATGTATATTTAAAAAGTTCAGACCCTTAGGTAACTATTTATGTAGTTTTTTTTTTTTTTAATTGTAATTTTTTTTATTATTTTTTTTAATACAAAAATGTATTTGGGTAATTTTAGTTTGGGAGGTAAATAGCCAATTTTAGATGTAAAATAATGTATTTTTTATTCAATACAGGTATGTGGGTGCAGTTTACTATTTGGCCACAAGATGGCCACATTCAAAAAGTTCCTAGATGCGAACGATGTCGCATCTAGGAACTAAAATGAAGAGAAGTTGTTTCCTGGGGGCAGAAATACCACGCTCTCTGATGAGAAAGCGTCGGTATTTCTGCCGGGGACTTGGATCGGTGAATGGGAATTATATTCCCATTCACTGATCGGGGGGGCAGCGGGAGGCAGCGGGGGCGCGCGCGGGCGCGCGCCCGATCGCGCGCACCACACGGCTGCAGCACCACTGCCTATCTGGACGGATATATGCGTCCAGATATGGCGAAGTGGTTAAAGAGAACCCGAGGTGTGTTTAAAGAATGTTATCTGCATACAGAGGCTGGATCTGCCTATACAGCCCAGCCTCTGTTGCTATCCCAAACCCCACTAAGGTCCCCCTGCACTCTGCAATCCTTCATAAATCACAGCCCTGCTTTGAGGCTGTGTTTACATCTGTAGTGTCAGTCTCAGCTGCTCCCCCGCCTCCTGCATAGCTCCGGTCCCTTCCCTCCAATCAGCAGGGAGGGAAGGGATGCAGGCGGGGACTGGAGTTCTGCAGGAGGCGGGGAGAGCCGCAGACTGACACTATAGAGATAAACACAGCCAGCTCTGACAAGCTGTTTGTCAGCAGCGTGGCTGTGATTTATGAGGGATTGCAGAGTGCAGGGGGACCTTAGGGGGGTTTGGGATAGCAACAGAGGCTGGGCTGTATAGGCAGATCCAACCTCTGTATGCAGATAATATTCTTCAAACCCACCTCGGGTTCTCTTTAAGCAGTCCCTTCTATTACATAGAAATGGTAAGATTGGATGAAAATGATAGGATCATTAGTGGCCACCATAATGCTACGTACACACATGCGACAACGATCTTTTGTCGGTTCGCCGACAAATAGGTTCGCTTTCTAAGGGCAGCTTTCAAAGGGCGAAAAAATGAATTTACCAGAGTTCACCAGTAATTCAGCAGAAATAAGCACCACATTAAGGTAACATTATCTTTGTTGTGATTTACTTGTATTGCTGAACACTATTGCTATCTAACTAGATCATCTCTGCCTTTGAATCTGAACTGCACAGCCCACAAGCCACTCCATCAAATAAAAACAAACATGCATGATTGCAGGACCTCACCAGGGCTGCCTCTACTCTCTGGAACTCACTCCCTCCAGCCACCAGACTTGCCCCCACCTTTAATACCTTCACACAAGCTCTCAAGACTCACTCTTTCATGCTCACATACCCCCCTACACCAGCACCATAATATGTTCTGTTAGACACCCTCTCAACAGATGCACCTATTGTCTCCACCCCCACCCTTTAGATTGTAAGCCTCTGGCAGGGCCCTCCTCCCCAGTGTTTCCAGCTTGATTATGCAATCTTACTGACAATCACCCCTTTTGTGGACTAGAACAATCTCTATTTTGACCTATGACACTGTATTATCAAATCATTTGCATGATCTTGTTTTGTTGTGAGTTTCCTGTATGTTCTACCTTGTATGTTACCCCTTTTATCTATTGTGCAGCGCTGCGTAATATGTTGGCGCTATATAAATACAATAAATAATAATAATAACGATCGTTCGTTGAGAACGACGAACGAACTTTTAATTGATGAAAGAACGACCTAAGTAAAGTTAGTTTTAAAAGGTGTGTAACGATCTGATCGTTAGAACGAACGTTACATCATGTAAAGCAACTATTGCGCCTGCGCATAAAAATGAGAAGTTTCACAGAGAAATTGTGAAATGCGCATGTCAAGCCTAGTACGAACAATCGTTTCCAACGATGTACTACTTTTGCAAACGATCGTCGTTGGTTAAAATCCGCCGAGACAGAACTTTCTTTTGTAGCGATTTGGCTCGTTCGTCGTTTGCCTTAATAGTCGGTGGTTCGTTTTTTGTAACGATCGTCGTTGGTAAAGATCGGGGAACGATCGTTACAAACGACTATAGTCGCATGTGTGTATGCACCTTTAGACTAATACATTGCATATCGTTAGATATTAACGATGATTCTATTGACAGAAAATGGGCGCCCGTTTTTCCTCACGCCCCTCGTTCATGCATGTAATGGGCCTTCTTGTGCAACCTTTAACAGTACTGTAATCTTCACATAAAGAGTCGAACTACGCTAAATGGAAAGCTTACTCTAAGCCAAGACTTACCCAAGTCATTTGAACCATTTCAAGGAACCGTGATAAAACGTGCTTCCTTCTAGGAGATTCTCTGCGTCAAGACTGAGGTACTATAAAAGCAGTGATTTGTATCTGACAGTGTAATTTCATCCTGACTCTCCCCAGGAGAGGGGCAGTCATGTTAGGGCATACATTACCAGCAGTCACAAGGTTATGGTTACAATTTTTCTGCATGTGTTCCATTTTAGTAAAGTCGATTCTTTTTGGTTAGCAAAAACCTGAAAATGAGTCATGGAGATGTTTAATATTAATGGGAATTCAGTTTAATTACATGGTCATTAATATAAATCTGCCAGTCCTCTGCCAGCACAAGAACAACTGTAATTTCACAGAACAGGATCAGCTGTATTATATTATATGGCGGGACGGCGAAAAGACAACGCAAATGTCACACCTGAACGACAGTGGTGATTAGATCTTTCAGCGAGTGATATTTCTATCTATTAAGGCGTTATGTAAAGGAGGAAAACTGAAATGAGAGGCGTATGGAGGCTGCCATCAGTGTTAAAATGCTATTTTAGATTTTCAAGACATTTTCTCAAAAATAGCTTGTATTTTTTGGCAAAATTCTGTATTTTAACTATGAAAAGCGCAAAAAATATATATTTTTAATGCAGAAATTTTTACTGCAAAAAAAAAAAAAAAAGCATATTTTTACTGCAAAAAATTGCAAAAGCGTGAAAAACAACAACACTTATTTTCTATGGCATTTCGCTCGAAAATGGAAAGTAACAATTATTTTAGCAAAAGTTACTGCGAAAAAAATAATGGCATTTTCGCTCATCACTGGCAGCCATATTTATCTCCTTTTAAAGAGAGACTGAAGCGAGTGAAACAGCATTTGATTATTGTAAAGCACCTTACATAGTGCTAAACTGCCGCTATCCCGTGGCAAAACGAGGGGTTTATACCTCCCAAATTCCCTCTCCTTTTTCCGGGGAGCGCTTCCTGAATGAGGCAGAGCTAATGGCTGTAGCTCTGCCTCTTAGCGCGTCAATCCGGCTGATCGCCGCCTATCCCCACCCCTCTCAATCTTCCTTCACAGAGAGGGGCGGGGAGAGGCGGAGATACGCGGCTAATTGACGCACATGGAGGCAGAGCTGCAGCTCAAAGCTCTGCCTCCATGAGCAGCAAAATCCATGACCAAGAAAGTCATGGATTATGCAGAGGGGGGAATTGGGGGGGGATATAAACCCCTCGTTTTGCCATGGGATGGCGGCGGTTTATCACTATCTATAGTGCTTTACAATAATCAAGTCCTGTTACACTCACTTCAGAGTCTCTTTAAACAATACCAGTTGCCTGGCTATCCTGCTGATTCTCTACTTCTAATACTTTTTAGCCAAAGACCCTGAACAAGCATGCAGATCAGATTCTTCAGAAATTATCGATTCAACCCGTCAATCTCCCCGGAAATTGCATGGTGTGTACCAGGCATAAGACTAAGGCCTTGATTACATTGCGTTCCGTTCGTTTGGCCGTTAGCGTTGGGTGGTTTTTGACACGTCCTTTTTTTTCGATTACCGGGGCTTAGGTGGGCAATTTGTTTTTGTACTAAGCGGTTTTCTAAGCGTTTGGTAATTCACTCCCTGACGCAGGTCAGGAAGTGAACTCCTTGACCCGGAAAAGAGTAATACAATGTATTCATTCTTAAAAACGCGAACGCAATCGCTGCACAAAGCGATTTTGTGAGCTTTTTGCATTTTCTTATACCTTCCATTGAGGCAGAATCGCCTCAAAAATGGTACATGCAGCGCTTCTCTGAGCGGAAACGAACTGCTTAGAAGAAGATGTGTACTCTGTCAGAGAATCATTGCACAAGTGTCCTTAGGGCGATTTTGAAAATTGCCGGCGTTTGAAAAAACGGCAAAAACGCCCTTAGTGCGAACGAGCCCTAAAAGCAGCTAGACAAGATCCAATAAAAAGATTTGATGTTCTTGTTTTGCGATAAAAATCCGTTGGCCAAGAAAAGTGATCAGATTTCTCTTTTTTCTCGATTGGAGTTGGCAAATATTTTTCATACATTTTTCAGAATATTAAATGGTGAATTTCAGTTTCTTGATTTATAGACCCAAGCACGTTTTTAACAATTTTTCATAATTCTGAAAAAAACTGAACACAGGTGTTTGATACATTGGTCAGATTTTTTTTCTCATTCAATAAGTTGTCTCCAACTTTTCCCACTGCTTTCAAAAGGGTAAAACTCTACACACTCATCATTATGTCTCTGTTCAAGGGCTGTTAAAAATCAAAAAGGCTAATAAGATAATATATCAGTAATCACTAAGAGATAGATTTTATGATAATGAAAAATATGTAAAAACACAATGTAGTTTGACCTAGATGATGTCCTTGAGAGTGGAACACTCACCTCTGCTTTGACAAACTGTTGGCCATTTTGCAATTGGGTATATGGAGTATTGTTAAAGTCAATATCAGCAGTGATGAGCAAAAATGCGTACATTCTTTTTTAATTAATTAATTTTAGTTAAATTAGTTAATTTTCACGAAAATAAGGAAATATTTGTTCTCTGTGAAAGTAAGCTTGTAATACGGTTTTTGTTGTTGTGATTTTTGTGTGTTTGTTGCAACTTTACGGTTGCATTTTGTTTTTGATTTCCCATGTTTGATGAGACTTGTGTTTGATGGGACTTTACTCTCACATTTAGTTTTTCCATGTTTAATGCGACTTTCCACGTTTGATGCAACTTTATGGTCGCAATTTGTTTTTCGGGTTTCAGTGTCCATATCCCGAAAATACAATACTAAAAAACACGGGTGGAGGTGCCCTTGATGATATGATACTACTTGATGTTGTATACTTAAGAAGCGTAATTTCTTACCTTGTCAGAAGGACATACCATTATTTAACCACTTCAGCCTCAGTGTTTTTTCACCTTATGCATCTGAGCAATTTTCACCTCCCATTCATTGGCCAATAACTTTATCACTACTTATCACAATGAATTCATCTATATCTTGTTTTTTTTCCGTCACCAGTTAGGCTTTCTTTGGGGGAAACAGTAAAAAAGGGCGCAGGTGGCTAGTGGACAAATCGGGCGCCGCCATTCACTTCCATAATAATTATCGTTTACTGGGCGCCGAACAGGAAAAAAGGGCGCCCGAGAATAATAACGTTTACCAACGGCGCCCGAAGATTTTTCATGTTTTATAACTGCTTGTGATGATTTACGTTTCCTATTTCAATAAAACATTATTTTAAAAGTTATCCCTTAGTGTTTGTAAAACATTATTATTCACGAAACAAAGCGATCAGTACGTAACGTAAATTGTACTATATTTTATCCCTTACTGTTTTTAAAACATTATTCTACACACAATACAGTGATCTCTAAGGAGGGTCTTAGGTTTAGGCACCATCAGGGGGGTCTTAGGTTTAGGCACCAACAGGGGGGTCTTAGGTTTAGGCACCAACAGGGGGGTCTTAGGTTTAGGCACCAACAGGGGGTCTTAGGTTTAGGCACCAACAGGGGGGTCTTAGGTTTAGGCACCAACAGGGGGGTCTTAGGTTTAGGCACCAACAGGGGGGGTCTTAGGTTTAGGCACCAACAGGGGGGTCTAGGGGTTAGGGGTAGGTACAGGGAGGGTTAGTTAGTAATTTTTTTTGTAAACGTTATTATACGTTTCACTATTTAAACAGAAGGTTAACGTTTTTACAATTGCCGATTTCATGCACATTATTTAATGATTTATAACTTTATAAAACATTAATTTTAAACGAAATACAGTACAATTCATTTTTAAACGTTATCCATGTTTATTGTTTAACCAGCCGGGCGGTATGGACGAGCTCAGCTCGTCCATCACCGCCGGAGGCTGCCGCTCAGGCCCTGCTGGGCCGATTTTCATCAAATAAAGAGCAGCACACGCAGCCGGCACTTTGCCAGCCGCGTGTGCTGCCCGATCGCCGCCGCTCTGCGGCGATCCGCCGCGAGCAGCGGCGAAAGAGGGTCCTCCCAGCCGCCCGAGCCCAGCGTAGCCGGAACAAAAAGTTCCGGCCAGCGCTAAGGGCTGGATCGGAGGCGGCTGACGTCAGGACGTCGGCTGACGTCCATGACGTCACTCCGCTCGTCGCTATGGCGACGATGTAAGCAAAACAAGGAAGGCCGCTCATTGCGGCCTTCCTTGTTTATTCTGGGCGCCGGAGGCGATCGGAAGAACGCCTCCGGAGCGCCCTCTAGTGGGCTTTCATGCAGCCAACTTTCAGTTGGCTGCATGAAATAGTTTTTTTTTTATTTAAAAAAAACCCTCCCGCAGCCGCCCTGGCGATCTTAATAGAACGCCAGGGTGGTTAAAACCCCGTGCCCTTTTTTCCCAGCGCCCCTTTTTAACGTACGCTTCTTTGGGTGGGGCATTTTGCTAAGAATTATTTTTAAAATTCATTTAGCAGGAATATTAAGAAATTTTTTTTAAAAACATTCATTATTTCTCAGTTTTCAGTCGTCATAGCTTTACAATAATACATGCTACCATAATGAAAACCCACATATTTTATTTATTCGGTTATTACACCATTTAAATGATGTCCCTATCACAATGTATGGTGCCAATATTTTATTTGGAAATAAAGATGTATTTTGTTCAGTTTTTCATCTACTATCACTATTTACAAGCTTATAATTTAAAAATAATAATATTAACATTGACATGCATATTAAATATGTTCAGACCCTTAGGTAACTATTTGTTTTTTTTATTATGCAATTTTGTTTTAATTAAAAAGTTTATTTGGAGAGTGTGGGGGGTAGACAGTAAATATTAAATATAATTGCGTATGTGTTCATTCAAAACGTGTATGTAGATGTAGTTTTGGCCACAAGATGGCCTCAGTCATTTTTTTTTCCCGTAAGCGATTATGCTTACAGGAAGTGAAAGGAGGACGTGAAACCTTTTTTTACTTCAGATAGATTGTGGCTTCTAATAGAAGCCGTCGTTCTTTTTAACGGGGACTTAGATCAATGAATGGGAACTGTGTTCCCATTCATTGATCTCCGGGCTAATGAGCGATGACACAGGAGAGTGCGGGAGCGCAAGCCATCGGCCGTGGGAGCGCACGGGATTGTGGCAGCAGCCTTTTGGACATAGCAGTTACTTCCAAAAGGCTTAAAGCGGACCCAAACCAAACATTTTTTTAATTCAAAATTTTTAGTTGCACCACTCTGACACATACAAAGATAAATAAACACTTCTTCAAGCCTATGAGCATTTCAGTGCATGCTTTTCACCCTTCTCTTTTCATAACTAGGGTTATACAGGTGGCAGCCATTAGCAATTCCTCCTTTGCTGGACACCTCCTACTCCACCAGTCTGCCCGATTCTGTCCCGGCGATATGAAAGGAAAGGAGGGGTTCCTCCAATATATGTAGAAAAATGTATATTTGTCATCATGCAGCTGAAAAAAGGCTGCTATTTATTATTATAATTTAGAAAATAGATTTTATTTCTGAAATCTTGTATTTTTAATTTGGGTCCACTTTAACTACCTGCGGACTGCCGCAGTATAAATCTACGGCAGACAGGGGGCGCTGTGGTTCTGACCTGACGTAAACTCTACGTCCCATTCACCGCGCGCCCCCGCCCGTACCCGCCGCCGTCGCCGCTCGATCTCCGCCGCAATGTACTGCCCTGCCGCCTCTATGACGGCAGAGCACTGTGAGCTGGGCAGGAGCCGTTTTCATTGGCTCCTGGCCCTGTCATTCATGTAAGCCGTTCCCATTGGCTTACATGGAGTGACAGGGTCAGGAGCCAATGAAAGCGGCATAGCAACGGCAGAGAGAGCAGCCTGCGGCAGGGACAGAGCGACGTGACCGGCGGGAGCGGCGGATTTTAGCGGTGATTCGTCGGGAAGCGGCGGTTTACTGGACCAGCACCCACTGGTCCTTAAGGGGGCAGAGGGTGCTGGTCCCGAAGTGGTTAAGTAGTTAATGTAAAAAGTAATGTTTATTTATGTACGGTAGACAACGCATTTCACGGGTCTTGTCCCGCTTCCTCAGGTCAATACAAGTGCCTGTAGAACTTTTGGTCCTGAATGTGAGCAGGTGTTTTAGTCACGAGGACCTTTCAGTCCTCACAACTAATCCAGGAGAGTGACTGATCAGCATCTGCACCAACAGACCTGGGACACCATGCAGGGACGGTTATATTCCCGCAGCCTCCGGCGGTGATTGCATGTTGTGCAACCCACCCTTGTGAGTATAATACTTATACACGTGTGCTTACCTCCCTTTGCCTAATGATACTGCTCCATTGGGCTCCTGGTCTCTCGTATTCACAGAGAATTGAAGGTTACGGGTAACCCTCAAGGACTGAAACTTTTTCTACTATCCCCGAAAATGCAATGTATTTTTATGAAAATATTTTCAAAAACGAATATGTAATTTTCTATGCAAAAATGACTTTGGGGAAAATTTGTGCGCAGCACTGCACATCAGCTCCCTTGGCCTGTAAACTAGTGATAGTACTGCTGGCTGCTCAGTCAGCTGGTTGGATGCGGAGAATCTCTGATTGCCTATCTCCTGCGGCTGAATCTGGATTAAGAGGATTTGTTACAACCTCTACATCTACAGCAGATCAGCTGGAGAGCCGGGCTCGGGAGTCACACAATGCTGCTCTGACGTCAGCGGGACTTACACAGAAAGCTGAAGATGCATAAGTAACCATGTTCCATTGTGCTACAGCGCAGGACCAAGCGTATGTGCCTAACAGACTGAAGTCTCCATACAGGAGTATATGGCCATTACAAAAGGAGAATTAGGACAATCTGAATGAGATCGGTATTATACAGGTGAATAAAGAAGGTAGCACCATCTTCCTGGAACTATATATGTTCCAATGGATAACAGATTAAGCTAGAGTTATTCAAAAACAACTCCATCCTCCCCCCCCCCCCACCTGGAAAAAAAAGTCTCTCTCTGTATTATAAAGGAGAGCTCAGCAGGATTGATAAATTACAGGTATCCTTAAAGGACTACTACTGCAAAACATTGTAAAATTATAAAAATGTTAAAGGATACCCGAACTGACATGTGGCATAATGAGATAGACGTGGGTATGTACAGTGCCTAGCACACAAATACCTATGCTGTGTTCCTTTTTTTTTTCTCTGCCTGAAAGAGTTAAATATCAGGTATGTAAGTGGCTGACTCAGTTCTGACTCAGACAGGAAGTGACTACCGTGTGGCCCTCACTGATAAGAAATTCCCCTTTTTACCTCTTTCTTGATCTCAGAAGCCATTTTCTGCTAGGAAAGTGTTTTATAGTTGCAAATTTTTTTTATCAATGAGGGTCACACTGTAGGTTTTGGACTAGTCCATCTGCTTATGGGGGGACTCTCAGGGTTTTCTTTATTCATTGTGTAAGCACTCCCTGAGGCCTTGTTCACATTGTGTTCCTTTCGCGTGTCCGTCCGCATTGTTTTTTTTTTCGAGGCGCCTTTTTATTTTACGATTCCCGGCGTATGGGTGGGCGATTCGTTTTTGTGCTTAGCAGTTTTCTAAGCTTTTTTTCCGAGCTGTTTTGTAATTCGCTCCCTGACGCCAGTCAGGAAGTGAACTCTTTGACCTGGAAAATAATAAATACAATGTATTTATTCTTAAAAACGTGAACGCAATCGCCTTAATGAGCGTTTTTGTACTCGTTCGCCAATTTTCCTATACCTTCCATTGAGGTGGAATTGCCCCAAAAATGGAACATGCACCGCTTTCCTAGCCGCACCGCGAATGACCTGCGCTGATATTAACCTTCTCATAGACATTCATTGGCCATGCGGTCGGAGGGCTTTTTGAAAAACCGCATGCGGGCAAAAATAAGCCGAAAATGCCTGCAGTGTGAACAAACCCTGATAATGATCTATACAAAGATGCTGAGCAAACTCTCTACTTGTTTGCATAGCATTTTGGCAGCTGGGCTGAGCAGCTGCAGTTTAGCAAGTGCTTTTTTAATTAAATACCTGAGAAACCCCCATAAGTCCAAGATCTGTCAGATCTATCAGACTTCAACATAGTTACATAGTTACATAGTTATTTTGGTTGAAAAAAGACATACGTCCATTCAGTACAACCAGTATAAAGTACAACACCAGCCTGCTCCCTCACATATCCCTGTTGATCCAGAGGAAGACGAAAAACCCTTACAAGGCATGGTCCAATTAGCCCCTAAAGGGAAAAATTCCTTCCCGACTCCAGATGGCAATCAGATAAAATCCCTACTACTTACTGTAAGACTAGGAGCACACATTTTGTGTTTCTACATTTTGGGGTGCATTTTTGTTTGCGTTCGCTATGGGGTTTTTTTTTTTATTCAACACCTTCCCTTTTTCAATGGAGTAAAAAACTGAATAATATTTATTTATTACTAAACGGGCACTTCTAAGAACCCGTCCAGTCCGTGCTCAGTAGGCGGGGCCTCACATACACTACTGTCAGTGATGTGAGCAAGTGTGCACGGCGTTCTTGCGGCCACCTGGACCGCGGGTGCGGCAGTCAGGATCTTAAAAGTGCAGAGGCGCGCACACAACCTGACGAACTGCGGAGGGCACGGCGGCCATTGCACTATACTGCTTCCGGGTCAATGCTGCCGACCCGGGTCCAATCCAGGACATTTCCTGGCTAATTGGAGGCATTCGGGGGGAGAAGGATGCAGTCTGCGTCCCAGCTGCTTCAGAGACCAAAATAGGTGAATACTTTTATTAATAAATGTCACCTTGGATATTCTTTAACCACTTGAGGACCGCAGTGTTAAACCCCCCTAAAGACCAGGCACATTTTCATTAAATTGGTAACTGCAGCTTTAAGGCCAAGCTGCAGGACCGCACAACACAGCACACAAGTGATTCCTCCCCCCTTTTCTCCCCACCAACAGAGCTCACTGTTGGTGTGGTCTGATCGCCCCCCCCCCCCCTCCCCCAGTGTTTGTTTGTTTATTTGTGTTTGTTTTTTTAATAAAAAGTGTGTTTTTTTTTCCTGTTGTATACCCCTCTCCCTCCCTCCCCCCGCCGTCCAATCCCTGTGATCAGCTGTCATAGGCTTCAGCCTATGACAGCCAATCACCTCTGTGGCTCAGGAGGGGACAGCCGTGTCACAGGGCTGTCCCCAGTACAGCGCTGCTGCTGATCACAGCACTGTACGGGTAATTAGACGGCGATTACGCCGTCTAACAGTCTCCCGAGCGGCAATAGCTGCTCGGAGACTAAAGAGGGGGCGGAGCTCCGCCCTCCGAGAATGAGATGTGCGCGCAGCATGCGCGCGATCTCATTTAAAACAGAGCCCCAGGACTTTACGACAATCGGCGTTAGGTGGGCCTGGGGCTGCCGCCGCGGCCACGCCCGTCGGCGTGACGCGGCCGGCAAAAGGTTAAAGAGTGTGGTTTTAAAACAGCAACTGTAACAGTATGATGCAATGTTATAATAAAAAGCGATATAACTGAAAATAAAAACATGAGACTTGTAATATTTGCTGATAATGTTCTATTAATTATCTGCACTACACCTACACTTCATTATATCATAAGTTTATTTTCGCTTCAGGTTTGCTTTAAGAATAAGGTGTGGATTTCCTCCCTAGCTGATGACCCCAGTCCTGACAGGCCTCCATCCCAACCTGTCACCTCTCTGCTGGAAGCGGTTATTCCCTGCCTCCGCGTGTATGATAAGCGCAAGGTAAATATAGCCATTAGCATGAAATTCACGTGCGGGAACATATCTTTATCTCCTTCTCTGGGGAAGCTCTCTCGCCTTCGCCTGCTAACTGCTGTTTTTCCAGGAAGTCTGTTGTCTGCTCCTCCAGGGAGACGAGGGACTTAGCTGCACTGCCTGGCCTACATGTGAAAGATGAGCCTCTAAATCCTGCCACCAGGCCCAGGCCTCTCCAGAGGCCCCCTTCCCACCATCTGGCTGGTGGCTTCAGTACAGAAGTGGCTTCCTGGGTCTAGGATCAAGTCCTGACGTGCTGTATCGCCATGCAGCCCCCTCCCAACCCAGGCAGGCCTATGACTGACAGTGGGATGTGGGGAGTTCAGTGTGGCACAGCTTACAGGAAGCCCACCGAGAGGCTTTAATGAAGTGATTTATTTCCTGTCACTTGTGGAAAAGCTGCCATACAACTCAGCAGCGGCACGTACAAGAGGCCACTTTGAAAATAACTTCCCCTCTGCTCTGTCGTCCTTCATTGCTCGTGTCATTATCATCCAGAGCAGGAGAGGATGAGGCATGATGGGTAATATGCAAGGGTGATCGCAATAGCCTAATTCTGAATTCCTTGGCATTCCAAGTTCTGTAGGTGAATTTTCGCGTTCCGCTCTCTGTTCCACGAATTTCATCATTATCACTATATTCATTTTTGTGCAAATTTATCAAACAAACAGTCAATTTTCTAATTTTTTCATAGATTTTTCTCAGTTTTGTATTAGTCAATGAAAGCAGCTGAAAATAATATAAAACATATTTTCGCACAGAATTAAGAAATATCATTTTACACTTATTCTTTTTTTTTTTTTTAGTGAGGAACTGAAGTGAAAATAATATAATGAATAAAATTGCTCATTTTTTACAATATTCATTTATAGATTATTTAGTCAGTGTTTGCCCCTAGTAAAATCTTTCCTCTTCCTGATTTACATTCTGAAATGTATCACTGGTGATGACATATTTAGTCCTGCCAGGTGATCTGTATGGAATGTTTGTTACTGAGCTTTGTATGCACAGAGGGAGATAATGGTTGCTTGGTAGTTGGAAAAAGCAGTTATTTTCCACAATGCAATGAGGTTCACAGACAGGAAACTGTCAGGACCATGGTCATGACATCACACTGTGGGAGGGGTTTCACCACAACATCAACCATACAGACCCCCCTGATGATCTATTCGAGAAAAGGTAAAGATTTCTTGTGGTAAAAGGGGGTATCAACTACTGATTGTTATGACGTTGTTTGGGGGAAGTGACACTCTGCATGATTATGTTGTTTGGGAGGAGCGACACTCTGCATGATTATGTTGTTTGGGAGGAGTGACACCATGCATGATTATGTTGTTTGGGAGGAGTGACACCATGCATGATTATGTTGTTTGGGAGGAGCGACACTCTGCATGATTATGTTGTTTGGGAGGAGCGACACTCTGCATGATTATGTTGTTTGGGAGGAGCGACACTCTGCATGATTATGTTGTTTGGGAGGAGTGCCACTCTGCATGATTATGTTGTTTGGGGGAAGTGACACTCTGCATGATTATGTTGTTTGGGAGGAGCGACACTCTGCATGATTATGTTGTTTGGGAGGAGTGACACTCTGCATGATTATGTTGTTTGGGAGGAGTGACAATCTTCATGATTATATTGTTTGGGAGGAGCGAAACTCTGCATGATTATGTTGTTTGGGAGGAGTGACACACTGCATGATTATGTTGTTTGAAAGGAGTGACACTCTGCATGATTATGTTGTTTAGGAGGAGTGACACCATGCATGATTATGTTGTTTGGGAGGAGCGACACTCTGCATGATTATGTTGTTTGGGAGGAGCGACACTCTGCATGATTATGTTGTTTGGGAGGAGTGACACTCTGCATGATTATGTTGTTTGGGAGGAGCGACACTCTGCATGATTATGTTGTTTAGGAGGAGTGACACCATGCATGATTATATTGTTTGGGAGGAGTGACACCATGCATGATTATATTGTTTGGGAGGAGCGAAACTCTGCATGATTATGTTGTTTGGGAGGAGTGACACACTGCATGATTATGTTGTTTGAAAGGAGTGACACTCTGCATGATTATATTGTTTGGGAGGAGCGACACTCTGCATGATTATGTTGTTTGGGAGGAGTGACACCATGCATGATTATGTTGTTTGGGAGGAGTGACACTCTGCATGATTATGTTGTTTGGGAGGAGCGACACTCTGCATGATTATGTTGTTTAGGCGGAGTGACACCATGCATGATTATGTTGTTTGGGAGGAGCGACACTCTGCATGATTATGTTGTTTGGGAGGAGCGACACTCTGCATGATTATGTTGTTTGGGAGGAGTGACATTTTGCATGATTATGTTGTTTGGGAGGAGTGACAATCTTCATGATTATGGTGTTTGGGAGGCGGGACACTCTGCATGATTATGTTGTTTGGGAGGAGCGACACTCTGCATGATTATGTTGTTTGGGAGGAGCGACACTCTGCATGATTATGTTGTTTGGGAGGAGCGACACTCTGCATGATTATGTTGTTTAGGAGGAGCGACACTCTGCATGATTATGTTGTTTGGGAGGAGCGACACTCTGCATGATTATGTTGTTTAGGAGGAGTGACACCATGCATGATTATGTTGTTTGGGAGGAGCGACACTCTGCATGATTATGTTGTTTGGGAGGAGCGACACTCTGCATGATTATGTTGTTTGGGAGGAGTGACACTCTGCATGATTATGTTGTTTGGGAGGAGTGACAATCTTCATGATTATGGTGTTTGGGAGGAGCGACACTCTGCATGATTATGTTGTTTGGGAGGAGCGACACTCTGCATGATTATGTTGTTTGGGAGAAGCGACACTCTGCATGATTATGTTGTTTGGGAAGAGTGACACTCTGCATGATTATGTAGTTTTGGGACATACTCTGTATGATTATGTAATTTGGGGACATACTCTGTATGATCATGTTGTTTGGGGAATACTGTTACCTTTATTTTGATTAGCCCAACTCTAAGCAACATTCAACATGGAATAAATTTGCATGCTAACCGAAATTATTAGCATCTCATTAGCCAACTCGACTAGTCATCTCTAGAGACTGTAAATGAGAAGCTAGTAAACGAATATCATAGAAATTGTATGCGGTTTGGAACCAGTTTCAAGCCGCTGCTATCTGCATCCAATCTGCCTCCAATCTGGAATGATTGCGCTCTCGTTGATAATCTCTTCAAAGATTCCCAGTGATCTTCAATCTAACAAAACTTTAAGGTGTTCACTAACGGGCCAATTTCTAGCAAAAAATCGTTCGAGCGATCAGAAATTCTGATCGGATTAATTGTAAATAATCTCAGTTGATGGGCACAATCAATTACATCGTCCGATTGGGTTTAGTCAAACCAAAATTTGGATTTTCTTGTTGGTTGTAATAGATAGGAAGCAAAGATTGGTTCTTTAATGGTGTAGTGAATGATTTTACTTCCAATCAGAATTTCTGAACACTCTGCACATTTTTTGCTATAAATTTGATCGTTAGGGGCCACTAGAGATGTAAGCGAACAGTTCGCCCGCAAATCTCTATGTGGCTGTACTACTTCCGGGTCGCTATGACCCGTAGTAGTACGGCTGTGCTGGGCCGGCGGTGCGCGTCTTTGATCGCGCGCCTGTTGCCGGGCACTCTCTGCGCATGAGCGTGACATCACTCATGACGTCATGCACATGCGCAGAAAGTGCCCGGCAACAGGCGCGCGATCAAGGACGCGCACCGCCGGCCCAGCGCAGCCGTACTACTACGGGTCATAGCGACCTGGAAGTAGTAAAGGGTGAGGGGTTTCCCAGCGAACGGTTCGGGAACTGTTCGCCGACATCTCTAGTGGCCAACTTTAGTGATTCAGGCCCAAAGCACCAACTCACACTGCGACAGTCACTTTCCTGATGGTAATACTGACAGATGGGACACAGCGACTGCGACTGGTGGAATTGCAGCAGCTGAGGCGTGGGAATCACCGTGCTGATCGCCGTCAATATATACAAGTGTTCCTCCGTGTAACCCAGCGTGTAGACTGCGCAGAGTTCCGAGACTTACACACTAAACAGTTACTTTTCTTGACATTTTAGATCATTTTAGTCTTGTTTGCTTCCATTTACGTGTGACACATTTACAAACCGCCTGTTCAGATCGCGTCGCGAGAAATCTTCCCAGCCACAGACTGTCAACAGAGTTTTATCCTTGATACTGGATGTCACCAAACACAAAAACTCGCGCTTTCATCCATTCACCGCCGGCCCTTTCATTTCAGGCAAGCTTTTCATTGGGAGTTTTATATAGTTTAAAGACTTTTTTGTAAAAAGGAAAACAAAACTCTTGTGTCGCGTCCGACCTTGGCAATGTTTGGTTTCAATGACACCCGTGAATTCCATGCGCCAATCTTTTCAAAGCGCATCACACAGAAAGCTCGAGCCACTGACTTTTGTGTTTATTTAAAAGCTGCCACGGCAGCAGCTCCGTTACGTTGGAATAGGATCGCGGTGGTGGCTGTTTAACCAACACGGAGTCAGTTCACAAAGAGAGCAAGGGATCACACATGTGAAGTGAGAGGGATATGGAGGCTGCTATGTTTATTTCCTTTTAACCATTTCAGCCCACGCGTATTTTTTCACCTTATGCATCTGAGCAACTTTCCCCTCCCATTCATTCGCCAATAATTTTATCACTAATTATCACAATGAATTGATCTATATCTTGTTTTTTCTGCCACCAATTAGACTTTCTTTGGGTGGTACATTTTGCTAAGAATTATTTTTTTCTAATTGCATTTTCACAGGAATATTAAGAAAAAAATGGAGAAAAAAATCATTATTTCTCAGTTTTGGGCCATTACAGCTTTGAAATAATACCTATGTATTTTATTTGTCTATTTGTCCCGGTTATTACACCATTTAAATTATGTTCTTATCACAATGTATGGCGCCAATGTTTTATTTGGAAATAAAGGTGCATTTTTTCAGTTTTGCATCCATCACTATTTTACTAATAATTTAAAAAATGTTTGTAATACACCCTCTTCACATGCATATTCAAAAAGTTCAGACCCTTAGGTAACTATTTATGTTTTGTTTTCATTAAAAATTTTATTTGGGTAATTTTTGGTTTAGAGGTAAACAGTATTTCATTAAAAATGTACGTAGATGTAGTTTTACTATTTGGCCACAAGATGGCCACAGTCAAAACATTTTTATCTAGTCCTGGAAGCGAGAGTGCTTATGTTTGTACCGTACAAAACATATTAATAACCAGGTTGTTTTACATGTTTTATTCTGCTGCCTGAAATAGTTAATTTCTAGGCATGGAAGTGACAGTTTCTGTCTTGTCGGTAGCTTGTCGGGAATATAGTAAACCTCACTGATAAGCTAATTACGGACATACAAGTTTTCCTGGCAGAATAGAACTTCTGAGAGCAGGGAGAGGTAAAATGCATGAACTATTGACCGAGAGGGGAGGCTCGTTAGGATCCAGCGCCTTCCCTCTCCTTAGGTAAGTATCTGACTTTCTTTTTTTTTTTGCAACAGGTTACCATTACTTTAAATATCAAAGAAAACACTGGGATACTTTAAAAAAGTCATTTTAGGAGTAGGAGGCATGGGTGATCCGAATTTGTGACAGCAGCGGTAGGCAGAGAAGATCTGGAAGCTCTGTACCTCCTTGTACTGGAGCGACACACAGAATTGGAAATGGTTAAAATTTCTTCACAGAAATGTAAGTAGCACAACCCTTGAATCTTGTGCTGCTGTGGGCCCCCATACATATTTGGGGGGAGCGGAAGTGTTTATGGGCTCCTCTCTGAATGCCCAGCGAATGAGATCGGAGAACTGGGTGAAATTACAAGTGCTGCCCACGGCAAAGCTGTCCCTCTCCCTTTCCCTGGCGCAGCGGTTAACTCAGCCGTGGCCCGGAAATGTGCTGAAACTCACAGTTTGCCCCCTCTTGCCTGCAGAATTTCCCGATATGATGGACTGTGTGTTAGCTTTCCGTGACCCATGAAATCTTTCCGCTGTAGCAGTGATTTATCTCCAAAGATCTCTTAAAAAATGAGTTCCTGGTGTTCTCATGGAGAAAATCAACCATGCCAAGGGGCAAAATATGATGGAAAGCCTGCAAGCAACGGAATCCTTTCAATACGGAGGCTTCAGAAAAAACTGCAGTCAGTCAGAAAGAGAGAGAGAGCGGCACATAAGGATAAGAGTGGTGAATAGTAAATAAAAGCAACATGGAAGAAGAACAGTGATTAGCACTCTCGCCCTGCAACGGTCTCCAAACAGAGTTTGTACCCTATATACTTGCATATAAGCTGACTCACGTATAAGCTGAGGTACCCACTTTTTCCTCAGGAACCAGGGAAAAGTGATTGACTCATGTATAAGCCCCTACCCAGTATAGCCTCCTCCACAGTAGCCTGATGTGCCCCCAATGCAAGTCAGCCCCTCTCCCTATAGCCAGATGTGCCCCAAGGATGATACAGCTGTGTCTTAACACGCCACTAGATGGCATCATAGATATGAGAGACAGCGATTGCCACAAAGGAAGAACACCCAATCACTGCAGTGCTGACATGTTGATTGCACGCTGCGCTCCACAAGCCAGGGGACATTAGCTGTCTTGAACAGCACACTCTGCACACCATGTTTCCGAGGAAGCGGGGCACGGACACAGCAGGGAGCCAGCTGGTAAGAGCAGGATCACTAGTGCAAGATCCTTACACTCCTCTGCTAGTAACAAAAGCTTCTCCGCCATCCGTTCTGTTCCACTAACTCGCATATAAGCCGAGGGGGTAACTTTTTAACACTTTATTGTGTGGAAAAATAGGCTTATACGTAAGTATATAAAGTATGTTCTCCCTGTGTCTGTGTAGGTTTCCTCCAGGCACTCCGGGTTCTCTCCCACATCCCAAAAACATACAGATAAGTTAAAGAGGAACTTTAACCCAATCAGTAGCTGATACCCCCTTTCCCCACGATAAATCTTTACCTTTTCTCAAATAGATGATCAGGGGGGTCTGTATGGCTGATATTGTGATGAAACCCCTCCCACAGTGTGATGTCATGCTGTGTCCTGTCTGTGAACCTCATGGCATTGTGGAAAGTACGTTTTTTTTTTCCAACTGCAAAGCAAGCGGCATCTCCCTCTGTAAACAGAACTCTCAACAAACAAACATTCTGTACAGATCACCTGGAAGGACTAAAGATGTCACCACCAGTGATACATTTCAGAATGTCAATTGGGGTGAGGAAATATAATTAATCTATAAATGAAAAAATGCACCAGGGTCATGGCATCATACAGATACTGCACAGCAAATTCCATTAACCACTTAAGCCTATCTGGATGAATATATCCTTCCAGATAGGCTGTGCTGCTGCCAGTGCATGGTGCGTGCATTCGCGCATGCTCCCTCCGCCTGCCATTAGCCCCGAAATCAATGAATCGGAATATAATTCCCATTCATTGATCTAAGTCCCCTGGGGTCTTTCTGTAGAAAAAAAAAACGTTTCCCGCCCTCCTAATGCGAACGATCTTGCTTCCAGGACTTTTTGACTGGCCAAATAGTAAAACTACACTCACATACACTTTTTTTTTTATTAAATAAATACATTAAATTACATTTAAAATTAGCTGTTTACCTCCCACACCAAAAATTAAAACTAAAAAAAAAATCACAATTAAAAAAAAAAACATAAATAGTTACCTAAGGGTCTGAACTTTTTGAATATGCATGTCAAGAGAGTATATTCATATATATTTTTTAAATTATAAGCTTGTAAATAGTAATGGACGCACATTGAAAAAATGCACCTTTATTTCCAAATAAAATATTGGCGTCATAAATTGTGATAGGGACATAATTTAAACCGAGTAATAACCGGGACAAATGGGCAAATAAAATACATAGGTTTTAATTACAGTAGCATGTATTCATTTTAAACTATAATGGCCAAAAACTGAGAAATAATGATTTTTTTTCCATTTCGTTCTTAATCTTCCTGTTAAAATGGATTTAGAATAAAATAATTCTTAGCAAAATGTACCACCCAAAGAAAGCCTAATTAGTGGCGGAAAAAACAAGATATAGATCCTTTCATTGTGATAAGTAGTGATAAAGTTATTGGCGAATGAATGGGAGGTGAAAGTTGCTCAGATGCATAAGGTGAACAACACTGTGGGCTGAAGTGGTAAAACAAACATTAACAATATTATGTCATTTCTTCTTCACAAGGTTTAAAATGTGCATTAATTCCTCCTAAGCTGAATAAAATAATATTCATAACTTCTATACAGCCCGCTATATGTTTTATGCCTGCGCTCTTCCTCTTCACATTTCTTCGGTGAATACAGATGAAGAACGTAAAATTGATTTAGAAGCCCGGCTCTTATGCTGCCCGGCCTGTGCGCCTGAATTACTACGGTTGGCATCTCCCTCCCGCCATTGTCTTCCTCCATCCCTGCTGTATGTCAGGTGAGCGGTGCCCTGCTACAGAAAGAAAGGGCGTTAAAAGAATAGACTGTATTTAAAGGGGAACTTCAGCCTAAACAAACATACTGTCATCAAGTTACATTAGTTATGTTACGTAGAATAGATGTGTAATATAATCTCTTACCCACCCTGTTTTAAAAGAACAGGCAAATGTTTGTGATTCATGGGGGCTGCCATCTTTGTCATGGGGGCAGCCATCTTTTTGGTTGAAAGGAGGTGACAGGAGCATGAGACACAGTTCCAACTATCCTGTGTCCTGATAACCCCTCCCAGCTGCACACGCTAGGCTTCAAATGTCAAATTCAAAATGTAAAAAAAAAAAAAAAAAAATGCACCAAAACAGCAGAAAGAGAACAACAACATCAGAAATCCCATCATGCTTTGCACAGCATCAGGGGAAAAATGCCCGGGCAGTTTTTTTCTGTGCAGCTAAAAATGAGGCTTGTATAAGAGAAACAAAGTTCTGATGCTGTGGAACTGTTAACCACTTCCCGACCGCCTAACGCACAGAGGCGGCCGGGAAGTGGAGCCCTGAAGGACCGGCTCACCCACAGAGGCGGCGGTCCATTTAAGGGCATGGGCGGAGCGATCGCGTCATCCGTGACGCGATCCTCCGCCGGCGCCTGTCACCGCTCGCCCGCCGCAACATCCCGCCGGCTATACGGAAGCGCTGGCGGGATGTTAACCCCGCGATCGCCGCATACAAAGTGTATAATACACTTTATAATGTTTACAAAGTGTATTATACAGGCTGCCTCCTGCCCTGGTGGTCCCAGAGTCCGAGGGACCACCAGGGCAGGCTGCAGCCACCCTAGTCTGCACCCAAGCACACCGATTTCTCCCCCCCTGCTCCAGATCGCCCACAGCACCCCTCAGACCCCCCCCTGCCCACCCCCCAGACCCCTGTTTGCACCCAATCACCCCCCTAATCACCCATCAATCACTCCCTGTCACTATCTGTCAACGCTATTTTTTTTTTTATCTCCCCCCCTGCCCACTGCCCCCTCCTGATCACCCCCACCCCTCAGATTCTCCCCAGACCCCCCCCCCCCCCATGCATCTACCCCCCCTGATCACCTGTCAATCACCCATCAATCATCCCCTGTCACTGCCACCCATCAATCAGCCCCTAACCTGCCCCTTGCGGGCAATCTGATCACCCACCCACACCAATAGATCGCCCGCAGATCCGACATCAGATCACCACCCAAACGCAGTGTTTACATCTATTCTCTCCTCTAAACACCCACTAATTACCCATCAATCACCCCCTGTCACTGCTACCTATCAGATTAGACCCCTATCTGCCCCTAGGGCACTCAATCACCCGCCCACACCCTCAGAATGCCCTCAGGCCCCAGCCCTGATCACCTCGCCAGTGCATTGCTTGCATCTATTCCCCCCTCTAATCACACCTTGAGACACCCATCAATCACCTCCTGTCACCCCCTAGCACACCTACCCATCAGATCAGGCCCTAATTTGCCCCGTGTGGGCTTCTGATCACTCGGCCAAACCCTCAGATCCCCCTCAGACCCCCTTCCGATCACCTCCCCAGTGCATTGATTGCATCTATTTTCCCCTCTAACCACCCCCTGAGACACCCATCAATCACCTCCTGTCACCCCCCTAGCACTCCTATCCATCAGATCAGGCCCAATACAACCGGTCATCTAAAAGGCCACCCTGCATATGACCGGTTCCACAAAATTCGCCCCCTCATAGACCACCTGTCATCAAAATTTGCAGATGCTTATACCCCTGAACAGTCATTTTGAGACATTTGGTTTCCAGACTACTCACGGTTTTGGGCCCGTAAAATGCCAGGGCGGTATAGGAACCCCAGAAACGGACCCCATTTTAGAAAAAAGACACCCCAATGTATTCTGTTAGGTGTATGACGAGTTCATAGAAGATTTTATTTTTTGTCAAAAGTAAGCGGAAATTGATTTCTGTTTTTTTTTCACAAAGTGTCATTTTTCACTAACTTGTGACAAAAAATAAAATCTTCTATGAACTCGCCATACACCTAACGGAATACCTTGGGGTGTCTTCTTTCTAAAATGGGGTCACTTGTGGGGTTCCTATACTGCCCTGGCATTTTAGGGGCCCTAAACCGTGAGGAGTAGTCTAGAAAACAAATGCCTCAAAATGACCTGTAATTAGGACGTTGGGCCCCTTAGCGCACCTAGGCTGCAAAAAAGTGTCACACATGTGGTATTGCCGTACTCAGAAGTAGTATAATGTGTTTTGGGGTGTATTTTTACACATACCCATGCTGGGTGGGAGAAATCTCTCTGTAAATGGACAATTGTGTGTAAAAAAAAATCAAACAATTGTCATTTACAGAGGTATTTCTCCCACCCAGCATGGGTATGTGTAAAAATACACCCCAAAACACATTATACTACATCTCCCGAGTACGTCGATACCACATGATTGGCACTTTTTTGCAGCCTAACTGCGCTAAGGGGCCCAAAGTCCAATGAGTACCTTTAGAATTTCACAGGTCATTTTTGTTTCAAGACTACTCCTCACGGTTTAGGGCCCCTAAAATGCCAGGGCAGTATAGGAACCCCACAAATGACCCCATTCTAGAAAGAAGACACCCAAACGTATTCCGTTAGGAGTATGGTGAGTTCATAGAAGTTTTTATTTTTTGTCACAAGTTAGCGGAAAATGACACTTTGTGAAAAAAAAAACAATTAAAATCAATTTCCGCTAACTTGTGACAAAAAAATAAAAACTTCTATGAACTCACCATACTCCTAACGGAATACCTTGGGGTGTCTTCTTTCTAAAATGGGGTCATTAGTGGGGTTCCTATACTGCCCTGGCATTTTAGGGGCCCTAAACCGTGAGGAGTAGTCTTGAAACAAAAATGACCTGTGAAATCCTAAAGGTACTCATTGGACTTTGGGCCCCTTAGCGCAGTTAGGGTGCAAAAAAGTGCCACACATGTGGTATCGCCGTACTCGGGAGAAGTAGTACAATGTGTTTTGGGGTGTATTTTTACACATACCCATGCTGGGTGGGAGAAATACCGCTGTAAATGGACAATTGTGTGTAAAAAAATCAAAAGATTGTCATTTACAGAGGTATTTCTCCCACCCAGCATGGGTATGTGTAAAAATACACCCCAAAACGCATTGTACTACTTCTCCCGAGTACAGCGATACCACATGTGTGGCACTTTTTTGCACCCTAACTGCGCTAAAGGGCCCAAAGTCCAATGAGTACCTTTAGGATTTCACAGGTCATTTTGAGAAATTTCGTTTCAAGACTACTCCTCACGGTTTAGGGCCCCTAAAATGCCAGGGCAGTATAGGAACCCCACAAATGACCCCATTTTAGAAAGAAGACACCCCAAGGTATTCCGTTAGTAGTATGGCGAGTTCATAGAAGATTTTATTTTTTGTCACAAGTTAGCGGAAATTGATTTTAATTGTGTTTTTTCACAAAGTGTCATTTTCCGCTAACTTGTGACAAAAAATAAAATCTTCTATGAACTCACCATACTCCTAACGGAATACCTTGGGGTGTCTTCTTTCTAAAATGGGGTCATTTGTGGGGTTCCTATACTGCCCTGGCATTTTAGGGGCCCTAAACCGTGAGGAGTAGTCTTGAAACGAAATTTCTCAAAATGACCTGTGAAATCCTAAAGGTACTCATTGGACTTTGGGCCCTTTAGCGCAGTTAGGGTGCAAAAAAGTGCCACACATGTGGTATCGCCGTACTCAGGAGAAGTAGTATAATGTGTTTTGGGGTGTATTTTTACACATACCCATGCTGAGTGGGAGAAAGATCTCTGTAAATGGACAATTGTGTGTAAAAAAAAATTAACAAATTGTCATTTACAGAGATATTTCTCCCACCCAGCATGGGTATGTGTAAAAATACACCCCAAAACACATTATACTACTTCTCCTGAGTACGGCAATACCACATGTGTGGCACTTTTTTGCAGCCTAACTGCGCTAAGGGGTCCAAAGTCTAATGAGCACCTTTAGGCTTTACAGGGGTGCTTACAATTTAGCACCCCCCAAAATGTCAGGACAGTAAACACACCCCACAAATGACCCCATTTTGGAAAGTAGACACTTCAAGGTATTCAGAGAGGGGCATGGTGAGTCCGTGGCAGATTTCATTTTTTTTTGTCGCAAGTTAGAAGAAATGGAAACTTTTTTTTTTGTCACAACGTGTCATTTTCCGCTTACTTGTGACAAAAATTAATATCTTCTATGAACTCACTGTGCCTCTCAGTGAATACTTTGGGATGTCTTCTTTCCAAAATGGGGTCATTTGGGGGGTATTTATACTATCCTTGAATTCTAGCCCCTCATGAAACATGACAGGGGGTCAGAAAAGTCAGAGATGCTTGAAAATGTGAAAATTCACTTTTTGCACCATAGTTTGTAAACGCTATAACTTTTACCCAAACCAATAAATATACGCTGAATGGGTTTTTTTGAATCAAAAACATGTTTGTCCACATTTTTCGCGCTGCATGTATACAGAAATTTTACTTTATTTGAAAATTGTCAGCACAGAAAGTTAAAAAAATCATTTTTTTGCCAAAATTCATGTCTTTTTTGATGAATATAATAAAAAGTAAAACTCGCAGCAGCAATCAAATAGCACCAAAAGAAAGCTTTATTAGTGACAAGAAAAGGAGCCAAAATTCATTTAGGTGGTAGGTTGTATGAGCGAGCAATAAACCGTGAAAGCTGCAGTGGTCTGAATGGAAAAAAAGTGGCCGGTCCTTAAGGGGTAGAAAGCCCTAGGTCCTCAAGTGGTTAAAGAAACACAAAGCCTTTTCAGTGCTTCTGAGTCGATTTTTAGTCCGGAAGTTCACTTTAAAAGAAAATAAGAGTGTGTGTGTGTGTGGGGGGGGGAGGGGGGGGTTTATGGGGTGGAATAATCCAATTCTGATTCATTATGATCACACCGTCCCTTTTACCAGCGGCCGCGCCGTAAAAGTGTCATTTGTGAAATGTGGAATAAAATTATGCACCACTCACTCGCTAATATAATTTATTGCATTTATTTTTCATGGGGAGCGCTGGTCTGAACATCAGAACATCAAATATAAGTAATAGGAACACTTGTTATGTTCTATGCGAGGCGTGGAGATGAATTATTTATCGCTATCTGCATACGCCAGATGTGTTCGCGGGATTAGTGCTGGCTGATTCAACACACACAGTCTTCCGTGCGTGCGGCGGCGGCGGATAGCACCTTGCAAATCACAGGGTTTAAATTCCGCAGGACTCCCAGGCAATACGGTACCAGGCCGGGCTTAAGGAAGAGCGCAGTTAAATAGAACCTGTACCATTTTTTCTTAAAGAGGAACTTTAACCAAGGAATTAACTTCATCCCAATCAGTAGCCGATACCTATTTTCCCACTGGGAATCTTTACCTTTTCTCAAATAGACCACCAGGGGGGGGGGCTGTATGACTGATATTGTGGTAAAACCCCGCCCACAGTGTGATGTCATGACCATGGTCCTGGAGTACATCAAATACAACCACCTGGAAATTTGGGTGCCCTGCCCAGTAATGCAGATAGTAAAATATCTGTATTAAATAAACTGACTGCCTAATTGCTGCTGTTCTACCGTCCCTGTTCACCTTTCTCTCTTACCCACTCACTAAGGGCTCCCTCATTGTGACTGGGGGTTTGGGAGGGGGTTAGAGGGTGCCAAGGTTACCTTTGTCCTGGGACTCCATTGGAGCTTGAACCGGCCTTAAAGTTTTGCAGTGGGGCCCAGTCAGGGCCGGATTTACCATAAGGCACTGTAGGCATGTGCCTACAGGTGCCTTAGTTAGCAGAGGTGGCTCCCCTCCTCAAATGTCCCCCTACCTACTTGGAGGCTACTTAATATTGGGGTGGGAGCACACTTGGCTCCCTATACTGGTGTGGGGGGGGGGGGCACTATCTAGATTAATGGGGCTACCAAATACTGGGGAAAATCAGGCTACTTAGTCAGGGTAGGAGGGATGCTTGCCTGATATGGGGGCGTGGCCTAAGTTGAATGGTAGAGTTTAAGGCGCTAGAAGGCCTGTGCCTACAGGCTCCTGAGCTGTAAATCCAGCTCCAGGCCCAGTGATTTCTAGTTACACCCCTGCTCAGAATGCTCCCAATGACTGCAACGTGATAGGGGAACTTGCACTGGCGGACTGCACGCACCTGGCCCCCGATTGGAGGACTTTTGGGGCCACATTCCAGATGATCCAGGCGGCAGAGGAGTACAGCGAGGGAGCGATCAGCCTGGAGGGGGCTGGCGGAAGCCCCAGGTATGTATAATGATTCTTTCCGTCTCCATCTCAAGTACCCTTTAAAGCGCGCCTGAGGTGGGCTCAAAAAACAAGTAGGCTACCTGATTTTCAGTGCTGAGCGGATCAGATAGCCACAAAAAACGCCGCTCCTGTGGGCCGCACTGACCCACTTTCACTTGCGTTAGCCCTGGGTCATGACGCTGCGCTAAGAGACTGTGTGTCCCTCATAGCGTGCATTGAGGCAGGGGAGCGACAGGAGGCGTGGCCAGGGAGAGAGAACTGCCCAATGGCAGCCCAGGAAACCCTGCAGGAAAGCCCCCGGCTGGCGTTTTAAACAGGGAATTCCTCTCCCCTCTGTTTACCTCCGAGATAGCGACAAATCTTGTCGCTAATCTCGGGGGGGGGGGGGGGGGAGTATAGCGCAGCGGTGGGGCGGGGGCAGAAAGCGGGGGTTGGGGGACACAGAGCCATGTCATTAGGCAGAGGACATGCCTCTGTGTCACATCTGCCCCCCGAAGATCCACCTCGGGTTCTCTTTAATTGCCCCTTTAAGTTTATTGTGTACACATTATCTTGTGTGACCTTATCTTTTTCTGGCGGGATGCTAAAAAGGTTTTTTTCCTCTATAGTTGATGTGAATAACAGGTAAGGAGGGATAATCCATGGGATACGTTTTGTGAATCAGCCCCACAGTCTTATCCATGAAAGCCTGAGCCCACTAACGCAGTTGTGTCCGCTTCTGTCTGCTTTTCACCATCTGTAACATTGAAGCGGATACAACTGCGTTAGTGGGCTCTGGCCTCTGGCCCTTACAGTCTTGCAGGCTCCCCTTCTATAGCAGCCAGCACGGAGAGGGCCTGGCTCTAAGGGCCCTTTTCCACTACGGCGTTTGCGATTGCTGAATCGCAAAATCGCAAACCGCTAGTGATTTTCCAAATCGCTACGGTTTGCTTTTAACATAGGAATCGCGGTAGGTCATTTCCACTACCGCCATTCGTTTTTTACCTAATCGCGATCGCGCGGTGGAACAAATATTGCCGCGATTTTGCTATGCAGTGCATAGCATAGCAAAATCGCAATCACAAATGTCGGGAAATCGCCGCGAAATTTTGTACATTTGCTGAATCGCAATCGCTAGTGTTCAGTGCGAACGCTAGCGATTGCTAGTGGAAAAGGGCCCTAAGGCAGATTATGGCAGACAGCGACTCGTAGATGGAAGCCTAAAGCAGACACAGAACATTTTTATTCTGACTATAATTGAAGTTTAATAACCCGCAAACCTGAGTTGGCATATCGCAGTCCACTAATGGATCAGTGAGTTAGCAGTCCTGAGTTATGAGTCCCAAAGTAATGTAGAATATAAGAAGTATATGAACAGGCTTCATTGGTGAATAACAGCCAACAGATTAATATATCAGTGGGTGAATCGCTGAAAATGGAGCTTCCAGCAAAGAGCCAGGAGCAAGTGTGAAACGCAATGTACAGGAAATGCCTTAAAGCAAGCCTGGGCGAAACTCTCCATCATAGGCACTGTGAGCCAGTTCACATTTACCTTCAGACACCGAAGAAGACAAGACACAGCACATTTATATTGCGCTTTTCTCCTGGCAGACTCAAAGTGCTTGAGCTGCAGCCACTAGGAATACACTTTATAGGCAGTATTAGGCCCGGTTCACATTAGCATTCGCTATCCGGATTTTCCGGATCTGATCCGGACCACATACTGTACAAAGGGAGCGTACATTCCGCATAGCAATGTAAAGTCTATGCGGACGTTCACACGTGTCCGTTCCATACAGTAAGGAGCCGGACAGGATCCGGACTCCGGACTCTTTTCCAACATGCGCTATTTTTTGGGTCCGGATCTCCGGCCCACGCATCCTGACCGGAGCCTGACCTGAGCCTGACAGCACCATCAGGAACACAGAAACCAATGGGGAACGGAAGGCACACAACACACTGCCTACAAAAACCTGACGTTCTACCCCACTTCCTATGCGTATCCAAGCGGCCATTTGGGATGGGGACACATGGGCCAAGCATGTCTGGAGTGGAGCAGCAGTGACAGACGTGCTGGAGCTGTTTGGCAGAATGTCGGAGGTGGAGGTGAGGCCTGCAGCGGAGGAACCTGATTCTACAGGTGCACCAGGTGCACCTTCTGCTGACCCCAACATTTTTTTATTTAGATTTAACTATTTTTTGCCCACGCATCCGGATGGCAGCCTGATACAAACGGACCGGATCCGGATCGGAACCGTACGGTTCTGATCAGGATCAGGTCAGGATCCGATCAGGATCCGGTCCGTTTACTTGCCAAAACGCAAGTGTGAACAGGGCCTTAGTGTTAGGGAGTCTTGCCCAAGGTCTCCTTACTGAATAGGTGCTGGCTTACTGAATAGGAAGAGCAGAGTTTCTAACCCACGTCTCCCGTGTCAGAGGCAGAGCCCTTAACCACTTCACCACTGAGGGGTTTTACCCCCTGACCACCAGAGCAATTTTCACCTTTCAGCGCTCCTTCCATTCATTCGTCTATAACTTTATCATTACTTATCACAATTAAACGAACTATATCTTGTTTTTTCGCCACCAATTAGGCTTTCTTTAGGTGGGACATTATGCCAAGAATTATTTTATTCTAAATGTGTTTTAATGGGAAAATAGGAAAAATGTGGGAAAAAATTCATTATTTTTCAGTTTTCGGCCATTATAGTTTTTAAATAATGCATGCTACTGTAATTAAAACCCATAAAATGTATTTGCCCTTTTGTCCCGGTTATAAAACCATTTAAATTATGTCCCTATCACAATGTTTGGCGCCAATATTTTATTTGGAAATAAAGGTGCATTTTTTTCAGTTTTGCGTCCATCCCTAATTACAAGCCCATAGTTTATAAAGTAACAGTGTTGTACCTTCCTGACATAAATATTTAAAAAGTTCAGTCCGTAACTATTTATGTATTTTTTTTATTGTAAATTTTTTTATTTTATTTAATTACAAAAAAAAATAAAAAAATGGGAGTGTGGGAGGTAATGAGTTAATTTTTTGTGTAAAAGTAATTTATTTGTATGTGAAAAATGTTTAGGGTGTAGTTTTACTATTTGGCCACAAGATGGCCACAGTAACTTTTTGTTTTAATGCGACCTCCAAGCGTCCTTCCAGACTCTTGGAGGAAGTACTAGGAGGCTGGGTAAGTGTTTTTTTTTTCACAATGATCGCGCTGCTCATCGGAGAGCAGCGGATCATTGCGGGGCTTAGATCAACAAACAGGAATGGATTTTCAAGGGAATTGATTTCCGGGCGAGCGGCGTGTTTACTAGCGGCGGGCTTACGAGCGGGAGCGCGGGCAGCGGCGGGAGCGCGGAAAGTACGGATTTCTCCGTCCCTGGGGCTTAAAGGATGGAAAAAGGGACGGAGAAATTCGTACGGGCGGGGGTAAAGTGAATAAAGGACTTTTTTTTTACTCGCCTGGGTTTTCTTCCAGCCCCTCGCTGCAGCCCCAGGCCGTTCCTCCGCGTTGTCCCGTGATGATCGCTACTCTGCCGGCGAGTCTGGCCTTCTGTGCAGTAGTTGTGCACAGGCGCAGTACGCGCCAGATGATGCGGATGCATGGGCCCGCGCAGGCGCAGATGACCTGATCCGCTGGCGGGGTTGCGATGATCACGGGCGGCCAGCGGGACAATGCAGAGGACCAGGCTGCAGCGAGGGACTCAGACCCAGGTGAGTAAAAATAGATTTGTGACTTCACATCGGAAGTCCTTTAACCATTACACTATCCAGCCAGTGAAATACATTCTCATTAACCATCTTTAGATGTTTACATACCTGTTTCCTGTGGTCACTCAGATGTTAGTTTTCACAACTTACAAATTTAGGGACTACTATCGTGAAAAATTGTAAAATTGAAAATACACTTATATAAGAACTACGGTTACTTACAGTACATATTATACCATCTGAAGAGTTTGGCAGTTCCTTGTTTAAGTTTGGTTTGCTCCACTACCAAGATTTAACCCTTTTTGAAAAGCTGAAAGTCCTGGCTTTCCATTACACCAGGTCCCGTGTCAGTGTAATGCTTCATTACCAAGTTAAAGGGTTTTGAAGGAGGGGTGTCCCCTGCATCTTGGCTGCACAAAGCGTGATTGCAGAAGTATCGGACAAACCGGACATTGATGATCAGCAGCACCGCCGGGCAACTGCTGTTGAGGATGTGCTTTTGCAAATGAAGAAAACTCTGAGAATCCCCCATGAGAAGATGCACTAGTGCAAAACCTGGCAGATCTGTCAGATTTTTACAATCTATTGTAAGTGACAGCAATATAGGGAAAAATACATTGTCCGTTTTAGTCTGCAACAAATGTCCATTTTATACATAAATATGACCAAATATTAGGCTGAAATCACTCTTATGTCTGCGGAAAACAACCACAGTTTTTTACCTATGATTTTCATGTAAATTGCTTGTTTTGCCATGGATCTTCGGCTATAAGAATCACATTCGGTATTTGATAATATGCTGTAGGTGCTAAACTTATTAAAGAGACTCTGAAGCGAGATTAAAAATAGCTTTTTACCTTATATTCAACATGGGCATGTGTGCCCCTGCTAAAACGCCGCTATCCCGCGGCAGAACGAGGGGTCTTTACCCCCCAAATCCCCCCTGCAAAATCCACGACTTTCTTGGTCATGGATTTTGCTGCTCATGGAGGCAGAGCTATGAGCCGAAGCTCTGCCTCCATGTGCGTCTATCAACCGCGGATCTCCGCCTCTCCCCGCCCCTCTCACTGAAGGAAAACTGAGAGGGGCGGGGAGAGGCGGCGATCAGCGCTTATAGACGTGCTGAGAGGCAGAGCTACAGCCATTAGCTCCGCCTCAACAGGAAGCGCTCCCCGGGCACCACGGAGGGGATTTGGGGGATAAAGACCCCTCGCTCTGCCGCAGGATAGCGGCGTTTTAGCAGGGGCAAACATGCCCCTGTTGAATATAAGGTAAAAAGTGATTTTTAATCTCGCTTCAGAGTCTCTTTATCCACTTAATGACATGCTGACTTATAAAAACGCCCTGCTAAAGCCTCTTAATGGCTCTAGGACTATTAATAAGTCAGACAGTGCTGCCGCCGCTGTGCGCGTGCATGTGTGCGCGTGCACGTGCGCACTCCCGCGAATGTAAGTGCGCGCTCCCGCATGTGCATTCCCGTGCACGCGCACGTGAAAATAGTGAAAAACAAACCACCAAAGAAAAAAATACACCTATATTTCCAAATAATACATTGTCACCATACATTGTACTAGGGACATAATTAAAATGTTGTGATAACCAGGACAAATAGGCAGATAAAATGTATGGGTTTTATGCACAGTAGCAGTGTTTATATTAAAACCATAAGGGATGAAATTGGAGAAATAGTGTATTTTTTCATTTTTTCCTTGTATTTTCCTTTAAAATCCATAGAAAATAAAGTAATTACTGAAAACAAATATCAATCCTAAAAAGCTCAATTGGTGGTGAAAAAAACAAGATATAGATAATTTCATTGTGTTTAGTAGTGATTAAGCTATTGGCAAATGAAAGGGATGAGCACTGAAAGGTGAAAATTGCTCTTGTCCTTTAGGGTAAAAACCGCCTTAGGGTGTAGTGGTTAAATGCCCGAGAAACAACAAAAATCACAAAGCTCTCACAAATGTGCGCATCTCATAGAGAATCATTGCCATTGCAAAGATTTTTTGAAATGCAAAGATTTTTTGCAAGTATGGTCCCTTTCTTGGAGTCAACTTGTATTCAAAGTCAGCTTATATTGACTACAGTAGAATTAGACTGTGAGCTCCTCTGAGGACAGTCAGTGACATGACTATGTACTCTGTAATGTGCTGCAGGAGATGTCAGTGCTATATAAATACATAATAATAATATGGCAGAACATTAGACTATGGCTATGATAGGGATACGATTGTAAGCTCCTCCAAGGACCTTCAATGACATGACTATGTACTCTGTAAAGTGCTGCAGAAGATGTCAGTATTATATAAATATATAATAAAGTGATAATGTGATAGGACATTAGACTATGGCTATGGTAGGGACTAAAGTGTGAGCTCCTCTGAGGACAGTCAGTGACATGACTACGTACTCTGTAAAGAGATGCAGAAGATGTCAGAACTATATGAATACTAAATAATAAAAAATATTCAAATATATAAAAATAGGTCCGACAGCTGGCTAAGAAGAAAGTGTGAGGACTTTTGCAGCTGATAATTTCTCAAGGGTAAAAATGTGAAATGAATTATTCACAAGTGTTATTCATATTGAATTCCCTATCCAATTAATCTTCTGATAGTTGTCCTTTAAATACAGTTGACCCAGGTCCAGTCTACATTCCCTTCAATAACCTAATGCCTGATTGGTGGCAGAGGATGACAACTCTCCATTTAATAACCTAATGCCTGATTGGTGGCAGAGGATGACAACTCTCCCTTCCATAACCTAATGCCTGATTGGTGGCAGAGGATGACAACTCTCCCTTTAATAACCTAATGCCTGATTGGTGGCAGAGGATGACAACTCTCCCTTCCATAACCTAATGTCTGATTGGTTGCAGAGGATGACAACTCTGCCTTTAATAACCTTGCGTCTAATTGGTTGCAGAGAATGACAACTTTCCCCTTAATAACCTTGCGTCTGATTGGTTGTGGAGGAAGACAACTTTCCCCTTAATAACCCTGCGTCTGATTGGTTGCAGAGAATGACAACTTTCCCCTTAATAACCTAACGCCTGATTGGTTGTGGAGGAAGACACCGCCCTCTTCTCCTCTGCAGTACTTTACAAGGATGCAGTCTTTGACAAAAGTTATCTCCCGGGGAATCCATAAAAATGAAATACAAATGAGTTCCATTCAAGGCAGCCAATTGCATATTCCATCACACCGCAGACTTTCTATAGATTATATACTATTGAGCGGCTTTCAAAGCCATCATGTTTAAATATGAACTGAATAATAGACACCAGGCTGGCCGTCCCTCTCTTCCATGGTAATCTGACTCGGCGCGAGTGGCTGGGTGAAATACAAAACACACTAATCATGTAGGGTGGCGGGGAAGAAAGGAAATCAGAGCGTACTTCAATAAATGTGATCTATGCTGGCAAATTGCCGTTGTCCTCTGATTCACCGGGATAAATTATGTGACAAGCAGTGCGGTTCAGAAGCTCGCCAAGCAAACACTTCCATCCTGAATATTAATATTCACCCGGGATCAAAGCCGGATTTGGGAAACGCGATGGATGGTAGGTGTCAATCAAGTCCCAGGCTGTTTTGTTTTTTACCTCGGTCGTTGATTGCGGTTTATGCGGCGATAAACAGAGGACGAGAAGGGATCAACAGAGGCCACTGGAAGAATCGGAGACTTCAACGTTATTAGGTATTAGGTCCCACCCCCAGGACACACGGCGGCGGACCACTCAGTGCCAGAGCTTGTTTTATCTGCCTATAAGATAGTTGATCAGCTGTTGCGAAATCGCAGGAATTGAACAGAGGCGCCAACAGGATAAAATATGCTAAAAACTTTAAAATTGCTGAGGAGGCGGTGGTGGACTTACCTCCTCAAAGCAGACATGAAACTGTCAATTTTCAAAGGTTTAGATTTATTAATATACCCCAAAAATCAGTTGCAATGTGTTTAGCAGGTGTAGCCCAACTTCATCAGGCAATAGGAGATAGAGCATGCAGCAACAAGTGTCTTTGTCTCAGCCTAGCGCCTCTGACAGACCACAGGGGGGCTCAGAAGCTTTGTGGGCCTTCCTCCTCCCTCTCCCCAACCGCAAGTGCAGCCAATTAGCAAAAAAAAACCTCCTCTATCGTCCACAAAAACTGTCCCGCCACCTCCTGACGCCATGCAGAATAACGAGTAGAGGAAGCATGTGTAATTTTCTTTCCTGCTTCCAGATGATGCATCACAGCAGAACACACTTTGTTGCCATTTGCTGGCTCCCAATAACGTGTTTTGGGGACCAAGGGGGCCCCATAGTATCATTTTTGCAGAGGGGGCCCTATAAAGTCTAGTTACACCTCTGCCTGTGTCCAATAATATTATCATCCTTAAACCTCCTAACTGAGGTAAGATAGTTTCATTACCCATGTTTACCTATTGCATACTACATTGGGGCACCTTCTCCCATTTTGTAAGCTTCCGTGAAATAACTGCTAGTCAGATCAGATGCCCAGAGACACTCTGAGATTCCACAACCTGGGCTAGTAGGACTGCAAACTACTCAGAGAATGCCAGTCTGCACCCTAACCCCTTGTAGTCTAAACAACAGATGAGGCAATCCAGGCAGCAGCCCAACCAATACAGCCTGAAACTATCCCATGTCCAGATTTATACTTTCTCCTCCCTCATGGTAATTTTCTTGTGGTTACTTTCTATGTGTAGTTGACTAGATGTATATACTGTACAGCCGTGTTGCTTCGCACTGAAAATGCTATTTTCCATTTACAAAAATATTTGCTAAAATACATTGTATTTTCGCAATATGGTCAAAGAAAACGAATTTTTCTTTCTGAAGCGAAAATTCACAAAAGAGAGCTAAGATTGGTTCTGACCCAGCTCACTAGTCTTCCTCCTCCAAATTTTACCTTGATGTGTGAGATACCAGTTAGTCACAACAAAAACTTCCAGGCACAGACTGGCACAGCCATGCTTTATGCAGAACTACGCTAGAACTGGTAGTACTTGAAAGCATTACAGCACAGAACTGAAAATGAACATTTACCTCCTTGTTTACTACCACTTTAAAGGATACCCGAAGTGACATGTGACATGACGAGATAGACATGGGTATGTGCAGTGCCTAGCACACAAATAACTATGCTGTGTTCCTTTCTTTCTCTGCCTGAAAGAGTTAAATATCAGGTATGTAAGTGGCTGACTCAGTCCTGACTCAGACAGGAAGTGACTACAGTGTGACCCTCACTGATAAGAAATTCCAACTATAAAACACTTTCCTGGCAGAAAAATGGCTTCTAAGAAATACTGCCTGTTCTTGTATCATATTGTCTATGTCCATTAAGCAACTGCCAAGTCAAATCCCTAAGTGCAAATTTATTTGATCAAAATAAAATTGATTCTGATTGTGAATAATCCGTTTTTGGTAGGGATGATCACAGATATGCAAATTGTTCTGAGTTGATGCAAATGTATGGACATTTTTATGCAAATGTATGCAGCTTGAAAATGGACCAATCGACATAAACCTGGGTTTAAATTGATTGGTCTATTTTCAAACTACCTACATGTGCATAAAAAAATGCATAATTTTGAAACAATTTGCATCTCATTGATCATCCCTAGTCTTTGGGACCAATGGACATGTACAATGGACTTTCCTGTGGGGCTGTTCACATACATACATCTATTTTTTTTTATGGACAACGGACTCTTTAACAAACCTCTAAAGCGCTACAGTGCAGCTGCATTCTAAGCATTTGCTACAGCTGGTGCTAAATCCTTCACAGAGTGAACCAAGCCTAAGTATTTGGTAAGGAGAGTGTATACTCATGTTTCCAGTGTCTTATATTAATTTTTTGCTCCAAAAGATGTGCTGCACAAGTTCCTGTGCTGTGTGTCCTCCTGCCTTCCCCCTGTGACGCCTCTTTCTCTAGTGGAGCTACCTCTTGTGTACCTTTAGTGTCCTCCTGGTGTCCCCCTCTATCCCGTCCTCCTGTGTTTCCTGTTCCTGTGTCTTCTGCTGTCTCCCATGTCCTCCGATGTCCCCTGGCATCATCTTCTTACCCCCAGCTCCATGCTGCGCTGTTCCCCCGTGACCCCCCCCCCCCACACGCTTCATGTCACTGAGCTTCAGCCTATGGGGAAGCAGCAACTTGTGTTCCTACTGGAGCCGATGGTCTCACAGGCAGGACCATGACTCAGTTATTGGGCCAATCACTGCACTCTCTGAGTAGCAGTGATGGCAGTGACCAGCCCAATGACAGAGCCATGGTCCCGCCCGTGAGACCATCAGCTCCAGTAATAAGAAAAGTAGCCATACTTTATACTGCCGCTAGGGCTTTTTATCACGGCAGGGCTTATATTTGGAGCATGCTTGAAATTCCTGCTAGGGCTTACTTTCAGGGACGTCTTAATTTCAGGCAAACACAATCGTTTTTCAAGACTATGCATTGCGAGTAGATAAAGAATAGATACTAAGCAGGATGTACACTATACAGATCTGTAATGTCTTTTTCCTCTTTATTTGCTAGTATATGCTGTGTTTTAATGAACGGGCTTATGTTCTGGGCCGATAATAAACCTTACCGCTATGCCGGACTATCAGCCAGAGGAGGCGAGGACAGCTGCAAAACATAAACCAGCGGGAGAAGCGTTGTTCCCTCACCTGGGTTGAATAATTCTATCTTTGTGTGAGAATTTAGCGGAGTGTAATTTCCTGTCTCACAAACAACTCTACAGCCCGACGAGATAAAACCTCAAACAGCTGGAACCAAATACAACGGGAAAAAAAAATAGTCCAGCCTTGTAATGCTTATAATTTACATCCAGCCAATATCATGGCAGGTCCAGAGCTGCACAGATGAGAATACTCACCTCATACAACCCGTTCTGAAGATGAACTGTTCTCTGGCTCTCCGATACCTGCTCCACCTGTTTACAATAAAGTCAACAAAGGTTCTCCAATGCCAATATATAGATTGATAGCCATGTCATGCCACGCTGAGGCCTCTCTGACTCCTGCAGTCCTACTAGAAACTTTGAAAGTGGGAAGTGCTACAATCAGTCATAACATTACAGTGACCCGTAGTGGATCCACACATCGGAATTACAATAACAACAAAACATTTGTAAAGCGCTTTTCTCCCGTAGAGCCCAAAGCACATAAGCTTGCTAACCCCTTGTGACCCTCATAGCCTGGGGGCCCATTTTGCAAGGGCCATCACTGTCTTCACACTCATAACAAGTGTAGGCACAAAAACACCTGATCTGAAGGATGGATCCCTTTATCATAGGGAGTAAGGTAGTAGCTGGGGTCTTCGTACAGCTCTCCCCCCCCCCCACTGCAGTTACATAGGCAGCTCCCCAGTAGTTACGCTCCTGATCTCATCATGTCACTTCACATATCCTTTAAAGAGACTCTGTAACAAAATTTTGAGCCTTATTTCTTCTATCCTATAAGTTCCTATAGCTGTTCTAATGTGGTCTGTCTTACTGCAGCCTTTCCTAGTTGCACAGTGGCTGTATTATCTCTGTTATATGATCTAATCTTCTCTCCTCTGTCGGGTCTGTCGGGCTCAGGCAGTCAGGCTGGAATGTGCTGTGCTAGAAGCTATACACACCCTCTCCAGGCTCCTTGCACACTCTGTATGACTCACACACTGAGACTATCACTTGCTATGTCTTTTGTTTGTAAACACTGCATAAAAATGGCAATTACAAGCCAGGATTGCAGCAGGGAGTGGTAGAAACAGCACAGAGGGGTCCAGGAGAACATAAGGAATAGAATGGTATGCTTTTTATTGTAAGAATTTTACAGTACAGATTCTCTTTAAAGTGACACTGAAGCAAAACAAAACTTATGATTATAATGAATTGTATGTGTAGTATGGATAATGAATAAGGCCATTAGTAGCAAAGAAAAGAGTCTTATAATTTTATTTTCTGTTATATAGCTTTGTTTTATAACATTACATAATTCTCTAATATTTGCAGTTTACAAACTACACTCTGTATTTTAAACTAGAAAACAGAGCAGAATGGCCCTTTGAACTTTTCTGCAGTAAAACCTTCAACAAACAAGAAACAGCAAGAGACAGGTTGAGATAAAGTTCTTCAGAAAACAGCACTGTAGCCGACCCAAGTTGGGTTAGAGAGAGCTCAGAGAAGCTCTTTTGCGTAGATAACAAGTGAAGTTTCTTAAAGAGAATCTGTACTCTAAAATTCTTACAATAAAAAGCATACCATTCTCTTCATTATGTTCTCTGTCCTGGGCCCCTCTGTGCTGTTTCTGCCACTCCCTGCTGCAATCCCGGTTTGTAATTAACAGTTTTAGGCAGTGTTTACAAACAAAAGACTGGCTTCTAACCAGAGTATCATAGGCTGAGAACTAGCTTACTGTGTGACTCATGCAGAGCTTGGAGAGGGTGTGTATAGCTTCTGCCAATGACAAGCAGTGCTGCACATTCCACACATTCCAGCCTAAGCCCGACAGACACGACAGTGGAAAGGAGATAAGATTCATTACAGAGACAGTACAACTAGGAAAGGCTGAAGTAAGACAGAACACATTAGAACAGTAAGAGGAACTTATAGGACAGAAAAAATAAGGCTCAAAATTTTGTTACAGAGTCTCTTTAACTCTTTCTGTACTGGAAACAATATGAGACTCTAATCTGTGCTACTAATGTTCTATTCCTTAGCTGTACTACACATACACATCATTATATCATACGTTTATTTTCGCTTCAGGCTTTGCATTAAATTAATGTAGGGAATTCTTAGCTAAGTGTGGGATATCAACGAATAGGAACAGCCTGTTCGACAGGGTACTTACAATGTAAAAATTCTGATACAAATTGCCATGCACCAGAAAATAAACAGTTTCTCTGCTCAGATTAAAAAAAAGTATTTTTTCTTGGAAAATTATGCATAAAGTTCTCCCGAGCGGCTACAGGAAAAAGTTTGACAATCCCTTTGTGAATAAATGGAAAATAAATTAAAAGAGTAAGTCTATCGGAACATTAATTGCCTGTTCTGATTAAACAGAGGCGGCTTAAGTTGATTTAAAATGAACCTGTCGGGGACAGAGCTGACACCGAGAGTAAAATATGATGTGAGAGGTGCAGAGGTGCTGTATTCACAGAAGCCATCAAATATTCATCCTTAAACATCGCCGTGACAACAGCATCTATAATCCTAGGCCCTCAATTCATCATACAAGTGACCGGATTTCAAGGTGGTCATCATCCTGTGGAGGCGGAGAACAGCCCTGTCTCATTCATGGTCAATATTCTGCTCTGAAAGACAATCAATCATGGCACTCTGTGACGCATTCTCATCAGATGTCGCTGATATCTGATTGCATCTGATTGAATCTGCTTCGGTAATGGCGCTGTGCTGCCCAATGTGTCCCAGCACTACTTGTCTGAGATTTATGTCATCTTGAAGTCCACTGGACGTTATTGGTGTATCTTATGGGACAATGGCTGAATGTGTCCTGGCACCATTGGGTTCCACTTATCCATTCACAATAATGCTCAAGCGAATAAGCTGGATCTTTAACCTCCCTGGCGGTATGATTATTTCCGGAGTTTAGGGTCTAAAAGTAATGCAATTTTTTCACAAGCTTTTAGATCCTGAAAGCTGGAAACAAATCATACTGCTAGATAGATCTGCAGCAGCCCTGCCTATAACTCACCTCCCTGGATCCAGCACTGCAATTCTCCCTCCGTCCACAGGGTGGCGCTATACTCCTATAATGAGATTGCTGTCTGACATCATTTATTAAACGACAATCTCACCAGAGGGATCGAGAGTCTCTGAGGACCAGAAGAAGAATGGCTGCCAGCGTCTGGATCCTGGGGGAGTTACAAGCGCCCGCTGTGCGCACAGGCTGCATATAACTCCAGACGGCTACCCTGAGTCAGGCTCGGGGTTACCGCTCTGAGCTGCGGATTTCTGGCCTCGAGTCTGACTCGGGGCTACCACTAAGCAGGTTAAAGAGGACCTGAGGCAGCAGAAAACAAACAAAATAGATACATATTTTGAAGAGGGATCCTCCAGAAGCTTCCCACGTCCTTCTGGAGAGTGGAGACTACCCTCTTTATGATTGCAACCACGCACCTCTTCATGCATGAGCATGGCTGTACTGCACCTGCACAAATATGGCCATGCCTGTGCAATAAATTGGAGCCACTCGTGTACGAGGAGCTTCAGCTTACTGTGCAGGCACAGTCATTCTCGTGCAGGCACAGTACAGTCATGCTGGTGGATGAGGAGGAGGGAGACCACAATAACATATGTGTCAAGCAGGGCCGGCGCTACCATAGAGGCAAAGGAGGCAATTGTCTCAGAGCCCCAGAGCCAGTAGGGGACCCCAGTGGCTACAAGAGGGAATTTTTTTTTAAAAAGACCTTATAGGTTTTGAGAAAATTGATTTTAAAGTTTCTAAGGAAAAAAAATACACATTTAAAAACCCGCCAACTTTAATGGTTAATAGCAAATCCACCTTAAATGCCAGAAACCCTAAGGCCCGGTTCACATTAGCGTTCCAGGTCCGGTTTCCCCGGACCCGGAACGCCCCATACACAGCGGATGGTGAATGGATACATTGTTAATCAATGTATCCATTCACACTCGTGCGACCGTCCGGATCCAATCCAGGAACGCAGCTCCGGGACGATCCGGATTTTTTCCTACATGCTCTATTTTTGCCATCCGTCCCCGTGCGGCAGCGGACCCGGGCCGGATCCTGAGCCGAACATGCGGCCCATGCTGTCCAATGAGAAACGGATGTTTCTCATCACACTGGCAATAGGACCGGATGCTTCCAGCAACGGTCCTATGCCACTTGGGGGGCCCGGACTACGCACCGGTAGCCCCCATGCTTGCGGTGCCTTTCTGGCACTGCAAAGTATCTAGTTCCGGCTACTTTATTGTAGCCGGAACTGATACATTCCGGATCCGCAACTGGTGGCAACTTGTGGCCACCGCAGAGACCCGTACGGTCTCTTTGCAGCCCCCGGACCCCCGGACACTTGCGGACTCGAACCGCAAGTGTGAACGGGGCCTTAATTTGCAGGATATGTTAAGGAGATTATTGGGAATAAGAGGAAACATTTTTTTCAAAAAGACCTTGTAGTTTTTGAGAAAATCGATTTTAAAGTTTCGAAGGAAAAAAGTATACTTTTAAATGCGGTAAATGTCACTTTTAGTAGCAAACCTAACGGTAGTGTAATTTTACATGTATCAAAAGAAAGAGCAATGAATTTCCTGATGTGGTTTCCAGAGGGTCCTGGAAACCCCTCCGCAGCCGCAGTGCTTTGGCCAGGGATCGCTATACAGCCGCAATATGGCTGTATGAAGATACCTAGCATTTTTTACTATTTTCCCATTTTTTTTTGTTTTGTTTTTTGTTTAGAGTGTGGGATTTTTTTTTTTCATTATGTGGGGTCCCCCTTCCTGAAACTTTTTAACCCCTTGTCCCCCCTGCAGGCTGGGATAGCCGAAATTGTGGAGCTCCGACCAATTGGGGCTTCACACCCTGACTATACCAGCTGCAAAAAAGGTCCCTTAATGCCAATTTTTGTTCCAAGGTATCTGTTGGGGGGCCCCCCATGTCTATTTTGCCCTGGGGCCCCATTGTTGCTAAAACCAGCTCTGGTGTCAAGCTCTTCTTGGATATGTTCTGGGTATGGCAACTCTTAGGTAAGGGACATGAGGTTAGGTATTAGAAAGATCATCCCATTAGGGAAAGGAGTTTATGTTAGGAAGAAGGTTAGAACTAGGTATGAGGAAGAAGGAGGGCATTGTTTAGCAAAAGCTGTTATCCAAGAGGCACGGAACCTGAACTCCAAGGGATGTACCATCACAAAGCTGCCAGGGGAACATGGGTAGCATCACATTACCCATCACAATCACCCAGTGCTCAATTTATCAGGCGTTTGTTGGAAACCTTTGTTTGCCAAATCTCTTACGCTCTCCCTCTCATTCATACAGAGAGAACCTTAGTCAATTAAAGTGGACCTGAACTCAGAGCTTCCTTTCTTCTCTAAAAGATAAGCAACAGCATAATAACCTTTAAAGAGAAAAAAATCTTAGCTACAGCTGATACGAATCCTGCAAAGAATCTGCAGTGTGTCTATTTCCAGCTTTTATGGAAACAGACAAAAGGTTAACATCCTGTGTTTACAAATTAGCTGCACTGTGGAGGCAGCCAGCTGACACGGCTGAGGGGTCAAATTACACTTGTGATTAGTCACAGACAAAGGAAGATTAGGAAAGGCTAAACTCTCTAAATACATACAGGGTTCATTTCTCTCTGTTTTCCTTCTGTCTCGTGCAAGAGTTCAGGTCTACTTTAAGAACACTACAATAGGTTACAAGTAATCAAAAAGATGAAAAAACAATCCTGTCCTGTATTATCAGCAGTTGCAGAGTGTTAGTGGCCTGCTATCTAGAAATGAGGAGTATGGGAAATGGATTTTGTTGTTGTCAGAAATGATATGGATGGACCCCCAAGGGAAGTCTAACAGGCAGGTCAGCTGGGGGCTGTACAGATGGACATCTCCTTTAATTACATAAGAGCCCAGGAGTGAAGCTGCTCCTGACTTCTGTGACCTCTGATAGGAGGGATGAAAATCTTATCATATTAAATGCAGTGGCTTTCCACATCTGGAAGAGGTTAGCAGTCAGAGAGTCTGCTGGCCTGACACTGAGAAAGCAAACACAGAGTAAAATAGGATGACAGCTAGGAGAAGCGTAATATTGCTCATAGCACGCAAGTCATAATATGACTCTTCTGACTTGTGAAAGTGCCAAGTCAAACACCTAATACTCGTAGGGGTTTGTTTATAAAGACCGTCAAAGTAACTGCTTTTGTCAAGCTGCTGTAGCCCTATGGAGGCTACATTTTTCTCCTATATTAATGTAGGTTAAAAAGCAATAAGAGCTGTCAGACCAAACGTATTTAGTGGCCAAAAATGAAAAAAAATAACTTACAATGCAATTTTTGTTCACAGCTAGGTTGTCAGAGACTCAGAGGATATTTTGCTGTTGTTGCTTTAGACCGATGTAATCTTCACGATGATCGCACAGGGACCTCTCAGCACAACTTAAAGAGGAACTCCAGTGAACATTTTACTGTTGGCAGGTGATGTAGCTGCTGCATGGATTTTGGCAGTAAGAAACAGCTATTTCCCACAAAAGTTTGAACTTTTCTTGTGTGTGTGTGTGTGTGTAGGGGGGGGGGGGAGGGGTACTTGTGGGAGGGGTTTCACCACAATATCAGTCATACGGCGCCCCCGGATGGTCTGTTTGTGAAAAGGAATAGATTTCTCATGTAAAAGGGGGTATCAGCTACTGATTGGGATAAAGTTAAATTTTTGGTTGGAGTTTCTCTTTAAAAAAAGAACCATAGTGTAGGGAGAAATACAACAGCACAAGCACATACATGTGCACAATAATAAAATGCTACCGTGCCTGGTTGCCATTTTAATACACACAGATTAAAGGGTTTCTCTTTCATATGTAAAAAAAACACACCTGACACTTACCTGGGGCATCAATCGGCCTCCTGCAGCTGCCATGTCCCGCGCCGTCCTCCTACGGTCTTCCTTCCCCGCCACCGCCACTGGTCTAATTATTCGTCTAAGTAGACAAATAGAACTGCAGCTGTGCAACTGTGGCCGTGCGCTTGCTCGCTCCCATGCATCTATCGGCCCCCTGCAGCTGCCATGTCCCGCACCGTCCTCCTACGGTCTTCCTTCCCCGCCACCGGCGCTGGTCTGATTATTCATCTAAGTAGACAAATAGAACTACGGCTGTGCGACCGTGGCCATGCGCGCGCTCACTCCCGTGCATCATCGGGCGCTTACTGCGCAGGCGCAGTACAAGAAAACTTTTCTATTCGTCTAGTAAGATGAATAATTAGACCGGTGCCAGGGACGGGGAACGGAGGATCGTAGGAGGACGGAGCGAGGCATGACAGCTGCAGGGGGCCGATAGATGTCCCAGGTAAGTGTCAGGTTTTGTTTTTTTATATATGCAAGAGAACCCCTTTAAGTATAAATCTTCCTATCTCTTTGAAAGGTCTTTCACAGTCTCTTAATCAGTTCTCTTCTCCACATTCTTTGTTTGTGGGGGTACCTCAGGGCTATGTCCTTGGTCCCCTCCTCTTTTCCTTCTACATACACAGTTTTTGCAAATTACTCAAATCATTTGGTGTTCAATACCACTCATATGCCGATGATACACAACTGTATTATATCTCAGCCCCAGACCTTAACATTTTGGCCACAACAATGTGCCTCTTGTGCTCCAACTGACCTACAAGACCCATCAGGCTGAAGTTGGGAATTTGGGCGCCCACTGCCAGCTGGTAATTTAGGCACAACCATAGGCCACTATAATATAGCTGGACTCTGGTTAACAGCAACGGTGGGACTCAGCAGCGCATTTAGTTCGGTTACTATGTGGCAGAACTCCAGATAGCAGCAAAGATAGCGGCAGTGCACATAGTTCAGCAACGATAACGGCGGGGTGTAAGTGACAGGGCATTTGGGGTTCGGCTATTATGTAGCCAAACACCACATCAGCTAACTAATATCATTAGGTGAAGGTTGGGAGTATTAGTGTTAGCATAGGTAAGGTGGAGGGTCAGTGTGAGAGAAAGGTTAGGTCAGTCAGTAGTAGAATATTGACAACATTAATGATATGCTACTATCAGCGTTATTCGGTGCCAAAATTAGCGGGCGCCTTTTTTTAAAATGTACGTCATCAGGCTGCCTCTATAGTGAGACCTCACTCTGAAAATGGTGATTTGTAACAAACTAAATATATTAAAAAAATATTATATTCTATCTCATATATTTACAGCTAACAAAGTGGAACAGGTCAAGAACATTACAATTTATTTACATGGATATCGAATTTGTCTGGACTAGTATTACAGCCTGAAGGTGACCTTCAGAGCTATTCTTTATTACCAGATGTTCCAGTGACATGAAGATACATACATGATATGCCTAGTAAGCACACTACAGAACGTCAGGATGGTCCCTTCTCCTGGGAACAGGTTTCTAATATACACCTATGCATCTACATGAGTGCTAAGCCTAAAGTAGTGCAAAAGTACAGTAGGCATAACTATTTTATTATCTGACATAGGGCTTGATTCACAAAATGGTGCTAACTGTTAGCACGGGCGTGCTAATCAGTTAGCATGCAAAGTGCCGCTCGTGGATTTTTCCACGCGCAAAGCCCCGCGTTCGCGTACTTTGCACGCAATAACGTAGACTTTGCGTGTGATCGGGCACCGGATCGCGCGCAAAGTCCGCGTTATCACGTGCAAGTGTCCGCGATTGATCCGCGGGGCTTTGCGTGTGCAAAAGTCAGCGAGCGGCACTTCGTGTGCTAACTGTTTTGCACGCCCGTGCTAACAGTTAGCACCGTTTGTGAATCAAACCCATAGGGTGATAAACTTGCACTTGTTAGTAGAGATGTCAGTGAACGGTTCGGGAACCCCTCACCCTGTACTACTTCCGGGTTGCTATGACCCGGAGTAGTACGGCTGCGCTGGGCCGGCGGTGTGCGACTTTGATCGCGCGCCCATTGCCGGGCACTTTCTGCCCATATGCATGATGTCATGAGTGTCCGGCAACAGGCGCGAGATCAAAGACGCCGACCCAGCGCAGCCATACTACTCCGGGTCATAGCGACCCGGAAGTAGTATTTGCCCATAGAGATTCGCTAGCGAACGGTTTGCTAACATCTCTACTTGTTAATAGAATAGCAATGAGCACAAATTTCACACAATCCTAATTTCTCATCGTAATTCGTACTTACAATGCAGAATTATAATGCAAAATTTCGGGAAAAATCTTAATTAATTTAGTTTGTGAACGTAATTGGGAACCGTAATTTTGCTTAATGTACGTATAATTTTGTGTAGTAAATAGCAAATCCCTCATACATGCCATTGTTACCAAAATTGCCACGTATTGTATATTAAGGAGAAGAGTGGGAACAATTTTTCAAAAACACTGTTCTCCTTAACATATGTAGCAATTCTGGTGACAATAGCATGTATGGGGGCTTTGCTATTAACCACACAAAATTGCACGTACATTAAGCAAAATTACGGTTCCCAATTACGTTTACAAACTAAATTAAGATTTTTCCAGAAATTTTGCATCATAATTTTGCATTGCAAGTACAAATTACAATGAGAAATTAGGATTGTGTGAAATTTGTGTTCATCACTACTCTACTAACATGTGCAAGTCGGTACAACATTTTGCAAAGTTACAAATGCATTACACAAATTCAGTTAAATGTTCAAATCATAATTTTGCATGACATAATTATCAGATTATGATCATCACTACAGTAGAGGAACTTGTCCTCCATGCAAGTGTTTTAGAGTCTTCATAGTAGGTGAATATTGGATTCCAAGAAGAAGTTACGTGCCCTCAATAAGTTCTTGACAAACAAGGGCTGCAAGCTGCCCTACATCCATCCCCAGGAGGCTACAGAATGTTTATGGAGATGACACCGTTGAGGGAAATCTGCCCAGATGGATGAAGATGTTTAAAAAGGGAAAACCAGATCTGAAGACCAACCACACTGGATGAAACCATTAAGTGACCACCCCTCCTAGGTCAAGAACTGAATGACAGCACCTTACTTCTGTTTGAAATCCATTATTCACGCTCAATAAAGAAAAAAATGTTCTGAATACATATATAGAAGCGTAACTCTACCAATGCCTGCACTTTCAATGACTTATACCAATTAATAAAAAAGTTAGGTTTACTTTAGAATTACTTTTGGTACAGCTATTGTAGGCCCGGAAAAAGAAAGCAGTGGATGGATGTATAGGCTTTCCACAAGGCCACCAAAGGTAGTGGTTGGATGGGCGCCTAGTTGGCTGAGTACTGACATCTGTGATGAAGGTGGAGGGGCGAGTAGCTCGTTTATTATGATTATGAAGGCATCTGGGAGAAATTTTAGCAGTGCAACTTTCAGGAAAGGTAGAAACTCGATTCAGCATCCCTCATCTCAGAACTTTTAACAATGCAATCATTACAAATGCGTTTCTACAGCGGATCTCTGTGTTCATTATCTCCGCTCTCTGTTTAACCTACACAGTCAAAAGAACATTAATTACAGAGTTAATTTCCGGGGGAAGCTAGGCGGCTCATGTGCACCTGACAGTTAAGGAATAACAGCAGAATACAATTATGAGAACAAATATACAAAATTACCAGCGCTCGTTTGTTCCGCTCGGCTGACCGTGATGAACGCAGCGGCGGAAAGGAGCGAACGGCATTGACCATGACCACTCTGGCGGGTCTGCTTTCTTTTATCCGTGTTTCTCCAGAGTCCGCTGAACCAGGACGAAGCAATCACTCACCGTCCTCCAAGGGGACAGCGGCCCAAGATCAGGCATGCCATTCACCACAGTGACCATTCGCTCTCCTACGCAGTTATGTTGCCGCTAATTAAAGTGTTATAGTGAAGAATGTCCAGAAAAGAACAGAGATTTGTTATTCTTTACAGACAACTGATACAGAGTTTTATTCTCCTTTTTTTTTAAAGGAGAACTCAGCGCAGTTTCATTGGTTTGGGCGTCATAGAAAAAGAATATTGGTCATTTGCACCTTTTTTTTAAAAAAATATTGTCCTTTAGTTGTTGTAATAAATAAAAAAAGATGTATGATACTCCTCAAAGAGTTAAGGTGGCCACTAACGGTCTAATTTCTAGCGAAAAATCGAGCAAATCAAAATTCTGATCGGGTTGGTTGTAAATAATCTCCGTTGATGGGCACAATTGATTACGAACGATTATAAAAACATTGGATTGGATTTTTATTGAACCAAAATTTGGATTTTCTTGTTGGTTGTGATAGATAGGAGGCAAAGATTGGTTTGTTGATGGTGTAGTGGACGATTTCACTTCAGATGAGAATGATCTGATTTTTCGCTAGAAATTGTATCGTTAGTGGCCTCCTTTAGGGTGCATATACACATCCAATTTTGATTGGAGAATGATTGGCCAATTTTGCCACTTACATGTAGAATGAGAATTTACCTACACAATCTGCTACACAATCTGCAAAATCTGTAGGCCGTCATACTACTTGGAGGTGGTAAAATTGGTCAGTGATTGGCCAATCAAAATTGGATGGGTGTACCAGGCTGTTGTCTGTTTTCTCCCCCAACCCCAATCTCCACAGGAAATGGTCATATGTCCTCCTGACTGACAGCTCTAGACACAATGGAATAAGCAGGTTGATGTTTGGCTTGGAGCTGCTAATATAATAAAATGTTTGCTTATTATAATTTTGCCTTCTTAAGGGTGGTTTGCCTGATCTGTGCTGCGTAGACTCTCCAGCCCGCAGCACAGATCAGGATAGAGCCAGGGCGATCAGACTTTCCCCCTTTTTTCCTCACTAGGGGGATGTCCTCCTGGGGGGTCTGATCGCTGCCGGCTTGCTGCGCTTTGCGGGGGGGCTCTTCAAAGCCCCCCCTCCGCAGCGTTTTTGGCGCTCCGTCCCTCTCCCTCCCTCTCCCTCCCCCTGTGAGCGGTGCAGGACGGATAACTGTCCTGCGCATTGTATGATAGGCTTCAGCCTATCACATGCTGGTGATCCCCGGCCAATCAGAGGCCGGGGATCGCCGATCTGCCTTACGGCGCTTTCTTCCCCGCGTGTTTACATTTTGCCGGCGAGCCGTGATCGGCGGCTCTCCGGCTGTTCACGGAGACACCCTCCGTGAACTGACATGGAGCGGCTGTTTCCATGGTAACCCACTTAAGACCTGCTGACGCCTATGGGCGTTAGCTGGCCCTTAAGTGGTTAAAACAGAAGGTATTTGTGATAATTCAGCTATAAGTGAGCAACTGTGGTTTCCCATGGTGCATCACTCCCGAATATATAAAAATTCTCTTTATACCCCTAAAGCCAGTGGACACATCCAGAGCCGCTGGTGTATAGTGAGCCTATAGCTAATACATTAAACAGAGCGACATCAATCAATGCATACAGCCTGTTTCAGACTTCCTGGCTCTCATCAGTGCATGGCAGGGATTGATATGGCTCAATGAGATAGCGCTTGGACCAGTAATACCAGTTTTGGACTGGGAGCTGGAAAAGCTGAGGAAATCCACTTGCTGGCCAAGCAGCAGTAACCAGGTTTCGCTGCTCACAGTGAAGACTTGCTGCAGGTCTCTATTGGGAGTGATAACACAGGGTTACTGCTGCTTAGGCCAGCAGGTGGATTTCCTCAGCTTTTCCACATCCTAGTCCGATACTGAGTAGTACAGAACCTTCTTGTTCAGTAAGGTGGGGTCACCATGATTATGCTTTGTTTTTTAATCAGATCTGACAGATCCTCAAACTGAGATCTGAGAATTTTAAGGTCAAAGAAAAACGACCATGCCAAACTCTTCCAAAGGTTAATTTCTGATACTTTGTGGATGCTATTGAGCTATTGGTGGTGGAGAGGAGTGAGTGTAGATGTACCACTACACATCCCAATATGTAGCAAGCTAAAATGCAGTTTGTTGATTATGTAATGCTGCAGGTCACAGAGAGAAGATACGGCCATCGGTGAATGAAGATGGGAGTATACAGAGACACAAACTGACAGAGGAGCTCACCCTCTGCTGAAGACTCTGCAGGAACCACAGTTAAGTTAGGAATGTCCTGGTGGGGCCCGAATTTCATTTGGGTACCCAGCGTGTGGGGCAAACTTGTCATGAACCAAGGGTCCCCTCATGCATCTTCAGGAAAGGGGGGTCTCTGGTCTGTTAGGGAAGGGAGAGGACTCTGTTCGGGGGGGGGGGGGGGGGGAGAGGGAGTCTTTTAGGGCCTCCTGGTAAATTTTTCCCACGGGCCCCATTGTGAGTAGAACCAGCCTCTGTGGTATTGGACCAAACAGGCCTGACTTCACTTCCCATGTACATCAATGAACGCACACCAGGTTTAGGCTCCCATAACTGTCACAAGTTCAGGGGGTGAATGCACATAAAATCATCAAGGAAAGAGAGAAGGGGAAATTTAAAAACAAAAAAATGCCTTTTCTCGATTTCTCAGTATTGTTGGAGCTTAGGCTTATTTACATGCAGATAGGCACCCAGAATAACAAGCTACAACTCTTTACTAAAGAAAAACATGCAGGCATGGATCATACACCACCAGCAGGAAGAGCATCTTACTTAGAAAAAAGAGAATACAGAGTGAGCACAGGAAATGACAATCCCGTTCAGATTACAATCAAGTTCTACACACAGTGACATCTTGAGGTTGTTTACAATACTGCAGTTTAAGTAATAATCCGGCTGATACTCCAACAAATATGATGACGGCATATTTTGATCATGTATTTCTACTTAAAATGGCGCATGTATGTGGCGATTATTTAGGCTGATTGTCACAAAAAGTGCAGTTATTTCTGCAGGAATACTATAGCTGTCCTTTTCTGGGGATCAGACTGACTGAAAAATGTATAAAGAGCCCCCCTCTAACCCTTTTACAATAGCCCCCCGTTGTGCGCTGCAGCATTAAGGCAACGGCGGCAGTAAAGTACAGTCACTATGCTGCACTGCTAATCAGGAATCATCCAGCCATACATAATTTCCATCTGAAGTTCCCTGTAAAGCTGTCGCTTCACCCCGGCAACCAGTGAGCGGGAAATGGATGGGATAGAGTGGTTGCCAAGGCCAGCCAGCTATAGTAACGCACTTGGCAGAGCTTGAGGATAAGCATGATAAGTTTCATTATTTCCAAACCACAACCAATTAGTGGGACATGTTTATTGGCAAACAGGTTCAAGGTCTGAGAAATAACTTCGGCAGCAGTGCCGCTTCGGGCAGACGTCACCTCTTCAAGGGAGCCTGACACCAGTGGGCATAAAATTATGGAGCTGCAGAATCAGCTAACATAATATATTCGCAAGTTTCGACAGAACCAAAACATAGGAGCCTATTTATAACTAAATGGAGTGCAAAAAATTACCAGTGATGCTTCCCAACTTTTTTATACATATGATCACTACTTTTATAAGGTCCTGTTCCGTGACACAGCAACAGACCCATGTGTTGTGTTCAGAAGTCATGGCGGCAGGATAACTGTGACTAGGTATACAGGATTCAGTAACTCTCTACATAAGCAGCATCTTCACTCTGTGTTTCTAGCCAGGGCATAACAGGAACAAACAATCCACAACAGTCTAGATAATCATATTAGTTATACAAGTAGAACAGTGCCCTCTAGAGGCAATATGTTTTTGTGTTTACAGTTTTGAACACAGTTTGAGTTTCTTGCTGTTCCATTATCATCAGTTTCATTTTTCTTTAATAAGGAAGGAAGGACAAAAGGGAACACATGATATCTTAGAGGGGACAATAACTATTTTTCTGTCTTCTGCTATTCCTTTCTAATAGACCATTAGCAGCACATTTAGTTGAACTGTAACTGAACAAGAAAAAAATCAAAACAATTCATTAAAAGCAGACTTACTGATGTTTCCCTGCTGGGTATTTAATAAAAGAAGCCTGCTGTGAGCCTTATGAGTCCCCTGTAATACAGAGGTAACCGATTTGACTACATTCCCCTCCTTGTCTGCAGCTGTGCTCCAGTGCAGAGGTTTGATTGGAGGATGACATCACAGGGGCCAGCCCACAATTCCACTACCAGGAAGTGTGGGAAAGAACATGACCCGCCAGGCCTCACAGTTGGGTGCTTTTAATAATCCTCCTTTGAGAAGGTGTGATCAGTAAAGCTGTAGCTAGTACGGCACTAGTGATGTTTCTACTTTTAAGTGTAATAATGTGGCCTTGTGCGTGTTGTATGTTGTGTGCAGCACTCCTTGTTATGTTCCTCATTAGCAACTGTCTTTCCCCAGCAGCAACCTTCTCTAATTGCCCTCTATATTAAACTCCTCTGATTAGCTTCTGAACCTTTCAGGGTTCCTTTATCAAAAGTGAAGTAAAAAACTGATTAGTGTCACTGTAAGTATGACTGTTCTACTTCCAATACAGAACAACATAACACAACGTAAAAAATTCCAAAGGCTTGTTAAGTTTCCAGCATGCCGGTGCTGTGGTGCGGGTCTCGTCTGCCCTCTTTATTGAAATAATAGACTTTAATCATCAAAGGCTGCTCCATAATTACATCCTCTACGAAACACCGCCGTTATTAACGATGTACCAGTTGGGCCTTCACAATCCATTCAAAATTGTAATTAAAACGTCTCTGGATTCTGCACCACGGCGTTCTTAGATATGCCTTGGCTCCGGCCCTTCCAGTCGTCAGAATCTGGCCCGGCTGTATTTTAAACTGCTGAATGCGTCAGAGGCCCAGTTAATTATGTATTATATTGAAAGCCGGTAGCTTCTAATCCTGGATGTCTTGAACAAGGAACTCTGCTGCTTTTGAAAGCCCTCCAACAATTTTGTAATAGATCTCCTAAAGCAAACCTGCAGTGGGGAGGGGAGGAAAAAAATTGCAAATATTGCCGTAGTGGAAACAGTAGGAGAGACGGACCTGTTGGCAGACAAGTTTTGTGTTTGGTAATTGTAGAAAGCTATGGCTTACTATTCAATGAAATGACATGGATATAATAATTGCATCGTTTTTGGGGTTGTTTTATTTTGGACAATGTTTAACCACTTCAGCCTACAGTGTCGTTTCACCTTATGCATCTGAGCAACTTTCACCTCCCGCCATTCATTCGCCAATAACGTTATCACTGCTTATCAAAATTAATTGATCTATATCTTGTTTTTTCCACCACCAATTAGACTTTCTTTGGGGGGAGGGTACATTTTGCTATTAGTTTTTTTCTAAATGCATTTTAACGGGAATATTTAGAAAAAATGTAAAAATGCATTATTTCTCAGTTTTCAGCTATTATAGCATTAAACCAATACATGCTACCATAATTAAAACCTATGTATTTTATTTACCCATTTGTTCCGGTTATTACACCTTTTAAATTATGTCCCTATAACAATGTATGGCGTCAATATTTTATTTGGAAATAAAGGTGCATTTTTTTCAATTTGCGTCCATCACTATTTACAAGCTTCTAATTTAAAAAATTACAGTAATATACTCTCTTGACATGCATATTAAAAAAGTTCAGACCCTTACGTAACTATTTATTTATGTTTTTTTACTGTAATTTTTTTTTTTTATTAAAAAAATTTATTTGGGGTTTTTTGGAGTAGGGAGGTAAACAGGTAATTTTGTGTATATTAAAAAAAAATGTATGTAGATGTAGTTTTACTATTTGGCCACAAGATGGCCACAGTGATTTTTTGGTTTTTCATCCTGTAAACGAGAGCTCTCGCTTACAGGACCTGAAGGGATAACGTGAGGCAGAGAAAAATCGTTGGTTTTTCTTATGGAGGCATAGAACACTGTTCCCATTCATTGATCTCTGGGGCAGCGGAAGGCGGCGGGAGCGTGCGCCCGGTGCAGCAGCAACAGGGCAGGCTATCTGGATGGATATATCCGTTCAGATACACCTAAGTGGTTAAAGAAAACCTTAAAAAGGAATTTTAGCAAAAGGGGGAACAAAATAAATCAATACATTGCAAAGTGAGAAGTTGAAAAAATAAAAAAAAAGATCAAAAAAATTGTCATGTAATTTGTTCATACTGTTTGATCCACAATCAGCCTGCATGTAATCATCTTTACTACAGGCAGACATAAAAAAAAACACAGACAGCACCAACTGCCATTATATATAACCACACCCACTAACAACCCCATAGGCTAAAGGTGGCCACACACTATACAAATTGTTAACTATCTGTTCAATTCAAGAATAGCACTAGACTAATTGTAACAATTTAAAAATCTGAACACCTATGTTCAATTTTTCCCCAATCATGATTAAAATAATTGAAAGCTCAGAAAAAAATGTATTGGAACTGTACACCAAGAAATTGACAATCCAGTACACACCATACAATTCTTGATAACGTTGGTCTGAAATTTCCAACATGTCCAATCTGCAAAAATAAATAAAAAAAAAATGGAAATTCGAACGGATAAATCGAACAAAAACAAATAAAAGTTTTGGATTTTTTGGGACAACCGTTCAAAATTGTCGAATTGGTGAAAAATTGGATCTTTTCATTGTATGGCATCCTTTAAAAGGTTGTTTTTTTATAGATATAAATATGCACAGAGGGAGATACTGGTAGCTTGGCAGTTGGAAACAGCTGTTATTTCCCACAATGCAACAAGGTTCACAGACAGGAAACTGTCAGGACCAAGGTCATGACATCACACTGTGGGAGGGGTTTCAGCACAATATCAGCCATACAGACCCCTCTGATGATCTATTTGAGAAAAGGTAAAGATTTATCATGGGAAAGGGGGTCTCGGCTACTGATTGGGATGAAGTTCAATCCTTGGTAACAGTTCCTCTTTAAGTGAGTTAAACATTTTTTTTTGATACTGAAGTCAGTAGTTTGTAGCATTTGGATGACCCAGACGCTTCCCGAATCCCTGCAGGATGTGCGGTTCCAGTGCTGGGTCTCCCACTTCATCTTCTGGCTGCTTTTTATAGAAAATCCTGTGACGGGGTGGGGAGAAAATTCATACATACTTGGGGAATCCTCCAGCCCCCCTTCCGACCTTTAGCTCCCTCACCATCCATTGGGGCTGGCTTGATCCATTGCTAAGGTCCTCTGAAATCTCTCTGTTGCGGGCGTACCAAGCATGTGCAGCAAGGCCATGCACGCATGCCCTGTCGCACTCCTAGGAGCGTGATGGTGGCAAACGTGCAGCCAAACTGCGCATGCACCGACTGGCTCTGACTACAGATACATAAGAGGACCCTAGCGGCTAATCGAGGCAGCCCTGGAGGACAGTGAGGGAGCCAAAGGTCTGAAGAGTGCTGGAGGAAGTCCCAGGTATGTATGAATTTTTCCCCCACCCCATCTTAGGAGCACTTTGTTCTACAGACCGTGCGCAGACCATGCCTGAACCAAAGCAGGTGGTTTCAGCGCACGGAGCTCACCGGCGGACACCGAAACCAGGTGTCCCATAACAGTAATGTAATGCTGCACGGGGCGCATTATGGTAATTCGGGGCTCCAGCGGTTTCCGGACCTTGAATTACATCTCCCAGATTACATCTCAGGGGGAATAGTATTTAACGCCACGGGGGAGTTTTGCGGCAGCAGGGAGAGCCGTCATTCGGTGCTCAGGAGAGAAATAAAAGGGCAAATTCTCTCACTCAAAATCAGTTCTACCTTGGAGAAAACTTGGCTGTGCTCAACTGACGAACAGAAAAGTGTTTGAGATTTGTGCTGCAGAAGACCGGCCTGTATTTTTCAGTTCTTTTGATTTTGGACAAACAATAGGTTTGCTACCTATTGTTTGAGAGGAATCTCATCTTTTAGATGTATTTAGTAACCCAACACACAGGTTATATCTCTGCAGTGGTATCAAATTTGAATGGATTCCCCACTATCTTATTATAACCTCATTATAACCATTTTCACCCACACAGGGTGATCCGATATCCCAAGTTCATAGGCAGACCGACTTCTGTTGGAGACAGTATGGCCTTCCCTTTGGGCCCAGTTCACATGAGTGTCCCGCAGCGTCCCGCTCACAGTTTTTGAAGGTGATAACTGTTTTGTACCTCCATAGAGGGACATGGAGCCATGACGGTAAACGACCTTCAAAGTAATCTTTTGCTTTCAGGGTCATCTCAGACGATGGGAAAAATAGGTATCAAAGTGTGGTGTTTGTGATAACGACTGTAAGCGTCAGTAAACCACAGTGTCAGTGCTGCCCATTCATTTTAATGGCCAACATGTAAATGACGAGTGCCTTGGCTGTTGTTTACCTCCCGGCAAGCATCCATGTGAACCAAGCTTTACTGTAGACATAATGCTGGGTACACACGATGCAATTTTTTTTATTTTTGACATGTCTGATCGGGCCTCAATCGATACAGCGGTCGATTTTCTAATGCTAAGTGTGCAAAATTGACCGCTGTATCGATTGAGACCCGATCGGACATGTCAAAAATAATCGATCGATTCCATACATAGAGTAGTATATCGCATCGTATGTACCCAGCATAAGAGTCTTCCGGTGAATTGTCCACTAAACCCTGCGGGCAGAGTGATCTGATAAAGAAAACTGAAGTGGACCAAAGGACCTCTTACAAGTTTATTAGATGGATTGATACTTTTGCTTTGCCAGTCTGAGGACTGGATATGTTCCTCATCCATAGACTATACAGGTAGTCCCCGGTTAATAAATGAGATAGGGACTGTAGGTTGTTCTTAACCTGAATCTGTTCTTAAGTCAGAACATTGTGCCATCTCTGTCCCCTGTACCTCCTCTGTCCCCCCTGTGCCTACAGTGTCCCCCTCTGCCCTTTGTACCTGTTTAAACAAGTTTAAAAGCCATTTTTTCTTTGATTTTTTAAAAATCGATTTTCTCAAAAACTACAAGTCCAATTTGAATTTATTTATTTTTGACAGAGAATCCATGCCGTTCATATCAGCGGGTCTCTCGTAACTCGGGCATTCGTAAGTCGGGGACTACCTGTATCTACTCTGAATTAGCTGCAAGTTCAAATGGTCTATCTACATACTCATCCCTAACTACAGTTTATTTTAATATTGCTGGATGAATTTAAAAAAATAATAATTTGGCAATGGAACACAGCCATTTTGAACTGATCCTCCAGACATTGGAGCAGAGGTGATGGTATTCTGCTGGTATTAAGCTGCACACTGCCTGGCCGTGATCTGCCACACGCGCATCAGCTGCAGGGAACACACACAGCATTTATGAGAAGGATTCCATTCTCCATGCTCGGTCGGCACACGCTCAGAGCGGCTCGGGTAACGACCCCTGACCTCAATTCTCCATGCACAGAGCAAACGCACTAATTGATTATTGGTTTCCTGCAGCGGCACGAACGTATGGTAAAGAATTGTATTGTCAATGTCACTGAAGAGCACCAGTGTTGTGCCTGACATCCATCTGACAGCTGCGTATATTAACCCTTACAGCGCCAGACTCACGTTCCCGGCACACAAGCCTAGCCTGAAATCCTTTCGGACAGCTGCGCATATTAACCCTTACAGTGCCAGACTCACATTCCCGGGACACAAGCCTAGCCTGACATCCATCTGACAGCTGCATATTTTAACCCTTACAGTGCCAGACTCACATTCCAGGACACAAGTATAGGCTGACATCCATCTGACAGCTGCATATATTAACCCTTACAGCGCCAGACTCACATTCCAGGACACAAGCACAGCCTGACATCCATCTGAGAGCTGCGCATATTAACCCTTACAGCGCCAGACTCACATTCCCGCCACACAGGCCTAGCCTGACATCCATCTGACAGCAGCATATTAACCCTTACTGCGCCAGACTCACTTTCCAGGACACAAGTATAGCCTGACATCCATCTGACAGCAGCGTATATTAACCCTTACAGTGCCAGACTCACATTCCCGGGACACAAGCCTAGCCTGACATCCATCTGACAGCTGCGCATATTAACCCTTACAGCGCCACACTCACATTCCCGGGACACAAGCCTAGCCTGACATCCTTCTGACAGCTGCATATTAACCCTTACAGCACCAGACTCACATTCCGGGACACAAGTACAGCCTGACATCCATCTGACAGCAGCGTATATTAACCCTTACAGCGCCAGACTCACATTCCCGGGACACAAGTATAGCCTGAAATCCATCTGGCAGCTGCATATTAACCCTTACAGTTCCAGACTCACATTCCCGGGACACAAGTATAGCCTGAAATCCATCTGACAGCTGCATATTAACCCTTACAGTGCCAGACTCACATTCCCGGGACACAAGCCTAGCCTGACATGACAGCTGCATATTAACCCTTACAGCACCAGACTCACATTCCCGGGACACAAGCCTAGCCTGACCCATCTGACAGCTGCGCATATTAACCCTTACAGCGCCACACTCACATTCCCGGGACACAAGCCTAGCCTGACATTCATCTGAGAGCTGCGCATATTAACCCTTACAGCGCCAGACTCACATTCCCGGCACACAGGCCTAGCCTGACATCCATCTGACAGCTGCATATTAACCCTTACAGCGCCAGACTCACATTCCAAGACACAAGTATAGCCTGACATCCATCTGACAGCTGCTTATATTAACCCTTACAATGCCAGACTCACATTCCCGGGACACAAGCCTAGCCTGACATTCACCTGAGAGCTGCGCATATTAACCCTTACAGTGCCAGACTCACATTCCAGGACACAAGTATAGCCTGACATCCATCTGGGATGAGCGTAATGACCTAATTACGAATTTCCGAAATTTCGCGAAATTACTACAATTACGATTTTAGCAGTAATCGAAATTTCGTAATTTTCGCAAATTACGCAAATTTTCGTAATTACGATTACGAAATTTAGTATTTTAAAGTTTGCAAAGGTTTCTATCCCTCTAGATGCCTAAAATGAATAACCAACCAACCCTTCTCTCTCTCTTTCTCTCTCTCTCTCTCTCTCTCTCTCTCTCTCTCTCTCTCTCTCTCTCTCTCTCTCTCCAGAGATTTGTAGTATTTCAAAACCATACTCACATTCATGACATGTCCAGGGATCAAACCCAGGCCAACCACATGGAAGACAGCTATGCTCACCACCATACCACCAAACACACACTAAATAGACTGCTAACCTAAATCTTACTTGTAGACAGTCATATGAGACACATGCTGGGTGCAGGGCTTTGTGATTGGACCATGCGATAGAGTGAGGTGCAAAAATGAAATCATGCCTAGCAGAGGATGGTTTCACAGTGCTAAATGCTAGGCTGGCTGTGGTGCAATTGGTTAGTGTGTCTGGCTGGTAACAGCAAGGTTACAGGTTCAATTCCATCCAGGCATGTCTTTTCCTTTTGCGTTCAACAGTTGTCCAAACAGAGCCAACAGAGCCCCAGATAGCCATGTAGAGTTAGGTCACAGCTAGCCTGGCTGTGGTGCAATTGGTTAGTGTGTCTGGCTGGTAACAGCAAGGTTACAGGTTCGATTCCATCCAGGCATGTCTTTTCCTTTTGCGTTCAACAGTTGTCCAAACAGAGCCAACAGAGCCCCAGATAGCCATGTAGAGTTAGGTCACAGCTAGCCTGGCTGTGGTGCAATTGGTTAGTGTGTCTGGCTGGTAACAGCAAGGTTACAGGTTTGATTCCATCCAGGCATGTCTTTTCCTTTTGCGTGCGCGCGCTGCGCCATTGAACCCCATGGGGTATTTTGCGTGCGTAAAACTTTACGCATGCAAAACTTTGTGCTCGGTGTTTGGACAACTGTTGAACTCAAAAGGAAAAGACATGCCTGGATGGAATCGAACCTGTAACCTTGCTGTTACCAGCCAGACACACTAACCGATTGCACCACAGCCAGGCTAGCTGTGACCTAACTCTACATGGCTATCTGGGGCTCTGTTGGCTCTGTTTGGACAACTGTTGAACGCAAAAGGAAAAGACATGCCTGGATGGAATCGAACCTGTAACCTTGCTGTTACCAGCCAGACGCACTAACCAATTGCACCACAGCCAGCCTAGCATTTAGCATTGTGAAACCATCCTCTGCTAGGCATGATTTCATTTTTGCACCTCACTCTATCGCATGGTCCATGGTCCAATCACAAAGCCCTGCACCCAGCATGTGTCTCATATGACTGTCTACAAGTAAGATTTAGGTTAGCAGCAGGGCCGGCCCGCTCATGAGGCGGGGTGAAACATTTGCCTCAGGCGGCAGATGTGGGGGAGCGGCACCCGGCCGTCCATGCATGCTGGGCCGGCCGGCCCGCCCGCCCGCCGAGCTGGAGGGGTAGCTGGCAGAAAGGGGGTATTGGGCCTAGCGGTGGGGAGGGGGGTCGGACCCCCCCCTCCCTCGCCTGGGTCCCCCGATCTGCGCTCCTCCTCCAGCGTTACTAGCCTGCATATAATGAAGAGGCAACGGGCGGGGGAATCACTCACCTCTTCCGCGTTCCATCGTGGCTCCACTGACGTCACTTCCGGCAATGCCGCCCACTGTATTGTAAGTGGACGGCCTTGCAGGAAGTGACGTCAGTGGAGCGCACGATGGGGGGAGGGCGGCGGCGGCGATTTTTTTCTCATTTTGCCTCAGGCGGCAAAAAGTCTAGGGCCGGCCCTGGTTAGCAGTCTATTTAGTGTGTGTTTGGTGGTATGGTGGTGAGCATAGCTGTCTTCCATGTGGTTGGCCTGGGTTTGATCCCTGGACATGTCATGAATGTGAGTATGGTTTTGAAATACTACAGATCTCTGGAGAGAGAGAGAGGAGGAGGAGGCTGGCTGTGCTATTCATTTTAGGCATCTAGAGGGATAGAAACCCTTACAAACCTGAAAAAGTAAAATTTCGGTTGGAGACACGAAATTCGTCATTACGGGAGTGAAATTTCGATTACGAAATTGTAAATTACGATTTGAAAATTAATTACGAAATTACGAATTTGGGTCGTAATGTTAAATTTCGCATTCGTAATAAAAGCAGTTCGAAATTTCGAAAATTTTGGCTCATCTCTACATCTGACAGATGCTTATATTAACCCTTACAATGCCAGACTCACATTCCCGGGACACAAGCCTAGCCTGACATTCATCTGAGAGCTGCACATATTAACCCTTACAGCGCCAGACTCACATTCCCGGCACACAGGCCTAGCCTGACATCCATCTGACAGCTGCATATTAACCCTTACAGCGCCAGACTCACATTCCAGGACACAAGTATAGCCTGACATTCATCTGACAGCTGCATATTAACCCTCACAGTGCCAGACTCACATTCCCGGGACACAAGCATAGCCTGACATCCATCTGACAGCTGCGCATATTAACCCTTACAGTGCAGCTGCATATTAACCCTTACAGCGCCAGACTCACATTCCCAGACACAAGTATAGCCTGACATACATCTGACAGCTGCATTTTAACCCTTACAGTACCAGACTCACGTTCCGGGACACAAGTATAACCTGACATCCATCTGAGAGCTGCGTATATTAACCCTTACAGCACCAGACTCACATTCCAGGACACAAGTACAGTCTGACATCCATCTGACAGCAGCGTATATTAACCCTTACAGCACCAGACTCACATTCCAGGACACAAGTACAGTCTGACATCCATCTGACAGCAGCGTATATTAACCCTTACAGCGCCAGACTCACATTCCCGGGACACAAGTATAGCCTGAAATCCATCTGACAGCTGCATATTAACCCTTACAGTGTCAGACTCACATTCCGGGACACAAGTACAGCCTGACATCCATCTGACAGCAGCGTATATTAACCCTTACAGCGCCAGATTCCCGGGACACAAGTATAGCCTGAAAACCATCTGACAGCTGCATATTAACTCTTACAGCACCAGACTCACATTCCGAGACACAAGTACAGCCTGACATCCATCTGACAGCAGCGTATATTAACCCTTACAGCGCCAGACTCACATTGCCGGGACACAAGTATAGCCTGAAATCCATCTGACAGCTGCATATTAACCCTTACAGTGCCAGACTCAAATTCCCGGGACACAAGCCTAGCCTGACATGACAGCTGCATATTAACCCTTACAGCGCCATACTCACATTCCTGGGACACAAGTATAGCCTGACATTCATCTGACAGCTGCATATTAACCCTTACAGTGCCAGACTTACATTCCCGGGACACAAGTATAGCCTGACATCCATCTGACAACTGCATATTAACCCTTACAGCGCCAGACTCACATTCCCGGGACATAAGCATAGCCTGACATCCATCTGACAGCTGCGCATATTAACCCTTACATTGCCAGACTCACATTCCCGGGACACAAGCATAGCCTGACATCCATCTAACAGCTGCATATTAACCCTTAGGCCTGGTTCACATTAGCGTTCCCTGTCCGGATCTGCCTGATCGGATCTGGACCGTATACTGTACGAACGGAACGTACGTTCCGCATAGCAATGCAAAGTCTATGTGGACGTTCACACACGTACGTTCCGTACAGAACGGAGCCGGATCTGATCCGGACTCCGGAGGCTTTTCCAACATGCGCTATTTTTTGGGTCCGGATCATCCGGCCCACGCATCCTGACCGGATCCTGACTGCACCATCCGGATATAGAAACCTATGGGAAACGGAAAGCACAGAACACACTGGAGACAAACACCTGACGTTCTACCCCACTTCCTATGCGTATCATAGCGGCCATTTCAGATGGGGACACATGGGCCCAGCATATCTGGAGTGGAGCAGCAGTGACACACGTGCTGGAGCTGTTTGGCAGTATGTCGGAGGTGGAGGTGAGGCCTATAGCGGAGGACCTGATTCTACAGGTGCACCAGGTGCACCTTCTGCAGACCCCAACAAATTTTAAGGTATTTTGTTATTTTTTTTTTCTCCCCACGGATCCGGATTGCAGCCTGAAGCAGTCCTGATGCAAACAGACCGGATCCGGATCGGATCCGGATTGGAACCGTCCGGATCCGGTCCGTTTGCATGCCAAAAAGTGTGAACGGGGCCTTACAGTGCTAGTATTACATTTGGGGACACAAGTAAGGACTGTTTAACTTCCTTTTTTTACTCTTAGAACCTTTACAGATATCACAGGCAAGTTGTGGCACTTAAAGCCAGGCAGAGATCTCTCCCTAGATCTGAGTAGGTATTTAGTGTCAGAGATTGTTTTTATCTGTTTAAAATCCTTGATTAGCAGGTATCAAGTTCAATTGCTTCTAAAATAGGTGGTGAAAAGCTCATAAACCAGCAATTTCCCACAGCAGAGCTTTCCACTCTGTGCAGCATTCTGCATAGATTGCAATCTCTTCACTGAGACCTGGAGGAGGGAAGAGCAGCCAGCAGTCCATACACAGAGGTCTTACATGTGATAAAGAATAAGAGGAGGCTGGGAAGAGCAGCCAGCAGTCCATATACAGAGGCCTTACATGTGATAAAGAATAGGAGGAGGCTGGGAAGAGTGGCCAGCAGTCCATATACAGAGGTCTTACATGTGATAAAGAATAGGAGGAGGCTGGGAAGAGTGGCCAGCAGTCCATATACAGAGGCCTTACATGTGATAAAGAATAGGAGGAGGCTGGGAAGAGCAGCCAGCAGTCCATATACAGTAGAGTGACCAGACGTCCCGGATTGCCCGGGACGCGTCCCGGATTCGGGGTCCGCAGTCCCAGGCTTAATGAGGTCCCGGGAAACGTCCCGCTTTCAGCAGCGGGACGTCCCGGCCTCGGGACTCTGGCCACTCTCTCCTCATGAACTGGCAGCGGCGTCTATAGACGCTGTGCCAGTTCATTGCCCGCAGCCCCGCTCCAGCCTCGTCTTCCGGTGTCTGTTCCGACACCGGCAGGCGAGCAGGGCTACGGCAAGATGGCTGCCGAAGCCCTGTACTGGAGACTATTTGTGTCTCCAGTACAGGGCTTCGGGCGCCATCTTGCCGTAGCCCTGTTAGCGCGGGAGACCAGAGCAGGAGGAACAAGACGGTCCCGGGACGGAGCAGCGCGCCAGAGGAGACTTCTGCCAGGTGAGTAAATGCTTGTTTTCCAGGTGAACTTTGCCCGCAGTGCGTTTCTTGTCTGGTGAAATGTTTGCCCACATTACGTTTCTTTTCTGGTGAAATGTTTGCCCGCAGTGCGTTTCTTTTCTGGTGAAATGTTTGCCCGCAGTGCGTTTCTTGTCTGGTGAAATGTTTGCCCGCAGTGCGTTTCTTTTCTGGTGAAATGTTTGCCCACATTACGTTTCTTTTCTGGTGAAATGTTTGCCCGCAGTGCGTTTCTTTTCTGGTGAAATGTTTGCCCGCAGTGCGTTTCTTGTCTGGTGAAATGTTTGCCCGCATTGCGTTTCTTTTCTGGTGAAATGTTTGCCCGCAGTGCGTTTCTTGTCTGGTGAAATGTTTGCCCGCAGTGCGTTTCTTTTCTAGTGAAATGTTTGCCCGCAGTGCGTTTCTTTTCTGGTGAAATGTTTGCCCGCATTGCGTTTCTTGTCTGGTGAAATGTTTACCCGCATTGCGTTTCTTTTCTGGTGAAATGTTTGCCCGCAGTGCGTTTCTTTTCTGGTGAAATGTTTGCCCGCATTGCGTTTCTTTTCTGGTGAAATGTTTGCCCGCATTGCGTTTATTGTCTGGTGAAATGTTTGCCCGCAGTGCGTTTCTTTTCGGGTGAAATGTTTGCCCGCATTGCGTTTATTGTCTGGTGAAATGTTTGCCCGCAGTGCATTTCTTGTCTGGTGAAATGTTTGCCCGCATTGCGTTTATTTTGTACTGACATGTTGCCCGCATTGCGTTTATTTTGTACTGACATGTTGCCCGCATTGCGTTTATTTTGTACTGACATGTTGCCCGCATTGCGTTTATTTTGTACTGACATGTTGCCCGCATTGCGTTTATATTGTACTGACATGTTTGCCCGCATTGCGTTTATTGTCTGGTGACATGTTTGCCCGCATTGTGTTTATTGTCTGGTGAAATGTTTGCCCGCATTGCGTTTATTGTCTGGTGAAATGTTTGCCCACATTGCGTTTATTTTCTGGTGAAATGTTTGCCCGCATTGCGTTTATTGTCTGGTGAAATGTTTGCCCGCATTGCGTTTATTGTCTGGTGAAATGTTTGCCCACATTGCGTTTATTGTCTGGTGAAATGTTTGCCCGCATTGCGTTTATTTTGTACTGACATGTTGCCCGCATTGCGTTTATTTTGTACTGACATGTTTGCCCGCATTGTGTTTATTTTGTACTGACATGTTTGCCCGCATTGCATTTATTTTATACTGACATGTTTGCCCGCATTGCATTTATTTTATACTGATATGTTGCCCGCATTGCGGTTATTTTGTGCTGACATGTTGCCTATTGCGTTTATTTTCTGGTGTCCGGGGTAACTGTTACTGCATTTATTATTTGATGGTCATAGATGGCTATGTTTGCTGCTTTGTGGTTACGGTATACTATTAGCATCACACAGTTTCTACACACCCATGATGCAAAGTCTCGTTTGTCCACATCATGGCGTAAACACTGCTTTCTTATGCCTCGCTGTTACATCATTACGTTAGCCCATACAATGTCATGGCCACACCCATTTTTCGCCGCGCCGCGCAGCCCCCCCCGGTCTTCGCCACTGCGCGCTCCTCAGTCCTCCCCACTTTTCGTCCCCCCCCCCACACACACACACACCCCCCTCCCCGTCCCAGGTTGGACCCACAAAAATCTGGTCACTCTGTATACAGAGGCCTTACATGTGATAAAGAATAGGAGGAGGCTGGGAAGAGTGGCCAGCAGTCCATATACAGAGGCCTTACATGTGATAAAGAATAGGAGGAGGCTGGGAAGAGCAGCCAGCAGTCCATATACAGAGGCCTTACATGTGATAAAGAATAGGAGGAGGCTGGGAAGAGCAGCCAGCAGTCCAAATACAGAGGCCTTACATGTGATAAAGAATAGGAGGAGGCTGGGAAGAGCAGCCAGCAGTCCATATACAGAGGCCTTACATGTGATAAAGAATAGGAGGAGGCTGGGAAGAGCAGCCAGCAGTCCATATACAGAGGCCTTACATGTGATAAAGAATAGGAGGAGGCTGGGAAGAGCAGCCAGCAGTCCATATACAGAGGCCTTACATGTGATAAAGAATAGGAGGAGGCTGGGAAGAGCGGCCAGCAGTCCATATACAGAGGCCTTACATGTGATAAAGGCGCCCGTTGAAAAGGGTGCAGGAAATAACTGGCAGTATAATATCTGTACATTTACCAATATTCTACTGTTTGATTCATAAAGTAAAATATCAGTAATCTTTACCAATATTTTACTATGGCCTACCTAACTCCTTCCTACTGTCGGGGGTTCTGTATGGGGCCTAACCTTAACCTCCCAGGTCCCCGGTGGTGCCTAACCTTAACCTCCACCATAGTGGTGCCTAACCTTGACGCCCCCCACCCCCTTGTTGGTGTCTGATCATAAATCCCCTATGATGCCTTATCCTAACCAGTTCACTACTGAGGGGTTTTCCCCTTACGTACCAGAGCAATTTTCACCTTTCAGCGCTCCTCCCATTAATTCGCCATTAAATTTATCACTACTTATCACAAGAAAAGGATCTATATCTTGTTTTTGATTTTGCCACCATTAAAGCTTTTTTAGGAGGTATGTTTTGCTAAGCATTATTTTATCCTAAATGCATTTTGACAGGAATAAGAATAAAAACGTGAAAAACTTCATTATTTCTCAGTTTTTAGTCATTATAGTTTTAAAATGAAACGTGCTGCTATGGATAAAACCCACATATTTTATTTGCCCATTTATCCCGGTTATTGCAATGTTTAACCACTTCCCTACTAAGGGATTTTTCTCCTTCTGTACCAGAGCAATTTTTACCTGTCAGAACTCCTCCCATTCATTCACCAATAACTTTATAGCTACTTATCTCAAAGAAATGACCTATAGCTTGTTTTTTTTTTTTCACCACCAATTAGGCTTTCTTTGGGTGGTATATTTTGTTACGAATTATTTTATTCTAAATGCATTTTAACGGAAATAATAAAAAATGTTTAAAAAAAAAATTATTTATCAATTTAAGCCATTATAGTTTTAAAATAAAACATTCTACTGTAGATAAAACCCACATGTTTTATTTGCCCATTCGTCCCAATTATTGCAACATTTAAAATATTTCCCTAGTATAATGTGTGGCGACAATATTTGATTTGGAAATAAAGGTGTATTTTTCTGTTTTGCGTCCATCACTAATTACAAGCAAAAATAACAGTAATATACCCCCATGACATACATATTAAAAAAGTTCAGTCCCTAAAGTAACTATTTATGTACTTTTTTATTGTCATTTTTTTATATGCAAATGTTTTATGTTGATAACTATGGGAGAGTGGAAGAGGTAAGGGGTTAATTTTAATGGTATATGTGTGCATGTTTATTAAAAAAAACTCATGTGGGTGTAATTTTACTATTTGGCCACAAGATTTCTACTCACATTTTCTTCCTTTCTACTGTTAGTATTTCAATGGCCACATGCATCTAATTGATGCCGGCGGTCATTGATACTGGGATACTGGGACTTCCCATTCACTGATCTACCCACTAACAGGCGGTGATGAGAATGCGTGCAGGAGCAAGTGTGGCTGCGTGCAGTGGCCTATATCGCCATAAACGATGAATATCTACATCCCTGGATAGGAGCTGAAGTCCTGCAAGACGTAGATATATGGAGTTCAAAACCTTAAGTAGTTAAAGTATGTCCTAGTACAATGTATGATGACAATATTTTATTCAGAAATAAAGGTGTATTTTTTCCATTTTGCGTCGGTCACTAATTACCAACCCATATTTGCAAAAATAACAGTAATATACCCTCATGACTTTTATTTTTAAAAAGTTGAGTCCCTAATGTAACTATTTATGTTTTTTTTATGTCACTTTTTTCACATTTTTTTTTTATTAAAGTGATTTGTTTTGTTAACTATGGGAAGGGAGGTAAGGGGTTAATTAATGGGATATTTTATCTATTTTTTTATTTTTATTTATTGGAATGCATGTACCGTATTTTTCGCCGTATAAGACGCACTTTTTCTCCCCCAAAAATAGGGAGAAAAAGTCCCTGCGTCTTATACGGCAAAGGCAGGGAATCCCCGACTTACGAACGCCCGCCGATACAGAACCGCTGACCCGCCGCCACGTCGGGGATTCCCTGCCTTTCAGTGCCTGCCTTCCTCCCTCCCTCCCGCCCGCCCGAGTTTTCTGATCCCCCCGTCCCCGAGTGTCAATAGCGGCAACTTACCTTTAACATGCTCCCGCGGCGATCCCGGATAATTGCGCTGCCCCCCGCTAGCATGCGCTCCCTCCCCCTTGCGGATCTGGCCCCCCCGGGTGTGTGAATCAGCAGCGGCAGCTTACCTCCACAATGCGCCCGCGATGAATGGAGACATCCCTCTCCCCGGCACTTCGCGCTCTAGTGACTGGCTTGAACTGATGACGCACAGTTCAAGCCAGTCACTAGAGCGCGAAGTGCCGGGGAGAGGGATGTCTCCATTCATCGCGGGCGCATTGTGGAGGTAAGCTGCCGCTGCTGATTCACACACCCGGGGGGGGCCAGATCCGCAAGGGGGAGGGAGCGCATGCTAGCGGGGGGCAGCGCAATTATCCGGGATCGCCGCGGGAGCATGTTAAAGGTAAGTTGCCGCTATTGACACTCGGGGACGGGGGAATCAGGAAACTCGGGCGGGAGGGAGGGAGGAAGGCAGGGGGGCACAGGAGGACACATGGGGGGGCAGAGGTGACATGAGGGGCAAGTGAGACACATTGGGGGCCACAGGAGGACACATTGGGGGCCACAGGAGGACACATTGGGGGCCACAGGAGGACACATTGGGGGCCACAGGAGGACACATTGGGGGCCACAGGAGGACATATGGGTGCACAAAGGCGACATGAGGGGCAAATGAGGACACATTGGGGGTCACAGGAGGACATATGGAGGGCACAGAAGCACACATGAGGGGGCACAGAAGGACACACAGGACACATGGGGGGCACATGAGGACACACAGGACACATGGGGGGCACAGGAGGACACACAGGACACATGGGGGGCACAGGAGGACACATGGGGGGCACAGGAGGACACACAGAAGGACACATGGGGATATGGAAAGCACAGGAGCACACATGAGGACATACAGAAGGACATGTACAAGACGCTCGTGGAATATGGACGCACCAGGTTTAGTATTTTTTTTTCCATGGTTTTTGCCCTCCAAACTTGGGTGCGTCTTATATTCCGGAGCGTCTTATACGGCGGAAAATACGGGTAAGTGTAATTTGAATATTTGGCTGCTAGATGTCCCCCCACTTTATTTTCCTGTGCGTACTGTGAGGCCGGGGTCACATTACAAACCGGCATCAGCGGTGCGTCGCGCCCGCCGCACTGCCAAAGACAGGCCTTTAGGGAACACCGCATTAGTACACAGTGTTCCCTGTCTGGCCACCAGCCAAACAGGAAGTGACACGCGCTTGTGGTCACTTCATGCTTTGCGGTATATATTGTAAAAATACGCTTCCGCGCATGCACGCTGCGATGTCAACGTCAACATCAAAACCCCTTGTTGCCATAGACTAACATGACTTCCGGGCCAACGCAGATCACGCACAGTAACATAGTTCTGTGCTAGCATTAGATAAGGGACTTCCAGTGCAGCATACTGCAACATGGGAAGTATGATCTTCTATGTAGGGTTGCATTAGGCTGCGGTAGCAGTGCGTCAGTTTGATCCACCGCACTGTCGCAGTGTAAAAGGGCCTTGAGTATGAGTACACTAACAGGAAGTAAAGTATGTTTTACTTTTGCTTTATCAATGACCAGAGCATCTCACTGATGCCGGTGGTTATTGATCACAGGCACTTAGATCGGTGAATGGGAACTAGCACACTTTAAAACATCTGTTCAGTACACTCCTTTAATAGAACCGATCGGTAATCCGGTATGTGTATGCACCTCCAGGCCCCAAAAAAACATCTATAGCCATCACGTCCAGGTGGATTTTTTTTCACCTACTTTTTAGTACTTTTACAATTGTATAGTGCTGAAAAGTTCTTTTGAAACAGAGTTGAAAAAATGTCTTCTAAGAGAAAACTTCAGAGTAAGGGCTTGTTAACACCTAGGGCGGTTTCAAATTCGCTTGTGCAATGATTCCTTATGGGAGTATTCATATCAGCGCATTTCATCTGCTTTCCTCTGACCAAAGCGCTGCCTATACCATTTTTGGGGCGATTTCCCTATAATGGCATGTATAGGGAAATCGCAAAACGCTTGAAAAGGCGTTTGGCAGAATAAGAATAAATACATTGTATTTATTTTTTTCCTGGTCAAAGAGTTCACGTCCTGACTTGCGCCATAAAGCGAAAAAACAAATCTCTCTGCAAAAGCGCTTAGAAAAGCTCTTCACAAAAAATCACAATGTGCAGGTGAGCACCGGGAGGCACTAAAAATAATAGCGCACAAAATCGCAAAACACTGGCATCTTGCCCCTAGAAATGTTGAGAACTGATGTTGAGTCCCAGAATCCCTTTCTTCTGCAAATGTCACATGTGCACACTTGATAACTGTTAGAGTATTATTTTGGGCACAAAAAGTATAGAGCTTCGAGCTGTGGAAACGCTTCCAGTTTCCCGGCCGCTGGCGTTACACACAGTTATGTAATTAACCACGAGGAAGAAAGACTCCTCCATCAAGTTTAACCTCTGACAACGCCAGCAGTTTTGGCACAGAGGAAAGCAACGTAAAAGCCTCCAGAGCACTTGTGGCCGACTCTGACTCTGAGGTGTAAATAAGACAAGCCTCCCTGACCCTAACAAAGCCAGATCAATCTCCCATGTCAGACTATTTCCAAACTGCCCTTAGTAATCATAACTAGCGACACCATTAAATGTAAGAAAATCTTTCAGCCTCTTTTTAAAATCCCATTATCGATTTTGCCATTACTACCTCACGGAGTAGAGCGTTCCACAGCTTGACTGTAAACATCATATAAATATTGGTTCCTGAACAAAATGGCTACCTCAGTAGTTCATAAAGGGGCAGGTGGCAGGGATATTGATTTTTTCCTTTCAGTAGATGATCTGAACATTTACCCTGAACTTGAAAGTGATTCAGGGACCTGACCAAGCCTGACATTACACGATGAACTTCAAAGCAGCCTGACAAGCCGGGCTGTGATACGCCAAGCTCAGGTCAGCTACTATTTGGTGCTTACATAACAGAGACCGGCCTCGGAAACAGGTCAATAAATAAAAACAGCGATCAATTATTTAATATATAGATGCCTTTAATAAACCATGTCAGTGTTCTTCTTCAGGCTTTGAGAGACACCTGAGGGGGCCTCACATTCAGGGCAAAGGCTGAACTAAAATGAACCTGGATTTTTACTCACCGCTTAGCTTTGTGGAAACGTCTTTGCAGGGAAAAAATAAAATAAAATTCATTTAAAGCGGTATTGTCACCATAAAAATCAAATTTCAACAGCAACTGGTCTGAGCATATTAAGTGATAAAGATGCTAATCCTGCATTCAAAACTTTCGAAACTTTTTCTGCTGTTATGATTTGGAGTTATCATATACCTTAGGAGCACTGGCTCTTTAGTAGTTGGTGCCAAAGAATTGCATGCTGGGGGTTCTTTTTATCTATACTATATTCCTCCTCTTCCCTTTATTTCCCTGCCTGCTGCTTATCTGAAACCTGATCCCCTACTCACTTGTGTTTACAAGCAAGGCTGAGGTGACTCAGCGATTGGAGGAGACAAGAAAAAAAGTAAAGGGCAGAAATTACATCACGAGTTAGCCTTAAAGAGGAACTGTAACGGTAAAACGTCCCCTGGTGGGTACTCACCTCGGGTGGGGGAAGCCTCAGGATCCTAATGAGGCTTCCCACGCCGTCCTGCGTCCCTCGGGGGTCTCGCTGTAGCCCTCCGTACAGCCGTGACGCAATATTTACCTTCCTGGCTCCTGCGCAGGCGCTCTGATGGCTGTCAGCTCCGAAGTAGGCGGAAATACCCGATCGCCGTCGGGTCCGCTCTACTGCGCAGGCGCAAGTCTCCGGCGCCTGCGCAGTAGAGCGGACCCGACGGAGATCGGGTATTTCCGTCTATTTCCGAGCCGAATGCAGCCACAGCGCCACCGCTGGAGCCAGCAAAGGTAAATATTGAAGCTACAGTCGGCTCTGTCGCCGGCTGTTCGGAGGGCTGCAGCGAGACCCCCGTGGGACAGAGGATGGCGTGGGAAGCCTCATTAGGATCCGGAGGCTTCCCCCACCCGAGGTGAGTACCCCCCAGGGGATCTTTTTCAAGTTACAGAGTCTCTTTAACTGTGGGCAAAAGACATGGCCCCCACCGGGATCAGAATTCTCGTCATTTACTATATAACATTCACTGAAATCAAAATGTGGACAGTACAATACATGTGTTATGTAAGTAGATCAAGTATTTATCTACTTATATATGTTTTTTTTCCCTGGCATAGTATGGCTGATCCTACTGCTTTAAAGAGGCACTGTAGTGGCATATAGTGGAGCAAGAAACCCACTTTCATGGTAATTTTCCTGGTTCAGCATCAGAAATATTTCCTATATCTACATACTGCTGTTATATATTTGTGTAAGCTGTTGTGTATTTTGGAATGCAGCCCCACCCCATGGTAATACTTAGCAGACACCCCCCCCCTCCCTGGAAGCTTTGTGGGCTTGGAATTCTCAAAACAGACATCACCTGACAGGACAAAGGTGTTGTCACCTGTGATTTAAGGTGGCCTACACTGATAGATTTGTAGCAGATTCGACCATCAGATAGATTTCTGTCAGATGCCTGTCAGGTCCAACCTGACAGGAATCTTTCTGATGTGTGCCACACGCTAGGAACAGCTTTCCAATAGATTTCAGAATGCTGGATGGCCTCCCTATTCTTTTGCACACAATTTTGAACTAAGCAACTGCCATTCAGTACATGCATTTGAAAAGAAAAAAAAAAGCCTGAGAAACTCTCATGAGGAGATGGACTTGTCCAAAACCTGTCAGATTTCACACATTTTTACTACCTACTGTAAGTGACAGCATCATAGGATATAAGTAATTAATAACTCATTTTAATCTGGAAAAAAAATGCACATTTTATATGTGAGCATAAACATGTATTTTAAATTGTACAACTTCTTGAGATAGTGGCCCTTTAACTTAGGTTAACCAGTTATGTTGCCAGATAATGCATGTCTGTGTAACCCTTCAGGCTCTGTAACAAGATGCTAAAAGCAGTGCCAGTCATTGTTAATCCAACCCAGCTGCTAACCACTATGGTACATTAGATCAATGTTTTGCTGCATAGATGAATAGCTGCAGTGTGTCACACTGGTTAGCAGCTGCATTGCACAACATTCGCAGCCTGTCACACAAATGTCGCAGCTACCCAGTCTATCCTGTGACATGGCCCCTTGGCAGAGTAAGCTATACCCGCTAGAAGTCTGTTGAAATTAATCAAAGAGGGTTAGACTATATATATATATATATATATATATATATATATATATATATATATATATATATATATATGTATGTATATATTTTTTTTTTTTCAGAAAACTTGCTTAAAGGAGACCCTAGCACAAGAATAATTTTAAAATGAGGGGAGCTGGCATATTTAGAGCCCCCCTTCCCATCTAAAAAGAGCACTTTTTCTCGCATACATTGGTAATGGTTGCCTGTATTTTTTTGGCTCAGGATATTGCAGAAGTCACTTTTCTACACATATCTCTTCCTATTCCCTCTCTGTCCTCTTTTCTAACACTGCCATGTACCCCAGATAACAGAATGAATCTGATATTAGATCTGAGTGATGGGGAGGCACGGGAGCAGGCATAGTGGCCTAGCACAGGATGGCGCCCGTGGTGCTGTGGTGCCCATGGCATGGGCCATGCCTGTACCCCTCTAGATACACCTCTGGCCACACCCCTGCCTCACCTCTAACCACGCCCCTGGCACACCCCTAGTCACGCATTCCATACGGATTTTATGAGAAAAATATGTTTTATAATTCAAACCACACTGATCCTTTCTATCCTGCTTCATTTTCCTTCATAGTAACATTTTAAAATAAGTAATATATCAATTTAAAAGATTGGAATAAATTCAAGAGTTAATTTTACACAAATGTTAAGTAGAAAAATACATATATTTACATAAATATGTACATGAGTCCCAATAAGAGGGACAAATGGGGAAGAAAGAAGGACAGGGTTCCAAAAGAGGGACTGTCCCTCCAAAAGAGGGACACTTGGGAGCTATACCTTGAGGCTGGGTTCACAGGGGTCAGTTGCATAAGGCACCCATTATAATGACTGTGAACTGCAATGGAGGCTGGCCAAAGACATTAAAGGGAACCTGTACTGAGTAAAAATATTTAAAATAAACACATGAGGTAACTTCAAATGAACATTACATAGTTACCTTGCCATCAGTTCCTCTCAGAAGCTCACCATTTGCTTCTGACAATAATCCCTTCCAGTTCTGACATCATTTTGTCAGAACTGAAATAAATCAGTTGCTGTCAGTAAAATATCAGTTGCTGTCAGTTATAGCTGAAAGGACAACTGATGTGCCAGGTAATGTCCATGTTTCCCTATGGCTCAAGTGGGCGATATTACAGTTTAACAGTGTGCTGACCAGGAAGCTGTTATGGGGTAATGGCCATTTTCAAAATGGAGGACGGAGAATTCCATTGATCACAGTGGACAAATGGGACGCAGGAGAGGAGAAAGAGATTGAGGAATACACAACACGGGAGGTAAGTATGACCTGTGTATGGTTATTTTGTCTTATAATTTTCAGTTCAGGTTTTCTTTAATGCAAAGCCTGCATGCAGCGAGTTCGAATAACGTGATCAGATCTGTTACTGTGAACAGGCCCATAGAATTGTATGGCAGTGCGTTGACATATTGTGCAACATAACTGACCACTGTGAACAGGGCCTGAAGATAAATTTGACAGATGTATGAAAATAAAAAATCTCAGGGAACTTGACGTGAGGGGGACACGGAGGCTGCCATCTTCATTCTCTAATAAATAATGCCAGTTGTCTGACTCCTGTGCTAATGCTCTGCCGACTGCCGCTAACAGGGTTCAGGTACACACACTAGTAAATATAAACCATGTGCTGTAAAAGGTGGATGCATAATACAGGGAGTCTCCCTGATACAAACAACCTGCCGATCCTATTACATTTTCGTTGCACATCCCTTTCGATTTTATCAAATTTCCCAAAAAAATTTCTTTATTTGACTATTCCACAGTGTAATGCATTTCGCAGGGATGGCCAGCTTCATCAGGCAAAAACAGGGAGTAATTGAAATGAGTGTAGCTCACAGCAAGCACCTCTCACACTGCACTACACTTGTTCCAGTTACTCCCTATTTTTGCCTGATGAAGTGGGTCATACCGGCAAAACATCATGCACTTACAGCAAGATTATCTCCTCAAACGAATACAAATCTTTGGTTAATAGACTGGTCTTTAATAAAGGTACAAACCCCCTGAACTATTAATAGTAACCATGCTTATTAAAGAGACAACATGCAAATGGGTAAAAGATAATTAGATTGTTAATAAATATTTATTAGTTTTATCACTATACATCTGTTATTTATATGTATAGAGTCCAGAAATTCTACTTAATCTAGTACTTACAAGGCTCTTCAGAAAGTAGAATAAAACAAAAACAAAAAAACAGAAAAAAAAACAAGAAAAAAAAAAAAAACATTAAGAGGCGATAGGTATACAAGTTCTAATACAGAAAAGATTAAATTCCTCAAAAGACTGAGACTAATTAGCAACGTTTTGATTTAATTCCTTTTTTTTATTTTTGTTTTAATACTTCTTTCCTGTTTTCCTCTTTATAGTTAGATCCACGTTTCTTCTATAAATATTATTATTATTGAGCACTTGGTTAGCAATAAAACACATGTGATATGCTCAGGTTCTCTACAACAATTACCAAGCTAATAGAATACACACATAAATACCCCTAGTCATTTGTCTAATACAAATCATATATATGGTATTTTGACTTGGATGAACCAATTCTGGTCTTGGTTCTCCATTAAAATGCACCTGCTAGATCTGCAGCCCAAGTGGCCAAGTAAATGCAGCTCTGACAGGATAGACTCAACATATCAATCTATATTTAGCTATGTTTTTGATATACGTGTTACAGATATTGTTGACTAGTGATTTCTATGTCTTTTCAGTCACATGTACTTAATATAAGAATGTTGACTTTAAATTGTTAAAGCAATTGTTCTATATCTTCAGTTGTAATTTATGTTTGTAAATCTTTGCATCTTGCAAAGATTTCTATCTGATGGGGAGTTCAGCTCCATAGAATAGACTGTGTAGAGTATGGCTCTCATACTACATGGAAGGGGGTAAAATTGGTCTGTGATCTTTCATTTTCAAAAGACTATGGTCTGATGTGTGTATGTGGCCTTAGTCTATGGCCAGTCTCCATTGCAGATCACAGTCATTATAACACGCGCGTTATGCAACTGGCCACTGTGAATCCAGCCTTAGGGAGGTATGTCCACCGCTACTGTATTTAATGTATTTCACTCTATGGGCTTGATTCACTAAGACAAATAGCATGCCTTATCAAAGTTAACAACACGCCTTAACAAAGTTAACACGCCTTATAAGTGTAGCATAGCAAGCGCTACGAACCGCAGGGGCTCAGGGCAAGACGAGTGGAGCTCTCATCATTGCCAATTAGCAGGCATAAGTTCGCTATGCTACTGTGATAAGGCGTGTGAACTTTGATAAGGTGTGCTAACTTTGATAAGGCGTGCTATTTGTCTTAGTGAATTAAGCTCTATGATTGGGGTCTCTGTTCAAGTGTATCTTACTCGTCCTTTGCATTACACGCTCCTCTCCGCTAACAGCTCATTTTAACTTCAGCATGGATAGCTCGCAACGAGTTAACATCATGCGCTGCAGCTCCGGCCTTACAAGCGCGCACACCGCTGGGATTTATAGAGACAAGTAAATTATTTGTGAGCAAGCTTTACGCCAAAAAGCGGCCAAGAAATGCAAGTTCTGCAGAAAAAAAATGGCGCTCAAGTTTCCTCTCCCTATTAAGATGAATTGCAGGCAATAGAGTAGAAAATTGATTCTAATATTGTTAGCCTCGGAAATAAAGACAGTGATTTTTGAATGTAAAAAAAAAAAAAAGGTGTTAGGGATGAAGAATCAAAATAGCATTGATCTATAAGGAGCTCACCGGTAAAACTGCCTCTTCTTTTTATTTTCTCCTCTGTGTATTGCTCTTGGGCTGTTAATTAATACAGCTGCGATAGAGGTGATAGACGCTGTAATGCTGAATCCATTTGCATTCTACTGAATATCAATCAATCTACTTACTGGAGCTTTTTCCACCGGCTCAATAGACAGGGGAAACACGCAATGCAAATACTCCGCATAGAGGAATCGCAGGCAGGGACATATAGAGGATAACCGTATGCATAATTTGTGCATTCGGTTTGTCTGGAGGTGTGTGCGTTGTGTGCATCCCATGGGAGCAGGATAAACAAACAAGATCTGACTGCCTCGATGGAGCGTGTTAGCCAGCTGAGTGGTGTACAGGCACGCTTGGCTTTGTCAAGCATTCATGTTTACTACGGGGAAAGAGGGAGGCGGGGAAGAGTATCATATACTAATGCTAGCCTCTGGTAGAAAAACACAGATTTGGGTTGACAAAACCTGCCCACAGTCGAGTAAGACAGCACGGTGACTTGATGGAGTGAGTGGTCTGTACACACAGATAGGCACCCAGTATAACAAGGACACTTTACTGAGGAAAAACATGCAGAGATATGTTATACACCACCATCAGGAAATGCAACTTATTTAGAAGAGAGAATACAGAGTGAATACAGTAATCGACAATCCCATAAAGATTACCATCACGTTGTACACTCAGTGACATCTTGTGGTTGCTTAAAGTGTACCAGAGACGAATCACCCTCATATATTTTACCATATACTATATCAGTGGGAACATTAGAGAAAACACCTACCCTGATCTCTGTTTCATCCTTCACTGCTCAGCCTGCTTGTTATCAGCCCTGATAAAATCCCTGACTGAGCATTCAGTCTGGCTTTGCTCAAGAATCATTATAGCTGAGTCTGTCTTCTCTGATGTCTTTTCAAGCCCAAGCCTGCCCCCTTCTGGCTCTGATTTCCTGTTCTGTATACTTACAGCATCACAGAGAGCAGTGATGAGATGGGAGGAGCTGCTGTCTGGTGCTGAGGAAGTAATTTATGGCTCATTTTACTTTGGAAGAAATGTACTTCTTATTTGAATGTGTTTTCATGTATTTTATATTTTACAATTTTTTTAGCGATAGTGGTCCTTTAAGCTGAAGATGAAAGCGTGTGGTAACAGAGTGAATGTGCAACATTCTTAACTTTCCATGATGTCTCCACGATTGGGGCAAATCCAATGCGAAGATTCCACAGCACCACATCAGTTATGTATAGCTCTTTTATGGTTTAAAATAATAAAGAGATAGCCATAGCAGCGACAGACGCTGTTTCGGACAAAGTCCTTCCTCAAGCTGTGCCAGGCTTACTCTCTTGAGTTCTCGTTTAAGGAAGGACCTTGTTCGAAACAGCGTCTGTCGCTGCTATGGCTATCTCTTTATTATTTTAAACAATAAAATAGATATAAATTACTGATGTGGTGTTGTGGATTCTTCACATTGGATTTCGTTTGACTCATTTGGGCTATTGAGTCTTTCCACTTAAAGAGACACTGAAGCGAAAAAATATATATGATATAATGAATTGGTTGTGTACTATGAATAATTACTAGAAGATTAGCAGCAAAGAAAATATTCTCATATTTTTATTTTCAGGTATATAGTGTTTTTTCTAACATTGCATCACTCTATAATATGTCCAGATTACACAACACTCAGCATTCAAAATGAGTCTTTCAGAGCAGTCTGTTATGTAATGAACTCTCCTCTAGCAGAGGAAAAGTAAACAGTTCAATTACAGTTGAGATAATAAAAGTCAGATAACAGCCCTCTCCACGACTAAGTTAGTCGGCAGAGCCGGGACAAGGTCCTCCAGCACCCAAGGCTGAGACACCAAAGTGCGCCCCTCCATCCCTCCCACCCCAGCCATCACACACTGAGTGCTATTAGACTAAGAGGCACCCCAGGGCCCCCAACACCTTAATCTCTAGTTATCTGGCTTGTAGTCACTTCCATGTATCTCCTTTTCTTATTTCTTTCTGCTTCAAACACAATTAGGAATGACAGCTGAATGAATTATGCGCCCCCTCCTACACTGCGCCCTGAGGTTGGAGCCTCTCCAGCCTCTGCCTCGGCCCGGCCCTGTTAGTCGGAGAGCTTAATAGCTTTTTTGCATAGAGATAACAACTGGAGTTTCTCAACTCTTCCTGTACTGGAAACAATTATACTGATGTATCTGATCTTAATGTTTTTTTTTCTTAGCTGTACTACACATACAAATCATAATATCATCATTTTTTTTCCGCTTCAGTGTCTCTTTAAGCACACGTCTGTCCCCATTGGGTGCTGGTCTACCTGGTATTCACAATTGGGGCAAAGACTTCAGTAAAGAACATCATAGACATTTTAGCCTTCCCCACGCTATCCAAAACTAAAAAATAAAACAAAAAACTTTCTGGCTCATTCTACTTTAGTCTGAGTTGTCAAGGCTGCTAGGCTTAAAGTGAATCTGTAGTGCAAATAAAAATATAAAACAGATACTTACCTAAGGAAAGGAAAAGCTCTGGGACCTATAGAGCCTTTCCGTTCCCCTCACAGTGTCCTCGTTCCCCCGTAGGCTCCTCCGTTCAAATCTCTCATTGCGAGAGACTTCAGAAGTCTTCAGAAGCACTCGGGCTTCGAAGACGGACGGCTCTGTACGTGAGTGCGCAAGAGAGGGCGCAAGCCGAGTGCTTCCGAAGACTACTGAAGCCCACCCAATGCGAAAGAGAGCAGCCTGAGACCGATCGGTTGTAGACTGCTAATGGGGGAGCCTGCGGGGGAATGCAGGGGGGCCGTGAGGAGACTGGGAAGACGCTATAGAACCCAGAGCCCTCCCTCTCCTTAGGTATCTGTTTTTTATTTTTATTTTCACTTCAGACTCCCCTTAAAGTCTTGAAAATGATCTCACAATCCTTTACTTATGTCAAGATGCAACCAGTTAAGCCAGAACTAATTGTCCACTCTGCTCTCTAGGGGAAAAGTGACCAGTCCAGCTGTGGGTGAATGAAGAACGTGAGAGGTCAACCAGAGCAGATTGTGGCAGAACGTGGAGTACTCTTGTCTATGGAGTGCGATTTCACAACACAACATGAAGAAGAGGCCTCAGGGCGATACACCCGCTTCATCAGATGTGACAAATGGACTGGCAGATGCACTGCTAATTAATTTATCTACCCACATGGGAGGTCACAGAGTGCTGTATGGGCATTCCTGGCCCTGGTGACCTCTCGGAGTGATGGATTCACACATAACTTCTACACTACAGTAATGAAGATCAATCCCCGAATGGTTTGCTCAAAGCATGTCATTCCAGCCTCACTGCGTGCCTAATTCTCTACAGAGGTCATTTTATTAGAGAAGAACTCTGGTCACGTTGGAGGTGACAAGATTATATAATTTGGTCACTCTTTAGAGAAAAAGCGTGGGCACCAGTGCGCTACTGGTGCCCATGCTTTTTCTCTAAAGAGTGACCAAGTTGATGTTTGTTCTGTGGAGGCACAGTGAGAAAACAGCTTGCACTATACATGTGGTCTTCTAGTGATCGTTGGAGTGCGGGGATTATTCCTTTTTCCTTCCCCTCAAATGGATACAAAGATTATATAATTTCACGTTCGTCTTGGCAAAGATGTGAATGCCTTTAACTTGTACCTGAGTGAAAATGATGGAAGGCTCTGGATCCTGCAGATCCTCTGGACCAACATTGCCATGTATGGTTCCCAGAAAGAATTACAGCAAGAGCTTGTTGGATTTCCAAACCGACAAGGCTGCCCAGTAAGCCGAAGCCGCTTGTGCACGAGTGGCTCCATGCTACTGCACAGGCACGGCCATGCTTGCACACGTGCAGTACGGCCATGCTCGTGCATGAAGAGAGGAGCACTGCCACAGATCTTTGAGAAGGTCTCAGCAAGCAGCAGTAGGAGCGAGGAGGACTCTGGAAGCCTCTGAAGGATTAAGAAGCTTCCCTCTTCTTAGGTAAGTATCTTTTTTTGACCCAAGGTTCGTCTCGGGTTCACTGTAAAGAGTCTGACATCAATATTATCAATAATACTAGAGTCAAGCTCCATAATGTGAACTATAGTGTTGCAAGTTGCAACCTCAAAGGACACCCAGGCCCCTTTCCAATGTGTGTGCTGCTTCTAACATGGGGGGCTGCAGCAACACACAGAACTTGCGTTGCCCTCCGATTCTCCTTAATATGGTGCAGATCCCATTTTTAATGTGTGGGATTGCACCCGCGTTTGCACAAAATTGCCTGCAACTATGCATTGCATTACTGCCCTGAATAGCAACACATAATTGGAAGCATCAGACGGTGCCGTCTGTGCACTTTCGATGTCTTGCATATCGAACACACTGTGCATTGCTGAAAATGCGACCAGAAACCAACAACTGGAAAAGGAGCCTAAGGGGTTGATTTGCAAAACCCTGGTAATATGTACACCATGCGAAATTAAACTTTAGCCTAATCAGTAGCTGAGACCCCCAATAAAAAAATCTTTACCTTTTCTCTAATGATTCATCTGTATGGCTGATATTGAGGTGACTTCCCTCCAGCAGTGTGATATCAGGACCATGGCCATGACAGTTTCCTGCCTGTGGACCTCATTGTATTGTGGGAGATAATGGCTGTTGCCAGCTGCCAAGCAATTGTATATATATGGTATGAACAACCCTTTAGCCTCTCACATTGTAAAGGCCCATACACACGTCGGATTTTCCCGAACGATGGGTCGTTTGAACGTCCCGTCGTTCAGCCGTCCGCACGCCAAATCGGGTGTGTGTACAGTCCATCGTTCGGGTGATAAGACTAATTTTGAGTGATCCGCCGGGCGGATCTGTACACGGACTGTACACACGCCCGATTTGGCGTGCGGACGACTGAATGACGGGACGTTCAAACGACCCATCGTTCGGGAAAATCCGACGTGTGTATGGGCCTTTAGTGGGTGTGTTTATAAATAAGGACAGTTAGTGCAGTCCGTTTTCCCCCCATCCACCAGCAGTAAAAATGCTGTCCTGCAGCCTCATGGTGGATCAAACATCAGTAACTACATCAGTAAATTACACCCAGAGAATTAATAATTACGGTACTTGATCTATCTTGTACTTTTTAACTTTACTGTCTTGAGTTATTTATTTTTTATTCCCCTACTACTATCATTGTGTACAGTTCCCCTTTAAAGCACATGAGAAATGATCAGAGCTCACTTATACACAATCATGGACACAATCATAGAGTTAAGGATTCCTTTTTTTGGGAAACAGCATCTTCTGTAAACATTATACTGTAATAATGTTGAGAAACTGCTTTCAGCTGCCAACCATACAGCGATAACGCACAGTAACCATCACTTCCTATAAACGGAATTCCAATGATTTTTACACTATAAAGGAGCAGAACAACAGTCTGTAGTGTCTGTTTTATTTTTAGACATCCTCACCAGTTACTTGGCTAGATGATGCAAACATCTGATTACCAGCCAGCGTGTGCATGACTCTCCATGTCACATTATTAGTAGTAGAATCATCTCTTAAAGTGAACCCGAGGTGAGAGTGGTATGGAAGCTGTCATATTTGTTTCCTTTTAAGCAATACCAGTTGCCTGGCAGCCCTGCTGGTCTATTTGGGTTCGGTAGAGAGTAAATCACACTAGAAACAAGCATGCAGCTAATCTTATCAGATCTGACAATAATGCCAGAAACACTACTACCAAAAAGAGCCTGGAGAGCCACCTCTTATATTTCCCGTGCAACTTAATATTAAGGAGCCAGCAGGATCGCTTCTATCTTAACACACAATAAAGTAAATCTTTCATGTACTTATAAATGTTTTATTATATGCCTTGGCTGCATCTTGTACATATAAGTATAAAAGTTGTGTCTGTATCTCCTCATGGAATTGGTTCATGCTGCAACTTAGCAAATGACTGTGCTTCTAATGGAATAAGTGTGTTCCCTATGTGCCAGCAACAAGTCCACCATCCAGCTTAAGGTCCCTGCTTTGCTAGAAGCCACAGGTCACAAGTAGATCTGCCTACTTACTAGTGACCAGCCGCTCATCCAGGAGGAAGCAGGGACCAGGAAAACACACAGGCGAAAAGAGAGCCCGGAAAGCTGACTCCTCCATGGGCGCTGTGCGCTGGCAGCCTGCAGTACCCCTACAGGACATCAGGTGTCATCACATGGTGGTGACGTGATAATGACTTGACGTCTGATGCAGGCAGCCCAGGAGGAGTCAAGGAAGGTGATCACACTAGTAATCTTCTTCTTCCATTTGGCTGCACCGCGCGTCACCATCTCTCTAGCGGTTATTTCCTTCTGCCAGCGCCCCTCTTCTTCTACTTGCCGGTCTGCGCCCAGGGTGGCTACCCTGCCTGCACTGCCCAAGAAACGGCCCTGGAAACAAGGTCTGGATGCAAAGTGGTTAACTTCAGATTCCTTTTAAAAGGAAATATATATGGCAATCTCCATATCACTCTCACCTTGGGTGAACTTTAAACTAACTTTTAAAGCAGAAGTCAAGTCCCTCGGGAGACTTACACACCCGACCCCCAAATCAGCACAAATGTAATAATAATTAAAAAAACAACAATGCTGTACTTATGTTTCTGCAGGAAGTAATGGTCACGTGACTGGGTTCAGCCTGTGTCCATGCGGCTGCACATGCCATTTCTGCCGTGTGGCTTTTTGATGTGAACAGTGCAGGGCAATGGGCATTTCAGTACTTTACAATGGAATTTCAGGAAACTGAAATAACTGTAATCATAAAATGGACCGATGCTTTAAAAAAAAGTAATCTTTTTTATGTTTTTTTTTAAGTATTTGTTTTTTTAATTGTAGTTTTTAAACAAACGTCCCCTGACAGGAGCAGTAATAGACTTCAGGCAAGTGTAGAAGCCTGTAATAAGTTAAGGTATGTATACACACTAGATAAAATTTGGACAAAATGTCCATAACGATGGCTTTGGAGACGATCGCTCGCTCATCTAGTGTGCGTACAGAGGCAACCGGACTTAGCTTAAAGAGACTCTGTAACAAAATGTTCAGCCTTATTTCTTCTATCCTTTAAGTTCCTATACATGTTCTAATGTGGTCTGTCTTACTGCAACCTTTCCTAGTTGCACAGTGGCTGTATTATCTCTGTTATATAATCTATTCTTATTTCCTTTGTCAGCTTTGTCAGCTCAGGCAGGAATGTGCTGCTCTGCTGTGATAGGTAGATGTTACACACACCCTCTCCACGCCCCCTCCAGGCTTTGTATGAGTCACAGACTGAGCTTCTCTCAGCCTATCACATGCTGGTTAGCAGCCATGTCTTTTGTTTGTAAACACTGCCTAAAACTGGCAATTACAAGCCAGGATTGCAGCAGGGAGTGTCAGAAACAGCACAGAGGGGCACAGGAGAACATAATGAATAGAATGGTATGCTTTTTATTGTAGGAATTTTAGAATACAGATTCTCTTTAAGGGTCTAACATGTCAGATCCTTAGCAATGCCCGAGCAGCACCGATCCCATTCTTACCGCTGTTCCTTTGCCTGCAGAAAGGTACTCCATCGTGCACCATTCATCCTCCCTCCGTCCCTCTCCATAGCAACAGAATACACACATTTGGTCCCTAAATTGACACCAGAGGGATTGTTTCCCAATCCCTGAAAGTTAGGAGGGTAAGGGTTGGGCAACAGAAAGAAGGATAAGGATTGGGTAACAGTAAAGAGGGTAAGGGTTTGTTGACAGTAACAAGGGTTAGGGTTGGGCTACAGTAAGGAGGATAAGGGCCCATTCAGATCACAAATGCGGATGGCCATGCGTGCGGAACGCGTGCGGACCGCAACGCGTACGAACGCATGGCCATCCGCGTTTGTGTGCGTTGCGTGGCTGATCCCATCACTGAAAAGTGAATGGGACAGCCACGCGTTTTAGCAAAATCTGCGTGCAGCATACGTTCCCGGACCGCACAGGTCCGGAACGCATGCAGTATGAACATCAGACATTGCACTCTATGCAATGTCTGATGTCGTGCGTATCGGCCACCTGCACGCATTTCCAAAATGCGGCTGGAAACGCGTGCAGTGTGAACGCTCCCTTAAGGGTTTATCGGCAGTAAGGAGCATAAGGTTTGGGCGGCAGAAAGGAGGATAATGATTGGGTGACAGTAAGGAAGATAAGGATTGGGCAACAGTAAGGAAGGTAAGGGTTGGGATACAGTAAGGAGGATAAAGTTTTATCGGCAGTAAGGAGCGTAAGGATTGGGCAGCAGTAAGGAGGGTAAGGGTTGGGCTACAGTAAGAAGGATAAGGATTGGGTAACCATAAAGAGGGTAAGGGTTTGTCGACAGTAACAAGGGTAAAGGTTGGGCTACAGTAAGGAGGATAAGGGTTTATCGGCAGTAAGGAGCGTAAGGTGTGGGCGGCAGAAAGGAGGAAAAAGATTCGGTGACAGTAAGAGAGATAAGGGTTGGGTGACAGTAAGGAGGGTAAGGGTTGGAATACAGTAAGGAGGATAAGGGCTGGGATACAGTTGGAGAATAAGGGTTAGGCTACAGTAAGGAGAATAAGGGTTCATCTGCAGTAAGGAGCGTATGGGTTGGGCAGCAGTAAGGAGGGTACGGTTTGGGTGGCAATAAGGAGAGTAAGGGTTGGTAGACAGTAAGGAGAGTAAAGGGTGAAGTGACAGTAAGGTGGGTAAAGGTTGGGTGACAGTAAGTAGGGTAAGTGTTGTTCGACAGTAAGGAGGGTAAAGATTGGGTGGCAGTAAGGAGAGTAAGAGTTGGGAGACAGTAAGTAGGATGAGGGTTGGGTAACAGTAAGGTAAGTAAAGGGTTGAGCGACAGTAAGGAGGGTAAAGGTTGGGCAACAGTAAGGAGGTTAAAGGTTGGGCATCAGTAAGAAGGGTAAAGGGTAAGGGTTGGACGACAGTAAGGAGGTTCAGGGTCAGCGACAGTGAAGAGGACAAGGGTTGGGCAGTAAGGAGGGTAAAGGTTGGACAGCAGTAAGGAGGGTAAAGGTTGGACAGCAGTAAGGAGGATAAGGGTTCATCAGCAGTAAAGAGCGTAAGGGTTGGGCAGCCGAAAGGAGGATATGAATTGGGTGACAGTAAGGAGGCCAAGGGTTTGGCGAAAGTAAGAAGGATATGGATTTGTCAACAGAAAGGAGGGTAAGGGTTGGGTGGCAGTTAGGAGAGTAAGGGTTGGGAGACAGTAAGGAGAATAAAGAGTGGAGTGACAGTAAGGTGGGTAAAGGTTGGCTGACAGTAAGTAGGGTAAAGGTTGGGTGGCAGTAAGGAGAGTAAGAGTTGAGAGACAGTAAGTAGGATGAGGGTTGGGTAACAGTAAGGTAAGTAAAGGGTTGAGTGACAGTAAGGAAGGTAAAGATTGGACAGCAGTAAGGATGGTCAGGATTGAACAACAGTAAGGAGGTTCAGCTTTGGCGACAGTGAAGAGGATAAGGGTTGGGTGACAGTAAGGAGGGTAAGGGTTGGGCATCAGTAAGGAAGGTAAAGATTGGGCAGCAGTAAGGATGGTCAGGGTTGGGCAGCAGTAAGGAGGTTCAGCGTTGGCGACAGTGAAGAGGATAAGGGTTGGGTGACAGTAAGGAGGGTAAGGGTTGGGCATCAGTATGGAGGGTAAAGATTGGGCAGCAGTAAGGATGGTCAGGGTTGGGCAGCAGTAAGAAGGAGCAGTAAGGAGGGTAAGGACTGAGCGATAGCGATAAGAAGGTTTAGGGTTGCATACTGACATGGATGATTAAAGTAAAAAAAAAGGTCAGAGTTAGGCAACAATAAGAAAAGGGGAGGGGGGGGGGGGTAGGTTTAGGCAACAGTAAGTTAGTATCTAAAACCAAAAGAGACAGATAGAAATAGATAAAATGTACACTGATCCAGCTTACTAATTTTCCCAAAATAGACGTGTACAGGACATCAGTAGACACACTACTAAAATATCTCCCCTATAGCAGATGATTATCTTGTAAGGCCAGTGTATATTTAGCTTAATATTACAGGCTGCCTCTCCTGGTATTTATTATTGTGTGTGGGTTGTTACATTTCGGTTATGCATATTGTTTTAGCTTTCTCTTTGGAAACACGTTGCTGTGAGGAGGCAGTGATGATCCATACACTGATTCACCGCGTCCCGGCCTCCGACATCCGCCTGTGAGACCTCTCTGTGTCCCTGCGTAATACTACACTGCCTGTATCTGATCCACTTATAAATGTTTTAGGAGACCACATTTACAATTCACAGTCACGGTCCCGGATGCTGAGTGAGATGTGCGTAGACATCAATACATATCTCAGCGTAATCTCACTTAAAGCTGTGTTATATAAGCCCATGAAATATGCCAACCGATAAATACCTCATTGTGTACAACCAATAAAACTACCAAATTCTGAATTGATCTCAGTTCCTTAAAGGACCTCTGTGGCGAAAATCTTCAAATTTAAAATACATGTAAAGATATGCAAATAATAAGTACATTTCTTCCAGAGTAAAATGAGCCATAAATCACTTTTCTCCAATGTTGCTGTCACTTACAGTAAGCAGTTGAAATCTGACATTACCGACAGATTTTGGAGTAGCCCATCTTCTCATGGAGGGAGGGGGGGGGGGTTCTCAGGGTCCTCCTTATTTTCAAAAGCACTTAGTGAATGGCTGTTGCTCCGTCCAACTGCCAAAAAAGTGTACGGTGAGCAGGAAGGCTGGCCAGAATCTTTGTATAAATCTGTTTCAGGGAATGTCTTTATAAAGAATAAAGGCCATGCTGTGAATGTGAATCCCCTATGGGGAGTTGGACTAGCCCAAAACCTGTCGGTAATGTCAGATTTCTACTCCCTACTGTGGGAGTGACAGCAACATAGGAGAGAAGTCATTTATGGCTCATTTTACTCTGAAAGAAACGTACTTCTTGTTTGTATGTATTTTCAATTTTAAGATTGTCGTGACAGAACTGTAACCCAGGAAGACACACACAAATGGGCAAGCACCATCTACTCAACCATAAATATGGGTAAATACCAGAGTGTGCAGAAGGGAACCAAAAGCAAGTACTGTACAAACAAAAGAAAAAGTAGTTCCCTAAAAACCGCACCACTCAATTCAATAATGAATAATAAACAAACTTTATTCAGTATACAAGGAATAAAAACACTAAAAACAATAGATCATGGGGCACATGATAATGGGATGAATATAGTCAAAAGTCCACAATGCCAGCAAGTATATCGCAATAAATACACATATATATAAATTATATATGAAAAATAAAAATAATAATAAATATCAATAACCCCCTGACAAGCTGTCAGCCGATGTGTGCAAAAAAACAGGTAAAGTGCATGGTGCAAAGATGAGGAGGAGCAGAGTAATCAACCCTCCAAGGGTTGATTACTCTGTGCCCCATGATCTATTGTTTTTAGTGTTTTTATTCCTTGTATACTGAATAAAGTTTGTTTATTATTCATTATTGAATTAAGTAGTGCGGTTTTTAGGGAACTACTTTTTCTCTTGTTTGTACAGAACTGTAACCCAGGACTGAACTTCATCCCAATCAATAGCGGATACCAGAGTCGGGACAAGGTTCTCCAGCACCCAAGGCTGAGACACCAAAGTGCGCCCCTCCATCCCTCCCACCCCAGCCGTCATACACTGATTGCTATTAGACTAAGAGGCGCCCAAGGGCCCCTAACCCCCCCCCCCCCCAACACCTTAATCTTTGGTTATCTGGCTGGCAGTCACTGCCATGTATCCCCTTGTCTTATTTCTCTCTGTTTCAAACACAATACGGGAATAATAGCTGAGTGAGATGTGCACCCCTCCTACACTGCGCCCTGAGGCTGGAGCCTCTCTCGCCTCTGCCTCGCCCTGGCCCTGGCGGATACCTCCTTTCCTATGAGAAATCTTTACCTTTATCTTGCATAGATCATCAAGGAGGTCTGTATGGTTGATATAGTGGTGAAACCCCTCCCACAGTGTGATGTCAGGAGGACCCTGGTCAACAGGGTCATATGCATAGCACTGCCTTGCTTCCTGCTGGGCAGGAAGTACATCACTGAGATTCCCTGGTTGGTCGCACATGCGCGCTGCGACACACCGCGCTCCGTCGTTTACCTATGTGCGTCTCCTGTAGACTTACATTATCCCAAGCTCCGTGTGTTAAGCGTTTTACTTGCGGTAATGCGCTGTTGCCCTTGTGTCGGCTCCAGCGCGCCACAAGGTCCCGCAATAAGTGAGAAAGTCTTCATGGACTTTTATTGCTTTTGCAGCCCCTTGCAGCATAATAGGGTAATCAGGGGCGTAGCAATAGGAGTTGCAGAGGTTGCGACTGCATCTGGGTCCTTGGGCCAAAAGGGCCCTCCCTCAACTACAGTATTAGCTCTCTATTGGTCCTGTGCTCATAATAATCACTTCTATAGATACTTTGAATAGTGGTAATCATTAACAAACTGTTCCCCATCCCCTTCTTGAACCTCTGACCTGTAGTTGCCATTGGCAGGTTTTGTTGCGCTGTATCAATTGTTATATATAGAGTGCTTGGGGGGCCCCATTGTAAAACTTGCATTGAGGCCCACAGCTCCTTAGCAATGCCACTGAGGGTAACGCAACGTAGGTTTACCCTGCTAGTGTAAAGGGGGCCTTAGAGCTGCAAGCTTTGATCTGTTTTTAACTTGTACTCTGAGGCTACTTGCACACCAAGACGTTGCGTTAGGTGCAACGTTAAGGTCGCATAACGTGCACCTAACGCAAGGCCTGGTGCTCTTCGATGTGGACGTCAGAGTGAGCCACGTTGTGCAGCTCACTCTGGCGTCCGTGATGCTGTGATGTGTACTCTTGGACGCATGCGGCATCACGTGGTCCCGCCGGCCAATCGCCACACAGAGCGGCCGCACCAGGAAGTAAACACTGCACGTCACAATGTGCAGTGAATATTAATTAGCCATGTGCCTGGCCGCTCTCCGCTCCTCCCCAACATGACTGAGCATGTGCAAACAGTCTAATGCGGCTTAAGCCGCTGTAACGCCGTAGCATGCTGCACTTTTGGAAGAACGTGCAGCGTTACATGTAACGCAACGTGGGCTGTGTGAACAGCCCACTTGTGTTACATTGCTGTGCGTTGGGGGAGCATTACAGGCTGCACTAACGTGCCCCTGTAACGTCTCTGTGTGTAAGCAGCCTGAAAAGCAGAGTCTGATGCTTGCTCCTTCAGAAAGGCTGCCATGAGCTCACCTCATCGGATATGTGAAATGTACGATTTTGGGGAATCAGCTGACTAAAATGTGAGACAGTATGTTTAGCTCTGTGCATGGGGATCCATTTCCACTCGGCGTTCTTTCCTAAAGGAAGTCGTTTCTGCTCGGAGTTTTTTTTTAAAGAAATGCGCTCTCGCTTACACTCTCTCCCAGTTTAACAAGGAACATAACACCGTAACATGGTATATCTTATTTTAAAGAACACATTATAACGTTTAATTTGATACCTTATTTGGACAGTTTGGCATCTTCTATTGGCTGGTAGCAGAGGAGAAAGCTAAGGTATGGTAAATTGAAAAACAGTTTCCTGGGTGTAATCCTGGCCTGCTTGAGCAAGTTTTGCAATAATAGGTGGTTTTATGTCCGCCACCTGGGGTCTTACTGTCCCTACACACAAAGCAATCGTTGGTATTTCGATTGGGCAGATTAGCAATAAAATACTGGCTACTATTTACACCCTCCCCCAGTCCATCCCATAGGATGCCACTCATTATTTCTATAACTTTGCAGGCAATCTGCAAGAAAAAAAAAAATTAATCTGCAATTATTTTTCATTTTTTTTGCAGAATGGAATCTGCAAAAATGAACTAGCAACTACTTTTTATAAAAAAAAAAGGAAGTGACATTTAAGTCTAAATGTCACTTCCTTCTAGCGCTGATGGGGGACAGAGGGTATAGGGCTGGGGGGCACAGACAGTGTGGGCATGTAGTAATGTAGTAATACATGCCCACAAACAGTCGCACAGTGATCGGCGGTTTGCGGCGGTCCAGAAGCGCTGCAAACCGCTGCTGCAGGGATGTCCCGCATAGCGGGACATACGAGCACATCGGGCTTTTCTGTATGTCCCGCTATGCGGGACATACGAGTGCAAAGGGTTAATCTGAAGAACAATTACAGGTGATTGCGCATACGCTGCAATATCAGAATACTTCCAGCCGCTGAATAAATGGATATTTTTCATACATTTCCCTGGAGTTCTCCATTCAGATAAACCTTGGTGGATCCAAACTTCCCAACCGCATCAACTGAAATAATAATAATATATGAAAAAAACTCTCCTGCATAAACTATTTGTTTACTGGTCTTAAAGAGACTCTGCAGCGAGAATAAATCTCGCTTCACAGCTCATAGTTAGCAGGGGCATGTGTGCCCCTGCTAAAACGCCGCTATCTCGCGGCTAAATGGGGGTCCCTTAAAGGATACCACAACTGACATGTGGCATAATGAGATAGACATGGGTATGTACAGTGCCTAGCACACAAATAGCTATGCTGTGTTCCTTTTTTTCTTTCTCTGCCTGAAAGAGGTAAATATCAGGTATGTAAGTGGCTGACTCAGTCCTGACTCAGACAGGAAGTGACTACAGTGTGACCTTCACTGATAAGAAATTCCAACTATAAAACACTTTCCTAGAAGAAAATGGCTTCTGAGAGCAAGAAAGAGATAAAAAAGGGGGAAATTCTTATCAGTGAGAGTCACACTGTAGTCACTTCCTGTCAGCCACTCACATACCTGATATTTACCTCTTTCAGGCAGAGAAAGAAAAAAAGGAACACAGCATAGTTATTTGTGTGCTAGGCACTGTACATACACATGTCTATCTCATTATGTCACATTTCAGTTGTGGTATCCTTTAACCCCCAAACCCACCCCCGCAAAACTTGGTCGTAAACTTGGTCGTAAAATTTTCTCTTCTTGGAGGCAGGGCTAACGGCTGCAGCCCTGCCTCTCAGCAAGTCTATCAGACGCGCATCGCCGCCTCTCCCCCGCCCCTCTCAGTGAAGGAAGACTGAGAGGGGTGGGGGAGAGGCGGAGGTACGCGTCTGATAGACGCACATGAGGCAGGGCTGCGGCGGTTAGCCCTGCCCCAATGCAGAAGCGCTCACCCGCTGCACGGAGGGGTTTTGGGGGTGAAGGGATAGCGGCGTTTTAACAGGGGCACACATGCCCCTGCTATCTATGAGGTCTGAAGCGAGATTTATTCTCGCTTCAGACTCTCTTTAAGAACGAAACAAAAGCTTGCCTTCTTAAAACAGAAGGTATTTGCGATTATTCAGCTTTAAAGAGACTCAGAAGTCTCTAAAAAAAGTATTTTTATTTCAAAAATATGTTTAATATTTTATCCCTAACTAAACCGCCTAAATCCCCGGGGCGCACTACGGGGAGCGCTTCCGTGTGAGCCAGGGCTATGGGCTGCAGCCCTGCCTCACACGCGCCTGTCAGAGGCGGATCTCCGCCTCTCCTAGCCCCTCTGCCTCTCCTAGCTAGTCTTCCTTCACTGAGAGGGGTGGGGGAGAGGCGGAGATCTGCCGCTGACAGACGCATGTGAGGCAGGGCGGCAGCTCATAGCTCTGCCTCACACGGAAGAGTAGAGGGCAGAAAAAATCCATGACCAAGAAAGTCGTGGATTTTGCAGGGGAGAGGGAGGGGGGAGTTTGGGGGGATTTAGATAGTTTATAGCGGCGAGAATGCGGCGGTTTAGTTAGGGCTAAAGTATTAAACACATTTATGAAATAAAAAGACGTATTTTAGAGACTTTAGAGTCTCTTTAAGTGAACATCTGGAGTTACTCACAATGCACCGCTACTGAATATAATGCAAATAATCTCTGTTTTAAAGGAGAACTGTAGTGAGAGGTATATGGAGACTGCCATATTGATTTCCTTTTAAGCAATACCAGTTCCCTGGCAGCCCTGCTGAGCTATTTGGCTGAAGAAGTGTCTGAATCACACCAGAAACAAGTATGCAGATAGTCTTGTCAGATCTGACAAAAATGTCAGAAACACCTGATCTGCTGCATGCTTGTTCAGGGGCTATGGCTAAAAGTATTAGAGGCAACTGGTATTGCTTAAAAGGAAATAAATATGGCAGCCTCCATATACCTCTCACTACAGTTCTCCTTTAAGAAGACAAATCACACTAAGTATTGCTTTTTTAGTAGGAGGGCTTTTGTTCTCTTTTAGTGCACTATAGTTTCCTTGCGGGCAGCACGGTGGCGTAGTGGTTAGTGCTCTCGCCTTGCAGCACTGGGTCCCTGGTTTGCTCGCAGCCAGGGCACTATCAGCAAGGAGTTTGTATGTTCTCTCTGTGTCTGTGTGGGTTTCCTGCGGACACTCTGGTTTCCTCCCACACCCCCAAAACATACAGATAAGTTAATTGGCTTCCCCCTAAATTGGCGCTAGACTTCAATACATACATTACACAATATAGACATAACTATGGTAGGGATTAGATTGTGAGCTCCTCTGAGGGACAGTTAAAATTTAAAATACATGTAAACATATACAAATAAGAAGTACATTTCTTCCAGAGTAAAATGAGCCATAAATGGCTTTTCTCCTATGTTGCTGTCACTTACAGTAAGTAGTAGAAATCTGACATTACCAACAGAATTTGGACTAGCCCATCTTCTCATGGGGGGTTCTCAGGGTTCTCTTTATTTTTAAAAGCACCCAGTGAATGGCAGTTGCTCTGTCCAACTGCCAAATAAGTGTGTAACAAACAAGGAGGCTGGCCAGCATCTTTTTATAAATCTTTTTCATGGAATGTCTTTATAAAGAATAAGGGCCATGCAGAGAATCCCCCATGAAGAAATGGACTAACCCAAAACCTGTTGGTAATGTCAGATTTCTACTACCTACTGTAAGTGACAGCAACATCGGAGAAAAGTTATTTATGGCTTGTTTAAGGCTGGTTTCACACCAGGGCGTTGCGTTTTAGGGGACGTTATGGTCGCATAACGTGCCCCTAACGCAACGCCTGGTGCTCCCTGCTTTGGACGTCAGAGTGAGCCGCGTTGTGCAGCTCACTCTGGCGTCCGTGATGCCGTGATGCGCACTCTTGGACGCATGCGGCATCACGTGGTCCCGCCGGCCAATCGCCGCACAGAGCGGCCGTTCCAAGAAGTAAACACTGCACGTCACTGAGTGCAGTGAATATTAATTAGCCATGTGCCTGGCCGCTCTCTGCTCCTCCCCAATGTTACTGAGCATGTGCAAGCAGTCTAACGCGGCTCTGCCGCTTATAAAGTACTGCATGCAGTACGTTGTCTTGTGACGCAGCATTACTGTGTAACGCAACGTGGGCACTGTGAACAGCCCATTGATTTTTCATTGCTGTGCGGTGGGCTGCGTTACAGGCTGCACTAACGTGCGCCTGTAACGTCCCACTGTGAAACCAGCCTTACTCTGGAAGAAATGTACTTCTTATTTGTATGTGTTTTAAATTTTAAGATTTTCACGACAGTTTCTCTTTAAGTGAGAAGACAATATACTCTGTACAGCACTGCGGAAGATGTCGGCGCTATACAAATACTAAAAAATAATAATATTATATTTTTTAAAAAAAACTCTCCTGCATAAACTATTTGTTTTCTTGTCCTTAGAGCAAATGTGTAGGCTTGCATGGAACAGCGGCTCATATAATATTTATCAGACAGCTGTACTGGAGGGGAGGGGGGTGACTAGCAGGGCTACTGCTGATGCTGGAGTCACTCCCGGTCACTGGTCCCACAGAGGGGTCAGGGGGCAAAGGCCAGAGGTCGCTTTATGCTCTGTTACATTTTTTATGTCCCTCCAGATGTTCAGGATGAAGAGTCAGGCAATAAATCCTAATTGAGCAGACATCACATAGGGAGGCCCGGGAGGATCCAGCCAGTGTTATTCCCCTGATTGTTATATGTATTCATTAAGCTGAATACCTACCAGAAAATGGAGCAGGGATCCTACGGCAACACAACCAAACAAAAAAACCGCTCCCCGATCCATTTTGACCACGGAAACACTTGACGGGTGCGAATAGTTCAAAAGATCGCATTACTTTGTGCTAGAGCTGTCAGGGAACTTAAAGGGAACCTAAACTGAGAAGGATATGGATTTTTCCTTTTAAAATAATACCAGTTGCCTGACTCTCCTGCTGATCCTGTGTCTCTAAGGGCTCGTTTCCACTATCGCGAATCCGCATGCGTCCAATGCATGCGGATTCGCACATGGTATGCAAGTGGATGGGCCTGTTTCCACTGTTGCGTTGGTGATGTGCGGTTTTTTCAGCGGTGAAAAAACGCACAAAAGAGCCAACGATTTCGCCTGGGAATGGAATGCATGCGATTCGCATGCAATGTATTTAATAGGGAAATCGCATGCGGCTTTGTCATGCGGATTTCCCCGCGATTTCGCATGCGATTTCGCATTGTTTGCTATGGAGCTGTACTCAGGCAGTGACATGGTTAAATTCGCCTGGCTCCTTGCCATGCGAAATCGCGGCTAAATCCGCATGTGGAAACGCAGCCGCATGCGATTTCTTCTGCGGTGGAATCCAGGCGATTCCGCACCGCAACAGTGGAAACGAGCCCTAATACTTTTAGCCACAGCCCCTGAACAAGCATGCAGATCAGGTGCTCTGACTGAAGTCAGATTGGATTAGCTGCATGCTTGTTTCAGGTGGGTGATTCAGCCACTACTGCATAGAGATCAGCAGGGCTGTCTGGCAACTGGTATTGTTTAAAAGGACACAAATATGGCAGCCTCCATACACCTTCCACCTCGGGTTCCCTTTAAAGTGGAGCTGAACTCTTGCACAGGACAGAAGGAAAACAGAGAAATGCACCCTGTATGTATTTAGAGTTTAGTCTGTCTAATTTCCTAATCAGCACCGCAATTTGATCTCCCAGCTGTGTCAGGAATTTCTTCTTCCACAGCAGAGCAGCTAATTTGTAAGCACAGCATGTTAACCCTATGGGCTTGATTCACTGAACCGTGATAACTCAAATATAAGACCTTATGAAAAGATATCACACCGTATCAAAGTTATCACACCTTATGAAAATATATCACACCTTATCAAAGTTAACATGCCTTATCAGAGTAGCATAACAAGCGCTACGAACCCGCAGGGGCACAGGGCAGGACGAGTGCCATTGCCAATTAGCAGGTATAAATTTGTAGCGCTCTTTATGCTACTCTGATAAGGCATGTTAACGTTGATAAGGCATGTTAACGTTGATAAAGCGTGTTAACTTTGATAAGGCGTGTTACCTTTGATAAGGTGTGATAACTTTGATAAGGTGTAATATCTTTTTTATAAGGTGTGATATCTTTTCATAAGGTGTGATCTTTGATAAGGTGTGATATTTGAGTTATCATGGTTTAGTGAATCAAGCCCTATGTCTGCTTCCATGAAAGAAGGAAGTAGACACACTGCAGATTTATTTCAGGGTTTCTATCTGCTGTAACAAAGACATGTTTTTCTTTAAAGGTTATTATGCTGTTGCTTATATTTTTGTCTATAGAGGAAGTTTTGAGTTCAGGTTGGCTTTAAGTGTAGCCGACAGCTAGATATATTAGTGATTTTGTTGTCACTTGCAGGACAGGTGGTGATCCCACTCCTAGCCAATGCTAATCGGAGCCTTCCTATACCTAAATGTAACCCGCCTCATCCCAAAAAGAGCTTTCATAAAATGATTATGCTATTTCATAATCACCAGCGTTTCAGCTCCACAAACCTTCCTAATGTTTCTAAATCTGTCTTTACCTTAAATAAACAGAACATTATTGCTGCTTTCCCAGGCAGGGCTCGTATCCAAGCAGAGGCATAAGTAGCGCAGATTACAGGAGACCTGCTAGATGCAGCCATTGTATGAGCTGCCCTAATTAGTGAACCAGGCAAAATACGCCGCTGAGATAGAGGCAGGAAAAGGCCACTGGAATTGTTCTACTGAAAGCAGACCTACAGTCTAATAAAGAAAGCAATTCAGGAAATAATAAAATACACTGACAGATTTTTCTGGGCCCAACCTGGGACTTGGACGGGGCTGGGATTGTAGAGGGGGTAGGTTGGCGAATGTCAGGACAGGAGGCAGGCATGGGGTCAGTGGCGTAGCTAAGGAGCTGTAGGCCCCGATGCAAGTTTTACAATGGGGCCCCCAAGTACTCTATACATAGCAATTGAGACGGCGCATCAAAACCTGCAAATGTAAACTACAGTGTTTGAGATGCAAGAAGAGGATGGGGAACAGATTGTTAATGGTTACCACTATTCAAAGTATCCATATAAGTGATTATTATGAGCACAGGTCAGGACCAATAGAGAGCTAATACTGTAGTTGAGGGAGGGCCCTTCGGGGGCCCCTCTGGCCCAAGGGCCCTGATGCGGTGGCTACCTCTGCAACCCCTATTGCTACGCCCCTGCATGGGGTAGCATAGCTCCCAACTGTCCCTTTTTTTTCCAGAAGGACAGTCCCTCTTTGGGAACCCAGTCCCTCTGCCCCTCTTTCTCCCTCATTTGTCTCTCCCAAAATCTTTCCTCTTTCTGATATATATACTGAAGTTTATCACAGCAACATCTTTACTGCTGTTAGGAGCAGGGGCTGTGGAGTCGGAGTCAGAGTAGTCTTGGGTACCTGAAGTTGGTAATTTTATAAACTGAGGAGTCGGATGAATTTTATACCAACTCCACGGCCCTGGTCAGGTGATCTCTGTGTACAGTTTATATACTTAGTGTTCTGAAGCCAGTAAAAATAATATCTGGTATCCCAGAATGCACTGGGTGGAGAGTTCCACATAGCTGAACAGCCTAGGTTAAGCATCACTGGGAGGGTGGAGCTCCATAGTAATATACAGACAGAGCCGGGACAAGGTCCTCCGGCACCCAAGGCTGAGACACCAAAGTGCGCCCCTCCATTCCTGCCACCCCAGCCATCACACACTGATTGCTATTAGACTAAGAGGCGCCACAGGGCCCACAACCTCACCAACACCTTAATATCTAGTTATCTGGCTTGCAGTCACTGCCATGTATCCCCTTTTCTTATTTTTTTCTGCTTCAAACACAATTAGAAATGACAGCTGAATGAATTCTGCGCCCCCTCCTACACTGCGCCCTGAGGCTGGAGCCTCTCCAGCCTATGCCTTGGCCCGGCCCTGTATACAGAACTACATACAGTAGATACAGGAAATGTTTCTGATGCTTAAACTAGGAAAATTACTGTAGAAATGGGCATCCCAAACAATTATGCATTGTTCTATATGATGATACAGTGGTTTTTTTAAAGGATACTTGAAGTGACATGCGACATGATGAGATAGGCATGTGTATGTACAGTGCATAGCACACAAATAACTGTGCTGTGTTCATTTTTTTCTTTCTTTGTCTGAAATAGTTAAATATCAGGTATGTAAGTGACTGACTCAGTCTTGACTCAGACAGGAAGTGACTACAGTGTGACCCTCATTCATAAGAAAATCCAACTATAAAACACTTTCCTAGCAGAAAATGGCTTTTAAGAGCAAGAAAGATATAAAAGGGGGAATTTCTTATCAGTGAGCGTCACACCTCACTGAGTAAGCCACTTACATACTTGATATTTAACTCTTTCAGGCAGAGAAAGAAAAAAAGGAACACAGCATAGTTGTGTGTGCTAGGCACTGTACATACACATGTCTATCTCATCATGTCACACGTCACTTCGGGTATCCTTTAGCAATCTCATAGTGTGTTAGTTTATACCTGAATTTTGGTAGAGACACGCTATGCAGAGTCTTTATGAAGAATACTTTCACAGCGTTTTTTTAATAATGAATTTATATATTGCTTACTCTGTTACATCCTCACTCAGCAGCAGTAAAGGGTTGCACTGGGCCGGTGAAAAGAACTGAAGGATGAACAGTTAGGCAATAGCTGACAAAGTATCTCAGCTGGAAACAAAGCGGAGTATGAAGAGGTTTAACTTTGTACTGGAGCTCAGGCACTGCCGTCCAGAACGATCATTGGTGGTTTCCCCGGATGGAAACTTTAGGAATGACTGCTGTACAAGCACGTTGCTCAGCCGCAGCTGAATGAGCATCCTCTTCTTTTTAATGCTTTAGCAGTCAATTTATTTAGTGGCTTGCAAGTGTTCCAGGCTAATTTATTTCAGCACATTTTTTTTATTTGTTACATTTCCTTGCTACTAAGTAGTACTGCTGTAATGTGTATGTATGACCACTTGTCACTAGAGGGCGGTGTGAGCCAATATCAGATGACTTTCTATATTGTCTGCTAGCAGAGAGACATCAAAGCATTCCAAGAATTTACAGCACGACAAGTTCTGCCGACTGAGAACAAAAGCAGTGCACTTATCTCAAAGGAGATAATTCCTTTGAAGCTGCTAATAGGTTAATGGGTGGAGGTGGGGTGTTTGAAAGTTTGTAGGCAAAAATGCACTTGTTTGTCATTTAGCAATCAATCGTCCTGGAACCTGTACTGATGCCAAAGGTGTATCTAGGGACTAACAGGTATGGCAAACACCATGGGAAGCGTACCTGTCATACGTGCAGCTATCAAACTTGACTGGATAAGAGGGGACCCTCTGCCATTGCTGTCTGTCCTGCAGTCTGCAGGGGTAGAAGGAGGGAGGGAACAGGACACAGTGGCAGTAAATGTTTCAACCAAGCCGCAGTGCTGGAACAGATGTGGTAGGTAGTGGCTTGGGTCTGCCATGGGAGTCTGTCAAATTAGAGTTAGATTTGAGATGTGGGGCTACCTTGTGGTACTTTTGGTAAGCTAAAGTGGAGAGAGGCCAAAGAAGGTGGCAGGTGGGCCCCTTAAAGCAGGATTGTCACCATAAAAATCTAATTTCAACAGCTAGTGGTCTGAGTGTATTAAGTGATAAAGAAACACGTTTTCTGCTGTTATGATTTGGAGTTATCACATACCTTAGGAGCACTGGCCCTTTAATAGCCATTGCCACTCAGTTGCATGCTGGGGGTTCTTTTTACCTTTAATATATTCCTCCTCTTCCCTTTATTTTCCTGCCTAGCTGAAACATGATCCTCTGCTCACTTGTGTTTACAAGCAAGGCTGAGGTGACTCAGTAATTGGAGGAGAAAAAAAAAAAAGATAAGGGAAGAAATGACATCAGGATTTAGCCTAAACTGTGGGCAAAAGACATGGTTCCCACCAGGAACAGAATTATCTTCATTTACTATATAAAATTCACTGAAATCAAAATGTGGACAGTACAATATGTGTGTTATGTAAGTAGATCACGTATTTATCTACTTATATATGTATTTTTTCCCTGGCACAGTATGGTTAATCCTCCTGCTTTAACACCTACTAGGCCCCAGGCACCTACCTAGGTTGCCTGGTGGATGATCCTGCTCTTGGGTCTAGCACACACTTGGTAAGCTGATTGATGACTAGATCGCTGAAAGGCACGCTTGTATATCTTGGATGTAGCCCTGCAACATTGCTATATGCTGAGCCGTTTTATCCTATAGCATTAGATCTGCTATTCCTCGTTCCTGGAATGTAAAGTCCCGTCACCTGCTGCAGCCGCCGTCCTCTGGCACGAGGTTGTATAACGCGGGAATTAGCATTATCTCAAATACCATTAGCAAATCCCAAATGGTAGAAGGTGTAAGCTGATTCGCCGCAACGGCTTAATCTCGCCAAATATTATCGTCTCGCTGCAAATTAATCCATTTAAGTATGCTCCCTATTAAGGTATGTTAATACCACGGGCTAATAATAATCCCTGGCGATGAGTTTGCAAACAACACACTCGAGGGGAACGTGCGATGAGGATCTCACAAGGCGCCATTATTCTCTGTGTAACATCCGTCAGGAGGGAGCCGCATTCCTCCGCTTACTTTCTTCATCATCAGTTTTGATGGAAACAGCAAAAGAAGAAAAAAAACACACACAGAAAAGAACCAAAAAATAAATAAATAAGATGCTGTTAGTTAGATGGTGGAATGCATAATGCGTCGCTTCAGTAGTCACATCTGGCAGGAAAATGATTGTACAGCAGTGTGCGAGAGATGGAGGTATACAGGCCTTAAAGGGAAATTCTACTTTCCTTCTAAAAAGGGTAGAAATGTAGTGCTGCACGTGTCTTTCTGTAATTTAATGTTTTTTATAATATAAAACCCCTGTGTTTCTGCGTCCTCCTGTGTCCCTGCTTCCAGTCCTGACAGTTTTCTGTCTGTTGAAGAGAAATTGAGAGCCAAATATGGTGCAGTATGTCAAAATTGATTGGATAAATGAAACAGTGAGATGGTAATACTCACAAACACGGATTACCACCTAGGTAACCACTCATTAGGCAGGTGAGGAGATTAGACCTGTCCTCACTCAGGATTAAGAAGTCGCTCTCTGTAGATAGGAAGAAAGGGGGTAGATCACCCCTCCACCTGGGGTGGACTCAAATATATTGGTAGGTGAACAGAGGCGCCAGAAGGATAAAAGTACATACAATTTTTAAAAAATTGCTGGGCGGAAGTGGTGGACTCGCTTCCGTTAAAGCAGACACCAAGGACTGTAAATATATAGATATACACATTTATTGAAAATACCCCAAAGATGCAACGCGTTTCGCGGGCACAGCCCACTTCTTCAGGCAATAAGCAGGTGATAAACAACAGCATTTCAGTTATAGCAAGCAGAGCACCTGTTGTTTATCCCCTGCTTATTGCCTGAAGAAGTGGGCTGTGCCCGTGAAACGCGTTGCATCTTTGGGGTATTTTCAATAAATGTGTATATCTATATATTCAGAATGGTGATGGAGGCTGGCACATCCAGAGTAAAAAAGCTATTTATTGTGAAGACATTAAAAACAGTGGTAATACAGCGACAGCCCGCTGTTTCAGGTGTCAGCCCTTTCTCAAGCTGTTTCAACCACAAATACTGAGTCAAGCACGCATACTTAAATACTGCCCACCCTCAGTAACATCCAATGGATTCAAATCCCCAACAGCCAATCAGTTACCTGTATTGCCCTGCGGACCTGGATGAAAACATGTCTCTAACATGCAACCGCAGCCGCTATGGCATTCACCGGAGGCCCTGTGTCGTCATTACGATCAACAGACGCACCATCCGGCTTCCTATTCGCCGCTGCAGGTACACGTGACTAAATTCTCCAGCTACGAGTGCCACTCCTTTTACCAGTGTACTATATATATTTACAGTCCTTGGTGTCTGCTTTAACGGAGGTGAGTCCACCACTTCCTCCCAGCAATTTTTAAAAAAATGTATGTACTTTTATCCTTCTGGCGCCTCTGTTCACCTACCAATATAGTTTTCTGTCTGTGAACCCCATTGCATTGTGGGAAAAAGATTTTTTTCAGCTGCCAAGCAAGCAACATCTCCCTGTGTGCGTATATATTTCTTTCAACAGTGGAGGACGGGCGAGCGGGACGCGCCTGTAGGAGGGGAGGGGAGCTCCCGTGGCCTAGCGCCCGTTTTTTAACGGGACTTTGTAATAGTATATATACCGTATATATATTATTGTTCTATTCCAGCCGCTATGGCATATATTATACCGTATATATATTATTGTTCTATTCCAGCCGCTATGGCATTCACCGGAGGCCCTGTGTCGTCATTACGATCAACAGACGCACCATCCGGCTTCCTATTCGCCGCTGCAGGTACACGTGACTAAATTCTCCAGCTACGAGTGCCACTCCTTTTACCAGTGTACTATATATATTTACAGTCCTTGGTGTCTGCTTTAACGGAGGTGAGTCCACCACTTCCTCCCAGCAATTTTTAAAAAAATGTATGTACTTTTATCCTTCTGGCGCCTCTGTTCACCTACCAATATAGTTTTCTGTCTGTGAACCCCATTGCATTGTGGGAAAAAGATTTTTTTCAGCTGCCAAGCAAGCAACATCTCCCTGTGTGCGTATATATTTCTTTCAACAGTGGAGGACGGGCGAGCGGGACTTTGTAATAGTATATATACCGTATATATATTATTGTTCTATTCCAAATTTGTAACTAGCTAAGAATTTACAAAACTAAAGCCTGTTACACACTTTCAAATATGATTGGCCAATCACTGACCAATTTTACCACCTCCATGTAGGAGTGCATACAAAACCTGTACAAGTAAGGCATATACCGTATTCTTCGGCGGCACAGAAGACGCTCCTGACCATAAGACACACCTCGGTTTTAGAGGGCAAAAACCAGGGAAAAAAATATACTAAACCTAGGTGTGTCCAGGAGCATCTTCTAGAGGTTGACCCCCAGTTAGTGTTTCCTCTTGTTCTCATATGTCCTCCTGCATCCCCTTTGTGTCCTCCTGTATCTTCATGTGTCCTGCTGAGTCTTTATGTGTCCTCCTGTGTTCCCTTCTGTCCCCATGTGACCCCTTCTGTCCCCCTTGTGTGTCCCCTTCTGTCCCCATGTGTCCCTTTCTGTCCCCATGTGTGACCACTCCTGTCCCCATGTGTCCCCTTCTGCCCCATGTGTCCCTTTCTGTCCCCCATCGCACACTCACATGCAAATGTTTTTTACTACTGACCCCTGTGGCTAGGGTCCAATTCAGTGCACTCCCTCCTTCCCCTGTATGTATTTGTCAGCATGCACACAGCTTATGCTGGTGTATGCGCATGGTGCACGTGGACACATAACGTTAGCTCCCTTGTGCGATTGGTAAGATGCACCGTCTTTCCCAGGAGAGGAAGTTAGGATGTGTGCTCCTAATCCATTGATAGGTTTGATGCAATGAATGTGTTTGCATGTCTGCACTATGCATGTTACAGGGCCAGAGTTAGGACACCTATGTTTACCTGGGTACTTCTGCGCAGTATAGGTGACTAAGCATAAGAATGCATTCTTCTGTGAACTAAAACCCTGGCTTTTAATTTAGCTGTAGGGATAACAGTTGTGCCTGGATGAGTGAATCTGTGAATGCATTTGTTTGAACATTTGCATGTGAGTGTGCGAAGGGTTAATGGATTTTTGCTGTTTTCTAGCCACACCCCCCTCAGCACCTCCCTTTCCCTAATAATTTATTTAATGTCCTAACTAGAGGCGATGTGCCTGGATATATGTATTTCCATTTTACTACTGACCCCTGTGGCTAGGGTCCAATTCAGTGCACTCCCTCCTTCCCCTGTATGTATTTGTCAGCATGCACACAGCTTATGCTGGTGTATGCGCATGGTGCACGTGGACACATAACGTTAGCTCCCTTGTGCGATTGGTAAGATGCACCGTCTTTCCCAGGAGAGGAAGTTAGGATGTGTGCTCCTAATCCATTGATAGGTTTGATGCAATGAATGTGTTTGCATGTCTGCACTATGCATGTTACAGGGCCAGAGTTAGGACACCTATGTTTACCTGGGTACTTCTGCGCAGTATAGGTGACTAAGCATAAGAATGCATTCTTCTGTGAACTAAAACCCTGGCTTTTAATTTAGCTGTAGGGATAACAGTTGTGCCTGGATGAGTGAATCTGTGAATGCATTTGTTTGAACATTTGCATGTGAGTGTGCGAAGGGTTAATGGATTTTTGCTGTTTTCTAGCCACACCCCCCTCAGCACCTCCCTTTCCCTAATAATTTATTTAATGTCCTAACTAGAGGCGATGTGCCTGGATATATGTATTTCCATTTTACTACTGACCCCTGTGGCTAGGGTCCAATTCAGTGCACTCCCTCCTTCCCCTGTATGTATTTGTCAGCATGCACACAGCTTATGCTGGTGTATGCGCATGGTGCACGTGGACACATAACGTTAGCTCCCTTGTGCGATTGGTAAGATGCACCGTCTTTCCCAGGAGAGGAAGTTAGGATGTGTGCTCCTAATCCATTGATAGGTTTGATGCAATGAATGTGTTTGCATGTCTGCACTATGCATGTTACAGGGCCAGAGTTAGGACACCTATGTTTACCTGGGTACTTCTGCGCAGTATAGGTGACTAAGCATAAGAATGCATTCTTCTGTGAACTAAAACCCTGGCTTTTAATTTAGCTGTAGGGATAACAGTTGTGCCTGGATGAGTGAATCTGTGAATGCATTTGTTTGAACATTTGCATGTGAGTGTGCGAAGGGTTAATGGATTTTTGCTGTTTTCTAGCCACACCCCCCTCAGCACCTCCCTTTCCCTAATAATTTATTTAATGTCCTAACTAGAGGCGATGTGCCTGGATATATGTATTTCCATTTTACTACTGACCCCTGTGGCTAGGGTCCAATTCAGTGCACTCCCTCCTTCCCCTGTATGTATTTGTCAGCATGCACACAGCTTATGCTGGTGTATGCGCATGGTGCACGTGGACACATAACGTTAGCTCCCTTGTGCGATTGGTAAGATGCACCGTCTTTCCCAGGAGAGGAAGTTAGGATGTGTGCTCCTAATCCATTGATAGGTTTGATGCAATGAATGTGTTTGCATGTCTGCACTATGCATGTTACAGGGCCAGAGTTAGGACACCTATGTTTACCTGGGTACTTCTGCGCAGTATAGGTGACTAAGCATAAGAATGCATTCTTCTGTGAACTAAAACCCTGGCTTTTAATTTAGCTGTAGGGATAACAGTTGTGCCTGGATGAGTGAATCTGTGAATGCATTTGTTTGAACATTTGCATGTGAGTGTGCGAAGGGTTAATGGATTTTTGCTGTTTTCTAGCCACACCCCCCTCAGCACCTCCCTTTCCCTAATAATTTATTTAATGTCCTAACTAGAGGCGATGTGCCTGGATATATGTATTTCCATTTTACTACTGACCCCTGTGGCTAGGGTCCAATTCAGTGCACTCCCTCCTTCCCCTGTATGTATTTGTCAGCATGCACACAGCTTATGCTGGTGTATGCGCATGGTGCACGTGGACACATAACGTTAGCTCCCTTGTGCGATTGGTAAGATGCACCGTCTTTCCCAGGAGAGGAAGTTAGGATGTGTGCTCCTAATCCATTGATAGGTTTGATGCAATGAATGTGTTTGCATGTCTGCACTATGCATGTTACAGGGCCAGAGTTAGGACACCTATGTTTACCTGGGTACTTCTGCGCAGTATAGGTGACTAAGCATAAGAATGCATTCTTCTGTGAACTAAAACCCTGGCTTTTAATTTAGCTGTAGGGATAACAGTTGTGCCTGGATGAGTGAATCTGTGAATGCATTTGTTTGAACATTTGCATGTGAGTGTGCGAAGGGTTAATGGATTTTTGCTGTTTTCTAGCCACACCCCCCTCAGCACCTCCCTTTCCCTAATAATTTATTTAATGTCCTAACTAGAGGCGATGTGCCTGGATATATGTATTTCCATTTTACTACTGACCCCTGTGGCTAGGGTCCAATTCAGTGCACTCCCTCCTTCCCCTGTATGTATTTGTCAGCATGCACACAGCTTATGCTGGTGTATGCGCATGGTGCACGTGGACACATAACGTTAGCTCCCTTGTGCGATTGGTAAGATGCACCGTCTTTCCCAGGAGAGGAAGTTAGGATGTGTGCTCCTAATCCATTGATAGGTTTGATGCAATGAATGTGTTTGCATGTCTGCACTATGCATGTTACAGGGCCAGAGTTAGGACACCTATGTTTACCTGGGTACTTCTGCGCAGTATAGGTGACTAAGCATAAGAATGCATTCTTCTGTGAACTAAAACCCTGGCTTTTAATTTAGCTGTAGGGATAACAGTTGTGCCTGGATGAGTGAATCTGTGAATGCATTTGTTTGAACATTTGCATGTGAGTGTGCGAAGGGTTAATGGATTTTTGCTGTTTTCTAGCCACACCCCCCTCAGCACCTCCCTTTCCCTAATAATTTATTTAATGTCCTAACTAGAGGCGATGTGCCTGGATATATGTATTTCCATTTTACTACTGACCCCTGTGGCTAGGGTCCAATTCAGTGCACTCCCTCCTTCCCCTGTATGTATTTGTCAGCATGCACACAGCTTATGCTGGTGTATGCGCATGGTGCACGTGGACACATAACGTTAGCTCCCTTGTGCGATTGGTAAGATGCACCGTCTTTCCCAGGAGAGGAAGTTAGGATGTGTGCTCCTAATCCATTGATAGGTTTGATGCAATGAATGTGTTTGCATGTCTGCACTATGCATGTTACAGGGCCAGAGTTAGGACACCTATGTTTACCTGGGTACTTCTGCGCAGTATAGGTGACTAAGCATAAGAATGCATTCTTCTGTGAACTAAAACCCTGGCTTTTAATTTAGCTGTAGGGATAACAGTTGTGCCTGGATGAGTGAATCTGTGAATGCATTTGTTTGAACATTTGCATGTGAGTGTGCGAAGGGTTAATGGATTTTTGCTGTTTTCTAGCCACACCCCCCTCAGCACCTCCCTTTCCCTAATAATTTATTTAATGTCCTAACTAGAGGCGATGTGCCTGGATATATGTATTTCCTTTCTGTCCCCCATGTGTGTCCCCTTCTGTCCCCATGTGTGCCCCCTTCTGCCCTATGTGTCCCCTTCTGTCCCCCATGTGTGTCCCCTTCTGCCCCCATGTGTCCCCTTCTGTCGCCCATGTGTGTCCCCTTCTGTCGCCCATGTGTGTCCCCTTCTGTCCCCCATGTTTCCCCTTCTGCCCCATGTGTCCCCTTCTGTCGCCCATGTGTGTCCCCTTCTGTCCGCCATGTTTCCCCTTCTGTCCCCATGTGTCTGCTTCTGTCCCCCATGTTTCCCCTTCTGTCCCCATGTGTCCCCTTCTGTCCCCCATGTTTCCCCTTCTGTCCCCATGTGTCCCTTTCTGTCCCCATGTGTGTCCCCTTCTGTCCGCCATGTTTCCCCTTCTGTCCCCATGTGTCTGCTTCTGTCCCCCATGTTTCCCCTTCTGTCCCCATGTGTCCCCTTCTGTCCCCCATGTTTCCCCTTCTGTCCCCATGTGTCCCTTTCTGTCCCCATGTGTGTCCTCTTCTGTCCCCCATGTTTCCCCTTCTGTCCCCATGTGTCCCCTTCTGTCCCCCATGTTTCCCCTTCTGTCCCCATGTGTCCCCATGTGTGTCCCCTTCTGTGCCCCATGTGTTTCCCGCTCCCCAATCCATTGGAGCCCACTGCGATCAGAGACCTCTCCTCTCCTTTACTGTGCCCCTGACGCGATCAGCAGAACGCTGATCGGGTCAGGGAAACAGTAAGGGGCACGCGAGGTCTCTGATCGCCGTGGGCTCTAACAGATGAGGTGAGACGTGCTGCTTGCTTTTATTCAGGGGGACAACTGAAGAGAGAGGGATATGGAGACTGCCATATTTATTTCCATTTAAAGAGGGTCTGAAACGAAAAAAATTATCTTCTTTTACTATCGAGTCCTCTTTAGCTGCATGAGCAAAGATGAATTGCCGCATCTGTGCGGCTGAACGATGAATTTAATCCCCCGAAATCCCCGGGCCAAAATCCTCTGGTACTTCCTGGAGGAGGCAGAGCTTTGGGCAGTAGCTCTGCCTCTATTTGCCTCAATATGCCCTGATCGGCTCCTCTGCCCACCCCTCTCAGTCTTCTTTCACTGAGAGGGCTGGAGAGAGGCGGCGATCAGCACAGGTTGATTGGACTGGAGGCAGAGCTACAGCCCAAAGCTCTGCTTCCCCCGGGCAGCAAAATCCAGGACCTGGAAAGTCATGGATTTTTGCCCCATGGACTTTGGGGGGTTAATGCATCGTTCAGCCGCACGGATGCGGCGATTCATCTTTGCTCATGCAGCTAAAGAGGAGTAAATAGTAAAAGGAGATAATTGTATTTGCTTCAGACTCTCTTTAAGCAATACTAGTTGCCTGGCTATCCTGCTGCCTCTAATACTTTCAGCCACAGACCCTGAACACACATGCAGCATATCGGGTGTTTCTGACTTTATTGTCAGATCTGACTAGCTGCATGCTTGTTTCTGGTGTTATTCAGACACTACTGCAGCCAATAGACCAACAGGGCTACCAGGCAACTGATATTGCTTAAAAATAAATGAATATGGCAGCCTCTATATACCTTTCACCTCAGTTGTCCTTTAAAGTCCAACTGAGCTCACAAGTGGTCAGAAATGCCTGAGGCGCAAGCTGGACTTACTCTGTCATGCAAGAGATTTTTGTGATTTAATATGATTAAAAATGTATTTCTTGTCTCAGTTTTATTCAAGGCTGAGTTCATATTCGTTATCTTTGAAAGAAATGCTGATTTATTCTTTTCCCTCCGTCCTGTATGGTAGGGGGCAACCTGCTGAGGCCCAAGACAATCGATGCTCTGTCAGTGTTTAACTTAGACCCGCTTTAGAACATGGCGCAGTTTGCTAAGCAGTCAGCTGATGCTCCACTGAGTTGAAACTTTAACCTCAGACTGAACTTTATTCTGGTCAGTAGCCGATACCCCCTTTCCCATGAGAAATATTAAACTTTTCTCAAATAGATCATTAAGGGGATCTGTGTGGCTAAGATTGTGGTGAAACCCCTCCCACAGTGTGATGTCATGACCATGGTCCTGAGAGCTTGCTGTCTGTGAACCTCGTTGCATTGTGGGAAATTGTTTCCAACTGCCAAGCAAGCAGTATCTCCCTCTTTGGATAGAACTCTTAGTAACGAACATTCCGTACAGATCACCTGGCCATAAAGATGTCGCCACCACTGATACATATCAGACTGAAAATCAGGGAGAGGAAAGATTTTACAATGGGCAAACACTGACAAAATAATCTATTCATGAATATTGTAAAAAATAAGTAATTTAATTCATTAGTTTATTTTCACTAGAGTTCCTCTTTAAAGTGAGCCTGACGTGAGGTAACTCCCTTTAGGTGATATACTCACCTAAATAGAGAGATGGCTCTTGATTCAGTAGAGCCTCCTGGTCCTCGGTCTGTCCCATCCTACCAATGCTACGCTGCAGTGAAATTATTTGACCTGCAAACGACAATTGCAAGAAACATCGCCTCACAATGCATGGGATATTGCATTTGAAAATAGCTGCAAATTGCATTTGGAATCGTAATTTGTTTACAATCACAATTTGCAGTGGAAAAGACCTTTTATACTGGGTGATCCATGTTTTCCACCTTTACATCAATTCCTTGACACCAGCAGAGTTACCCACTTAGGGCCTGAGCCCACTGATGCAGTTGTGTCCGCTTTTCAGTTACACATCAATGTTATAGATGCTGAAAAGAGGACGGAAGCGGACACAACTGCGTTAGTGAGCTCAGGCCCTTACCGTGCGAGCAGGGGCGTAACAATAGACACTGCAAGGGATGCAACCGCAGGGGGACCAGAATCCACAAGGGGCCCCTTCCTGAGAGACTGACAACTAAGGGCAAGGAGAGAAAAAAACTTTCTGCTCTTTGCACAATTGTTCTAATGACTGCATCTGCTCAGCCACTGATAAGGAATCATACAAAGTTTTGCAGGCAAAGATTTGTAGACAGTCTCTATTCAGTCTTCAGCAGGGTCTTGTGTACAGCACTGTTCTACCCCCAAGCCTTTCTATCCCTCCCCAAGGTGGGAGGGGGCCCCAATCCAAAGCTTCGCAGGGGGGCCCAGTGATTTCTAGTTACGCCCCTGCGTTCGAGGGAAATAATTTTTAATGCTCACTAGAGAATAATGATGTTATTCAGAGCTGAAGTAATGATGGCTGTGTGATATAACTACAGTAGATCATAATTAGCTAAATGAATCCATTGATTTTGCATTCTAATAAATATGTGTTCATTCTGCAAAATAGATGTTCCGCTACGTATAGCTACATATCTCTCCTCTCCTTAAAGTGCACCTGAGATAGAGGGGTGTTTTCTTAGTTGCCTGAAACTTCTTCCAACCCCCCCCCCCCCCCCCCCCCATAGTCTGTCAGGTTTCTAAGTTTCCTCCTGGTACGCTCCACTGTGCAGTTTTGATAGGGGTACCTGGAGAAAATCAAGGGACCTATAGGGCCATGGGGAAGGGGGCTGGAAGAAGACCTAGGTTAGTACAATAGAACTTGTTACCCCCATCTCAGGTTTCTTTAAAGCGGAATATAACCCAGCATTTCATCTTTGCTCTAAAACATTATTTACAGCATATTATATGCAACCAGCATTTTTTTTTTTACTAGACCAGCATTGGAAGGGTTACACACAGAGCTTGAGAGTTCAGTGGAGTGAAATGTGGACGCATCGGAACTTGTAGATTATGTTATCTTGTGTTTACTTAAATGTATCAAGTGAGGAATGTGACACATTGTCTGACTGTGGAGAAGCTGCTCTACACAGACAGAGTCAAAGCATGTCTGCCTGAATGAATGAATGAATGAATAAAACCAGTTATTAATAAAATGCAAAGTCAGCTCACAAAGCAAAAAAACTGTACTTTTAGGAAGCTATAACTTCCAAATGAATAATAATACTTATGTACACATGCATATAGGATAACCGTATGGCATATAAAAAGTAGGAAAACATGTTTTTATTGAATATTATGTCAGGGTTTTAAAGGGAATCTGAAGTGAAAATAAATCTATGAGATAATGATTTGTATGTGTAGTAAAGCTAAGAAATAGAACATTAGTAGCATAAATATGAGTCTCATATTGTTTCCAGTACAGGAAGAGTTAAGAAACTTCAGCTGTTATCATGCAAAAGAGCTCCTCTGAGCTCTCTAAGCTTGGTTGGTTACAGTGCTGTTTTCTGAAGCACGTATCTCAACCTGTCTGCACCTGCACCTCTCTCACTGGCCCATATGCAATTAACTTTTTCACCTGAGTTATGTCCTAGGAGATAATTTTCATCTTCTCTTTAAACTACATTAAACTACATAAACAACAGAAGTTGTAAAAAATATCACTTAGGAGAAAACTTAGTTGAAAAAGGTAATTGCATACGGGCCACTGTTTCTTGTTTGTTTAGGTTTTACTGCAGCGAAGTTCAAAGGGTCATTACCTCTGCTATGTTTCACAGTTTAAAATACAGAGTGTAGTTTGTAAACTGCAAATATGACAGCAATGTTATATATAAAAAAGCTATATAACTGAAAATAAAAATATTACACTTTTTTTGCTACTAATCTTCGATTACTATCCGTACTACACATACAATTCATTATATTATACATTTTCCCCCTACAGTGTCACTTTAACTACCTAATGACCGCCCCACGCCAATAAAAAAAATGTATTTAAAAAAACATAACAAAAATATTTATACAGGATCTTCTCAAAAAATTAGCATATTGTGATAAAGTTCATTATTTTCTGTAAAGTACTGATAAACATTAGACTTTCATATATTTTAGATTCAAATATACACAACTGAAGTAGTTCAAGCCTTTTATTGTTTTAATATTGATGATTTTGGCACACAGCTCATGAAAACCCAAATTTCCTATCTCAAAAAATTAGCATATTTCATCCGACCAATAAAAGAAAAGTGTTTTTAAAACAAAAAAAGTCAACCATCAAATAAATATGTTCAGTTATGCACTCAATACTTGGTCGGGAATCCTTTTGCAGAAATGACTGCTTCAATGTGGCGTGGCATGGAGGCAATCAGCCTGTGGCACTGCTCAGGTGTTATGGAGGCCCAGGATGCTTCAATAGTGGCCTTAAGCTCATCCAGAGTGTTGCGTCTTGTGTCTCTCAACTTTCTCTTCACAATATCCCACAGATTCTCTATGGGGTTCAGGTCAGGAGAGTTTGCAGGCCAATTGAGCACAGTAATACCATGGTCAGTAAACCATTTACCAGTGGTTTTGGCACTGTGAGTAGGTGAGTAGGACTGTGTTCACCTACGCCTGGTAACCATTCATTCACTCATGCCAGCTAGAGATACATTTCAAACATCCGAAATCCTTTCATCCAAGCAGCACCATTACAAACAGATTCAGAAAAATAATGAAATGATGGAGAACCCATTTCCACATTCCACTGTAGATGTCTCTTCTTCCTACTTTATCTGTGTCACAGACATGCAAGTACAAAAGAGGGATGCTGAGAGGTCGCCCGGAAGGGATTGGGACATGATCATCGGAGGACAATGCAGGGCCGAGGCTGTGCAGACACATTGCTAACCTGCAGGCTAGCCAAGTGTGCATAGCCCCCAACCGTCCCGTTTTAGGCGGGACAGTCCCAATTTGGGGGAGCTGTCCCGCTATCCTGTTATGACCCCCCAGTGTCCCAGGCGGCTGGGGGGTCAGATGTGCAAAAAAAATGATCGAGGCCCCAGCTGGCGGATGCGGTGTGTGGGATGTGGGTCTGGGATAATATTGTCCCTCCCTCCCTCCGAATGTGCCCCCCAGTGTCCCCCTGTATGCAGAGATTAAGAGCGCAGCGGAGCGGGCAGTCTTACCATTCCTCCTCGCGTAAAGGGCATCTGGTCTTCTCCGCTTCCTGCTTCCTGTGACGTCACAGGAAGTAGATGGAAGCTAGAGTCTGGTACGCGAGGAGGAATGGTAAGACTGCCCGCTCCGCTGCGCTCTTCTCAAAAAGTTGGCAGGTATGCAAGTGTGCTGTAGTTATGCTGGGGGTTGGAGGGGGGGAGCTGACAGAGATACTGGTTTAAAGATCAGAGTCTAGCAGAGGGTGCAGGGCACTTGACTAGATGACTAGAGAGCCTGTTGGTCGTTTTGTGCCAAGCAGGCTTTCTTTCCAGGTGCCAGGTGCCTACTGTTCTCTAAGTTAATTTGCTGCTGACATCTACTGGTGTGTATTTGCATACTTAGTTCAAACCAGCTGATACCTACCCGCCCCCCTCTTAGCGCCGACCCTAAGTACTCTTTTTTGTGTAAAATTTTGGTTTTGCTTGCCAGGCACATCGCTAGGGCATTAAATCTGTGGCTAGTGCCCCGAGTTTATCGTGAAGCAGGATCCCAAATTCCTCCCTGCCTATGTGCCCACTGCAATGCCCCGAATACCGGTGCCCATTCATAGCTATGGAGACCACAGTACTGCTATCATGGTGCACGGCGAAGGAGGGCTGGCCGCAAAGGGGAATGGAAGTCGCAGCCAAGGTCTTCAGTTTGCCTTATATAAGTCAGCTTAATCTTGGGTCACAACCCTGAACCACTCCCTAAAAGGCACAGAGTACTTGCACTGTCCCCAGTGCCACCATTTAAATATCAGAAAACCCGCCCCTGACTGACGGTGTTTGCATTTCAGGTGTGATGTAACGATTGCTGTATTTTACGTATGTGGTAACACTTTCTGCATTTTACATCATATGTGGGTCAATGTTTGCTGAATTTAGGGGCAGCTCTAGGCTCGTGGTGACCCTGGGCAGAGAAAGAATTGGCGGCCCCTTCGCTGCCATTGTCAATATGGTATCTTATGCACAGTAAATGGCTACATCCATTGCAGATGCTGCATAGCTGCCTTGTGCTCATGACACAAATGTTTAATTTTAGATGAAATTTGCCACCGCATTTCGCCTCTGCCCCCTCTGTCTGAGTGTGTGGCATCCTTTCTCCACGCTGCAAGGGGCGGAGCTAATGGGGAGAACCTCCTGGCAGCGAGGCTGTAGACAGTGCCTTTACTAGTGATGCGCACAGGTGATCCGGTTACTTTATATATTTATATCAGTTCACACAAACGCTCCCTCCATCTGCGCTTGGTCTAGCCCCTCAATCAAATTTAAGAACACAATGTGGCCCACAAGTCAAAAAGTTTGCCCACTCCTGAGCTAGAGTAAGTAATAAGAGTGCACTTACCTGTAAACCTCTACATAAACAATTCCCTGCTGTGCTCTGCAGGTGGAGCTGTAATTAGAGTGCACTTTCTTGCAAAACTCTGCATAAGCATTTCCTGCAAAGCTCTACAGGTGCATTGGTAATTAGAGTACACTTCCCTGCAAAACTATGCATACACATTTCCTGCAAAACTCTGCAGGTGGAGTGATAAGTAGAGTGCACTTCCCTGCAAAACTTTGCATTTACATTTCCCTACCAAAACTCTGCAGGTGGAGTGATAAGTAGAGTGCACTTCCCTGCAAAACTTTGCATTTACATTTCCCTACCAAAATCTGCAGGTGGAGTGGTAATTAGAGTGCATTTCCCTGCTGTACTTTGCAGGTGGCGTGGTAATTAGAGCCCACTACCCTGCAAAAAACTCTGCACACCCATTTCCCTGCCAAAACTCTGCAGGCGGAGTGGTAATTAGAGCGCACTTCCCTGCTGTACTTTGCAGGCAGAGTGGCAAGAGTGCACTTCCCTTCAAACCTCTGCATACACATTTCCCTGTCAAGCTCTGCAGGTGGAGTGGTAAATGCATGCACATTTCCCTGCTTTAAGCAGGAGGCTGAGTGGTAAGTAGAGTGCACTTCCCTGCAAAACTCTGCATACACATTTCCCTGCAAAACTCTGCATACACATTTCCCTGCAAAACTCTGCATACACATTTCCCTGTAAAACTCTGCATACACATTTCCCTGCAAAACTCTGCATACACATTTCCCTGCAAAACTATGCATACACATTTCCCTGTCAAGCTCTGCAGGTAGACTGGTAAACCGAGTGCATTTCACTGCTGTACTCTGGAGGTTGGAGTGGTAAACAGAATGCACTTCCTGGCAAAACTCGGTTTACACATTTCCCCTGCCAAACTCTGCAAATACTCTTGTAATTAGGGGGTGCTTCCCTGTAAAAAATGGCAGATGCACTTCCCTGCCAAGCTCTGCTGGTGGAGTGGGGGTAATAACAGTATCCAAACAGCTAACCAATGGGCCAAAAAGCTGGCAATGCTGGGTTCTTATTTCTTGTGACGTCACATCATTGCTGTCCAAGAAGTGATGTGAGTCCCCACTTGAGTGTATTCAGTGCTAATAAACTCACCTGGGTTTGCCATCACAGACAGTTTGAGAGCTGAGCTCTGCCTGCATAAGTAATAATGAGAAGATAGCAGATGTAGGAGAGTGTGCATAGGATGGGTAGTGTTTGATTGTTTCACATCATAACTGGAATAGGATGTAAATGTAAATGAGCGGATACATTCCCCCCCTAAGCCTCTTGGTATCTGTAAAAGTAAGGGGGGGGGGGGGGCGACTTACCCTGATTTCCACTTTAAAACACTATGAGACTATCATCTATATAATACACAGGTACACTTTAATGCATAAAGCCCCAGGGTGCTAGACAGGGAGTCGGCTGATACTTCTATAGTAGAAAGGAATGAGATAAAGGACTGCGCAGAGGTCTGGATAAATGATAGCATGCAGCGCTCAGAGTATAGCCACTGGATACATGTGATCCTGCACCATGAGGGATGAAATATGATTTAGAAAAGCATGGGGGAGCCAAGAGAGGACTTGGGGGGTTCCAGAAGCAGAATTAGCTGGCTATGAATAAAGAAGAGAAGCAGATACCCTCCACAGAGCTGGCAGAGGGTGAGGAGGCAGCGGGAAACTGGAGCACAGGACACACAGTTTAAAGAATACATTAGATCCAGTGAGAGAGATACAAAGCAGAGATAAAGGGGACCGTACAGCTGGAGGCTTAGCAACTAAGAAAGTGTGTGTGTGTGTGTGTGTGTGTGTGTGTGTGTGTGTGTGTGTGTGTGTGTGTGTGTGTTTTTGTGTGTGTGTGTGTGAGTGTGTGTGTGTGTGTGTGTGTGTGTGTGTGTGTGTGTGTGTGTGTGTGTGTGTTTGTGTGTGTGTGTGTGAGTGTGTGTGTGTTTACATTCATGTGTATGAACTTGTGTGTGTATGTGTAAGCATGTGAGTATACAGGTACATCTGTGTGCGTGTGTGTGTGTGTGTGTGTGTGTGTGTGTGTGTGTGTGTGTGTGTGTGTGTGTGTGTGTGTGTGTGTGTGTGTGCTTACAGTGTGTGCATGCCCTAAAGTTTGCCTGTGTATGTACGTGAGTGTGGATTGGAACATGCATGTATGTATGTGTGAATGTATCTTGTAAGTGTGCTTGTGGTTGTGAGTACATGTGTATGTATGTGAACTAGTGTAAGTGTTTACGCATGCGCATGTGTGTACATGGGGATGATTGTGAGTCTATATGTCTGTATATATATGTGACCATGCATGTATGCATGAGTCTGCATGTATGTGTGTGCACGCACTCATGTGTGCATGGGGATATTTGTGAGTCTATGTGTGTGTATGTGTGTGTATGTGTGTGTGTGTGTGTGTGTGTGTGTGTGTGTACATGCATGTGTGTGTGTGCGTGCATGTGTATATATGTCTGTATGTGTGTGTGTATGTATTCTAGCAGCAACTAATAATGCTGTTGATGCAGAACAATCCGAGTGGTTGAACAGCAAATGTGAATAGTAGAAATCTAGATCATTTGGGGCAGATCAGTGCAATATCTCAGGGCATAAGTATAGTGCAAGTGTAACTATTAGCACACATCTATTTATACGTACATAAAGGGCTGTAGGATGTGTATAGTGAATGTGTCTGTGTGTGTATACAAGTGTGAGTGTCTGTCTGTTAGTGTGTGAGTGCCTGTGTGTGACAGTGTGTGTGTGAGTGCCTTTCTGTTAGTGTTTGAGTATCTGTGTGTGTGTGTGTGTGTGTGTGTGTGTGTGTGTGTGTGTGTGTGTGTGTGTGTGTGTGTGTGTGTGTGTGTGTGTGTGTGTGTGTGTGTGTGTGTGTGTGTGTGTATAACTGCACTCCAGAAAATTGATAGAGATACATTTCTGCAGCTGATTTTTATAATTATTGATCCTCATGGCAGGAGCGCCTTCTACGCTGCTGTACTCAAGCAAGGACAACGAGAGCAATAAAATAACATTATTCAGTGAACACAATACAGCAGGAAGGACAATCTGCTTTTACACAGTACCACACTTATCATCTGATGGTGAATAACACTATAAACATGAGTATATATATATATATCAGAGAGAGAGAGAGAGAGAGAGAGAGAGAGAGAGAGAGAGAGAGAGAGAGAGAGAGAGAGAGAGAGAGAGAGAGAGAGAATATGCATATGGACTTATCTAATCTGTGTGTGCTCTCTCTACCCCCTCTACAAACACATCTCAACCAATAACACAACACCCCCCCTTTTCTGTATCTCTCTTTTCCCATAAGCCATATTTACATAAACTCACAGCAAACAACCCATCTCTCTGTCTCTCCCTCTCTGTCTCAGTCTATCTCTCTCTCTCCATAAACCATGTCTACATAAACTATCACAGCAAGCAGCCTCTCTCTGTCTATCTCCCTCTCCCCATAAACCAAGTCTACATAAACTCACAGAAACCTCTGTCTCTCTCCTCTCCCCTCTCTCTCTCTCTCTCTCTCTCTCTCTCTCTCTCTCTCTCTCTCCCTCTCTCTCTTTTTACCATGACTAAATAAACCACCACAAAGTACTCTTTATTTTCTCTGCTGAATTAGAAATGTATGTCTTTCTCTGTTTCATGAACTGCATTGAACACAGGTTAGCAATGCTCTGCACCCCCCTACACAATCTATAGGTGCTGCTACATTATATCTCCAACAGCAAAAGTATGACCCTTCTCTGTTGTTATTATTAGCACTTGTATCAGGTGATGCCAGTATTTGGAAAAACACACTGAATTTCCCCCCAGCAACCACCCTTTAAAAAATAAACATAGACATAGTACTACAACAGATACACTAAGTATTAAGTGATTTGACAGGGGCACAGTAGCTCCCATACAGACAATACTTGCCCTGTGTCTGTCTTTATAGGCTTTTAGATCTTCTGTGCCAGCCTCATGCCAAGCTGCACATGCACTTTGATCACACACTGCTACATGCAGAGATTTCTGCTGTATCAAGGATGGAGTAGAGGGTGCCCATAGCACAGTGAAAAGCAGGTGGCAGCACACCTACACCATACGATTTCTGACAGTGCCAGCCTCCTTACAAGTGTGCTGCTGCTCCCTCCAGTACAATACCAGTCTCTTCTTTACAAGCCCTGCCATGTTATCAGTAGTTTAATGTCATTAGTACAGAGATCTCTGTCTCATCATCTTCTGAGCAAATCCAGCACCCATCAGTACCAGTGTATGCCCATGCAAAGACAGTCCTTGCCAGTTGCTACCACTACTAAAAAGTGTGCCAGTCAAAACACCAAAAAAAAACTTACATCTTGCCAACCTCTGTTAATCCTTCCCCCTGCCAGCACCACTGCCAGCTTGCAAATGCCCAGTTGTCAATAGCCTACCCCTGTGCCAACAAGCCAGCGAGGGTGCCAAGCGTCTGTGTGTGTGTGCAGAGCTCAGCGTGGTGCCAACTCTGCCAGCCTGTGCACACATGATTGCACCGTCCCTCAGCGCCGTGCCAGCATGCCAGCCTCAGCAGGGGGCACCACTAAATCCACCAGACAGTACCGAGTCTGTGCATGCCCCACAAAACCCCAACCAATACAATACACAGAGCTAAGACAAGCTGGTGCCCACAGGGGGGCTATGCCAGTGATACCAGCCTCAATACCAATGCAGAATCCGACTCCCTGGCATGCAAGCTTGGATACAGGGAGACAAATATATATATATATAAAATGGGGTACCTACCACAGATGAGGAGCAGAAGGACACAGCCACACAGCCTGAGGGAGCTCATGGTGACTCTATAGAATAGATCCCCCTTGGCACACGGATGGAGATTTAACACACTGGGGACTGAGGATTTAGCTCCAGGCTCTGCAGGTAAGAAACTCTTGCCAGATTAGCTGAGCCCCGCTGGTGATAAAACACATTCCCCCTTCTGTAACCAGACCAAGGCAGCCTCACCATCCAAACGTGGGGATGAGGAGAAGTTACTGCACCCCCTGCTGCAAACTTCAGCCACACGCCAATGATAAGGGTTCTTCTCAGCTCCGAAACTTTCCTGAGACCTCCTGCAGTGATAAAGGTACCCCAGATCCTGAGCAGGGAGCACCCCTTCCCTAGGGATCCACCTCTGCTGCTTGTTAAATCCTGAGAGTGCTGCTGGTGCCCCTGGTCAACTATCCAGTATCCAGCTGTGGAGAGAGGATAGAATTCCTTGTATGATCCTAAGAAGGTCCTGGAGAGGGGGGAAGAGGAGACACAGGGGGAAGAAATGACAGGTGCCCTTTATTAGATCCAGGCGCTGCTGGTGGTGCTGATGTTGGCAGTCTTCTTGCACGGGAGAGATGCTGTGTGGCTTACATCCTGCGCAATGCAATGTAATGTGCTGCCTGCCTTGTGTGTGGCTCAGCGCTAGAACTGAGCCGCTCTGTGCTGCTGCTCCTTGTCACACAGGCAGCACACGGCTATGGAGTGCTTTAAAGGGACAGAGACAGCCATAAATCTGGAGCAGCGGCAGGAGCTTTCCTCTCTACTTTCACTCCCTCTCATTCCATCCCTGGCTCTGGCTGTGTGTGTGAGGAGGACCTGGAGGAGGGAGAGATCTGCAGCTGGGGAGAGAGAGGTCTGGAGCTGAGAGGCTGGGGAGGAAGACCCCCAGTCCCAGCTAAGGACCCCCTCTGCAGACTCTCTTGCAGCTACAGGTGATAGAAGTTGCTACAGTCTTCCATGTATGCTTCTTGTTTGCTCCCCTAATTTTTTTAAATTGTAATCTGGCAAGGGCAGGGCTCTCTCACCCTTTTGTGTCTTGGAATTTGCCATAGATTTTTACCATCATGTTAGGGCTGGAACAGACGGATGTCTGCCCGGCTTCCGGCGGCGTCTCGGCAGCAGCACGTTCGGGCTTTTGGTGGCTTTCTGTTGCCGCTGGCGTTTTCATCCCCACAGGGGGACACTAGCTGCGGGCGGCTGTAAACTGACCCTGGATGCTACATGTAGCGCCCAGGGTCGTCTCAAACACCAGGGTAAATCAAGTAAAAGCCTGGTACAAACGCTCCCATTCACTTGAATGTTTAAGGTCGAGCCCTGAACGCCGGCGGTAAACGCGGGGCGGACGTCCGTGTGAACCAGCCCTTAAGTGCTTGGTTTTCAGGGGGCATAAACAGATGATTTGCATATTCAGGAGTGATGCATCATGGGAAACCACAGTTGCTCACTTAAAGGACAACTGAAGTGAGAGGTATATGGAGATTGCCAAATGGAGGCTGGTATTTTTTAGCAATACCAGTTGCCTGGCTATCCTGATGATCCTCTGCTTCTAATACTTTTAGCCATCGATCCTGAACAAGCATGCAGCAGATAAGGTGTTTCTGGCATTATTGTCAGATCTGACAAGAATAGCTGCATGCATGTTTCTGGTGTGATTCAGACACTACTGCAGCCAAATAGATCAGAAGAACAGCCAAGCAATTGGCAATTGGTATTGTTGAAAAGGAAATAAACACGGCAGCCTCAATATACCTTTTACTTCAGTTGTCCTTTATATATATATATATATATATATATATATATATATATATATATATATATATATATATACAAACAATTTCTAGTGTTTGGATTAAAAAAAAAACCCTGACTGCGTCCAACTGCATTATGTTTGATACAAGCCTCTGAAACTGATAAAAAGTTAAAGTGTACCAGAGATGAAAAGAAAAAAAAAATCATACATACCTGGGGCTTCCTCCAGCCCCCTCCGACCTGATCACTCCCTCGGCGCTGTCCTCCACCTCCTGAATCCTCCGCAAAGGCTCCCGGTATCTTCAGCCAGTCCGGGCCAGTCGGCGCATGCGCAGTGCGGATGCACGCGCTCTGTCTCGCTCCCATGGTCAGGAGAGTTCTGTGCAAGCGCAGAAAGCTCCCAGGAACGAGTGCTGCACATGCGCACACACCCGGGACAGGCTGCACATGTGCAGTAAGCCCCAACTGGCCTTACACAAGATCCAGTAGGCGGAGGATGGCGCTGAGGGAGCAATCAGGCCGGAGGGGGCAGGAGGAAGCCCAGCAAGGGGATGAATGATTTTTTTTGTTTTTGTTTCCTTTTCATCTCACATTCCCTTTAAACACACAACAAATCATACAATAATAAAAAAAATGATCTGGACTGTCTGTGTATAGATATCTTAAAAGATAGTAATTATACTATCCCTTTTGGGGCTAATTGGACCATGCCTTGTAAGGGTTTTTTCGCCTTCCTCTGGATCAACAGGGATATGTGAGGGAGCAGGCTGGAGTTGTACTTTGTACTGGTTGAACTTAATGGACGTATGTCTTTTTTCAACCAAAATATATATATATATATATATATATATATATATATATATATATATATATATATATATATATATATATATATATATACATATACATAGAATTTTCTAGGCCCCACCTTGACAGGTCCTTCCATATGAGGTACACTTTCTCATCTTGGGTGTCATGAAGGAGTACTAACTGCTTTAACCCTGTCATTAGTTAGAATCGTTTGGGAGCTGTACACACACAGCAGCATGTGAATAGCAAACTACATGCTCTAGTGGTTGGAGGGTGCATTACCAGTGCTTGCCAAGACAAGACAAGACAGCATTTTTGGCTGCTAATTGCTGCTAGAGTAATTAAAGGATATTGTACTAGTACAGTAGTAAACTTTTAAGTTTCAAAGATCCTTCCTAATCGCTAGTAATGGCATTTGAATTTAAATAATGTATTGAGTTACTTAGTAATGTGGTTGACCTGAGTATGGATGCATGTCTTTATTCAATCTGGTTATTTAACTATTTCTGTACTGTGATGATAGAGCACATAGAGCAGGGGTGTCAAACTCAAATACAAGGTGGGCGGAGATTGAACACTGGGAACAGCTCGCGGGCCACGCTCGATGTCTAGTGGCCAACTCCCTCCCTTACAAAGTTCTCTGGTGTCTAATGACCCCCCTCCCTTAATCTACAGTATACAGTTTCCTGGTGTCTAATGCCCCCCCCCCACCATCCCTTATACAGTTTCCCAGTGCCCTTTTTCCCTCTCCCCCAACCCTCACCCATATACAGTTCCTTGGTTTCTAGCGGTCCCCTCCCTCTCCTATACAGTTCCTTGGTTTCTAGCGGTCCCTTTCCTCTCCTATACAGTTCCCTGGTGTCTAGTGACCCCCCCCCATACAGTTCCCTGGTGTCTAGTGACCCCCCCCCCCCCCTATACAGTCCCCTGGTTTATAGTGGCCCACTGGTCCTCCTCTATCCCTTATACTGTTGCCTGGTTTCTAGTGGTCCTCCCTCCCAATACAGTTTCTTGGTGTCTAGGGGCTCCTTCCTCTCCTTGGTGTTCCTTGCAGTGGTGGACACAGCCAGCAGTGGGCCCCTGTGCAAAATTGTAATTGTGGGCCCCCTATGACCTGCGGCGCGCTTAGCGCGCCACAGCAAAATATGGTCGCAGCTACAACCTGCGGCGCGCAAAGCAATAGTGGATAGAAGCAAAAAAAAATGGGCGTGGCAATGACCGGATGAGGGCGGAGCTAACTGTAACTTAAAGCGAACCCGGGGTGAGGGTTTATTTCCTTTTAAACAATACTAGTTGCCTGGCGGCCCTGCTGATCTATTTGGCTGCAGTAATAAACTGAATTACACCAGCAACAATCATGCAGCTAATCTTGTCAGTTCTGACAACATTGTCAGAAACCCCTGACCTGCTGCATGCTTGTTCAGGGTCTATGGTTGAAAGAATAAGAGGCAGAGGACCAGCACGGCAGCCAGGCAACTGGTATTGCTTAAAAGGAGAGAAATATGGCAGCCTCAAGATTATTCTCACCTCAGGTTCCCTTGAAAAGTGCAATGCAAAGACAGTGGGCCCAAGTTTTGGTGACCCTTTCCCCAGAAAATTCACATAATTGTGCAGGTTTTCTCAAGAAAATACACATCATGTCGGCAGATATGCCCAGAAAATACGTGCAATCATGTCGGCAGATATGCCCAGAAAATACGTGCAATCATGTCGGCAGATATGCCCAGAAAATACGTGCAATCAAGTTGGCAGATATGCCCAGAAAATACGTGCAATCATGTCGGCAGATATGCCCAGAAAATATGTGCAATCATGTCGGCAGATATGCCCAGAAAATACGTGCAATCAAGTCGGCAGATTTGCCCAGAAAATACATGCAATCATGTCGGCAGATATGCCCAGAAAATACGTGCAATCATGTCGGCAGATATGCCCAGAAAATACGTGCAATCAAGTCGGCAGATATGCCCAGAAAATACGTGCAATCAAGTCGGCAGATATGCCCAGAAAATACATGCAATCATGTCGGCAGATATGCCCAGAAAATACATGCAATCATGTCGGCAGATTTGCGCAGAAAATACATGCAATCATGTGGCAGACCTGCCCAGAACATACACCTGCTAATATAAATAAAAAAACAAAAACATTTACTCACCTGCAGCAGCAGACCTCCTGTCCCAGCCTCCATCCGGCGCGCAGCTCCCATGGGTGGTTGGGTGGATAGGTAGCCTGGTGAGTGGGTGGGTGGGTTGGTAGCCTGGTGGGTGGGTGGGTAGGTAGCCTGGTGGGTAGGTAGCCTTATAACTAGCCCAGTAGGTAGGTAGCCTGGTGGGTGGGTGGGTAGGTAGGTAGCCTGGTGGGTGGGTTGGTAACTAGCCCGGTAGGTAGCCTGGTGGGTGGTTAGGTAGGTAGCCTGGTGGGTGCGTAGGTAGGTAGCCTGGTGGGTGGGTGGGTAGGTAGGTAACCTGGTGGGTGGGTAGGTAGCCTGGTGGGTGGGTTGGTAACTAGCCCGGTAGGTAGCCGGGTGGGTTGTTAGGTAGGTAGCCAGGTGGGTAGGTAAGTAGCCGGGTGGGTGGTTAGGTAGGTAGCCGGGTGGGTAGGTAGGTAGCCTGGTGGGTGGGTGGGTAGCCGGGTGGGTGGATAGGTAGCCTGGTGGGTGGGTTGGTAACTAGCCCAGTAGGTAGCCGGGTGGGTGGTTAGGTAGGTAGCCGGGTGGGTAGGTAGGTAGGAAGCCTGGTGGGTGGGTAGCCGGGTGGGTGGGTAGGTAGCCTGGTGGGTGGGTGGGTAGGTAGGTAGCCGGGTGGGTGGGTAGGTAGCCTGGTGGGTGGGTTGGTAACTAGCCCGGTAGGTAGCCAGGTGGGTGGTTAGGTAGGTAGCCGGGTGGGTAGGTAGGTAGCCGGGTGGGTAGGTAGGTAGGAAGCCTGGTGGGTGAGTAGGTAGCCGGGTGGGTAGGTAGGAAGCCTGGTGGGTGGGTAGGTAGCCGGGTGGAGAGGTGGTTAGGTAGCCGGGTGGGTAGGTAGGTAGGTAGCCGGGTGGGTAGGTAGCTTGGTGGGTGGGTAGGTAGCCGGGTGGGTAGGTGGGTAGGTAGCCGGGTGGGTGATTAGGTAGTCGGGTGGGTGGTTAGGTAGGAAGCCTGGTGGGTGGGTAGGTAGCCGGGTGGGTAGGTAGGTAGGAAGCCTGGTGGGTGGTTAGGTAGTCGGGTGGGTAGGTAGGTAGGAAGCCTGGTGGGTGGGTAGGTAGCCGGGTGGGTAGGTGGTTAGGTAGCCGGGTGGGTAGGCAGGTAGCCCTTTGAGTAGCTATCCGGGTGGGGGGCCCAACTCCTATCCTCCCTCCCTCCCTCCCTTCCTCACCTCGGGGGGCCCCCCTCCCGATATGCGCGGCGGGAGAGCGAGCGAGCGGCAAATGCAGGAAGTCTTCAGGGCTCTCCAGGCAGACGCTAGAGGCCCAGCCGCTTAGTCTCCAATATGTCTCCAACTTGGAGACATATCGGAGACCAAGCGGCTGAGTCCTCTAGCGGATGCCTGGAGACCCGGATTTGCCGCTCTCCCGCCGCGCATACCGGGAGGGGGGCCCCCGAGGTGAGGGAGGGAGGGAGGGAGAATAGGAGTCGGGGCCCCCCGGGGGAAGAAAATAATACAAAAAAAATATACAAAATATAAAAAAAATACATAATGGGCCCCTGAAGAAATCGGAACTTCAGGGGCCCTCGTGCGACGGCACGGCCTGCACGGCCGTATGTCCGCCACTGGTTCTTTGGTGTCTAGTGTTCCCCCCGCCCATATACAGTTCCCTGCTGACTAGCAGTCCCCTCCTTCTCCCATACAGTTCCCTGGTATCTAGTGATCCCCTCCCCCTATACAGTTTCCTGGTGTCTAGTATCACTAAGCAGGGGGTGGGGCTATGCATATGACCCTGTCTGCGCACTCTGCCACAGGGTCATATAATTGTCATTCTTTGCGTTGCGGTGGGTTGCGGCATGTGAAAAACCAGCCTCATAAAATGCACATAACAAAAACTCAGCATAGACTGTGGCTTTAAATTGAGGTTCCCCGCCGCTGTAACAGAGCGCTTGTCTTGAAGCCTGATGAAGAAGTTTTCACACTGAGCCCCTATTGAGCGAACTGATGCGGCTCTCCAAACAGAAATGGTTTATTCAGCACATATATATGTCGAGAATGTGACAAGCAGGAAAGGTAGCTGAGCAAAGCCAATTGTAAATGACATGCCTCGTGTTATGGCTTATATAATAGAAAAATGCTGGGAGGGGGAAGTATGTAGGGGGGGAGTTGTGTGCCACAGTGATACTATCCAATCACATCCCTGAATTGTTCCAGAGTTCATAAAAGGGTGATTAGCCACAAAAGTTTGCATTAAACTGGCATCAATCATTAGCATCTCACTGACCATGCCTAGAAACGGGATGGAAATTAACTGAAACAAGTCAATGCTAAAAATGATTTCTAAGATGTCTCTTTACTGACCGCTATTGTAGTTCCTGTGGTGTACGGTGAAATACCGCTAATGTGAATGGCTGGATGGTACCTCTGTCGAACTGCTAGGTTTCCTATAGGGTAGTAATTGACACTTATACTATTCGGCCAATCACAATGCTTCGCATAGCTCCCAGCTGTCCCTCTTTTGGAGCCCTGTCCCTCTTTCCTCCTCCGTTATCCCTCTTTCAGGAATTTGTCCCTCTTTCTAGGTAAATATGTATATTTCTCTACTAAAAAATTAGTTTGATTGACTCTTATTCCCATCCTTTAAATACATATATTTATAAATTTAAAATGTTACTATGAAGGAAAATGAACCAGGACAGAAAGGACCAGTGGGGTTTGAATTATGAAACAACATATTTTTCTTATGAAATCTTTATGGTATGCTTGACTAGGGGTGTGCCGGGGGCGTGATCAAAGGTGTGGCGGGGTGTGGCTTAAGTGTCCCTCTTTCTCATCTCAAAAAGTTGGGAGGTATGGCTTTGTGCTGATTAACAGGAGGCTGTGACAGGAGAAAAGTTCCCTATGAAGTTTGCTGCTGCAATTCCTGCTTTAAAGAGAATCTGTACTCTAATATTCTTACAATAAAAAGCATACCATTCTATTCATTATTTTCTCCTGGGCCCCTCTGTGCAGTTTCTGCCACTCTCTGCTGCAATCCTGGCTTGTAATTAACAGTTTTAGGCAGTGTTTACAAACAAACTAACCAGCTTCTAATAGGCTCAGCTAAGCATAGTGTGTGAGTCATCTCAGAGTATGCAGGGGGCCTGCAGAGGGTGTGTATCGCTTCTACCAATCACAAGCAGCCCTGCACATTCCACACAATCAAGCTTTAGCCCGACAAACAGGACAGAGGAAAGATACATTGATTTATTACAGAGACAGTGCAGTTAGGAAAGACTGCAGTAAGCCAGAGCAGATTAGAACAGGCATAGGAACTTATAGGATAGAAGAACTAAGGCTGAAAAATTTGTTACAGAGTCTCTTTAAAGTGTACCTGAGACAAAAGGGGAAAAACTATTTTTACTTACCTGGGTTTTCTTCCAGCCCCCTGTAGTCTGTCTGCTCCCTCTGTGCACTCCCGGGCCACTCCCGCTGTGCTGCTGTCAGCCCCGTAAAGTCTGCAACCTGACTACTGTGCATGTGCTGTCTCGACCACACGGCCCTTCCCCGATCATAATCCCGTGGCCGGTGTTGTTCTGTGCATATGCAGTTTATTAACTGCGTTTGCACAGAACGCTCCAAGCCATGCGAGAGTGATGGAGGAGGCACGGAGCCCCGAACAGTGCATGCATTGCACAATGGCCTACAACCCAGCCGGAACAAGGACTTCACAGTAGCACAGCGGATCGGACCGGAAGGAAATCGATGGTTTTCCGCGCATGCGCAGACCTGTCACACCGGTCGGCGTGATGACGCAAAGCAGCCGGCGTGATGTTGCGTGCATCACTAACGAGGAAGAGCCGGCCCCACACCCGGCCCGGGTGTCGCCGGTAACGGGGGGCTGGCGGACGCCCACGGAGAGGAGTCAGAAGGACGCCCGGGGGACCTCGCTGCCTACGGTGGGCTGGAGGAAGCCCAAGGTAAGTGAAAGTTTTTATGTTTAGTAGAGGTCAGAGTCCCTTTAACATGCAAATTCGACCTTTCTCAAAATTGTGTTCCAGTCCAGAGGCTCCTGATACATTTAAAGCGACATCACTTGCAGGTACCTTTGCATTATCAGATATTGCAAGGTCCAAATCCAAGTGTCTCAGCATGCATGACCACTAAGTGCATCTTGACAAAGAGCACCTGTGTTAGAAGTGCCTGCAGGTAAAGCCTCCTGATACATTTAAAGCAACAGCACGTGCAGGGACCTTTGCATTATCAGATATTGCAAGGCCCAAAACCAAGTGCCTTAGCATGACTGCTAAGTGCACCTTGACAAAGAGCACCTGTCTAATGCTGGGCATACACGGCACGTTTTGTACCATATAATCGAGCCGCTGGCTCGATTCCGGTGCGTCCCCGCTCGTCCCCGCGGGCGCCCGGATCGATTCCCGCTCGTCCCCGCGGGCGGCTTCTTATCTTCCGCTCGTTTATTCTTTTGTCCTGCCCGCCGGTATCGAGCACAGAATCGATCCGGCGGGGTATCAGACATGTCGGAAATTATCAATCGAGCCATCGTCGGCTCGATTACACGGTACAAAACGTACCATGTATGCCCAGCATTAGAAGTGGCTGCAGATAGAGCCTCCTGATACATTTAAAGCAACAGCATGCGCAGGGGCCTTTGCATTATCAGTAATTGCAATCAATGAGTGACTTTCCTGAGTTTAGTCATTATCTAAATGTGCATAATTACTATTAGAAACAAAATTCCGTTCATTTCCGTAACTAAAATGACTTTGTTTCTATAGAAAACATGAAATTACTAAATTTCGCGTTAAAAACAAATTCGCGACGAAACACGAAATTACGAAACTGAAATTTCGCTTATGGAATTCCAAATTACGGTTTGTATGGCAATTACGAAATTATGAGTTTCATGATGTAGCGGCAAAATTCGCATCCGTAATTAAGGAAACACAACATTTTGAAAATTTCGGCTTAACACTAGCTGAGGGAGGGTTAAGGTTAGGCACCAACATGGGGAGAGGTTAAGGTTAGGTGCCGGTCTGCGGGGGTAGGGTTAAGGTTAGGCACCACCATGGGGGGGCTAAGGTTAGATACTGGGGGAGGGTTAAGGTTAGGCATCACCATGGGGGGCGCTAAGATTAGGTGCCGATGGGACGGTTAAGGTTAGGCACCACCATAGGGGGGGCTAAGGTTAGATACTGGGGGAGGGTTAAGGTTAGGCACCACCATGGGGGGGGCGCTAAGATTAGGTGCCGATGGGACAGTTAAGGTTAGGCACCACTTTAGGGGGGGCTAAGGTTAGATACTGGGGGAGGGTTAAGGTTAGGCATCACCATGGGGGGCGCTAAGATTAGGTGCCGATGGGACAGTTAAGGTTAGGCACCACCATAGGGGGGGCTAAGGTTAGATACTGGGGGAGGGTTAAGGTTAGGCACCACCATGGGGGGGGGGGGGGGGCGCTAAGATTAGGTGCCGATTGGGACAGTTAAGGTTAGGCACCACCATGGGGGGGCTAAGGTTAGACACTGGGGTAGGGTTAAGGTTAGACATCACCATGGGGGGCGCTAAGATTAGGTGCCGATGGGACAGTTAAGGTTAGGCACCACCATAGGCGGGGGCTAAGGTTAGATACTGGGTTAGGGTTAAGGTTAGGCATCACCATGGGGGGGCGCTAAGATTAGGTGCCGATGGGACGGTTAAGGTTAGGCACCACCATGGGGGGGGGGGGCGCTAAGATTAGGTGCCGGGGAGGGTTAAGGTTAGGCACCACCATGTGGGGGGGGGGCTAAGGTTAGATGCTGGAGGAGGGTTAAGGTTAGGCACCACCATGTGGGCGGGGGCTAAGGTTAGATGCTGGAGGAGGGTTAAGGTTAGGCATTACCATGGAGGGCTAAGGTTGGGGTTATATTCTAATACCGGCTACATCAAGCATATTTTGTAAACGGAATCACCCTCATCGGCTACAAGCAGGTGCCCTTTTATAAACAAATCAGGTTTACCAGCTACATCCGGCACCCTTTCATAAATGAAATCACATATCCAGTGCCCTTTTGTAAATAAAACCATGTTTATCGGCTACATCTGTAGCCCATTTCCAGGCTCCTTTTTTACATGTTAGTTTCCTACTCCCTCCAATTCTTTTATGTTTAGGTTAGACTTACATATACTACATATATTTGTATCCGAAGAGCTAATCCCCTTAACTCAATCAATACTTCACCTCCCCAGAGGTCTGAGCACTCGCAGGTCATGATGCCGGAACTATTGCTGGGACTAAGCTCCTCAAATAGGAGATAGAAATGTAACCTGTTCTGTTAAAGGTCTTTCCCCAGCCAGATGTGATTAAATTAAAACTAACAGATTGTGTGGCAAGCAATGTGGATACAGGCCGAGGTGTAGCTAGAGACTATGGACCCCATAGCAGAATTTTGATGAGGCCATCAGACCTGGGCAGGCTTGAGCAATGCCGCTTGCCCCTACTCTATGGGATATGAGTTGATTTGGCAATGTACACTCCCGTGCAATTTACACTGAAATAGTCTATGGGCACCAAGGTGGAAAATTAATAGTTAACATATCATTTACTATTTGGGACCCCTATGCTCAAGGGCTCCATAGCAGTTTCTATTGCTGCTATGGCTATTGCTACGCCCCTGGGTACAGGGAAGTACATGATAGCAGGGTTTCATTTAAAGGTAACAGATCCCAGTATTTGAATCCATCCTGAAAGAGCACTATTTACTTAAACATACTGTAACTGTTGTTAACCCTTTACTCTTCCTAATCCACACAACAGAACATTGTGTTTAAACTTGATCATAGCAAGGTTAGATCTACAGCTCTGCCCGGTCTCTCTGCTAACTCCTCCCTCACCCCCTCCCTTCTGAGGAGTCATGCTGTCTGCTCTCTGTGTGATGAGACAAGACAGCTGCACCGTGGGTTCATCTTGTCTGCATGACGCAGGCAACAACTGTTTTGGTAATTCTGACATGTGTATGTAAGCTTTGGAAAGGGCAGAAGTCTGGTCTGGAGCTGGCATCCTTAATCTACAGCATGTTTTTGATAACAAAGGACCACTTGCTTACTAGCTTTATAAGCCTCGAGGAGAAAATTGGAATAGCAAATCATTTCTTTTATAGATATCTGCAGATGAGAAACACCTTTTGTGCCTTAATGTTCCCAATGCTAGATATTTTACCGGGGGGTAGAAAGTTTAAAGCACATCGAAAGTGTGCTAAAACTTTCAATCTCAAAAGACAGTGGGCTAGAGTACTCACTACTCACCATCCATGCTGCTCACTGTCTTCAGGGTCCCTCCTAGAGGTGTAACTATTGCCCCCTCAGGCTCACAGGGGGCCTGGCAACCAATAAACTGATTGTGTACATGCATGCCCTGAACCAGGAAAAAAAGTAAAGCGTGCGCAGATGCTTGGCCTGGCAGTCTGGAGTCCATCCTAATTCTTAGGTTGGGCAGAGCGTCCAGTGCTGGTGGTGGGGAAAATTGTTTAAAAATCACGACGTGGGTACGTAGCTAGAGTCATGGATTTTACATCTTTACACAATTAGCAGTTAAGGCTACATACACACTTGAGATAAAAGTCTTTGGAAAAGGCAAGATCACAGACCAATTTTACCCCATTCCATGTAGTATGAGAGCCATACTCTACACAGTCTATTCTATGGAGCTGAACTCCCCATCAGATAAACATCTTTGCAAGATGCTGCACACAAAGATGCTGTACACATTCAACAGATCAGTATCTGCAAAATATCAGTTCCTGAAAAAGATCCGTTCTTGCAAAATGCATTGATAGTCTATGATATCTGCAGATCCTCATACACACCTTGTTTAATGGACAATCATCTGCAGATCAGATCCACCAGGATGGATCTTCAGATATGCAGATGAATGTCAGTTAAACAAGGTGTGTATGATGATCTGTAGATCTCATAGACTATGAATGCATTTTGCAGGAACGGATCTTTTGCAGGAACTGATCTTTTGCAGATACTGATCTGTTGCATGTGTACAGCATCTTTGTGTGCAGCATCTTGCAAAGATTTCTGTCTGATGGGGAGTGCAGCTCCATAGAATAGACTGTGAAGGTATGGCTCTCATACTACATGGAAGGGGATAAAATTGATCTGTGATCTTTCATTTTCCAAAGACTTTATCTCAAGTGTGTATGTAGCCTTAAGGCCCATACACACGTCGGATTTTTCTGAACGACCTGTCGTTTGAACGTTCCGTCGTTCAGTCGTTCGCACGTCAAATCCGACGTGTGTACAGACTATCGTTCGGGTGATAAGACTGGTTTCCAGCGATCCGCCGGGCGGATCGCTGGAAACCAGTCTTATCACGCGAACGATAGTCCGTACACACGTCTGATTCCGCGTGCGAACGACTGAACGACGGGACGTTCAAACGACCCGTCGTTCAGAAAAATCCGACGTGTGTATGGGCCTTTAGGCCACATACACACATCAGACCATAGTCTTTTGAAAATGAAAGATCACAGACCAATTTTACGCCCTTCCATGTAGTATGAGAGCCAAACCTACACAGTCTATTCTATGGAGCTGAACTCCCCATCAGAAAAAAATCTTTGCAAGATGCTGCACACACAGATGCTGTACAGACACAAAAGATCAGTATCTGCAAAGGATCTGTTCCTGCCAAAGATCCGTTCCTGTAAATTGCATTCATAAGGCCCATACACACGTCGGAATTCCGCGAACGACGGGTCGTTTGAACGTCCCGTCGTTCCGTCGTTCGCCCGCTAAATCGGGCGTGTGCACAGACTATCGTTCGTTTGATAAGAGTGGGTTTGAGCGATCCGCCCGGCGGAATAGACTGTGTAGAGCAGGGGTCTCAAACTCAATTTACCTGGGGGCCGGAGGAGGCAAAGTCAGGATGAGGCTGGGCCGCATGAAGAATTTCACAATCGCGGCGCATCGCCGCCTCTGCCCGCCCCTCTCACTCTTCCTTCACAGAGAGGGGCGGGGAAAGGTTGCGATCCGTACGGCGATTGACGTCAGGAGGGGCAGAGCTGAAGCTGAAAGCTCTGCCCCTTCCAGGAAATGCCGGCGGATTGCCCCCCGGGCGATTTGGGGGCTCTGCAGCCCTCGTTTAGCGGCGGGGATGCGGCAGATTACTTGGGAGCACTGAAGCGAACTATAAGGAAGCTTTTGCCGGCGAAGGGCCACAAAATATTGTATCGAGGGCCGCAAATGGCTCGCGTCAATCTCCGCGGATCTCTGCCTCCTCCCTCCCCTCTCAGTCTTCTTGCACTGAGAGGGGCGGGGAGAGGCGAAGATCCGCGGAGATTGACATGACTGGAGGCAGAGCTACAGCGCAAAGCTCTGCCTCCTCCAGACAGCAAAATCCACAACCTGGAAAGTCATGGAATTTTGCTCCGGGATTTTGGGGTTATGAATTGATCGTTATGCCGTGGGGATGCAGCGTTTCAGCTATGGGCCTTATTGCTGAACAGGACTGCCCAGTAAAAAGATGTATTTTTTTAGGCTTCAGACTCTCTCTTTAAGCCTCAGGGATCCAGTGCTGTCTCCCCAAAAAATACAGCCAACAAGGATGTCTGCTGTGGTGCTGGTGCAGTAGCTCCTGCAATATTTACCTACCGCAATCCTGCGCAGGAGCAGTAGCGGCTTTGGGACCAGGCTCGGCTATTTCTGTCTGAGCCCGATCGGAAAGCCGATACGACCCCTCTGCAGCATCACGGAAGGTAAATCTACCTCACAGCTGTTCAGGGGCTGTCAGTGCTGGATCCCTCCTGAGGTAAGGACCCCCCAGGGGCTGTTTTTTTGTTACAGATTTCCTCACAAATCTGTTGCTGCTTATTCTTGCTTCTCTCCCTGTAACCTGACCTATTTCATCTCGGACACAGACTTCCACGCTTGTGTATTCTGACTGCTATAATCTGGGACACACTAATAGATTTAAATTAAAAACACATTTGTGTCAATTAATCTATACTGTATATAGAAAACAAGCTAACAAATTGGGAGCGACGTCGGCACTTCAGAAAAATGCCATGTTCTCTATTATCACATCTGTGACTATTTTATTTATTGTTCTGGTGGTTAATCTTAATCTTGTCTTTGTTTTTTTTCTCATATTCACAGTCAACTGGTCCATCCCACAGGCCTCACCTTCCAGCTCAGCTGTCTATCCAATCAGAGAGGTATTTTGGCTTCTCCCAAACAGGGAGGGATCTGTCAATGGATTGACTCCTGTGTCCTGATGCCCTGAGGACTACAGTACGCAACAGACAAGCCTAAGATGGTTTACTGATCGTTATGTCACGTGACCAGTGCTGGTTCTAGGCTTTTTGCTGCCTGAGGCAAATTTGTAAGGATGCACATACGTGTCCTGTGTTCTTCTGCGCTCCCTGATACCCATTGTTGATGCAGCTGATTGAGGAACCGATTTTCCCCATCTACAAACACCCTTAAAGGGAACCTGAACTGAGTAAAATAATTTAAAATAAACACATGATGTAGCTGCAAATGAATATTACATACTTACCTCACCGTCAATTCCTCTCAGAAGCTCACCATTTTCTTCTCACAAAGATTCCTTCCAGTTCTGACAAGATTTTGTCAGAACTGAAATATACCAGTTGCTGTCAGTTATAGATCAGCTGCTGTCAGTTACAACTGAATGTGCAAGGTAATGTCCATGTTTCCCTATGGCTCAAGTGGGTGATATAACAGTTTAATAGTGTGCTGACCAGGAAGCTGTTATGGGGTAATGGCCATTTTCAAAATGGAGGATTCCATTGATCACAGTGGGCAAACACAATGCGGGAGAGGAGAAAGAGTGTGTATCTTTATTTTGACTTATTTTCAGTTCAGGTTCTCCTTAACCTATGACTGCTGCTCTTTACCTTGGTTTGACTATGTGACTCTTAACTTTTGAATAATAAAAGGCACTTGCCTCCTCCAAGACTATGGAACAGGGAAACTGCACTTCCTCCCTGTTAACTGACTGGTGCCCAGTCCACCTCCAACTCCAAATCTGGCTGATGAACTTATATTCAAAATTATGTTTGATCGGAAGAGAATGAAATTGGTGATACAGTGGGATGCGAAAGTTTGGGCAACCTTGTTAATTGTTATGATTTTCCTGTATAAATCATTGGTTGTTACGATAAAAAATGTCAGTTAAATATATCATATAGGAGACACACACAGTGATATTTGAGGAGTGAAATTAAGTTTATTGGATTTACAGAAAGTGCGCAATAATTGTTTAACTAGCCTGGGACCGCCTAATGCCGATGGGCGTGGCCGGCAGCCCCAGGACCGCCTAACGCCGATTGGCGTCAATTACTGGGGCTGAATTTTGCAGGAGATCGCGCGCAGGCTGCGCGCGCATCTCCTGCTCGGGGGGCGGAGCTCGGTCCCGCCTTGAGCCTCCAAGCGGCTATCGCCGTTAGGGAGACTGTTAGACGCGTATTTACAGTTAGTACAGCGCTGTGATCAGCAGAAGCGCTGTACTGGGGCCAGCCGTGTGACACGGCTGTCGCCCTGGGGGACAAGAGAGCGATCGGCTCTCATAGGCAGAAGCCTATGACAGCCGATCGCCAGGATTGGCTAGCTGGGGGGATGGAAGGGGATTGAGAAATAAAAAAAAAAAATAGTGAAAAATATTGAAAAACAACATACACAAATATTTATATAAAAAAATAAACAACTTGGGGGCGATCAGACCCTACCAACAGAGAGCTCTATTGGTGGGGGGAAAAGGGGGGGGGGGGAATCACTTGTGTGCTGTGTTGTGCAGCCCTGCAGCTCGCTGCAGTGGCCATTTTAGTACAAATGTGCCTGGTCTTTGGGGAGGGGGGGGGGGGGGGGGTGAGGGTTACCACTGTGGTCCTCAAGTGGTTAAATAAAATTAGGCAGGTACATAAATCTGGGCACTGTTATCATTATTTTGATTCCAAAACCTTTAGAACTACTTATTGGAACTCAAATTGGCTTGGTAAGCTCAGTGACCCCTGACCTACATACACAGGTGAATACATTTATGAGAAAGAGTATTTAAGGGGGTCAAAGGAAAGTTTCCCTCCTCTTTTAATTTTCTCTGAAGAGTAGCAACATGGGGGTCTCAAAACAACTCTCAAATGACCTGAAAACAAAGATTGTTCACCATCATGGTTTAGGGGAATGATACAGAATGCTGCCTCAGAGATTTCAGCTGTGTGTTTCCATAGTTAGGAACATATTGAGTGAATGGAAGACCACAGACTCAGTTCAAGTTAAGGCTCGACATGGCAGACCAAGAAAAATCTTGGATAAACAGAAGCAGTGAATGGAGAGAACAGTCAGATTCTACCCAGAGACCAGCACCAGAGACCTACAACATCATCTTGCTGCAGATAGAGTCACTGTGCATTGTTCAACCATTCAGCACAAGGAGATGCTGTATGCGAGAGTGATGCACAGGAAGCCTTTTCTCCGCCCACAGCACAAATAGAGCGCTTGAGGTATGCTAAAGCATATTTGAACAAGCCAGCTTTATTTTGGAACAAGGTGCTGTGGACCGATGAAAGTAAAATTGAGTTATTTGGGCATAACAAGGGGTGTTATGCATGGAGGAAAAACAACACAACATTCCAAGAAAAACACCTGCTACCTACAGTAAAATATAGTGGTGGTTCCATCATGCTGTGGGGCTGTGTGGCCAGTGCAGGGATTGGGAATCTTGTCAAAGTTGAGGGACGCATTGATTTCACTCAGTATCAGCAGATTCTGGAGGCCAATGTCCAGGAATCAGTGACAAAGCTGAAGCTGTGCCGGAGCTAGATCTTTTAACAAGACAACGACCCTAAACACTGCTCAAAATCCACTAAGTCATTCATGCAGAGGAACAAGTACAATGTTCTGGAATGGCCTTTTTACTCCCCAGACCTGAATATAATTAAAAATCTGTGGTGTGAGAGCTGTCCATGCTTGGAAGCCATCAAACCTGAATGAACTAGACATGTTTTGTAAAGAGGAATGGTCCAAAATACCTTCAACCAGAATCCAGACTCTTATTGGAACCTACAGAAAGCGTTTAGAGGCTGTAATTTCTGCAAAAGGAGGATCTACTAAATACTGATTTCATTTCTTTTTTGTGGTGCCCAAATTTATGCACCTGCCTAATTTTGTTTAAACAGTTATTGCGTACTTTCTGTAAATCCAATAAACTTCATTTCACTTCTCAAATATCACTGTGTGTCTCCTATATGATATATTTAACTGATATTTTTTATCGTAACAACCAACGATTTATACAGGAAAATCATGCCAATTAACAAGGTTGCCCAAACTTTTGCATCCCACTGTATTTTCATTTTACTCCATATTTTTTACAATATCTACTGAAGCAGGTCATTACGGGGCACGTGCTTCCCTGCGCTGCGCCTGACATCGGCACCACCATAGACATTATGTTATCATGTCTAAGGCCCGGTTCACATTAGCGTTCCCTGTCCGGATCCGCCTGATCGGATCCGGACCGTATACTGTACAAACGGAACGTACGTTCCGCATAGCAATGCAAAGTCTATGCGGACGTTCACATGCGTCCGTTCCGTACAGTACGGAGCCGGACCGGATCCGGACTCCGGACACTTTTCCAACATGTGCTATTTTTTGGTCCGGCTCATCCGGCCCACGCACCCGGACCGGAGCCTGACTGCACCATCCGGAAACAGAAAACCAATGGGAAACGGAAGCACAGAACACACTGGCTACAAACACCTGACGTTCTACCCCACTTCCTATGCGTATTCTAGCGGCGATTTTGGATGGGGACACATGGGCCCAGCATTCCTGGAGTGGAGCAGCCGTGACTTTTAACGTGCTGGAGCTGTTGGCAGTATGTCGGAGGTGGAGGTGAGGCCTGTACAGCGGAGGACCTGATTCCACAGGTGCACCTTCTACTGACCTCCCAGACCTCAAAATTTTTATTTATTTCTACTCTCTTTTGGCAAACGGATCCGGATCGCATCCTGATGTACACCTGATGCAACCTGACCGGATCCGGTCAGGTCATCCGGTCCGTTTGGCAGAGAAACGCAAGTGTGAACGGGGCCTAAGGCTGCACAGCAGTGTAATTCGGGTGCTGGCAATTGCTGGACCACAAATTACTTCTTCCTCCGAATTACTAAAACTTGGATAGTAATTACCACCCCCTGGAATTTGTGCGGCTGCAGAGTGAGCCAAGGCTCACCCTGCACCAAAGTGACTGGGCGCGGCAAGATGGATTGTATAGGCTTCCCACCAGAGCCGGGACAAGGTCCTCCAGCACCCAAGGCTGAGACACCAAAGTGCGCCCCTCCATCCCTGCCACCCCAGCCGTCACACACACTTATTGCAATTAGACTAAGAGGTGCCACAGGGCCCACAACCTCCCCAACACCTTAATATCTAGTTATCTGGCTTGCAGTCACTGCTATGTATCCCCTTTTCTTATTTCTTTCTGCTTCAAACACAATTAGGAATGACAGCTGAATGAATTGTGCGCCCCCACCTACACTGCGCCCTGAGGCTGGAGCCTCTCCAGCCTATGCCTCGGCCCGGCCCTGCTTCCCACGCTGTCCTCCGGTCTCCTGTTACTGAGCGCGGATTCCCCAAAGAATTCCAACAAGGGCTTGTCAGAATGAAAAACGGGGCCACGCTCCTTTTCAGGCACGAGTGTAGCCGTACTGCAGGCTTGAATACAGCCATGCTTGGACACTAAGCCGGAGTTACTCATGCAGAGGCAGCCATGATCACGTGGGTGCAGCATAGTCGCATTCATACCAGAAGGCCAGAGTGGTCCAAATGTTCCCAAAAGTCCTGGCAAGCAGCGTTAGAGGCGAGGTGGACACCTCTATGGCAGGGCCGGATTACCGACCAGGCAACAAAAGCAGTCGCTTGGGGCCCCATTCAGAGTCAAAGGGGCCCCATCTGCACATAAACCAGCCCTTGCCATCCTGTCAGCGGTGGCTGGATGGTATAATGGTTAAAGGGACTCTGAGCAGTGCAGTAACGATGGAAAGATGCATATCATTTTAAAGCTCTCTTTCTCCTCTTTCCAATGATATATAAATGGCTGCTCTATGCCTTTTAGTTTTCGATATTTTCGCAATCGAAATCGCGGCCACAGGACGACTTTTCTCCAAAGTCAGCGGTGGCTTGATGGTATAATGGTTAAAGGGACTCTGAGCAGTGCAGTAACTATGGAAAGATGCATATCATTTTAAAGCTCTCTTTCTCCTCTTTCCAATGATATATAAACGGCTGCTCTATGCCTTTTAGTTTTCGATATTTTCGCAATCGAAATCGCGGCCACAGGACGACTTTTCTCCAAAGTCAGCGGTGGCTTGATGGTATAATGGTTAAAGGGACTCTGAGCAGTGCAGTAACTATGGAAAGATTCATATCATTTTAAAGCTCTCTTTCTCCTCTTTCCAATGATATATAAACAGCTGCTCTATGCCTTTTAGTTTTCGATATTTTCGCGATCGAAATCACGGCCACAGGACGACTTTTCTCCAAAGTCAGCGGTGGCTGGATGGTATAATGGTTAAAGGGACTCTGAGCAGTGCAGTAACTATGGAAAGATGCATATCATTTTAAAGATCTTTTTCTCCTCTTTCCAATGATATATAAACGGCTGCTCTATGCCTTTTAGTTTTTGATATTTTCGCGATCCAAATCACGACCACAGGACGACTTTTCTCCAAAGTTGGCAGCTCGATTCAGCACAATGCAATGAAATATAAGGAACCCAGGGGGATATAATTACAAACATCATGCTGGTAGGTGTGAGGATGTAATGAATTAGTTGTGGGTATGCTTAAAGGCATATCCACAGGCACTGCTTGAAGTCCCTTTAAGGGCTCTGCCGCTGACACAGGAGACCAGGGTTCGAATCTCAGCTCTGCCTGTTCAGTAAGCCAGCACCTATTCAGTAGGAGACCGTAGGCAAGTCTCTCTAACACTGCTACTGCCTATAGGGCGCGTCCTAGTGGCTGCAGCTCTGGCGCTTTGAGTCCACCAGGAGAAAAGCGCGATATAAATGTTATTTGTCTTGTCTTGTCAAATGATGCCGTGCGCTGCTGATTGTCTTCAGAGCCAGGCTCTCCTCCTAGGTCCCCCTCCTGCTACTGTGCGCTCTGCCGCTGCCCACTCTACCCTCCCTTCCCACAGAGAACCACAGCTGCAGCAAGAATGATAGCAGCAGATGGCAAACGCTCACTCACCTATCCATGATCCAAGCGATAGAGATCCCGTCATCTGAAACCCATCTGTCTCTTCTACAGTGCAGCCGCTCGCTCTGAACTTCCTGATTCTCAGATCAGACAGGAAGTAGGAAGTAGTAATAGTAGTAGTAACAGAGCGGCAGCACTCTAGAGGAGACAGATGGGCTCCGGATGACGGGACCTCTATTGCTTGGATCATGGATAGGTGAGTGAGCGTTTGCCATCTGCTGCTATCATTCTTGCTGCAGCTGTGATTCATCTGGTGCTGTCATTCTCCCCCACTGCGGCTGCCTTCTCTGCTGGACTATCGTATTCACTGGGATGGAGGCTGCATGGTGGCTGTCTAGTTTGGGAGGAAATTGGTTGTTCGGTGGTGGGAGTGGTTATGTAATTCTGTCTGGGGAACGGCTTCCGGTTTGGCGGTATCCAGAGCTTTCTGCTATTGCCAGGCTGGAGATGCAGGGGGAAAGTGCTGCTGCTGTGATATCTGGCGCCCTCTTCACAGGGGTGCCCCAGCCCCTGAGTGCAAATGTCCCAGCCATTCATCTCTCACTCTGCATTTTGCTGCTGCTATTCCCTGCATTGTGCACCCACAGAGGAAAGCCCATAGCAACCAGTAGCTCGGCTGCCCAGTGTGTGCGGCATATTGCTGTGCAGCTGCATCTTCTGATTCTATTACGACATGATGGGGGGGCCCAAATCAGTTACTTTGCTTAGGGCCCCATTTAGCCTTAATCCGGCTCTGCTCTACGGGATCCAGAGGCTGGGCAGTTCCTAGGCTAAATTGCACCCATGGCAAGAGTGTGATCTTCTTCTTCCATTTGGCTGCACTGCACGTCACCAGCTCCCTAGCGGTTATGTCCTTCTGCCTGCGCCCCCCTTCTTCTACTTGCCGGTCTGCGCCCCGGGGCGGTCGCACTGCCCGCACTGCCCAAGAAACGGCGTTGTCCAGAGGCTTCCCTCTTCTTCAGTAAGTATGGGTTATCTTGATGGAGCAGAATGTTCTGTACACACAGATAGGCACACAGTATAACAAGTCAGAACTCTTTACTGAAGAAAATGTGTGGAGATATATCATACACAACCATCAGGTAATGCAGCTTACACAGAATGAATAGAGGAAATCACAGTGCCATAGATATCATTACAGCACATTACAGACAGTGACATCTTGGGATTGCTTTACTATACTGCAGTTTAGGTAATACTGTTGATAATTCTAACAATCTTACCCTCTTTAAGTGGACCTGAACTCTTGTACAGGACAGAAGGGAAACAGAGAGAAATGCACCCTGTATGTAGTTAGAGAGTTTAGCCTGTCTAATCACCCCTCATCTGTGACTAATCACAACTGTAATTTGATCTCTCAGTTGTGCCAGCTGGCTACTTCGGCAGCGCAGCTACTGTATTTTGTAAACACAGAATGTTAACCCTATGTCTGCTTCCATGAAAGCAGGAAGAAGACACACTGCAGATTTATTGCAGGATTTGTATCAGCTATAATAAAGATATGTTTTTCTTTAAAGGTTTTTATGCTGTTGCTTATCATTTAGAACAGAGAGGAAGTTCTGAGATCAGATCCGTTTTAACTCGCCTTGAGTTCTCTTTAAAGAGAATCTGTATTGTTAAAATCGCACAAAAGTAAACATACCAGTGCGTTAGGGGACATCTCCTATTGCCCTCTGTCACAATTTCGCCGCTCCTCACCGCATTAAGAGTGGTTAAAAACAGTTTTAAAAAGTTTGTTTATAAACAAACAAAATGGCCACCAAAACAGGAAGTAGGTTGATGTACAGTATGTCCACACATAGAAAATACATTCATACACAAGCAGGCTGTATACACCCTTCCTTTTGAATCTCAAGAGATCATTTGTGTGTTTCTTTCCCCCTGCAGCTATCTTCCACTGAAGTGTCAGGCTGTTTCTTCCTGCAGAGTGCAGACAGCTCTGCCTGTATGTAATTCCTCAGTATGTAAAAGCCCAGCCAGCTCAGAGGAGGATTTATCCAGCTTGTAAAAGATAAGAGAGAAGAGAGAAGCTGCTCTAATCTAAATAATACACAGGCAGTGTGCATAGAGGGGCCTGGAGGGGGAGATGCATCACCGAACCACAACACTGAAGAACTTGGCAGCCTTCCAGACACAGGCTGACAAGTCTGACAAGAGAGAGATAAGTTGATTTATTACAGAGATGGTGATAGTAGAACGTGCTGCAGTAAGCCAGAACACATTAGAATAGCTTTTGGAACTTGTAGAATGATAAAAAACAGGATGCAATTTTTGTTACGGAGTCTCTTTAAGGCAGGTGTAAGTTCTTACCCCTTTATAAGTTAGGCAAAACATTTTTGGGGCGGAGTTTGGCTTTACATTTTATTTCCATCCTGACAACAGCAGCAGCTAAGGTAGAAAAGCTAAGATAAAAGAAAATGCTTCTGATGCTGAAGTGCTGGAGGAAGCTCACTAGTAATCCTATGGGCCTGGTGTCCACTTAAGAAAGTGTTCCGCCAATTAATTTAAATTAAATTCACTTCTGGAAATGAAATTAGAGTCATATCTGATTTTATTTGCCGCTTTAGTAATAGCTTGCATGGACAGTTTGGTTTATGGGAGAGAAGTTGACTACCTGTGAACCAGTACTGAACATTTTCTACTGCATCAAAAGCTAGACGGGTCCGTATTGTCCTGTCCATCTTCCGTAATAATCTCGCCCTCTTTATGTTCTTAACAAGAATAAGAAAGGGGTGAGACTGCGGGAAATAACAACTAGATAAACAGGTGAGCCACATAAAACAAACTTCAAAACTTTTCTCATGTGAAACCTATGAAAGCTTACCAAGGATTCAACTTCACCCCAATCAGTAACTGATACCCCCTTAAAGGACTTACGAGGCGAAAATGCTAAAAAAAGTAAATTACCTGCCTCATCTTTTATGGCACGGAGGACGCCGTCCGCGCCCTCCGTGCCGATCCGCCGGGTCCCCCCGCTCATTAGCCCCCCGGGCCGGCTGCCGACCCCACGGCCCGGGTCGGGCTCTCCTGCCACCCGCAATATGGCTGCTTCCTTTGGCCGCGGCTGCGCAGTCCGCCTGGCCGCGAGTGCGGCTGCGCAGCTCTAGGGCCAGCCCCCTGATCCATGCTACGTAGCGTGGATCAGGGGGGTTGGCCCTAGAGCTGCGCAGCCGCACTCGCGGCCAGGCGGACTGCGCAGCCGCGGCCAAAGGAAGCAGCCATATTGCGGGTGGCAGGAGAGCCCGACCCGGGCCGTGGGGTCGGCAGCCGGCCCGGGGGGCTAATGAGCGGGGGGACCCGGCGGATCGGCACGGAGGGCGCGGACGGCGTCCTCCGTGCCATAAAAGATGAGGCAGGTAATTTACTTTTTTTAGCATTTTCGCCTCATAAGTCCTTTAAGGGCCCATTCACACTTGAGCTTTTTGCCGGCGATTTCAGCAAAATGCTCAAAAGCTAGCACTTTTCAAAGCGCTAGGGTAATAAAAGTCTATGGGTCCGTTTTCATTTGGGCAATTTGCGCTAATCGCCCCAAATCGCCCAAAAACGCTAATCGCAAACGCGTAGCCGGCACCATTTTCAGGTGATTTCCCGGCGATTGCGTTTTATAGAAGTGAAAAATGTGATCGCCAAAAAAACGCCAGAGCAAAACGCTTGCAAAATCGCTAGCGTTTTGCGATCAGCAAGTGTGAATGGGCCCTTACTGCTATAAATCTTTACCTTTTCTCAAATAGATCTTCGGGGGGTCTCTATGGCTAATATTGTGGTGAAACCCCTCCCACATGTGATGTCATGCTCAAGGTCCTGATAGTTTGCTGTCTGTGAACCTCATTGCATTGTGGAAAACAATGTTTTTTTTTCCAACTGCCAAGCAAGCAGTATCTCCCTCTGTGCTTAGAACTCCCAATAATGAACATTCTATATAGATCACCTGGCAGAACTAAAGACAGGGCCGGCCCTAGACTTTTTGCCACCTGAGGCAAAATTTGAAAAAATCGCCCCCCCCCCCCCCCAGCTGTGGGTGGGTGGGAGGGAGGTGGGGCGCCGAGCTGGAGGGGTAGCGGGCAGAAAGGGGGTATTGGGCCTAGCGGTGGGGAGGGGGGTCGGACCCCTCCCCCCTCCCTCGCCTGGGTTCCCCGACCTGCGCTCCTCCTTCAGCATTAAGTACCAGCGTGCATATGATTAAGAGGCAACGGGCGGGGGTATCACTCACCTCTTCCGCATTCCATCGTGCGCTCCACTGACGTCACTTCCTGCAACGCCGGCCACTTACAATACAGTGGGCGGCGTTGCCGTAAGTGACGTCAGTGGAGCACACGATGGAACGCGGAAGAGGTGAGTGATTCCCCCGCCCGTTGCCTCTTAATCATATGCATGCTGGTACTTAACGCTGGAGGAGGAGCGCAGATCGGGGGACCCAGGCGAGGGAGGGGGGAGATCCGACCCCCCTCCCCACCGCTAGGCCCAATACCCCCTTTCTGCCATCTACCTCTCCAGCTCGGCGGGCGGCCCCCAGCGCATGGACAGGCGGGTGCCGCCCCCCCCCCCCAGATCTGCCACCTGAGGCAAATGTTTCACCCCGCCTCATGAGCGGGCCGGCCCTGACTAAAGATGGCACCACCAGTGATACATTTCATAATGTAAATCATGGAAAGGAACAATTGTACAATGGGAACACACTGACTACATAATCTCTAAATGTACAGTATATTGTAAACAATAAGCAATTTTATCCATTATGTTATTTTCACTATAGTTCCCCTTTAAAGCAGAACTGTAGATAAAAAAATAAACACATTGTTTCACTTACCTGGGGCTTCCCCAGGCCCCCAGCAGCTTTATTCTTTCTTCGTGTTCCCCGCTATTGTAGAGGGAAGCGCGAAGAAAGGATACGCTTGGCAGGGCTGTGCTGGCCTCGACTTACAAGTCGTGGTACGGGACGGAGCGGCGGCGGGAGAACGGAGGATTGTGCAGGACCAGCACGGGACAGGACAGCTGCTGGGGGCTTGGGGAAGCCCCAGGTAAGTGAAACAATGTGTTTATTTTCTATCTATACAGTTCCGCTTTAAAACCAGCTATAATGGGCTTGATTCACTAAGACGATAGCATGCCTTATCAGAGATAACACGCCTTATCAAAGTTAACACGCCTTATTAGAGTAGCACAGAGAGTGCTACGAACTTATGCCTGCTAACTGGCAATGACGAGAACTCCACTCGTCCTGCCCTGAGCCCCTGCGGGTTCCTAGTGCTCGCTATGTTACTCTGATAAGGCATGTTAACTGTGATAAGGCGTGTTAACTCGGATAAGGAATGCTATTTGTCTTAGTGAATCAAGCCCAATGTGTTTTCTAGGTGAACTTGCGTCCAACTGTCTAGGGTAAGAGTTTCCAGCTTAGGTCATAAATAGTGCTGCCCCTTCCTTTCAAACTATGATAATGGACATGTGGTCCGAAACATGTTAGCCATCTTTCCCTATCCTTTTGTTGCGTCAATAAATCTTTGGGCATTCACTTTTGTGAAGTGTGCGGATTCTAGGGATGATCATTCGGATTTCACAGAATTGAAATTTCTGAATTTCCAATCGGAAATCTGAATTTCCGATCAGAAAACAAAACTCGGAAATCGGAAGTATTTGGCCAATCAGAGAATGCAAAAAAATAGCAAAAACAATTATTTGACATCAATAATTTGCATTGAAATGAAACAAATCTGATTGGCTGTTTGTGGCTCCACCCCCTTTTCTGAATTTAAACCCCAGTCACCCAATGACCAACTGTACCAGGTTTAAAGCTTGTGCCATTAACAGTGCAGGAATGGCAGAGATTACATATCCCCCTTGAAAAGCAATAGGTGAATTTTGATCGTCTTTTGTAGGCTCCACCCACTTTTCTGAATATTAATCCCAGTCACCCAGTGACCAACTTTGTAAAGTTTGAGAACCCTGCCATTAACAGTGTAAGAATGGCTGCTGTTTACATTTCCCGAAAAGTGGGCAGACAAATACACATTTCACTGGGAATTTCCCAGTGAAATTTGTATTTGCCTCCGCCCCCTTTTTGGTTATGGTAATAAAAAGTATCCTATATGTTATTCCAGGTAATGTACTATGTGTGTGCCAAATTTTATTCAAATCCGTTCAGCCATTTTTGCGTGATCGAGTAACAAACATCCAAACATCTGCATAATTGCACCTTGTGTTTAATGTGTACTATTCACTTTTGATTGTGAGGATCACGTTTACCGCTTTTTTATTTATGAAAAGCGATGGGCCGAAACTTCGCATATGTGAAATTTCACATCGAAAAATTTTAAAAATGCAAAGAAAAATGTTTTTTTTTCCAAGTTTAAAAAACATTTTTTCTTTGCATTTTTTTAAAATCGATTTTCTCCAAAACTACATGGTCTATTAGGAAAAATTATTTTTTCCCCTTGTACCCACTATTCCCTTTAACATAGGTAGCAATTTTGGTGTCAGTAGCATGTATGGTGGCTTTGGTAGTAACCTCCAAATCGGCACAAAATTATGCGAAATTTTTATGCAAAATTACGAATGACTGCGAAATCAATTTACTTTGCAAACTGTAATGACGTATAGGCGTAATTGCGAAAATGCATGCAAAATTTTGAGAAATCGTAATTTTGCTGATTACGATCATCACTATCGTGATGAATAATTATTGATTATCAAGTTATTACTGGTTGACACTTTGCTTATCACCTTTGGGTGTTTTTAAATGTTTTTAACTATTATGGTTGTTTCCTAATAAAGATTTTGTGATTATGCTGCAGTAATTTTGGTTCAATGTGGTGCTGTTTTATAGGGGTGCTTTTTCTCCCTTGCTTTAATCAAAGCTGCTTGTGCACTGCTTTTTTTCTTCCTTGCATGAGTCCTTTGTTCTACTGGGCATGTGCAGAACTTATCCGCACATGCTCAGTGCAGATGCGGTTACCCACAAGTTTTGCCAAGTAGGTATAGAGGGACCCTGCCCTGGAACGGTTGGTTGGAGAAGGATGCAGGATGCCAATGGACCATCTCTAGAGGCTTCCCAATACTGAGGTTAGTAATCACGGGTAAGCTATGTTTTGTAGAGTTAGAACTGTTGTAGCATTCATGTTTTACTTACAATAGGTAGAACAGATGCACAAGATATACTACCTAGCGGTGCCCATGTATGAGGGTTCTGTTATGCTCTGGTCCAAATAAACACTTGACCTGAGATAATTATTATTAATCTTACATTTGATGTATAAAGCACTAACATATTACGCAGTGCTGTGCAATAGATAGGGGATACATTAAAACAACAACAATCACCAATTTTACACAGAGACATTACAATGTTCAACAACAATACACAGAGTAGTGATGTAACAATAAACAATGGTGGGCTGATTGCAATGTGGGGATGAATACAGCCGGGGCCGGATTTCTGGAAAGGCAACCAAGGCCCGGGCCTTGGGCGGCTGCAACCCATGGGGGGCACCTGGACAGGAAATAGGGGTTGCTAACGGCTGCAAATGGGGAGCAACATATGAAAAGAGAAGCTGATGTCCAAGAGAGCTGTGCATTAAAGAGCGAGTCTGCAGTACAAGGATGACACGCATGGAAGTGGGTGCGGCACATAGAATGGGAGGGGCGCTGGTGCACTTGAAAGTAGAGCCCTAATATACTTGGCCTAAGGGCACAAAAGTATAAATCCGGCCTTGAATATTGCAGACGAGTCACTGAGTCCATATGGCGGTGGAGAAGAACACACGGGGAGAAGGGCCTGGTCAAATAGGCTTACACTCCACGGGGGACATTCACTTTCGCTAAATGACCCTTCAGTTGGAGCATCTCGATAGCAGAACTCACATCTTATCAAACTAAAAGACCGAGTCTGAAAATGTTTTTTTTTTCATTATACAGATTTAATCACCATTTACAGTTTAGATTGACTTGAAATGGTATTATTTTAATTGGTTTTCCGAGACGTCTTGATGATGTTTCATCTCTGAGAACTGTTGATACAGCACGTTGCTATCGCCAGAGCGGTGACGGATTGTTGTACACGCGGGGAGGCTGAACAATATTTGACAGTTTTCGGATTTTACATAAATACTGTTGGCTTGTGAGACTGAGCTGTTTTGATAGAGCGAAGTGCATTTTCCGTCAAGTTTTGGAAATATTTCATTGAGGTGTGGGGGCGGGGAGTACAGAACGAGAACAGCCAACGGGCATGACTGATTGGCATTGGGCAACTCAACATTTTCACTAGGGAAGGTTAAAGTAAACTAAGCAACCAAAGTTTTGTGGACATGGCCTATGATTTTTCAGTTTTAGGCCTTCTGCTGCTGCATCTTTTAAAATGGACCTGAACTTTTGCACAGAACAGAAGGTAAAGAAGATAGAGAAATGCACCCTGTATGTATTTAGAGAGTTTTGCCTGTCTAATTCCTGCTCATCAGTGGCTAAGCACAACTGTAATTTAATCTCTCAGCTGTGTGAGCTCAGGAATCTCCTCTGCCACAACAGAGCAGCTAATTTGTAAACATAGGATGTTCAACTGAAGAGATAAGAATATGGATACTGCCTTACATAGTTACATAGTTACATAGTTATTTTGGTTGAAAAAAGACATACATCCAATGAGTTCAACCTTATTTATTTCCTTTTCAACAATACCAGTTTTCTGGCAGCCCTGCTGATCTATTTGGCTGCAGTACTGTCTGAATAACACCAGAAACAAGCATGCAGCTATACTTTTCAGGTATGAGAATAATGTCAGAAGCACTTAATATACTGCATGCTTGTTCAGGGTTTATGGCTAAAAGTATTAGAGGCAGAGGATCAGCAGGGCGTACGTACAAAAAGGGCGTCGGTTAAAAAGGGTAAACGATAATATTGTTTTGTATTTAGTGTACAAATAATGTTTTACAAATCTATAAATCATTAAATAATGTGTATGAAATCGGCAATTGTGAAAACGTTAATCTTCTCTGTTTCAAAAATGAAACTTAAAATAACGTTTGTCAGGAACCGGCCCGCGGCACGCCTGCGTATACGGTTCCCGACTGCGGGTTTGACCAGATTAAGCGGGGAACAGCCTTATTTGAGCTAAAACAAGGCTGGGACCCCGCAGAACACCTCTCACTGCCACCACTAGCGGTTCGCTAGACACTTTCAATCCGCTGTCGAGTCCTCAGCGCGCAATCCGCGTTTTCGTATTCGGGTCAGCTTTGCGCTTAGGCCGAATACGAGAACGCCACGCACCCACACACACAGTACAGTTGTACAGTAACACAGCACAATCAGACAATGATTTGTAATGCAGGTTACACTGTCGTGCAGCAAAACCACTAACAGTCGTTCCGAACGATACTGTTAGACTTCCCACTCGGCTGTCGAGCGCAGAAGTGCCCCATACACACAATGCAATTACAATTTCATATGGTAGTGTTGCTCAAACATACAATTAGGCACGGACTTATACACAGCTACACTGCAGTTTCCTCTAGGCTATGAGTGTTAGTTTAGTACGGCAGAAGTCAAGCTTATTAAATAATAATTTAATATTCCAGAAAAACATGGAACAATGCAGAACAGAATATATACAAAAGATTACGAAAAACAAAATAAAAAAAGTTACAAAATTAAGAGTTACAAAGATACACACAAAAGCGATTTTGCTTACCAAAATAAAAAGGGATCCAGATAGAAGAATCTTGGACTTTTGTGGACGGACACAGTTCTGGCTTTGACCAGGAGTCCACTAGCTTCTTTGACCAGGAGTCCACTAGCTTGGGCCAGGAGACCGGCTGCCACTACCGTCAGAAGAGGACTCATTTGAGGTAGCTGTCCCCTGGTTTTTATAATGAAATATTCGCCTCGAGGCTGTACGCCTGTGTGGACGGGGGGGGGGGAGGGGGGGACCTAGATTTAATTACATCCTTAGTCATAATTGGATTTCCAGAGATCTAACATCCACATACATGAAAAGATTTCCCTAGTCCAAGTTACAGGTGACAACCCCATTGTTGACAGTATTTCCTAGCTGATCAAAGATAAGGATATAGTTTGCACCTCCACCAATAATTCAATTTCCACAGGTAGAAAATGGTATCAAAAGGACTTCACCCCTTCAATAATTTCCAGTAGGCTGTGAAATACATTTCAAACATTCAGGTGTCAGCTTCCCCCTGCCCCCAAGACTCTAGCAGGCTTGCCTTGTATAATGGGACAATGGCTGACACCAGACTCAAAAGCCATGCCGACCAGCCTATTCTTCCTCAATTGGCAGCTAATTAGCAGTAGACACAGTTTCCCCTGCTGGACAATGGGGCAGAAGTTTACATTAGACTTCAGTTTACTCTGGCCAGGTGACCAATTACTCCCAAGCACAATACACATCTGAGGTTTTACCCAGTAGACAGAAACAGGACAGAAATATGTTCTGTTATTATCATTAACAGCATCAGCACCCCAATATATCACCACAACGTTTATTAAAAAAATGATAATATATGTTTAATCGTTATAATTGTATATTATAGTGATTAACCTTCATTTATGGTTTCTTATTATAATAAAATCTAAAAATATTGTTTATAACAATGATATAAATATAACTACGTTCGTAATAAGTGCTGTAAAACATTAGTAAGTATTACTAAAATTTTACTAAAACTATACCTAACCCTACTCTCACACAGCAAGGCTTGGTGTACAGAGGCGCCAGAGTAGAATAATAACGTTTAAAAACCGTCTAAAAGAGGGGGATGTTCAGGTGGACTTACCTCCCTCAAAAATATAAAACTCAATTGAGTCACTATATATCAATACAAAAATGTTTATTGAACTCCACTTAGTGCAACGCGTTTCGCAGGTGTGGTCCTGCTTCATCAGGCAAACAGGAGTATAACTCAATGGGTCTAGATGCAGAAGTGAGCGCCACTTCTGCATCTAGACCCATTGAGTTATAATCCTGTTTGACTGATGAAGCAGGACCACACCTGCGAAACGCGTTGCACTAAGTGGAGTTCAATAAACATTTTTGTATTGATATATAGTGACTCAATTGAGTTTTATATTTTTGAGGGAGGTAAGTCCACCTGAACATCCCCCTCTTTTAGACGGTTTTTAAACGTTTTTATTCTACTCTGGCGCCTCTGTACACCAAGCCTTGCTGAAATCTTGAGTCCACCCTCGGTGGAGGGGTGCTACCCCGTTTCCTATCTACAGAGAGCGACATCTTAAAAACCTGAGTGGGGTCAGGTTCTAATACTCCCCACCTGCACTTGAAGTGGTTGGCTATGGGTAACCCATGTTTGTGAGTATATCTAAAATATTTTGCTTTTAACCACAACCAACTTAACAATACTACACCATATCGGGCTCTCGATTTCTCTTTGTTTTTCCAAGCCTACTCTCACACAGAACCCTCCCTGTACCTATCCCTAACCCCTAGACCCCCCTGGTGGTGCCTAAACCTAACCATCCCCCTGGTGGTGCCTAAACCTAAGACCCCCCTGGTGGTGCCTAAACCTAAGACTCCCCTGGTGGTGCCTAAACCTAAGACTCCCCTGGTGGTGCCTAAACCTAAGACTCCCCTGGTGGAGCCTAAACCTAAGACTCCCCTGGTGATGCCTAAACCTAAGACTCCCCTGATGGTGCCAAAACCTAAGACCCCCCAGGTGGTGCCTAACCCTAAGACCCCCCAGGTGGTGCCTAAACCTAAGACCCCCCTGCTGGTGCCAAAACCTAAGACCCCCCTGGTGGTGCCTAACCCTAAGACCCTCTGGTGGTGCCTAAGCCTAAGACCCCACTGGTGGTGCCTAAACCTAAGACCCCCCTAGTGGTGCCTAAACCTAAGACCCCTATGGTGTTCGTAACCCTAACCACCCCCCCTTAGTGATCGCTTTATTATGTGGATAATGTTTTACAAATAGTGATTGTAAAAAATATATTGCAATTTACGTTACGTACTGATTGCTTTATTTTGTGAATAATAATGTTTTACAAACAATAAGGGATAAAACTTTAAATAATGTTTTAGTTAAATAGGATAAATATGTTTAGTATTTTTATAAATGTTATTTGTAACGGGTGCATTTTCTAAACGTAAATCATCACAAGCACAGTTATAAAACATTAAAAAGCTCCGGGCGCCGTTTGTAAAACGTTATTTATCTCCGGCGCCCTTTTTTCCTGCTCGACGCCCATTAAACGTTATTTATTATGGGAGTGAATGGCGGCGCCCTTTTTGTCCACTAGCTGCCTGCGCCCTTTTTTCCCGTTCCCATCAGCAGGATAGCCAGGCAACTGGTATTGTTTAAAAAGTTATAAACATGGAAGCCTCCATATCGTTGTTTTTACAGTTGTCCTTTAACAATATGTCTGCTTTCATAAAATCAGGAAGTCGACACACTGCAGATTTAATGCAGGATTTGTATCAGCGGTAACAAAGAATTGTTTTTCTTTAAAGGTTATTATGCTGTTGTGTATGTTTTAGAGCAGAGAGGACGTTCTGAGTTCAGGTCCTCTTTAATGAAATACCTAAAATTAGCCAAACAGCACCACAATATGCTTAAAACATTGGCAGGGATTTATGTCATAGGTCATTGTCATAGGACAGATCTACATTACTGGACGATTATCTATGGTCATCTAACAGGCTCTAGGAAAGTCCTATCTTCTGGAGGGCTCTCCCTCTGGGGATATAAAGCAACCCTTACGTTCATGTTTACATCGCCATATACTGTGTGAATAAGAGGTTCAACAACAGAGTCAAGCAAACAAAGGGCCTAAAACTGAGAGCATGTTGTGTTTCAAGGGCAGACATGACTTTATTTACCTGCATTAGAAGTCTAGAACGAGAGCAGTCACTTCGCCAGGCTGTAGACCTTCTCGTAAACGGCTGAGTTCCGCAAGAACTTTACAGCGTTTGGAAACATCACATTAGCCTTGCGGTGACATTTATTAGAGAGCGCTTTGGTTCCCTTTAGATTACCAAGGATGTTTACTGCACACATATCAAAGTATATGTATGTGCAAAGTCCCTCGTAAACACGGACATTTCTCCCTTCTGTAATTCTAGTGGTGGTGCGGTGACTCAGTCGGTATTGATCTAGAGCAGCCTTTCTCAACATTTTTACCCCGGAGGAACCCTAAAAATCTTAAGGAACCCCTGCAAACTATTTTTAGATCTCGAGGAACCCCTGCATTTATTTTGCAGGAGGCGTGGTCTTTAGAGGTTGGTGAGGGCGTTTATTTCACTACCCCCATTACACTGACACTCATTATACCGTCTCCTTATCCTAGACTTTTTATTATTTGTTCTCATTAGTGCCCCAATACAGTGCTTCGTGTTATAGTACTCCCAGGGCCAGATTTGTACTCTTTACTGCCCAAGGCCACAGCCACCAGCCGCCCCCCTTCAGTATAGGTAGCGAGATGACTCCTCCCTCCAGTAGAGGTAGGCTGATGTCCCCTCCCCCCTTCCCTCTAGTATAGGTAGCCAGATGACCCCTCCCCCTTTCCCTCCAGTATAGGTAGCCAGATGACTCCATTAATCCCTCCTTTTCCCACCCACCCCCTTTTCAGTATAGGTAGCCAACTCACCTTCACACCGCAGCAGGCATCAGCTCATCTCCAGTGCAGAAGCTTCCTCTTTCTTTCCGTCTCCAATGCTGCCCAAGTCCATAGCCGCCGGCCACAATACAAATGTGCACAGAGAGCAAGGTGGCTGCTGCACAGGCAGCTAGCAGCAGAGTACCGCGGTCAGGCGCTCGCCTGATCTCCCTGCATTTCAGCATTTGCAAGCTTGCAAAAGCTGCTCCAGTTAATCTGCTGCTTTGGTGCCCTTCTTACTGTGGTGCCCTAGGCCATGGCCTAGTCGGCCTTTGCTTAAATCCGGCCCTGAGTACTCCCTAATATAATGTGCTCTATTTTACTTCCCCCTCATGATGGGGGAAAATGCCAAGGAACCCCTGCAGAGTACTCAAGGAACCCTGGTTAAGAAAGCCTGATCTAGAGGAAGGTTGGCCTATTTCTCACTGTCTACAGATGCAACTCCCTAACTTTTTTCAAATTTTTGACTGAAGCTTTGGATGTGGATGAAATCTCGGACTCTGATCAACTGAATACTGTTATCACTGCTTATAATTTTACTAATAGACCACTATGGTATCAGGGGCGGACCTACAAATCACGGGGCCCCTTAATGTTCACTCCGCTTCCTTAGCCTCTTCTTGGTCCCCCTTTCAGCCTGGAGGCCAATCATACAAGGTTCATAAAGCAAATGTGGATATCAGGATCTTCACAACCACATACCTCCCAACTTTTTGAAATGAGAAAGAGGGACACTTAAAAAAAATCTGTGATGAAAAACCTCCCCTGGGGGGGTACTCACCTCAGGTGGGGGAAGCCTCCGGGTCCTATTGAGGCTTCCCCCGCCTTCCTCGGTCCCACGGCGGCGGAGAAAATCCTCCCGGAGCGGCGGCAATGTAAATATTTACCTTTTGGCTCCAGCGCAGGCGCAGTATCCGCTCTTCCCACGGAGATAGGCGAAAATAGCCGATCTTCATCGGGCCGCTCTACTGCGCAGGCGCAAGTCTCCTGCGCAGTAGAAGCGGACCCAACGGAGATCAGCTAATTTTGCCTATCTCCATCAGAAGAGCTGCAACAGCGCCCCCGCTGGAGCCAGAAAAGGTAAATATTGCACAGTCTGTCGGATTTGTCGCCTGTGCGTTCCGGGGGCTGCAGCGAGACCGCCGTGGGACACAGGAGGACGGGGGAAGCCTCAATAGGGTCCAGAGGCTTGAGGTGAGTAACCCCAGGGGAACTTTTTTCAGTACAGGTTTACTTTAAGCCACGCCCCTGTCACACCCCTGATCATGCCCCTTGCACACCATTAGTCACGCATACCATAAAAAAACATGGAATTCCTGGGCCGAGTTAAAAAGAGGGTTACGACAGTGACAAAAACTGATAAGACAAGATAAGATATTCTGAAGGCACTCCTTGTGCTTCTATAGCAGCTCTGACCCCCAGTCATGGACTCAGGGGCTTAGCTAGAGGGAAGCAGACCCTGGACTCGCCGGGGGGAACAGAGCTGTGGGGGGGGGGGGGATGTCACCTACTAACCATCCCTTCCTCTGATACAGTGGACTATACTGCAGATCAGGTGTTTTGTGGCTACACTTGTTATAGGTGTGAAGATCATATTGGTCACACTTGTTTTATGACCCTTGTGAGATGAGCCCCCAGGCCATAAAGGGCAGCAAGGGAAGGCAAGGGAAGGGGTGTGAGCATTGGGGGTGGGGGTGGGGGGAAGGGCATCAAAGTTTTGCTGGGAGGCCCCATGAATTGTAGTTACGCCACTGCTGAATAATTTACTTCATTCTACTGTATGTCACTACAGTGCCTCTTTAAGGGGAACCCGAGTTGAGAGAGATATGGAGGCTGCCATCTTTATTTCCTTTCGAACCATACGAGTTGCCTGGCAGCCCTGCTGATCTATTTGGCTGCAGTAGTGTCTGAATAACACCAGAATCAAGCATGCAGCTAATCTTGTCAGAAAACACCTGATCTGCTGCATGCTTGCTCAGGGTCTATGGCTAAAAGTATTAGAGGCAGAGGATCAGCAGGACAGCCAAGCAACTGGTATTGCTTAAAAAGAAATAAATATTGCAGCCTCCACAGGCTCCAGCCTCAGGGCGCAGTGTAGGAGGGGGCACACAGCTCACTCAGCTATCATTCCCCTATTGCGTTTGAAGCAGAGAAAAATAGGAAAAGGGGATACATGGCAGAGACTACAAGCCAGATAACTGGAGAATAAGGTGTTGTGTGTGTGTGGGGGGGGGGGGGAGGGCTGGGGTGCCTCTTAGTCTAATAGCAATCAGTGTGTGACAGCTGGGATGTGAGGGATGGAGGGGCAAACTTTGGTGTCTCAGCCTTGGGTGCTGGAGGACCTTGTCCTGGCTCTGAGCCTCCATGTCCTTCTCAACTTGGGTGCACTTTAATTAAAAAGAAATAAAATGTCCTCAGAGATGTACGAGGCACATGGGCACCGCACCTCGCTGTTGTCGCTGATTCTACAGATGCCAGCTTTATGAATGCTCTGAGTACAGAGAGCGCGTCTGTCTCACTGCCACGGGTACACTTTGAAATGGGAAATGAGATTCCTGGAGGGTGCTCTTTAATTTCTGTATTATGGCGAGCTTTTATAGCGTTACTGCTGAAATAATGCCTCTCAGCTCGCTCAGAGACGTGCGGAGAAGAATGCTGCTGTTTATTCCTGGCCAGAGAGAGGCAGATTGTCTTATCTCCAAGCAATGTTAACCTTTCCAGACTTCTGCCAAACTCTTACATCAAAAACATTCAAAAAATAACTTGCAGGCAGCATCATTTCCTGTGGTTTATGGAGAGACTCCGGACGGCAGCGCTGTGCTGAAATCCCGCATTCCCCCGGAATAGAGAGCATCTTCACTGTATTCTGTACAATGCGGCATCCGCTACACGTGCAGATAAAGTGATGGGGGGATCCTAGTAATGGATTTGTAGGGATAAGGGATGGTCGGAAGTGCCTATTTCCAGGTCAGCGGAAATTCTGATTTTTCCGTTTTTCCAATTTCTGAATTTTTTTTCCAATTTCTTATTTTCCAGGAGTATTTTATTATTTTATAGTAGTATTTTATTAGTCATTTTTTTGAAACAGAGAATGCAAAAAATAATAATAAAAATAAAAAGGAAAAATAGAAGTCGAAAAAACGGAAATTAGAAAAACTAAAAATCAGCCTTGGGATTGGTCTAAAATTCTGCCTTCTCTGATTGGTCCAATGCTTCTGCATTCTGTGATTGGGATAAACTTACCGACTTGTGGTTAGATACGTCTTCTGATGAATTCCAATTTCCATCTTCCGATTTCCAAATTCCGTACAGAAATGCGGATTTCCGATTGAAAATGTGGACATTTCAATTCTGGGGAAAGAGGATTTAAATGGAATGGGGCCCTAGGCAAGATAGCAGTTTTTTTTAGTAAGATTTGATGGGGGCGGGGGAGTTCTAGCATTCACCGGGCCCCTAGACTCTCTCCAGGCCCTAGGCAATTGCCTAGGATTGCCTTGTGGATAATCCAGCTTTGCCTATCTGCCTTACCAATCCTAAAGGTGCCCATTAATGGTACAATTTTTCCTTCAGATTCGATCTTTCAACACGATTTTTATGATCAAATTGCACTGCACTGTGGCACAAGTCGATGTAAAAATTTTTGGGGGTCGATTGGAAAAGGAAAAAACTCTAGGTCCGAAAGCTCGGTTTTGTGATCGAATCGGAAAGTTAAAACTTAAGTTGTTTAGTCAACCTTCCTGGCGGTAACCCCGAACGTAGTTCGGGGTAAGCCGCGCAGGAGGTTTTCTCAGGCCCTGCTCGGCCGATTTACTTAATTTTTTTTTTTGCTGGACGCAGCTAGCACTTTGCTAGCTGCGCCAGCACACCGATCGGCGCTGCCCCGCGCCCGATCGCCGCTATCCATCGCGGCGCGCGCCCCCCCCCAGACCCCGTGCGCTGCCTGGCCAATCAGTGTCAGGCAGCGTCGAGGGGTGGGTCGGGACGCCCAATGACGTCACGACATCGGTGACGTCATCCCGCCCCGTCGCCATGGCGACGGGGGAAGCCCTCCAGGAAATCCCGTTCTTTGAATGGGATTTCCTGATCGGAGATCGCCGAAGGCGATTGAAGCGGGCGGGGGGATGCCGCTGAGCAGCGGCTATCTTGTAGCGAGCCCTGGGCTCGCTACATGATTTAAAAAAAAAAAACTGCTGCGCTGCCTCCTGGCGGAATTTTTCATACCGCCGGGAGGGTTAATTGGAACAATCCATAATTGCCTTCTTATAATTTTCAATTGTTCAAATCGCGTTGAAAGATGAAATCTGAAGGAAAAATTGTACTGTTAATGGGCACCTTAACCCTGATTATGCAATTTCTGATTGCACAATCATACTGCGTTTTCCTGATATAAGGACTGGGTCACACTTGGGCACTTTGCAGTGCTTTGCTGATAGCAGGCAATCAGCAAAGCACTGCTGCTAATGTATCCCTATGGATACATTCTCACTGCAGCGTGTACAATTAGCATAAATCGCAAACATGCTGCATACAGCGCTTTGGGGGTGATTGCGATGTCATTCTTGTTCTATTGAACAGGAATCACAACTCAAATTGCGTCATAATCGTACAATTTGCGCTCCTAGTGTGAACTGGCGGCCTCGTTCACATCTGCTGCGCTGAAAAACGTGTTAAAGCGCATGGTAAAAAACGCATGCGCTTGTGCGCGCTTTAGTCCGCGTTTCTGTGCGTTGCGCTGCGCTTCTTTAAAGCACGTTTTGTTTACTGTAGCAGCAGCAGTTGTCAATAAAACTTTGTTTTTGTATGTAAATGTATTTTTTTCTCCAATTAGGGGTAAAAAACGCATGCGCTTCTATGCGCTTGTACGCGCTTCTATGCGCTAAAAAAGCGGACCCATTCACTTGCATTGCTGTGCGCTTTACAGCTCAACGCACAGAAATGCCTGCAACACTACGTTTCTGTAACGCTGCTCAGCGCAGCGCATAGATGTGAACCAGCTACATTTAGTTACATGGAAAAATCAATACCTTGCTGAACGCACAGGGCAGTGCGCTGTGGAAAGCGCACAGAAACGGCCCTGATGTGAACGAGGCCTTAGGGACTAGCTAAAGTGATGTACACACCGCAAGATAGAATCATGTGAAACAACTGAAGAATGATCGTTCCACAATCAAAGCCAAAAGATCTTGAGAGATTTGATCTGAACAACAGCAGAAGACTGCAACCATAATACCAAACGAACATTAACTAATAGGATCGTTAAACAATGCAGGATGTAGGGGGAAGTTTATAGTTTGCAAACACATGTTTTACAAATAGCTCATAGCTCTGTACACACTGCCGATGATCAACGATTATCTGCCGATGATCTGCTATGGCGGTCGTTCAGAATGCCTGAGCATCGTTGTGGATCGTTCCTTTGTCCTTCACTTAAGATGTTGTTTGTGTATTAATTTTTAAACAAGTTCTGAATGATGAGTTATTAATTTTGAGTGATTTTTTCCCCACAAAATGGCGTCAATCGTGGACACACATGTGTGGTACCTCAAACGACTTGTTTGGAACTTTTAATCAATCGAAATATTGAATTGACTTTCTCAAATCGATAAAAAGAATGTGTGTTGCCACCTTTAGGCATTAGAAGGGAGGGTTAGTGTAAGAATAGGGGGCTAAGTGAGTTTAATGTTACATTACTAATAGTTCAATGATTTGCTCCACCCGGTAGCCAATAGGGCGTGGTGCTGCAATACATAATACTCTGTTCTCTCTAAACTTACCCCTAAGGTAATCTTGGAAAATGTCATAGGCTAGGCAAGCCTTGAGATGGGAGTTTAAAGGTCGTGTTAGTCATTTCAAAGGGTTGGAGAGTGACAGCTGGATTTTGTGAGGGACTTCCAGAAAAGAGGTCATGCTTGTGAGAAGTCCTGTACATGGTTTAATAAGGTGGCTAGGCGAAAAAGATGTTTTTTTTCTTTTTTATCTGAGTGGCTATACTGTGTTTAGGATGATATCAGTAAATCAAATGTAATTAAGACACATACATAACTTGGTAAATATAAATAAGCGCTACAAAAAGAAAATGACAAGCTCCCTTTAAAACCTCACACTTACCTTGTGATACAGTTATTGTACATCTATCTTGGTTAACCCCCGGTGCTTAGAAAGTCTCTCTCTTTTTCTTTTTTGCTTTCTAGAAATAGAGTATCTCGCTGCCAATCAAGCTATTGATATAGTTGCTGCTAGTTAATGCAATAGCTTATTTTACCCCTTTTTAAAAGGGTTGTCTAATCCGCATATTAATAAATAATGCACTAATGTATTATGTAATGAAAAGCAATTATGGGAACAATTTATCACCATGCATTACCGCACATATGGTCCCTTTACATCCATATGCACACACATGTCGCTGGACACCGCAGAGGGAATTAATGCAGGTCGTGTGCTATCTGCGTGACCACCTGCTGACCTTATAGCTAGCGGAGCTCACACATTACGGGTATGGCTGCATTGGGGATTGCTGCGAGTGGAAGAGACTGAATAGGAGAAACTTATAAGTGTCAGAGATACTGTATATGCAGTGACACTGAGGATTGAGTACACAATGTAAATAGTTCTTACATCTCACTCTTCCTTAAGGCCCATACACACGTCGGACTTTTGCGAACGACGGGTCGTTTGAACGTCCCGTCGTTCAGTCGTCCGCACGCCAAATCGGGCGTGTGTACAGACTGTAGTTCGGGTGATAAGTCTGGCGGATCGCTCAAGACCAGTCTTATCACCCGAATGACAGTCTGTACACACGCCCAATTTGGCGTGCGGACGACTGAACGACGGGACGTTCAAACGACCCGTCGTTCTCAAAAGTGCGACGTGTGTATGGGCCCACCGGCGTACCTACCGGGGATGCGACCCCCTCAGCCACAGGGGGGCCCGGGGCTGCTCTGGGGCCCGCTCACTGTGCGTGGGGGGAGCGCTGCTCTGGACCCCCCAGCAAGGTGCTCCACTGGCCGCAGCGTCTAATAGACGCTGCGCCAGTTCATTCCCCGCAGCCCCGCTCCAGCAGCCTGCATAGTCTCCGGCAGGCAGAGCAGGGCTACGGCAAGATGGCCGCCGAAGAAGCCCTGCACTGGAGACTATTTGTGTCTCCAGTACAGGGCTTCGGCAGCCATCTTGCCGTAGCCCTGCACTCTGCCTGTCAGCGCGGGAGATGTGCTGCAGGAGGACTCGGGGAGCTGCGAGCCAGATGCCGGGAGAGGAGAAGACTTCTGTCAGGTAAGTGAATTGTTTTTTTTTCACAGGTGCATTTTTTTTTCTAGTGTCTGCTGCCTACATTGTGATTTTAAGGTGTCTGCTGCCCACATTGTGATTTTCAGGTGACTGCTGCCCACATTGCGAATTTCTGGTCACTGCTGCCCACATTGCGATTTTCTGGTCACTGCTGCCCACATTGCGATTTTCTGGTGACTGCTGCTGCCCACATTAGGATTTTCTGGTGTCTGCTGCCCACATTACGATTTTCGGGTCACTGCTGCCCACATTGCGATTTTCTGGTGTCTGCTGCCCACATTGCGATTTTCTGGTGTCTGCTGCCCACATTACGATTTTCAGGTGTCTGCTGCCCACATTACGATTTTCTGGTCACTGCTGCCCACATTGCGATTTTCTGGTGTCTGCTGCCCACATTACGATTTTCGGGTCACTGCTGCCCACATTGCGATTTTCTGGTGTCTGCTGCCCACATTGCGATTTTCTGGTGTCTGCTGCCCACATTACGATTTTCAGGTGTCTGCTGCCCACATTACGATTTTCTGGTCACTGCTGCCCACATTGCGATTTTCTGGTGTCTGCTGCCCATATTATGATTTTCTGGTGTCTGCTGCCCACATTACGATTTTCAGGTGCCTGCTGCCCACATTACGATTTTCAGGTGTCTGCTGCCCACATTATGATTTTCTGGTGTCTGCTGCCCACATTATGATTTTCTGGTGTCTGCTGCCCACATTGCGATTTTCTGGTGTCTGCTGCCCACATTACGATTTTCTGGTGTCTGCTGCCCACATTGCGATTTTCAGGTGTCTGCTGCCCACATTACGATTTTCTGGTCACTGCTGCCCACATTGCGAATTTCTGGTCACTGCTGCCCACATTGCGATTTTCTGGTCACTGCTGCCCACATTGCGATTTTCTGGTGACTGCTGCTGCCCACATTAGGATTTTCTGGTGTCTGCTGCCCACATTACGATTTTCGGGTCACTGCTGCCCACATTGCGATTTTCTGGTGTCTGCTGCCCACATTGCGATTTTCTGGTGTCTGCTGCCCACATTACGATTTTCAGGTGTCTGCTGCCCACATTACGATTTTCTGGTCACTGCTGCCCACATTGCGATTTTCTGGTGTCTGCTGCCCATATTATGATTTTCTGGTGTCTGCTGCCCACATTACGATTTTCAGGTGCCTGCTGCCCACATTACGATTTTCAGGTGTCTGCTGCCCACATTATGATTTTCTGGTGTCTGCTGCCCACATTGCGATTTTCTGGTGTCTGCTGCCCACATTACGATTTTCTGGTGTCTGCTGCCCACATTGCGATTTTCAGGTGTCTGCTGCCCACATTACGATTTTCTGGTCACTGCTGCCCACATTGCGATTTTCTGGTCACTGCTGCCCACATTGCGATTTTCAGGTGTCTGCTGCCCACATTACGATTTTCAGGTGTCTGCTGCCCACATTACGATTTTCAGGTGTCTGCTGCCCACATTACGATTTTCAGGTGTCTGCTGCCCACATTGCGATTTTCAGGTGTCTGCTGCCCACATTACGATTTTCAGGTGTCTGCTGCCCACATTGCGATTTTCAGGTGTCTGCTGCCCACATTGCGATTTTCTGGTGACTGCTGCCCACATTGCGATTTTCTGGTGACTGCTGCCCCACATTGCGATTTTCTGGTGACTGCTGCCCACATTGCGATTTTCTGGTGACTGCTGCCCACATAAGGATTTTCTGGTGACTGCTGCCCACATTAGGATATTCTGGTGACTGACTGCTGCCCACATTATGATATTCTGGTGACTGACTGCTGCCCACATTAGGATTTTCTGGTGACTGCTGCCCACATTGCGATTTTCTGGTGACTGCTGCCCACGTGGCGATTTTCTGGTGACTGCTGCCCACATTGCGATTTTCTGGTGAACTCTGCCCACATTACGATTTTCTGGTCCACATTACGATTTTCTGGTGAACACTGCCCACGTTACGATTGTCTGGTGAATGCTGTCCACGTTACGATTTTCTGGTGAACGCTGCCCACATTACGATTTTCTGGCCCACATTACGATTTTCTGGCCCACATTACGATTTTCTGGTGAACACTGTCCACGTTACGATTGTCTGGTGAATGCTGTCCATGTTACAATTTTCTGGTGAATGCTGCCCACATTACGATTTTCTGGTGAACTCTGCCCACATTACGATTTTCTGTCCCACATTACGATATTCTGGTGAACGCTGCCCACATTACAATTTTCTGGTGACTGCTGTTCACGTTACGATTTTCTGGTGACTGGTGCCCACGTTACAATTTTCTGGCCCACATTACGATTGTCTGGTAAAATGCTGCCCACTTTACAATTAATTTACAGTGAAACGCTGCTCCATTACGATTATTTGGCACCTATGGGGGGGGGGGGCCCATCCAAATATTCGCAGGGGGGCCCAGTGTTTTTTAGTTACACCCCTGTATGGGCCTTTAGCTTCTACTCTCTGTCAAGCACTTCATTGGCTACCAATTAACCAGAGGATCCAGTATAAACTCTTAGCAGGGCCGGATTTGTGGGCAGGCCGAATAGGCCGGGGACTAGGGCGGAGCTTGAGCTGGGGCGGTGTTGTAGCTGACAGGAGATCAGCTGTTTTATAATTATCTATCCGTGCACGGAGGTCCTGCTGCTTGGAGTCTCTCTCTTACTAACATGTACGCTGTGTGCTCTGCCTCTGACCCATACCGCCCCTCCCCTTCCTTCCCCTCTGACACTGGGCAGAGAGCAGAACAGCGCGGGAGACTTGAAGATAAGGAGGAAATAGTCATGTCACTACAGAGTCAGGTAATTATGGTGGATCAGCTGATCTGCTACCAAGTTCGCTGCTAGCTTTATTGCTGTGCTAATTGCTGGAGGGCTGCCTTTCCGCACAGACTGCCAGTCTTCTCCTCCACCAGCAAGATTCTTTCTAAAGTCCTGCTCCATCCCTCCTCCCCTACTTGCATTGTGGCATCTAGAGCAGGGACTGTCCTTCAAAGTTCTCTGACCTCCTCTGCAATCAGTTTCTGTATGTACTGTACCTGAGAACACACTATGAAAGCTGTGGGGGAAGGGAAGTGAGAGATGGAGCATCTGCCTGACATGAAGAGTTCAGTTGTTCACTAAATGATTCCAGTGTTCCAGCCCAGGCTATGTTCACAGTAGGAGTTGGATTGTGTTCCCTATAGCAGCAGGAATGCAATGCAATAGACAGGTAAAACGACTCCACACTTCATCATCATGTTGCGTCGCATATTATTTAGTATTTATATAGTGCCGACATATTATGCAGCGCTGTACAGAGTAGTGTTGGGCGAACACCTAGATGTTCGGGTTCGCGAACGTTCGCCGAACATCGCCGCGATGTTCGGGTGTTCGCGCCGAACTCCGAACATAATGGAAGTCAATGGGGACCCGAACTTTCGTGCTTTGTAAAGCTTCCTTACATGCTACATACCTCAAATTAGCAGGGTATGTGCACCTTGGGAGTGGGTACAAGAGGAAAAAAATATTTGAAAAAGAGCTTATAGTTTTTGAGAAAATTGATTGTAAAGTTTCAAAGGAAAAACTGTCTTTTAAATGTGGAAAATGTCATGTTTCTTTGCACAGGTAACATGCTTTTTGTCGCCATGCAGTCATAAATGTAATACAGAGAAGAGGTTCCACGAAAAGGGACCGGTAACGCTAACCCAGCACCAGCAGCAGCACACGTGATTGAACAGGAGGAGGCGCAGGAGGAGAAGGCCACGCTTTTTGAGACGCAACCCAGGCCTTGCATGAGGACAAAAAGCGTGCGGATATAGCAATGCTTTTTGCCGCCATGCAGTCATAAATGTAATACAGATGAGAGGTTCCATAAACAGGGACCAGAAACGCTAACCCAGCAGCAGCAGACGTGATGGAACAGGAGGAGGCGCAGGAGGAGAAGGCCACGCTTTGAGACACAACAACCCAGGCCTTGCAGGAGGACAAGAAGCGTGCGGATAGCATGCTTTTTACCGCCATGCAGTCATAAATGTAATAAAGATGAGAGGTTCCATAAACAGGGACCGGCAACGCTAACCCAGCAGCAGCAGACGTGATGGAACAGGAGGAGGCGCAGGAGGAGAAGGCCACGCTTTGAGACACAACAACCCAGGCCTTGCATGAGGACAAGAAGCGTGCGGATAGCATGCTTTTTACCGCCATGCAGTCATAAATGTAATAAAGATGAGAGGTTCCATAAACAGGGACCGGCAACGCTAACCCAGCAGCAGCAGCAGCACACGTGATGGAATAGGAGGAGGCGCAGGAGGAGAAGGCCACGCTTTGAGACACAACAACCCAGGCCTTGCATGAGGACAAGAAGCGTGCGGATAGCATGCTTTTTACCGCCATGCAGTCATAAATGTAATAAAGATGAGAGGTTCCATAAACCGTAAACAGAATGCTATATAGTGTGGCTGAGCGAGCGGTGTACTACTATTCCCAGCAGACACAGAGTGGCAGTAAACAGAATGCTATATAGTGTGGCTGAGCGAGGTACACAGAGTGGCAGTAAACAGAATGCTATATAGTGTGGCTGAGCGAGCGGTGTACTACTATTCCCAGCAGACACAGAGTGGCAGTAAACAGAATGCTATATAGTGTGGCTGAGCGAGGTACACAGAGTGGCAGTAAACACAATGCTATATAGTGTGGCTGAGCGAGCGGTGTACTACTATTCCCAGCAGACACAGAGTGGCAGTAAACAGAATGCTATATAGTGTGACTGAGCGAGGTACACAGAGTGGCAGTAAACACAATGCTATATAGTGTGGCTGAGCGAGCGGTGTACTACTATTCCCAGCAGCGACACAATGACTGGGGGGACCCTGGCTAGCGTGGCTGGAGCGCGAACTACCCTGCCTGCCTACCCAAAGCTAAACCCACAGACAAATGCGCTAACCATTACGTCACTGTGCTGTATGTCGCATTACATACAGTGAAGCACAGCATCAATGAAAAGTATGCTTCTCTGTAACTGTTAAATGCATATAGTTTGTTACTTCTCCACTGTATTGCAACATACCCACCGCACTGTGAACGTAGCATAGGTAGTGCATTGCAGTTTGGTGAGCTGCGTTACAGAGCAGCTGTTATGAAGCATCCCAACACACCCATGTGACAGTAGCTTAAAGAAATTCAGAGATGAGTCAAGTGGACGTTTTTTTATTTACCCGGGGCTTCTTCCAGCCCCATAAGCATGGCTGTGTCCCTCGCCATCCTCCCGCAGTCCTCACAGAATCCTCCATTCAGCCGCAATCACCTCCTGGTATGCGGCTCAGTCGGACTCAGTCTGACTGAGTGACGTCAGCCGGGGCCTTCTGCGCTTACGTAGAAGGTCCGTGCATGTGCAGAAGGCCCCCGCTGATGTCACTGAGCCGTATACCAGAGACACCGGAGGCACTAAGTAGGCCGGTGAGGGTACATCCGTGCTTATGGGGCTGGAGGCCACTTGACTCAACTCTGAGTCTCTTTAAGCTGAATACTCACTTGAAGATGGATGGGGGAACTTCACAGCGACTAACGAGTTCCCCCGATCCATCTTCCTACCCAGATACGTGAACAGGAGATTAAACAATTGTGGTACTTTGTGTGGGAGTTATCAGGGATCTTAAACATCCAATCCATCGTGACGGTGTTGTCATTATTGTTGCACATTGTCAAACGTTGTTTGTGTAATCGTGCTCTTGTACCCATGTCGTGAGGTTGCCAAAACAATCGCTCATCGCAAGAAAAATCCATGCTCGCCAGAGAAAAATCTCACAGTGGGAGCGCGCCTTTACTGTATACTCCAGCCTTGTCACTCAGAGTGTACGAAAACTCTCTTTTGTTATAAAAGTGTGTTAACAATTCTGTGTGTGTGCTCTGTGCTGTGTTGTAAAAGTAATGTTTATTGTCTGTAATTTTAACTTTCAACACAACTACGGTAGGTTATTTTGGGATTAACTGCCGAATATATTATTAACTGCCGAATATATTATTGCAGATGTTGTTATGTGATCGGTAAAGCCCTGCAACTGTGAACTCTATAGAGGTGATTTCACTAGCAGCGCTGTGATCACTCTGCATGCAGCATTTTCAGAGCAATCGCATTGAATGGCTGCTGGGCCGAATCGTGATTGCTCTGGGAATCATGTTTAGGCCTCTTGCACACTATATGCGATTCTTTTTTTGTTTGTTTTTTTGTTGGGGTTTATTTTTTTTTTTTTTTATATACGATCCGATTTTTGATTCAGATTAAAAAAAAATGTAGCAGCATGCAGTACTTTTTTCATTAGAATCAAAAATCAGATCCAATAAAACATCGGAATCGCATTTAGTTTGCAAGAGGCCTAAAAAATCTATTTAGACTTGGGGGGTTGGGGCGGGTTGGAGAAAGTGGGGCCTAGGGCACTGAAAAGTACAAATCCGGCCCTGCTCTTAACCCTAACCTACAAAGCTCTCCACACTCTCTCTCCCTTGTATAGTATATAATAACAGCAGTGCGTATGTGTATATGGTCAGATCATATACAAGACGCTGAGTAAGAAATAACAATGAACAAGATTAACAGTACCAATCCATTCAACCTGACTTAATAATGGCTAAACCAATAATCTGCTTAGTTTCAGTACCTTTCGTTAATCAACTAGATTAAAATATGGATAATGTAGGACTGAACCCGCGATACTGACTAATGAAAGGGTGTACTAAACGTGCACAATTTTTTTTTTACTTTCAATTTTTATTAAAGATATCATCAACATTAGATACTACAGCCTTCAATGTAAGCTGAAGATATACAGTAGCGCAGCAATAGGGGGTGCAGAGGTTGCGGTCACACTGGGGTCCTGTGTTGGTAATAATCCCTTCTTCCAGTATCGATTGGGAGCACTTTGTACATGTACAATGCAATTTCCTGTCAGATATACCGTCGATCTGATGGGAAATTGCATTATGTGTGCTAGGCATTAAAGGGAACCGAGCCCCACTTTTTTCTGCAGTTTGTCCTTGTTTCTAATAGCTATAGGAACTGCCATCCCCCCCCCTTCTAGCTGCCCATTATTTATCCAGGAGAAGGTGTGAAGATAGCATCTGTGACTCCTGTAAACTCCTTGAAGCACAGTGTCCTATATCCCCCCATCCTCATTCATTGAAAGGTTATTTGTTTGCTAGTCTCTGCTAATGTGTGCAGTACAATAAGGACAGCAGTCCTTATCTGCCTAAAATGTCTGCGGTTGGGCAGGCCTAGGAACTAGGAGGAATTAGGATAGTAAAGACCTTTGCTAAACTTTTCAATGTCAAAAGAACGGTATGATTGAAGTTTTTTGAATAATGAGCCACATTGTTAGCATGCATATTAAATGTGCTATTGAGATGCCCTGGGTGCTAAAAATGGTGCTTGGTTCACTAGGGAAGATCCGCGCATCTAAAAAAAAACAAACTGCACTCACCTGGGGCTTCTTCCAGCTCCTGGCAGTCGATCGGTGCCCTCGGCGAAGCTCCTCTCCCTCCCGGCGTCCAGCGGTGAAGAAGCCGACCTCGCCAGGTCGGCTTCCGAGTCGGCTTCATGTGCGATCCACGGCGCGGGTCACGTGATGTACGTGACATCATCAGGTCTCTACTGCGCAGGTGCAGTCGTTCTGCGCCTGCGCAGTAGAGACCCGATGACGTCTCTACACCATGTGACCCCCCGCCGTGGAGTGCACAGAAGCCGACCTGGAAGCCGACCTGGCGAGGTCGGCTTCTTCACCGCTGGACGCCGGGAGGGAGAGGAGCTTCGCCGAAGGCACCGATCGACTGCCAGGAGCTGGAAGAAGCCCCAGGTGAGTGCAGTTTGTTTTTTTTAGTACCGTGAACCCTTTAACCTTTTCAGGACCGGCCACCTACCCCCCCTTAAGGACCAGGCATTTTGCGCGGGAAGGGGGTGCGCGCGTTTGGGGGGGGGGGGGGGTCAGGCGGCCGGTACCCGTCTGTGGCTGCCCGATTTGTGTGTCCCCCCCCATGGTGGCAGGTGCCCCCCCTTCTGCCCGCAGCCTTCACTTACCTTCCAGGTTCCAGCGATGAGCCGCACGGGACCCTCTTCTTCGGGCCGGCATCTCCGTTCTATCTGACGATCAGTTCCGGGTCGCAGCTTGATGACGTCATCAAGCCGGGACCCGGCGCTGACGTCAGACGGAGCGGAGATGCCGGCCAGAGCGGAGGGGGGCGCCGATGTCGCAGGATCGGCAGGGAGGTGAGTGGATCCTCTTCTTTCCCCCCCTGCCGCCAAGCTGTCAAACAGATCACTACGATCCGACGGCGATCGTAGTGATCACGTGATCAGCAGCCATACGCGATGGCTGCTGATCACTCGGGGGAGATGTCGGCTGTCATATGACAGCTTAATCTCCCCCTCCGGGTGCGTACGATCGCGTCGGGAGCGGAAACTGCGGGCTGGCGTAGATCCTACGCTGCATCAGGCTAGAACAGCCATAAGTGCGGCGTAGAATCTCATAGAGGCGGTCCCGAAAAGGTTAAAGGATCACTATCGTGAAAAATTGTAAAAATAAAAATACATATTTATAAGAAGTGCATTTCTCCCAGAGTAAAATACATCATAAATTACTTTTCTCATATGTTGCTGTGACTTACAGTAGGTAGTAAAAATCTGACAGGTTTTGGACTAGTCCATCTCCTCATGAGTTATTTTCAGTATTTTCTTTAATCTTTACTAATGAACCCCCTGAAAGTGATCTATGTAAGGATGTTGACCGGCTTCTCTACCTGCTTGCATGCTATTTTGGCAGTTGAACTATTCAGTAAGTGCTTTTGAAAATAAAGAAAACACTAAGAATCCCCCATAAGTAGATGGACTAGTCTGATATGTCAGCTGCTGAAATACGATCAATGCTGTGCTCACATGGATTTACAAGGCAAGCTAGAAAGTGCAGTTCCTAATTTACTCTTTTTTTCTACTTTATTTACTATATAAAATTCACTGAAATCAAAATGTAGACAGTACAATACATGTGTTATATAAGTAAAACAAGTATGTATCTCCTTATATATGTGTTTTTTTTTCCTGGGATAGTATGGCTGATCCTGCTGCTTTAAGGAAAATTAACGGTGGTGAAGAAATACAGAAAGCATATTTGGAAAGAGCAAACTACACCTATATCATACATCCCAATATTTTCAAATAAGAAAGAGGGACACTTAAAGAGGAACTCCAGTGAAAATAATGTAATAAAAAGTGCTTCATTTTTACAACAATTATGAATGAATGATTTAGTCAGTGTTTGCCCATTGTAAAATCTTTTAAATCCCTGATTTATATTCTGACATTTATTACATGGTGAAATTTTTACTGCTGGCAGGAGATGTAGCTGCTGCTTGCTGTTTTGGCAGTTGGAAACAACTGTAAACAGCTATTTCCCACAATGCAACAAGGTTCACAGACAGGAAACTGCCAAGAGTACGTACTCAGAATTTCTTTGTGGGAGGGGTTTCACCACAATATCAGCCATTCAGCGCCCCCTGATGGTCTGTTTGTGAGAAGGAATAGATTTCTCATGTAAAAGGTGATATCAGCTACTGATTGGGATAAAGTTCAATTCTTGGTCGGAGTTTCTCTTTAAGCAACACCCCTAAGCACTTCCCACCCCATTAAGGAAATATGTAGTTTGACCATTCAGACCACACAGGTCCTTTCTAGCATGGCTCACTTCCCTTCACATAAACATTTGACAATAAGAAATATAAAGAAATATATCAATTTCATTTCAAGGGTGTTTATTGTGTAAGAAATAAAGTTCACAATAACAACATAAAATGCCTGCAATATAGATCCCCCATTGGGGAGTAATACAAACCATTATATTCAAAACACTCAGTGTAGAATTAAGAAAAAACAAAAAGAAACTTTATTTCCTACAGCTTTGAAAAAAAAAAACAAAAAACAATATATTGCAGGTGAAAATCACCGCAAATTTAAAAAAAAAAATAAGGGGAGGGGGGGGGGAGAGGAGGGTTAGGGATACAAGGAGATCCCATGGGTGGGAATACCACATCATGCCAATGGGATGCTTCCAGGGGAAAAAGGAGGGGAAGAGGGGAAAGAAGGTAGGGATGGGGAAGGGTATATGAACTGGGGAAAACATAACATTTTCAGTATTTACAACATATTCGTCAGAAGGCTTTAAAGAGAACCCGAGGTGGGATTTAATTATGTTAGTGGGGCACAGAGGCTGGTTGTGCACACTAACACCAGCCTCTGTTGCCCCATGGTGTGCCTCCAAGACCCCCCTGCGCGCCGCTATACCCCCCGCAGTGCTGACGACACGCAGCGTGTCACCAGCACAATGTTTACCTCTCGCCTGTCTGTTAGCGCCGCTCCCCCGCCTCCTCCGTATCGGCGCTACCTGCCCGCGTCACTTCCCTCCAATCAGCGGGAGGGAAGGGACGCGGACGGGTAGCGCCGATACGGAGGAGGCGGGGGAGCGGCGCTAACAGACAGGCGAGAGGTAAACATTGTGCTGGCGACACGCTGCGTGTTAATGAGCAATCCACGAGGTACCATCATCTCAACAAGTCCTAAATGTATATCAAGAGAACGCTAGCAAGGGTAAGGATGGGAATAAAGGTTAGAGGGAATTAAACACATTATGTAGAAAAACATATAGAAATACATATATTTACATAGATCTGCACTTGAGTCTTGAAAGAGGGACAAATGAAGAAAGTCAAAGGGATTGGGTTCCCAAAGAGGGACTGCCCCTTTGAAAAAAGGGACAGACTAGTTGACAGCTATGCTGATACACTGTAGAATCCAGTGGGGGTCACTTTCACTGATGTACACAACACAAGTGGAACTTCAATTAAATGATGGTCGTTCCCTTACATGTCAAAATTCCCAGTGCACTGATCAGTTTCTATCAGACTCGGGAACTGTTGTCTCTTCCCCTTGACTCATTTTGTATTAGCAAACAGTAAATTCGGGCGCCTGAGGCTAGTGGACAAATCGGGCACCGCCATTCACTCCTATAATAAATATCGTTTAATGGGCGCCCGATAGGAAAAAAGGGCGCCGGAGAAAACTAACGTTTTAAAAGCGGCGCCCGGAGAATTAATGTTTTATTACTGTTTCTCATGATTACACATTATTTAATGATTTATACATTTTTAAATATTATTTTTAAACGAAAAACAGTACAATATTTTTTCCAAAACATTATTTTTAAACGAAAAACAGTACTTTTTTTTTTTTTTTTTTTTTTTTTTTACATTATTTTTAAACGAAAAAACCAACAGGGGGGTCTTAGGTTTAGGCACCAACAGGGGGGTCTTAGGTTTAGGCACCAACAGGGGGTTTTAGGTTTAGGCACCAACAGGGGGGTCTTAGGTTTAGGCACCAACAGGGGGGTCTTAGGTTTAGGCACCAACAGGGGGTTTTAGGTTTAGGCACCAACAGGGGGGTCTTAGGTTTAGGCACTAACAGGGGGGTCTTAGGTTTAGGCACCAACAGGGGGGTCTTAGGTTTAGGCACTAACAGGGGGGTCTAGGGGTTAGGGGTAGGTACAGGGAGGGTTACTTAGTAATTTTTTTTTAAACGTTATTATACGTTTCACTATTTAAACGAAAGATTAACGTTTTTACAATTGCCGATTTAATACACATTATTTAATGATTTATAACTTTAAAAAACATTAATTTTAAACGAAATACAGTACAATACAATTTTAAACGTTATCCATGCTTATCGTTAAAAACCCGGCGCCCTTTTTTCCCAGCGCCCCTTTTTAACGTACGCGGCTACGTTTGCTGTGATCGACACAACCTTCAGAATCTTATTGATTTGGTCCTTCTATTGATCGTGCAGAACTTGAGGAAGTATCTGAAGTCAAAGCTGTACCTTTAATGGAGTTGAAATTCAATATTGTACAGATGCTTCTTAATATAGCACAGCCCCGTGCCTCCATTTACCAGTAAATAATTACTATCATGACTTAGGGGTCACGGCCTGACAAATATGTCCTATAGAAAAGAGTCAGGGAAATGATGGTGCTGATATGGCAAAGATGTAGTGGCCTAGCATGATGGGTGTGGATTAACAAACGGGTATGGCTGATTGGCTAAGGCCTGGTTGCCACTACAGGTTTGCATGCACATTTTCCCATGTAAAAAACAAACAAACAAACAAACAAGCAAAATTTTGTAAGTGCCGAGCTTGTGACAACTTCCTCTTCCCTTGCTTACTTTGTAAATGTACGCAAAATGTCTCATTTCTCTTGCAAAGTCAATGAGAATCATTATACACATTACATAAGCTAACACACACGGCATGCAAAAAAAAAAATGTGACAGCCTGTCACATTTGCCTGTGGTGGAAATGAGGCTTAAAGGACAACTGAAGGAAGAGGGATATGGAGGCTGCCATATTTATTTCCTTTTAACCTCCTTGCCGGTTATCCCGAGCTGAGCTCGGGTAACTCGCGCAGGAGGATTGCTCTGGCTCTGCTGGGCCGATTTTCGCAATTTTTTTTCCCTACACGCAGCTAGCACTTTGCTAGCTGCGTGTAGTACGTGATCGCCGCCGCTACCCGCCGATTCACCGCTACCCGCCCCTCTGAGCCGGCCTTCCCCCCATACCCCTGCGCAGCCTGGCCAATCAGCGCCAGGCAGCGCTGAGGGGTGGATCGGGATTCCCTCTGACGTCCCGACGTCCATGACGTCGGTGACGTCATCCTGCCCCGTCGCCATGGCGATGGGGGAAGCCTTGCAGGAAATCCCGTTCTGAACGGGATTTCCTGCTTGCAAAGATCGACGGCGGCGATCGAAGTAGGTAGGGGGATGCCGCTCGTCAGCTAGGCTAGCTACATGAATTTAAAAAAAAAATTTTTTAAAAAGTGCTGCACCGCCCCCTTGCCGAGATAATTGGAACGGCAAGGGGGTTAAGCAATACCAGTTACCTGGCTGTCCTGCTGATCCTCTGCCTCTAATACATTTAGCCATAGCCCCTGAACAAGCATGCAGCAGATCAGGTGTTTCTGACATTATTGTCAGATCTGACACGATTAGCTGCATGTTTGCTTCTGGTGTGATTATTATTATTATTGATTTATATAGCGCCAGCATCTTCTGTGATTCAGACAGTGCTGCAGCTAAATAGATCAGCATGGCTGCCAGGCAACTGCTATTGTTTAAAATAAAATAAATATGGCAGCCTCCATATTCTTCTCACTTCAGTTTTCCTTAAACTGTATGTTTAGGTAAACATTTTTTTATTGAATTAAGAGTAATTCATATCAAGTCTAAAAGTGTCAGCTATGCAATAAAAGAACATATAGTTCTAAATGGGTGAAAAAATATAACCTGTGATAAGAGTACAGTTCAGTTTACAAATATTTGATTAGCAGGTCAAGAAATAATGGTACACAACTTTGATCAGCAAAATGCAACTTCCATCTAGACCAGGCATGTCAATCTCCAGCCTGTGGGCCAAATCTAGCCTCAGAGCCTTCACATTTGCCCCCCAATAGGTATTACCACTTTGCATTATGTTTATCCCACTGTAGACCACCAGGGAAGCTATATTGGAGGCTTAGCCTCAGCTCACCAGGGAAGCCGTACAAGGGAAGGATGAGGAAAGCACTAGACACCAGGGAGATGTATAAGGGAGGGAGGGGACAACTAGACACCAAAGAACTGTATAGGGGAGGGATTTGGGGTCCTTGGCATCAATAATTTGTATTTTCCCATGAAATGAAACAAATCTGATTCACTGTTTGTGGCTCTGTCCCCTTTTCTGAATTTGATCCCCAGTGACCCAATGACCAACTGTACCAGGTGTGAGGCTTGTGCCATTAACAGTGCAAGAATGTCAGCAATTGTAATATTCTCCTTGAAAAGCGACATGTGATTTTTGATTGGCATTTTTAGGTTCCACCCACTTTTCTGAACATTAATCCCAGTCACCCAGTAACTAGCTATGCTAAGTTTGAGAACCCATTAACAGTGAAGAAGGGCTGCAGTTTAAAATTTCCCAGAAAAATCTGTTTTTAACTCCACCCACTTTTTGTAACCTGGACACACAGTCACTACACAATGACCAAGTTTGTGAGCTTTTGGGTTCCTGGCATCAAAATTATGGTAATGGAAGCAGTTTATCCAGCAAAGAAATCTGGCTGTTTTTGGCTCCGCCCCTTTACTGAATTTGAACCCCAGACACTTAACGACCGACTGTTGCAGGTTTGAGGCCTCTGCCATTAACAGTGTAAGAATGGCTGCAGTTGCAATATTCCCCTTGAAAATCAAAAGGTGAATTTTGATTGGCTGCTGTAGGCTCCACCCACTTTCCTGAATATTAGTCCCAGTCACCCAGTGGCCAACTGTGTCACGTTTGAGAACCCTGCCAATAACAGAATGGCTGAAATCAATCTAACAAATCTGATTGGCTGTTTGTGGCTCCACCCCTTTAGTGAATTTGGACCCCAGTCATCCAATGACTGACTGTATCAGGTTTGAGGCCTCTGCCTTTAACAGTGTAAGAATGGTAGCAATGTGAATATTCCCCTTGAAAATCAATAGGTAAATTTTGATTGGCTGTTGTAGGCTCCTACCACATTTCAGAATATTCATCCTAGTCACCCAGTGGCCAATTGTGTAAAGTTTGGGAACCCTGCCATGTTAAAAATGTAGTTGTTGGCACCGCCCACTTTTTCTAACCTTGAGGCCTGGAACCCACTGCAAACCGCAAACGCTAAACGCAACCGCTAGCGTTTTGTCTGAGCGGTTTGCAAGCGGATTCATGCGCGTTTTTGGTCGTGTTTTGCAACATTGTATTTTTTTCCCCAGCGGGTGCCTAGCGTTTTGCGTTTTGCGTTTTTATCCTGATTGGTCCTGTGAATTATTTTTCATTTTGTTACAGTGTGCTGAACCGCAAAACGCTAGCAAAACCGCTCAGTTTAGGTTTTGCTGAGCGTTTCTGCTAGCGTTTCAATACTTTGCATTGAAGCGCTAACGCTCCCAAAATGCTGCATGTCCTGCGTTTGCGTTTCTGAGAAACGCAAACGCTCCTGTGGAAGTTGCCCCATCCATTAACATTAGCCCAGCGTTTTGGCAAACTGCTAGCGTATCGCAGTGCTGCCAAAACGCTGCCAAAAGCGCTCCTGTGGGTTCCAGCCCTCACATACAGTCACTCAATTATCAAGTTTTTTCAGCTTTGGGGTCCTTGGTATCAATACTTTGTATATTCCCATTGAAAAATAAACAAATCTGGCTGTTTGTGGCTCCGCCCCCCTTTTTGAGTTTGGGCCCTAGTCACCCAGTGACCAACTGTACCAGGTTTGAGGCATCTGCTTTTAACAGTATATGAGAATGGTAGCAGCTTAAACATTCCCTTTGAAAATCAAAAGGTGAATTTTTATTGGCTGTTGTAGGCTCCACCCACCTTCCAAAATCTTAACCTCAGTTACCCAATGACCAACTGTGCAACGTTTGAGAACCCTGCCATTAACAATGTAAGAATGGCTGCAGTTTATATTTTCCCAGTAAAAGCTGTTTTTGGCTCCACCCACTTTTTGTGACCTTGACACACAGTCACTCAATGACCACGTTTGTGAGCTTTCAGGTTCCTGGCATCAAAAATGTGTGAATGGAAGCAGTTTATTCACCAAGGAAATCGGATTGGCTGTATGTGGCCCCGCCCCTTTAGTGAATTTGGACCCCAGTCACCCAATGACGACTGTAGCAAGTTTAAAGAGAATCTGTATTGTTAAAATCGCACAAAAGTAAACATACCAGTGCGTTAGGGGACATCTCCTATTACCCTCTGTCACAATTTCGCCGCTCCTCGCCGCATTAAAAGTGGTTAAAAACAGTTTTAAAAAGTTTGTTTATAAACAAACAAAATGGCTACCAAAACAGGAAGTAGGTTGATGTACAGTATGTCCACACATAGAAAATACATCCATACACAAGCAGGCTGTACACACCCTTCCTTTTGAATCTCAAGAGATCATTTGTGTGTTTCTTTCCCCCTGCAGCTATCTTCCACTGAAGTGTCAGGCTGTTTCTTCCAGCAGAGTGCAGACAGCTCTGCCTGTATGTAATTCCTCAGTATGTGAAAGCCCAGCCAGCTCAGAGGAGGATTTATCCAGCTTGTAAAAGATAAGAGAGAAGAGAGAAGCTGCCCTAATCTAAATAATACACAGGCAGTGTGCAGAGAGGGGCCTGGAGGGGGGAGATGCATCACAGAACCACAACACTGAAGAACTTGGCAGCCTTCCAGACACAGGCTGACAAGTCTGACAAGAGAGAGATAAGTTGATTTATTACAGAGATGGTGATAGTAAAACGTGCTGCAGTAAGCCAGAGCACATTAGAATAGCTTTTGGAACTTGTAGGATGATAAAAAACAGGATGCAATTTTTGTTACGGAGTCTCTTTAAAGCCTCTGCCATTAACAGTGTAAGAATGGCAGCAGTTTAAATATTCCCCTTGAAAATCAATAGGTGAATTTTGATTGGCTGTTGTAGGCTCCACTCATTTTCTTGAATCTTAATCCCAGTCACCCAGTGACCAACTGTGTCAAGTTTGAGAACCCTGCAATTAACAGTCTAAGAATGGCTGCAGTTTACATTTTCCCATTTAAAATGAACGGCTGAAATTTGATTGGTTGTTTTATGCTCCTCCCACTTTTCCTGGATTTGTAACCTCGGCCACCAAGTGACCACCTGTGCCAAGTGTGGGGACTGTGGCTTGATTACTGTGAGAATGGCAGCCTTTTACATTTTTTCCATTGACTTGAATGGGTGAAATCTGATTTGCTGTTTGTAGCTCCGCCCAGGTGTGCAGGGGGGACGCGAGACCCCCAGAACCTATCATCCCAGGTAGTAAGGGATTTGTGTACCAAGTTTCGTTCAAATCGGTCAAGCCGTTTTCAAGTGATCGCGGCACATACATACACACACACATACATACACACATCCGATTTTCTATATATAGATTAAAATCTTCTAATGAGTTGTTCCTGAGCTGTGTGTGTGCCTGGAGCAAAGACCGTTTCTCAGAAAGAGTTTTTTACTTGTTACACACAAGGGGCTCGATTCACTAATCCGTGATAATTTAAATATCACACCTTCTCAAAGATATCACACCTTATCAAAGTTAAAACGCCTTATGAGAGTAGCATAGCGAGTGCTACGAAACCGCAGGGGCTCAGGGCAGGACGAGTGCCATTGCCAATTAGCAGGCATAAGTTTGTAGTGCTCGCTGTGCTACTCTGATAAGGTGTGTTAATGCTGATAAGGTATGATATATTTGATAAGGAGTGATATCTTTGATATGGTGTGATATTTGAGTTATCACGGTTTAGTAAATCAAGCTCATTGTATCTACATTGGAATGTAAACAACGATACTGTTATCTCCAGTGTGGATGCGGATTGAAGCTGAATAGCAGGACAATGTGCTTTTGTTTAACCATTTCAGTGATGTTCTGCTTAAACAAATTCAGGGATAGTGGGTTTAAAGCTGTGAGGAATCTTTTAGAGCTAAGTAAAGCGCGGCAGAATATGTTGGCGCTATATAAATAAATAATAATAATAATAATAATAAGTAGAAATGCTGACTTTCAGACCACTTTAAGGTTCTCTAACCAAGGGCAAGCAGGACTATTTTATCAATCATTCAAGGGGTGATTTTGACCCCCTTTTTTGTCCTGACCCGAAATTTGCCCTTTAAAAAGTATATTTCTGATTCATAACTAGCTCATGCAACACTACACAGGTGCAGTGACTGAAATAAAAGAACATAGAGATCCATTTCCCCACTAGGTGGCAGTACAGAGTGGTTAACATGACAATAGTTGATTAACAAATGCACACAGATTTATGATTTTCCCATTAAGGAGAAAATAAACCTGACACCCAACAGTGAGTTGGCAAATATTTGCATGAATGGATATTAACAGAAATTTAGGATGCTCCGTTTTCCCTGGAGCCAGAAGGAAATGACTGAACAAGAGATCTTTAAAGTACATTACTCTGACAGGGCTCATCCATAATGTCTCCACTTGAGGCTGCCTCTTGCTGCTTGGCTTGTACACCGGAAATAAAATGTCTTTGAAGCATTTCATAAAGGGGAGCTCCACCTTTAAGCACAATTATAAAAATATTACAATATATGTAACCATATACAGATAAGAAGTGCATTTCTTCCAGAGTAAAATGAGCCACGAATTACTTCTCTCCTATGTTGCTGTCACTTACAGTAGGTAGTAGAAATCGGACAGAACCGACAGGTTTTGGACAAGCCAATCTCCTAATGGGGGGTTCTCAGGGTTTTCTTTATTTTCAAAAGCATTTAGTGAATGGCAGTTGCTCTGGCCAACTGCTGTCAAAAAATTGTGCAGCGAGCAGGAAGGCTGTCCAGCATCTTTGTATAAATCCTTTTCAGGGAGTGGAAAAAGGGTGTAGTGTAAACACTAGAACAATAAAAACACAGAGACAATGAGAGCCCAAATAGTGCAGTACGTCAAAAAATTGTGAGTGGAAATCAAAAGTAGGTAAGTATACTCACAAAAGGGGGTTGTACAAGGGGCAACTGACCACTTCAGGCAGGTGGAGTGTACAAACCCGACTCCACTCGGGTATACCAGGGGTCCTGGAAATGGTCACTCTCTTGGAAAAAGGAAGCTTGCACTCTTACGCACCCATTTGGTGGTGTAAACCACTCGGGGTCAGATGTAAGGAGACTCCCCTCAAACCAAAAAACAAAAGGGGTAAAGAGGTGCCCAATGTATATAAAATGCTCTAAAAACAATCAAATTTAAAAAAAAAATGAGGTGGCTTACCTCAAAGATGACAATTTCATACAAGAGGAATTTGTTTAATGGTATACAAAGCACAGGCAACATGTTTCGTTTGATCTAGCCCACTTCATCAGGTCAAATAAAGTGCCACTGCTAACCGAAAGCCGTGTTGGGGGCACCTCCCCTTTTCTTTTCAGGGAGTGTCTTTATAAAGAATAAAGGCCATGCTGAGAATCCCCTATGGAGAGATGGACTAGCCCAAAACCTGTCGGTGATGTCAGATTTCTAATACTTACTGTAAGTGACAGCAACATAGGATAAAAGTAATGTATGGTTCATCTTATGGTGGCCATGCATGGTACAATATAAACGTTAGATTATCCCGTTTATTCGATCTAAATGATCAAATTGAATGAAAGTTGAAAATATTTTATTTTTTTTTATCAAGAAATTTAAACGATTATCCCGTTTTTTCGAGAAAAATCAGATCGGACATGCTGGAAAAATCTTTATATTCGATCTAACGGAATAATCAAACTAATGGTGGCCATACACGGTACAATAAAAATGTTCGATTTTCCCGTTTATTCAATCTAAGTGATCGAATTGAATGAAAGTTGAAAATATTTTTTTTTTCGATCAAGAAATTCGAACGATTATCCCGTTTTTTCGGGAAAAATGATCGGACATGCTGGAAAAATCTTGATATTCGATCCAACGGAATAATCGAACTAAATTATCTAATTGAAAAATTGTACCATGTATGGCCACCTTAAGGTGCCCATACATGGTACAATTTTTAATTTTTTTTTCGATTAGATAATTTAGTTTGATTATTCTGTTAGATCGAATATAAAAATTTTTCCAGCATGTCCAATCTGATTTTTCTCGAAAAAACGGGATAATCGTTCGAATTTCTTGATCGAAAAAAAAATATTTACAACTTTCATTCGATTCGATCATTTAGATCAAAAAAACGGGATAATCGAACATTTTTATTGTACCATGTATGGCCACCAATTATCTTATCGAAAAAAATTCTTATTTGTAGGTGTTTTAAAGTTAAAGATTTTCGCGACAATGGTTTCTTATAGTGAACCTACAGCAGGGAAAAAAGTAAGAGTTAAGGTGGCCATACATGGTACAATTTTTCAATTAGATAATTTAGTTCGATTTTTCCGTTAGATCGAATATAAAGATTTTTCCAGCATGTCCGATCATTTTTCTCGAAAAAACGGGATAATCGTTCTAATTTCTTGATTGGAAAAAAAAATATTTTCAACTTTCATTCAATTCGATCATTTAGATCGAATAAACGGGAAAATCGAGCATTTTTATTGTACCCTGTATGGCCACCATTAGATACATACCTCTGTAGAGGAAAGCCTCTGGATACTGCCTTCCTCTATACTCCAGGAGCCCAGCGATCCAGCACTGGGACCCTCTAAGCCAGGGCTGTCAAACTTAAATTCAAAGTGGGCTGAAATTGAGCTCTGGGACTAAGTTGTGGACCACCCTCAATGTCCAGCGGTCACCTCCCTCCCTTATAAAGTTCCCTGGTGTCTATTGGTCTCCCCCCTTCCCTATACAGTCCCCTGGTGTCTAATACCTTTTTCCTACCCTATACAGTTCCCTAGGGTCTAGTGGTCCCCTCACTTCCCATTTACAGTTCCATGGTGTCTAGTGGTCCCCCTTCCTCCCCATATACAGTTCCCTGGTGTCTAGTGGTCCCCTCCCCTATACAGTTCCCTGGTGTCTAGTGCCCCCCCCTCCTTCCCCTAAACAGTTCCCTGGTGTCTAATGGCCCCCCATCCCACCCCTAAACAGTTCCTTGGTGTGTAGTCACACCCCCTCCCTCCCCTATACAGTTCCCTGGTGTTCCTCTGCCTCTAATACTTTTATCCAGAGACCCTGAACAAGCATGCAGTGGATCAGGTGTTTCTGGTGTTATTCAGACACTACTGCAGCCAAATAGACCAGCAGGGCTGCCGGGTAACTGGTATTGTTTAAAAGGAAATAAATATGGCAGCCTCCGTATACCTCTTACTTCAGTTCCCGTTTAAGATCATTTTGAAAAATTGTGCAACAGCATCAACAATCTACGTTTATATCAATTTTATAATAAAAAAAAAAAGAATTTGCATTAAAAAGAGGAGGCCATTTATTGTAAGATATATGTGACTGAAAAGTTAAAACCAGCTTTTTTCCCAGCTGCCATAAACTTGTTAAATTTTGAATCTTTTCAAATAGTTTAAATATCTGAAATACCTGTCATACTTGTATAATTCTTCTATTTCTACCATTGTTAATATCACTATGTTCCTTATATGCACTGTGGAGCTGTCATTAAAAGTAATCTCGTTGTGTTACAAAATGACAATAAAGTGCTTGAGTCTTGAATCCGTCCTCCTAGGCTCCTGTTAGTGGGTGAATTCAAGCAGAGAAAGACGAGAGTCTATAGAGAGCAGTGCTGGGGCTATAGCTGGCCAGATGCGCAGCATTAAACAAGGGATGACCATTGAGTGTGAGGGACTAGAGACAAGCCAAGTCCGCGTCTCTGGTTAGTAGCGGAAGCCTCTTAACCACTGAAGTGTCTGAATGAAGGCGAGCCGAGACAGACAGTGATGAATCAGCTGCTGTGTCAGCAGAACACAAAAAGGCAATTAAGAGTCTTAATTAATTGAATACTTTTTTTTTTGTTTTCAATTTTTTAGGGATTAAATTTGCACTTGAGTGAATTTGATCCAACAGCGTTTAAAGATAACCTGTAACAAAAAAAACAAAAAAAAAACTATAAAAACCGAACCCTGGGGTATACTTACCTTGGGAGGGGGAAGCATCTGGATCCTAATGAGGCTTTCCAGATACTCCTCTGCGCTGACTTCCCCTCGCAGAAGCTGTAGCGCCTACAATATTTACCTTCCCTGGTTCCAGCGCGGGCGCAGTAGCGGCTTTCCATCAAACTCAGGTGAAAATAGGACCTGATGGGGCTCAGCTATTTCTGCCTGAACCTGATCAGAAAGCCCCTACTGTGTTGGTTCGTGGTAGGTAAATATTTACCTTGCTGGTGTTCGGGGGCTGCCAGGGACGGAGGAGGACAGGGAAAGCCTCATTAGAATTCTGAGGTTAATTCCCCCCGCCGCCTGGGTAAGTACCCTCCAGGGGATTTATTTTTTCTTAGTACATATTTCCTTTAAAATGCAGGCTGAACTCTCCCCAGAGCATCCTGGGAGACCAGGTATAATTTGTACTAACAGAGTTAAGAAAAAGTGGGGTGGAAGGCTGGGCATCCCTAAACACATGCTGCAATTGAATGGTTAATCGCACAGGCATACACCGCCTCTATTAGACTGAAAAATGCATGCCCTGCATCCAAGACAAGTGCTAACATTTATTACACTAGGGGAAACTTTAGCTTCCAATATGGTTTGCATGCAAATTATAATGTACTAGACACTTGCGCCACGGTGAGGCAAACCTCCGGGCAAGTGACCTAACCTAAATTTAAAACCTTGGGAGCAGCTAAGCAGAAAAAAATGTGTAACTTACATTTGGTAGAACAGCGAGGAGAACGCCAGCGCATACCACTAAGGCTGCATCTGAAATGACCACCAGTGTGTAGCACCTATATAGACTTTCTACACACTTCGCCTTCAATTCAGATGCAAATCATATGCAAATCTGCTACTACTTATCATGCAAACAGGAAACTCAGGAGGAGGGGCTGGGAGCAGCTAACCTGACAGTTACATAGTTACAAAGTTAAGGAAAGGTGGGGGGGAAAGGCTGCGCATCCCTAAACACATGTTGCAATTGAATGGTTAATCGCACAGGCATACACCGCCTCTGTTAGACTGAAAAATGCATGCCCTGCATCCAAGACAAGTGCTAACATTTATTACAGTAGGGGGAACTTTAGCTTCCAATATGGTTTGCATGCAAATTATGTACTAGACACTTGCGCCACGGTGAGGCAAACCTCCGGGCAAGTAACCTAACCTAAATTTAAAAGCTTGGGAGCAGCGAAGCAAAAGCTGCATCTGAAATGACAACCAGCTCATGTGTGCAGCACCTCTGATAGGCTTTCTGCACACTTCGCCTTCAATTCAGATGCAAAGTTCGATTCAGAAGCAAAAGTTCCCCCTAGTGTAAGAAATGTTAGCACTTGTTTTGGATGCAGGGCATGCATTTTTCAGCCTAATAGAGGCGGTGTATGCCTATACGATTAACCATTCAATTGCAGCATGTGTTTAGGGATGCACAGCCTTCCCCCCACTTTTTCTTAACTCTGCAAGTATATAACTATCAGGTTAGCTGCTCCCAGACCCTCCTCCTGAGTTTCCTGTTTGCATGATAAGTAGTAGCAGTTTTGCATATGATTTGCATCTGAATTGAATGCGAAGTGTGCAGAAAGCCTATTAGAGGTGCTGCACACATGAGCTGGTTGTCATTTCAGATGCAGCCTTAGTGGTATGCGCTGGCCCTCTCCTCGCCATAATTTGTACTAGCTTTGGGAATTCTCAGTAAACAATCATTCTGCAGAGATCACCTGACAGGACCGAAAATGTTGCCACTTGTGATACATTTCAAAATATAAATTGTGGTATATATATATTATATATATATATATATATATATATATATATATATATATATATATATATATATATATATATATATATATAATTTTATTCATTACATTATTTTCACTACAGTTTCTCCTTTAAAGCGGTATAAAACCCTGACATAATATTCAATTAAAACATGTTTTCCTACTTTTTATATGCCATACAGTTATCATATTTGCTTTTGTGCATTATTATTATTATTCATTTAGAAAACATACGTTCCGAAAGTACACTTTTTTTTGCTCTGAAAACTGACTTTGCATTTTATTCATAACTGCTTTATTCATCTTCTAACTTAAGGGTCCCATACACCTAATGATTTTCCCGCCGATGTACAGTCAGCAGATTCGATCACTGTGATCGAATCTGCTGTGAAATCGTTGCACAAATGCTGACAGAACGATCGATTTCCGTCCAAAATCAATCATTCCCGTCAATCCGTCCGTGCGGAAGATTTTGCTCGATCGCTGGCGGGTAGGGAGTGCGTCGATAGCGTTGATCGAATGTCCGACGACCAACGCTACCAGCAATAAATTACTTGCTACGGCCGGCGGGACTCCCCCAGTCTCCGCTGTCTTCTTCTCCGCACTGGGCTCCAGGTCCGGCTGGCTTGGCTTCACTGAACTTCCTGTCCCGGCAGGAAGTTTAACCACTTCACCACTGAGAGGTGTTACCCCTTGAACACCAGAGCAATTTTTACCTTTCAGCGCTCCTTCCATTCATTCGTCTATAACTTTATTATTACTTATCACAATGAAATGAACTACCTCTTGTTTTTTTCGCCACCAATTAGGCTTTCTTTAGGTGGGACATTATGCCAAGAATTATTTTATTCTAAATGTGTTTTAATGGGAAAATAGGAAAAAATGTGGGAAAAAAATATTATTTAAATAATGCATGCTACTGTAATTAAAACCCATGAAATATATTTGCCCATTTGTCCCAGTTATAAAACCGTTTCAATTATGTCCCTATCACAATGTTTGGTGCCAATATTTTATTTGGAAATAAAGGTGCATTTTTTTCAGTTTTGCATCCATCCCTAATTACAAGCCAGTAGTTTATAAAGTAACAGTGTTATACCCTCTTGACATAAATATTTAAAAAGTTCAGTCCTTGAGGGCCCTTTCACACCAGAGGCTAGTTTCGGCGTTTTACAGCCCAGACCATAGTTGGCGGTTTCCAAGGTAAAATAAAAGTCCATAGAATTTCATTTTACCTTTCACACCTAAAGCAGCTTTTTTGGGCGTTGCGTTTTGAAGCTCCCCGGAGCTTTTTCAGGGCTGTTTACAGCCGAAGTTGGCTGTTGGCGTTTCAATGATAGTCAATGGAAAACGCCAACTTCAGCGTTTTCAAAGTGTTTTCAAAGCGTTTTACAGCTGACTTGTTCAATTATTTTTATAGGAAAAAAAAAGGATGTTTTCATATGAGCTGTACAACGCTTTGAAAACGCTTTGAAAATGCTATGTATTGGCGTTAAGCAAAAGGCTGAGTTTCAGCCTTTTCTACCGCAGCCTCTAGTGTGAAAGAGCCCTGAGGTAACTATTTGTTTTTTTTTTTTATTGTATTTTTTTTTTAATTACAAAAAAAAAAATCGGGGAGTGTGGGAGGTAATGAGTTAATTTATTGTGTAAAACTATTGTATTTGTATATGTAAAATGCTTTAGGGTGTAGTTTTACTATTTGGCCACAAGATGGCCACAGTGAGTTTGTTTACATGCGACCTGTAAGCGTCCGGAAGGAGGCTTACAGGAAGCAGTACGAGGCTGGGAAAATCACAATGATCGCGCTGTTTCTAATAGAAGCAGCGGATCATTGCGGGGGCTTAGATCAACGAACGGGAATGGATTTTCCCGTTTATTGATCTCCGGGTGAGCAGGCGGCAACGTGCACGAGCGGCGGAAGCGCGGACAGCGGCGGTAGCGCGGAAGGTACGGACTTTTCCGTCCCTTGTTTTTTTAGGGGGGAGAAAAGGGACGGAGAAATTCGTACCGCAGGGGGTAAAGTGGTTAAACAGTAGAGCGCCCTCTACTGTTTAAACTTCCCCCGGCAGGAAGTTCAGTGAAGCCAAGCCAGCCGGACCCGGAGACCAGCGTGGAGAAGAAGACAGCGGAGACCGGGGGAGTCACGCCGGCCAGAGCAGGTAATGTATGCAGGGGGTGGTGGCAGCGGGAGCTTCACAGATTGTGATCGGTTTCATGCTGAAATTGATTCACAATCTGTTTGCAGTAAAGGCAGCCATACAATCCCTCTCTGATCAGATTCGATCAGAGAGGGATCTATCTGTTGGTCGATCTGATGGCAAATCAACCAGTGTATGGCTACCTTTACTTAAGCAGAAATGCTTTCTGATTGTCTCACTGTCTTCAGGAGAGTTTGCAGTGTCAGAGAAATGTTTGTTTACATTTCTCACTTGATACAATTAAACACAAGATAACATTATCACCAACTTCGGATTCGTCCAGCCTTCACTGCAGGGGAGCTTCTAAAACCTGTGTTTAATGCTTGGAATAAACGGTTTGTTTCTGCTCTCGATCGCTTTTTGCCTCTCGATTTCAGCTCTCAATTCTTATCTTCCTCATGTTTTTCTTATCTTTTCCCATTTACTTCTATCAGAAATCGAGAGGCAAAAGAATTGAAAGGGAGATCGGACATGTCGGTAATTATCTATCGAACCCTCTAATCAGCTACACAACGATCCGCGTATTCCCAGCATAACCCTTTGAATGATGTTCTAGTAAAAAAAAATGCTGGTTGTATATAATATGCTGTGAATAATCTATTACAGCAAAGAAAAAAATTTGGGATATATTCCGCTCTAAGGGAGGAAATACCCTCCAGGTCTGCTTCATTGCAATAAATATTTATTTATTTAAACTTTATTTTAGTATCCCACCTGTATCTCTACCAGTACAGACTTGTCAAGAAAGGCTCAGCGTTTTCTGACATTTCTGTGGATGGACAGCTTCATGGACCGTAAATATGGAATACTCAGTACAGCAGTGCTAAAGACAGCGAAGAGAATCTCCAAGACTGGTCTTCCTGCATTTTTCAGATATTGAGGAAAATGGTGAACCAATAATTCAAAAAGGAAGTGAGAATTCTAGGAATTCTGGTATGCCGAACATTCTGCTATAGCCGTGGTTACAAGTATAGAGGCATAACATAACAGATGTACTAAAGCATGAGATTGCACAAATACTAAGTGGGCAGCCGCCGATACCCAGAAGAGCGAGCTCTCGCATATTTAGAGACATGGCCAGCTCCTACTGCAGCCGCCCATTGTTTTGTTGAAGTGAATAAAGGAGCTGCGAACTCATGTGCCTGTGAGCATACACATTGCGCTTGATTTACTAACGTGCCTTATCTGAGGTTAGTGTGCCTTATCTAAGGTTATTGTGCCTTATCTGAGGTTAGTGTTCCTTATCTGAGGTTAGTGTTCCTTATCTGAGTTAGTGTGCCTTATCTGAGGTTATTGTGCCTTATCTGAGGTTAGTGTGCCTTATCTGAGGTTAGTTTGCCTTATCTGAGGTTAGTGTGCCTTATTTGAGGTTAGTGTGCCTTATCTAAGGTTATTGTGCCTTATCTGAGGTTAGTGTTCCTTATCTGAGGTTAGTGTTCCTTATCTGAGTTAGTGTGCCTTATCTGAGGTTATTGTACCTTATCTGAGGTTATTGTGCCTTATCTGAGGTTAGTGTGCCTTATCTGAGTTTGTGTGCCTTATCTGAGGTTAGTGTGCCTTATCTGAGGTTAGTGTGCCTTATCTGAGGTTAGTGTTCCTTATCTGAGTTAGTGTGCCTTATCTGAGGTTAGTGTGCCTTATCTGAGGTTATTGTGCCTTATCTGAGGTTAGTGTTCCTTATCTGAGGTTAGTGTTCCTTATCTGAGTTAGTGTGCCTTATCTGAGGTTAGTGTGCCTTATCTGAGTTTGTGTGCCTTATCTGAGGTTAGTGTGCCTTATCTGAGGTTAGTGTGCCTTATCTGAGGTTAGTGTGCCTTATCTGAGGTTAGCGTGCTTTATCTGAGGTTAGTGTTCCTTATCTGAGGTTAGTGTGCCTTATCTGAGGTTAGTGTTCCTTATCTCTGGTTAGTGTGCCTTATCTGAGGTTAGTGTGCCTTATCTGAGGTTAGTGTGCCTTATCTGAGTTACTGTGCCTTATCTGAGGTTAGTGCACCTTATCTGAGTTAGTGTGCCTTATCTGAGTTAGTGTGCCTTATCTGAGTTAGTGTGCCTTATCTGAGGTTAGTGTGCCTTATCTGAGGTTAGTGTGCCTTATCTGAGGTTAGTGTCCCTTAAGTAGCTTTGTTCACACTAAAAGATGCACAAAGCTACATTGCACACTGCACGATAACATCGCACCCGCTATACTGTACATGATGCTACCTTAAGATCGCATAGGATGCGACCTAAATGGCGCATCAGTGCACCGTTACTATACGACCTTATGGTCGCATCATATACAGTATAGCGCGTGCGACGTTATTGTCGCACCGTGCGCAAAGATCGACGCATTACGATGTGCACGCTGTGCACGGTGCAGTGCACGATGTAGCTTTGTGCATCTTTTAGGGCTTGATTTACTGTGCGGTGCTAACCTACGTAGCATGTCTAAAGTCTTTAGACGTGCTAACCAGGGTGCTAAGTAGGTTAGTACCGGTTTTCTCAATCAGATCGCGCGCAAAGTTTTGCCCACTAAAGCCTATGGGACTTAGCGCGCGCATAGGACTTTGCGCGCGCTAAGTCCCATAGGCTTTAGTGGGCACTTTCCGCGGAACGCCCTGCGCTCTGTGCAGTGCACGCGCAAAACTTTGCGCGTGGTACTTTGCGCACGATCACTACTTCTCACATTTAAACTGAGTTTAGACGTGCTAAGGGCCAGTGCTAAAGTTAGCACCGTTTTGTAAATTGAGCTATAGTGTGCACAAAGCTACTTAAGGGGCACTAAGTTCAGATAAGGCACACTAACCTCAGATAAGGCACACTAACCTCAGATAAGGCACACTAACCTCAGATAAGGCACACTAACTCAGATAAGGCACACTAACCTCAGATAAGCACACTAACTCAGATAAGGCGCACTAACCTCAGATAAGGCACACTAACTCAGATAAAGCGCACTAACCTTAGATAAGGCACACTAACCTCAGATAAGGCACACTAACCTCAGATAAGGCACACTAACCTCAGCACACTAACCTCAGATAAGGCACACTAACCTAAGATAAGGCACACTAACCTCAGATAAGGCACAGTAACCTCAGATAAGGTGCACTAACCTCAGATAAGGCACACTAACCTCAGATAAGGCACACTAACCTCAGATAAGGCACAGTAACCTCAGATAAGGTGCACTAACCTCAGGTAAGGCACACTAACCTCAGATAAGGCACACTAACCTCAGATAAGACACAGTAACCTCAGATAAGGCACACTAACCTCAGATAAGGCACACTAACCTCAGATAAGGCACACTAACCTCAGATAAGGCACACTAACCTCAGATAAGGCACAGTAACCTCAGATAACGTTAGCGCTGTAGTTTGTGCCCACTAAGTGATAAGGCACACTAACCGACTTAGTGGCGGTTAGTGAATCAAGGCCATAGTGTCAGTAGGAAAAGGAAGAAAAGGAGAACCATTGTGCATCTGCTAGTATCTGTATGCTGTGGGGATGAAATAAATTGGTGGAAGGTTTTGCTACTTATCTGGTGCCCGGATCTCCTTTTCTTCCTTTTGCTCCATGGTTTGGCTGATTTATCTGGAGGCACAGTAAGTTACCACCTACCCCCAGAGGTCTGCCAGTAAGCTTTATATTGCGATTAAGTTGTGTCAGTAGGAGTTGGAATGAATACGTTTTTTTTCCAAATTAATATAATTAAAATTAGGGATGCTCATTTGTATTCTGCGGAATTTAAATTTCCTCATTTCCAATCGGCATCGGAGATCGGAATTTATGCAGAAGTCCAAATTAATCACAACTCAGTAATTTTATCCCAAACACAGAACTCAAAAGCATTGGACCAATCAGAAAATGCAGAATTTTCCTGCAAAAAATCGGATTACCGCTGTAATTTTAGACCAATAACAAGATTCTGTTTTCCTGATTTGCAATTTTCCGATTTCTGTTTTTTTTTTTGTCATTTTTTTTGCATTCTCTGATGCAAAAAATGACACATAAAATAATACTTAATTGGAAAATCAGAAAAACAGAAAATGGAAAAGCAGAAATCAGAAAAATGGAAATTGGAAATTGGCATTGTTGGAAATCAGCGAAAGTTATCACGAGAACCATCCGGCAACACTGAAGGGTGATGTCACAGAGAGCAACCCTCCTGGAGCGCACAGCGATGAATCGGAGGATCCGAGTGACTTCCCCCTAGACCTCCGAGCGAGTGGAGCTGAGATGCCGCTATACCAGGAGGATCAGCGCAGATGAATTTGGAATCCGTTCTGGAGCGGTAATAAATGAGCTACCGTGGGCTATTCTATAGGCATAATCGGGAAACTTCAGAATTATTGGAGCCCGGGTGGTGTTTATCTTTTTGATCTTTTCCGGAGTGCTGCGCTAGATGGTGTATGGAGGAGACTTTTTTCAGACCGATGTTTTGATCTTATATCTTGATGAGAAAAATACAGGCGGAACTATTTTTGATCTCAGTGACTGTGGAGCTAGTGAGCTCGTATCTTTCTCCCTCTTTTATACTCTTATTTTTATTGTTGTAAGGACACCACATGACTCCCATGGAGTGTGTGGAGTGTGTTTTTAGAGTGGGGAAGGAATGTGAGAATTGTCTCTTTTTGAATATTTAAAATAAAGTTGTTATATTTCATTACCTATTACCAGCGCTCCTTTTTTTTAAATATTATCGTGTAAGGTAAAAACGAATGGGAGTAAGGGTATACCCACTAATATCAAGGTAGCAGCAGGTGGGAAGTGTAACCAACATAATTCATATCTTTATTGAGGAGCAGCTCCATCTACTTATTGTTTTTTATTATGTAGACAATGTCCGGATGTTGGCAGAGCAAGCAGTGAGAGTGAGTAAGCAGTGCCCCCGATGTTTGGCTATTATGTAGCCAATGTCCGGATGTTAGCAGAGCAAGCAGCAGCGGCGAGTAAGCAGTCCCCTGGGGTTTGGTTATTCTGTAGCCAAAGTCTGGATGTTGGCAGAGTAAGCAGCAGGGGTGAGTATAAGTGGCTCACTGGGTTTGGGTAATATGTAACTGAACTTCGGATACCAGCGGTGCAGTGGCCATGGGTGAGTAACCAGATGCCAGTACTTAGCTATTACGTAGATGAATTTAGGATACTGCCAATTAGAGATGGCCCGAACCTCCGATTTTCGGTTCGCGAACCGGGTCCGCGAACTTCCGTGAAAGTTCGGATCGCGCGTACTTTTGCGAACCGCAATAGACTTCAATGGGGAGGCGAACTTTGAAAACTAGAAAAAATTATGCTGGCCACAAAAGTGATGGAAAATATGATTCAAGGGGTCTAACACCTGGAGGGGGGCATGGCGGAGTGGGATACACGCCAAAAGTCCCGGGGAAAAATCTGGATTTGACGCAAAGCAGCGTTTTAAGGGCAGAAATCACATTGAATACTAAATTGCAGGCCTAAAGTGCTTTAAAACATCTTGCATGTGTATACATCAATCAGTGAGTGTAGTTAGAGTACTGCTTCACACTGACACACCAAACTCACTGTGTAACGCACCGCAAACAGCTGTTTGCGTAGTGACGGCCGTACTGGACTGGTGCGCACCATAGCGAGAGTGCAGGCCATGGCGGTTTTCAAGCCCATATGGTCGCCGAGTTGTTGTAGCTCAATGATAGAACAGTGACTGTCCAGCTGATCAAATATGGTCTGTCCACAATGAAGCAACAACCTTATTATCTTTGGTGTGCCACCCCCACCCGAGACACTCATATAGCCGGCGGTCATTGCTTCATTGTGATACGCAAGCCCCTTCACCGTGGCAAGGTAATGATCATGAAGGGGAATGGGCACATGAACATGCCTTTTGTTTTGTTGTTGCAGCTGCAGTGCAGCCAGAAAAATTAGGCAGGCATGTACATGCACCAGAAAAATTAGTATAGCGGCCGCTGCTAGCAGCGGCCTTAAAAATTCAGGAATCCGCATGGAGTCCTGGACCTTGTTGGTGGTGGTGGAAAAGGGAGTCAAGCGGCCTGCGGGCAGATATGCTGTGTGGGGAGCGACTTAGTCTTGGGGCAGGCAGTCACACGGCGTGCAGGCAGAGGTGCTGTGTGTGGGGATTGACTTAGTCTCTGGGCAGGCCTGAGCGTGCTTTGCAGACCAGGCATCCGGGGTCAGATGGACCCTTGACCCAATGCTATGTGACAGAGATGTCACCACTTGCCTTTCAACATCACGGTACAGTTTAGGTATCGCCTTTTTTGAGAAAAAATTGCGGCCTGGTATCTTCCACTGTGGTGTGTGGCTTTGCTTTTGTGTACTGCTTTTCCTCAGGTAGTCATCCCATTGCAGTCATGTGCCTTCGTAAGGTAGTTGTCCATACGCGGGTCTTGGTCTTTCCACGGCTCAATTTTCGGTGGCAGAGAGTACAGATGGCATTGCTCTCATCTGAGGCAGACACACACAAAAATTTCCACACCGCTGAGCCGTGGGGTGATGGCACTTTGGTAGTGGCGGCCAACTCAGTGTTAAGTGGGGTGCCAGAATCAGAGCAGGAGGAGAGAAGATATGTCACGCTTCCGTGCGGAAGCTGAGAAAGATGAGGTGTTCTGTGTAAAATAGTCAACTACGTCCTGACAATATTGGGGGTTGATGGCACTTGCCTTCTTCTGAACACTGTACTTTGGTCGAGGGCCGCACGAAATCACGACAGCGTGACCTCAAACAGACCTGCCAGGTGGCCTGCCTCTGCCTTTTGTTTTGTCCATATTTAGGGGGGATGAAGTGAAAGGTATGCACTGACTTGACTAATGCAGTGTGCAGTCACATACATTAGAAAATAGATTTTTTTTCTGAAATCTTGTATTTTTAATTTGGGTCCTCTTTAAGCGTGTTGCTCACGGAGTCAGGGATGCTCAGCAGAGCTCGAATATTCGAGTAGCTCGAATATTCAAGCTCTTTTTCAGCTATTCGAGCTCGAATACCGAGCTCGAATAGCTGCAGCTATTCGAATGGGCTATTCGAGTGGACTTGAATAGCCCACTCACTATTCGAGCAAACAGCGCTATTCGAGCTCGAATACCGAGCTCGAATAGCGTCATAGCCCAGATTGATGTCCTTAGAGCCAATCAGAGGGCTCCCAGGCCCTCTGACGGCAGCCAATCACAGAGGGGGACCCTGGCCAGCCCCTACCCTATAAATAATCACCTGCTGTTGTTACTTGGAAAAAAAGATGTTTCTTGCATCATTCATCCCCAAAACAAGTGTTGGAAGCTATTTAAGGCCAATTTGAATAGTCAGCTCGAATAATGAGCTTGAATACCGACTCGAATAGTGAGCTCGAATTTCAAGGTCGAATCGAATAGTAAAAAATATTCGACTTGAATATTCGACCGACCTCGAATAATTTACTATTCTAATTCGACCTAACTCGAATAATAAAAAGGGGTATCCGAGCATCCCTGCACGGAGTTGCACTAATGTCATCCGGACACTACTGCTCAGATGCAGAACTACTTTGCCTAAGTAGTACAGTCTGGATGAGGTCAGCGTGACTCCGTGAGTGGCACACTGAAGCGCAATAGGCATCTTGCACCGGAGGGGACCCCGGGCCACCAATGGGGAGTGGAGCTACGGTGAGAGCACAGGATGGCTGCAAGGGGCTGGAGGAAGCCCGGGGTAAGTAGATTTTTGCTTTTTAACCACTGCAGGCCTTCACTTTAAAAGCTTTGGAATAAACCGTACACTTTCCATATATAATGCATGATGCAGAGAAGTTCATTAATCCTCTCTGTAAACAAGAGATCTGCATTAAAGAGTCTTCGGCTTTGTTGTCCAAGTGGTCCTCCATGTCTCCCTTCAATTATCTCTCAAGATTCCTTCCTGTAAAAATCCCTAACGTCACAAAGTGCATTTACTTAGAGTCAATGCAGGTGAACCAACGTAGGAGGCCAGGAGAACAAGGCAGATTTATGATAAACAACAGCCCGGCGCCCCCCTCGTTCACGGTCTGCAGGGTCACTTCAAAGAGCCCTTCCAAGAAATATGTAATCATCTCATCCAGGAAAAGGAACACCTAATGAGGAGGAGGTTCCAGTTCATTTCATTGCCTAAATACTTGTCAATACAAACAGTGTGACATAAATAAATGCATGCAAAACACATCTATTAACTTCCCCAGGCAGTGAAGAGGCTGATGATAAACCCTCGACCAAGAACCATCTAAAGGAAGCTTTCAATCAAGGCAAAAACGATTGCTAGATTTACAGAAAAAAATTGCTTATTTATTTGCTACTCCTTGTGCAATAAGGAATTACAAAAGCTCTATATTGAGCTGTGAAGCTTAAAGTGAACCTGTACTGAGTAAAATAATTTAAAATAAACACACGTATACCTGCAAAAAATGAATATGACATACTTACCTCACTGTCAGTTCCTCTCAGAAGCTCACCATTTTCTTCTTACAGTGATCCCTTCCAGTTCTGACAAGATTTTGTCAGAACTAAAGTATATCAGTTGCTGCTAGTTATATATCAGTTGTTGTCAGGTACAACTGAAAGGACAATTGATGCGCATGGTAATGCCCATGTTTCTCTATGGCTCAAGTGGGTGATATTAAAGTTTAACAGTGTGCTGACCAGGAAGCTGTAATGGCCATTTTCAAAATGGAAGACTGAGAATTCCATCAATCACAGTGAACAAACAGGACACAGCAGAGGAGAAAGAGATTGGTGAGTAGACTACGCAGGAGGTAAGTATCACCTGTGTATTCTTATTTTGACCTTTGATTTTCAGTTCAGGTTTGCTTTAATAAATCCCTACACAGTATCTACACATGCTAAAATACTGCAGGTCTTGGGTGGAGGAACTCTTTAAAAGGACATGAGTGAGATGGTCATATCTACAGTATGTGTCTTAATAGTATCAGATGGATTCACAAGGGTGCTTGCAGTCATAAAGAGGAACTTTAACCCAGGATTGATCTTCATCCCATTCAGAAGCTCCCTTTCCTGGTCAGGGTGTGGCAGGGGTGTAGCTTAAGTATCCCTCTTTTTTATCTAAAAAAGTTGGGATGTATGCATATGGATAACAGTGAAGTAAATCCAGAGAAAATGCATAAAAGTGGCTGAAATAAATTTGACTTCCTGGTTTATGTCAATTTAGCCACTTTTCCACCACTACAGTATATCTACATCCTGTGTGACTTCATCTAAGCCACGAGGACGTAGATATACGTCTTGTAGCTGAAGCACAGCTGTGCACGATTGGGCTTGCTCCTGTACACACCTCTGGCACTATCTGCTGCAGCACTAATTGGTGAAAGGGAATATAAGTTCCTTGAGACAATAAAATTGATTTTTTTTTACCAATAAAAATACTTTTATTTTCTCAGTTCTGTGATGATTTGCAGACAGGCAGCCCTTTGACCATTGTGTAAGTTTGCATGCTGCAGGACTCTGGAAAGAAGAGTTTCTGTCAGTTTTGCAGCTTGTGCTTGCAGAGGAATTTGCATACGTTGTCATGCAAATTGCCTGGCCACATTCATTGGAGGCGTGCACTATAAGTACTATGTCTTTCCCACAATGCTTTGCTGGTCATTTCCCTTCCATGCTCACTTCCTGATGGACACTGCTGGAGTGTCAGCCATTGCTATCTAGTATAGTTAATTCCTGGGGGTTGCTTTAGGCTCCCCTTCTAGCCCAGTCAGGTTGTATTATCTGTATTGCCTGTTCTGTCTTGTCTTGCCTGTTTGCCATTGTCCTGTCCCTATGGTGGTTGACAGGAAATGGTTCTGATCTATGTTCTTGGAGTATAGCTGGTGCAGCGGTTGCTGCCAGCTATCTCTTCTGTTCTGTTTCCTGGGATCGCGCTAGCTACTTTGTGCTAGCGCTGGGGATCCTTCTGTTCTGTTTCCTGGGATCGCGCTAGCTACTTTGTGCGAGCGCTGGGGATCCTTCTGTTCTGTCTTGTCGGTCGCGATTGCGCTGTCACCAACGGCGGTTGATAGCGAATCGTTCTGTCTTGCTGAGATCGCACTAGCCGCTAGCGTTAGCGGCTGTGGATCTTTCTGATCTGTGTTCCTGCTTGGATCACACTTGCTCTGGCGGAAGAGCGGTGGATCCTTCCTGCCTAGTTCTTGTTTTTCGTGTGTCTGTCTTGTCCGCTGCGCTTGCTACAGGCTCAGTGAGGTAACCGTTAAGCAAGCGCTCGCGTCCCCTGTTTCATGTTTGTCTGTTTATGGTTAGTTAGGCGTGCTTGTCTCTATTGTGCTTATCACGTGGAGATCGCGCATAACCGCGTGCACTGTTGCGAATGAGTGCGGTGTTCGCGGTTAGCTAGCGGTTGTTATTTTCCGTATCTCCTTATTGTATTTGCTGTGCCTTTGCTACCCTCGTATTCTATTCTGTTCTGCCTTGTGTCACGTCTCGCGATCGCACCTCTCGCGATCGCGTTCCTATTTCGTATCTGCTGTTGTGTGTGCGCGGTCGCGGAGTGGCGACTGGATTGGCGCACACACATACAACCTATCCCTTTTGCTCAATCTCATTCGCAATCGCCTCTCTTGCGATTGCGTTCTGCGCTTCGTACAATTCCTGTCTGGCACTTGTGGAGGTACAGAGGATTGGTTCCTCTGCACTCCCCAGCGCCATCTGCCGACAGGAATTTCCCTCTACAGGTGCATAGCACCTTTTGCTGGGTTCCTGCAAATTATACGCTTGTGGAGGATCTCCGCCGTGTCAGCGCACGCGTTGTGCGCTGATCACGGGGAAAGTTCCACAATCGTGACAGAATGACCAGCCCAACCCAAAACCCCAGTGTAGACGGAATTTCCGATTTGTACGATTTTGGCGAATATGGCTCTTGTACCTTTAAGAGATTTAAAAAACTTGAACCTGAATCAGCAGACGAATTTTTGTCTGAGTGTACGAAACTGTTAGTGAACCCTGAATTCCAATGCACCCCAGTGTCTACCTGGGCCCCCCAAATGGTCTACATTCTGTTGGGGGGCGAAATGTCAATGTGGGGTTATGATGTGTTAGATCATACCACCCTGAGTCAAAGACCCCTGGAATTCTTGGCTGAGATTACCTCAATTACCATACCCCCTTAATGAGTTGTTGTCAGCAGCTCAATCAGCTGTTCCATCTACTCTTTCATCCATAAAGCAGCCATCCAAAGCCTCTAAGGCCCCATACACACATCAGACCATAGTCTTTTGAAAATGAAAGATCACAGACCAATCTTACCACCCTTCATGTAGTATGAGAGCCATACTCTACACAGTCTTTTCTATGGAGCTGAACTCCACATCAGAAAAAAATCTTTGCAAGATGCTGCACACACAGATGCTGTACAGACACAAAAGATCAGTATCTGCAAAAGATCTGTTCCTGCCAAAAATCCATTCCTGCAAATTGCAATGATAGTCTATGAGATCTGCAGATCATCATACACACATGATTTAACTGACATTCATCTGCAGATCTGCAGATCTGAAAATCCATCCTGGTGGATCTGATCTGCAGATGAATGTCAGTTAAATCATGTGTGTATGATGATCTGCAGATCTCATAGACTATCATTGCAATTTGCAGGAATGGATTTTTGGCAGGAACAGATCTTTTGCAGATACTGATCTTTTGTGTCTGTACAGCATCTGTGTGTGCAGCATCTTGCAAAGATTTTTTTCTGATGGGGAGTTCAGCTCCATAGAAAAGACTGTGTAGAGTATGGCTCTTATACTACAGGAAGGGTGGTAAGATTGGTCTGTGATCTTTCATTTTCCAAAGACTATGGTCTGATGTCTGTATGTGGCCTAAGTCTAAACGTAAAAGATCTAGAAAGGCTTCCCAGCGGAAAGATCCATTGCCCATGGCAACCACAGATAGAGAGGTTATTTCTGTCAAGTCTGAAATGGGCAAAACCATGCAGTATGATAATAATGTTTATAATGCATCTGCTGATCAGTTTCCAGGTTTTCTGCCCCAATCCAAAGCTTATGTAGATCCTGCTATAGGTAGGATCGCACACTACATTAAAGCAGTTAAAAAATCTGTTCTTGTTCCTGAACTCCACCCCTATGGAGATTATTTGGATACTGGCCTGTTTGAACCCCCATTTGCTTCCTGGGATGTTGGGGCCTTGCTGGAGGAATTCGATTTTGATTGGAAAGCCTTTTGCGATTTTTACATCGCAAAAAGCGAAGATGTCTTGAATGCTTGTCTTGACTCTATGTACCTTCTGATTGATTCCGATGAATGTGACAAGGATGATGTGGATCTGGTGATCTATGTATGGCAAACGATTTTGGATGAGTTGCACACACACCAACCAATTGATTCCAATAAAGAGACATCGTTGTCGGATGATTGTTCCTGCCTTTCTGGGGTAAAGCATGTGAGTCTTGACTTTGTGCAATCTGAAATGAATGAGTGTGCCGCTGTGGTTGATTCCTGTGCGAATCCTGAAGGATTCTCTCCTGACAGTGTGCAGTTTGAATCTGTGCGATCTGATGCCTGTTTCTCGGATGTTCCTGCAGATTGTGATCGGCATGAGTCTGCCGGTTTCCTCAAGGATGTGTGGGATCCTTTGTCATTTAGAAACAGATCTTTGAGATCTTCCGTCTGTGACCCTGCTATGGGGAAAGTTTCTCGACTGTGCAGCGTCAAAAGTAAAATTAATATGCCTAATAAAGCTTGTCCTGTTGATGTCACTATTTCTTCTGCAGATGAGTCTCTGTCTCACCCTGTTCACACCTGTAAGGACCCGTTGCCTGGGGACAGTTGCTCCAGCGTTTCGGTCCTAGATGCCTTGCAGTCTGCTCCGCAGATCGCGGAGGTTTGCGCTATAGAAGCGTCAGTTTCACAACCTAAAGTGAATTTTGATTCGCAGGTTTTGCGTTCTGATTCCTCGGATTCGACATTGTTAGCCGAATCTAAGAGTGAGACAGCGCTTCGGTTTTGCGAATCTGATGCTGAACCCTCTTTGCCTTATTCAGAGACACTTTCTCTGAACCTGCCCTGTACCATGAATAACAATATGATGTCCAATCACACTGACATTTGTGAGTCCCTTTCTTGCTCTGAGGGAAGTTTTGACTCTCCACCCTGTACTCTGGATGAGTCAACATTGCCTTGTACAATATCTCCTGCCCTGCCCCTAGAGGCTCGTCTAGGTATTGCTGCTATTTTTACTTGTTTTTCTGCAGTTTTGGAGTTACAAGCTAGTTTGACTGCCACACAGAATTCTGGGTACAGTGAGAATGAAGTTAGGGAGTCGGTGTGTGTTCCAGTAAATATACCTGTACATTCCCCTCATGATGATGAGATCCAGTCTCAGGTTATGGTGGAACCATTCCTGGGACATCTGCCCTGTCCACAAAATAAAGTTCCAGTTTTGCCCTGTAACATGGATAGTTCAGAATCCTTTTTAGAAAACTTGAAAAATGATGCTCCTGAGGTCTTGTTGGATGTTCTGGAGGTCTCCGAGTTCCTCCCAAAGGGTGCAGAACTTGTAGGAGATGTCTCCTGCCCCCCAAGTTCTTCTGAGGGGTTACCCTCTTCCGTAGGCATTGCTGCCTTGCTGGCTACCTTTTCAGCTCTGATGGAGCTTCACTCATATGTAGTCAAAGATGATATTATTGTCACAGAAATTTCTGAATTTGTATCCGAGTCTTCTTTTGGAAGTCCAGTGCCTGTGACCTCCACTCATGATGATTCTCTGTCCGGTACTGGTTTTGGTCTTGTCGTGCTGGACTCTGAGGTTGGCAGTTCCCCGACATGTCCTGAGGGTTCTCCTGTGCTGGTGTACCCAAGTGTGCTCTGTGACCCAGAAAGCCCAAGTGTGTCTCGGTTACCAGCGTACTCAGATGCTTCCTCGGTGGAGACATGCTCTGATATGGCCTGCCTGCTTGCATGCCCAGAAGTGGTCCCTGAAAGTCTTGATCTTGATGGGTGTCCTAGTAATTCTGAATCCGGAATTGTCATTGGTTCCATGGGGGTTCTTGGTAATTCTCCATGTGAGCCTGGTGATTGTTCTGCCCTCTTGGGATCTCTGTGGAGCTTCAAAAGGTTCTGGGAGATTCCGGGAGAAATTTTGCTTGGTACACTGGATAAGATCAACGGTGGCTTTTGTGTTGTAAGGGACACTTCGAACAGGTATTGTGGCAGGTTTGGTATTTTCGGACGCTCCGTGGAAGGTGGTGGGTATTGTCTGGAGGGTGTCGATGGCTTCTTCTCTGGCGTTCACAGTCCTGATGGGTGTTATACTGAGACTGGTAGTACTGATGGGCATGTTTCAGTGGCTTCTGTTTCCGATGAGGTCGGTTTCGGGTGGACTGACTCTGGAATTGGACCTTGTCGGGCTGCCCCGACCTTCATGAGTCTTCAGTTTGAGTCTGTTGCTAATAGCAGTTTTGGGGGTCGTCTGGAATTCGACCCTGGAGGGGGGGGTACTGTGATGATTTGCAGACAGGCAGCCCTTTGACCATTGTGTAAGTTTGCATGCTGCAGGACTCTGGAAAGAAGAGTTTCTGTCAGTTTTGCAGCTTGTGCTTGCAGAGGAATTTGCATACGTTGTCATGCAAATTGCCTGGCCACATTCATTGGAGGCGTGCACTATAAGTACTATGTCTTTCCCACAATGCTTTGCTGGTCATTTCCCTTCCATGCTCACTTCCTGATGGACACTGCTGGAGTGTCAGCCATTGCTATCTAGTATAGTTAATTCCTGGGGGTTGCTTTAGGCTCCCCTTCTAGCCCAGTCAGGTTGTATTATCTGTATTGCCTGTTCTGTCTTGTCTTGCCTGTTTGCCATTGTCCTGTCCCTATGGTGGTTGCAGTGGCGGCTCCAGGAAATTTTTTTAGGGGGTGCTATGCAGGTGCTGGACCAATTTCCGGGGGAGCTGACGACCTGCGGCGCGCGAAGCGCGCTGCGCCAAAAATGGGTGTGGCCACAACCTGCGGCGCGCGAAGCGCGCCGCGGCGAAAAAATGGGCGTGGTCATGACCGGATGAGGGCGGGGCTAACTGTAATTTAAAGTGAACCCAGGGTGAGAGTGATATGGTGGCTGCCATATTTATTTCCTTTTAAACAATACTAGTTGCCTGGCAGCCCTGCTGATCTATTTGGCTGTAGTAGTGAACTGAATTACACCAGAAACAAGCCATGCAGCTAATCTTGTCAGTTCTGACAATATTGTCAGAAACCCCTGACCTGCTGCATGCTTGTTCAGGGTCTATGGTTGAAAGAATAAGAGGCAGAGGACCAGCACGGCAGCCAGGCAACTGGTATTGCTTAAAGGGAGATAAATATGGCAGCCTCAATATTATTCTCACCTCGGGTTCCCTTTAAAAGTGCAACGCAAAGACAGAGGGCCCAAGTTTTGGTGACCCTTTTCCCTGAAAATTCACATAATTGTGCAGGTTTTCTCAAGAAAATACACGTAATGTGAGCAGATTTTAACAAAAAACACGTCCAATGACCCCAATATGCACAATCGTTATCAGATATGGCCCCAATATGCACAATCGTTATCAGATATGGCCCCAATATGCACAATCGTTATCAGATATGGCCCCAATATGCACAATCGTTATCAGATATAGCCCCAATATGCACAATCGGTAGCAGATATGACCCCAATATGCACAATCGTTAGCAGATATGACCCCAATATGCACAATCGTTATCAGATATGGCCCCAATATGCACAATCGTTATCAGATATGGCCCCAATATGCACAATCGGTAGCAGATATGGTCCCAATATGCACAATCGGTAGCAGATATGGTCCCAATATGCACAATCGGTAGCAGATATGGTCCCAATATGCACAATCGGTGGCAGATATGGTCCCAATATGCACAATCGGTGGCAGATATGGTCCCAATATGCACAATCGGTGGCAGATATGGTCCCAATATGCACAATCGGTGGCAGATATGGTCCCAATATGCACAATCGGTGGCAGATATGGTCCCAATATGCACAATCGGTGGCAGATATGGTCCCAATATGCACAATCGGTGGCAGATATGGTCCCAATATGCACAATCGGTGGCAGATATGGTCCCAATATGCACAATCGGTGGCAGATATGGTCCCAATATGCACAATCGGTGGCAGATATGGTCCCAATATGCACAATCGGTGGCAGATATGGTCCCAATATGCACAATCGGTAGCAGATATGGCCCCAATATGCACAATCGGTAGCAGATATGACCCCAATATGCACAATCGGTAGCAGATATGACCCCAATATGCACAATCGGTAGCAGATATGACCCCAATATGCACAATCGGTAGCAGATATGACCCCAATATGCACAATCGGTAGCAGATATGACCCCAATATGCACAATCGGTAGCAGATATGACCCCAATATGCACAATCGGTAGCAGATATGACCCCAATATGCACAATCGGTAGCAGAAATGACCCCAATATGCACAATCGGTAGCAGAAATGACCCCAATATGCACAATCGGTAGCAGAAATGACCCCAATATGCACAATCGGTAGCAGAAATGACCCCAACATGCACAATCGGTAGCAGATATCGCCCCAATATGCACAATCCGTAGCAGATATGACCCCAATATGCACAATCCGTAGCAGATATGACCCCAATATGCACAATCCGTGGCAGATATGACCCCAATATGCACAATCCGTGGCAGATATGACCCCAATATGCACAATCCGTGGCAGATATGACCCCAATATGCACAATCCGTGGCAGATATGACCCCAATATGCACAATCCGTAGCAGATATGACCCCAATATGCACAATCCGCATCACCTGAAAAAGAAAAGAAAAACCCATTTACTCACCTACAGCCAGAAGACCTTCTTTCCCGACCTCCCGTCCCGAGTCCCGACCTCATTGTGGCGCGCAGCGCCCGCGCGCCCACGATCCTCTTCCTTCCCGACGTCACGACGAGACTTCCTGCCTGCATGCAGAGAGCAGGGCTACGGGAAAATGGCCGCCCGAAGTCTGCAGAACAGGGCTCCGGGCGGCCATCTTACCGTAGCCCTGCCTGCTGCTCCGTGCTGCCGGTGTGTGAACTGACTTGGCGTCTTTTAGACGCCTGAAGTCAGTTCACTCCAGGGGGTGCTTTGGGGGTGCTTGGACAATTCTAGGGGGTGCTCGAGCACCCCCAAGCACCCCCCTGGCGCCGCCACTGGGTGGTTGACAGGAAATGGTTCTGATCTATGTTCTTGGAGTATAGCTGGTGCAGCGGTTGCTGCCAGCTATCTCTTCTGTTCTGTTTCCTGGGATCGCGCTAGCTACTTTGTGCTAGCGCTGGGGATCCTTCTGTTCTGTTTCCTGGGATCGCGCTAGCTACTTTGTGCGAGCGCTGGGGATCCTTCTGTTCTGTCTTGTCGGTCGCGATTGCGCTGTCACCAACGGCGGTTGATAGCGAATCGTTCTGTCTTGCTGAGATCGCACTAGCCGCTAGCGTTAGCGGCTGTGGATCTTTCTGATCTGTGTTCCTGCTTGGATCACACTTGCTCTGGCGGAAGAGCGGTGGATCCTTCCTGCCTAGTTCTTGTTTTTCGTGTGTCTGTCTTGTCCGCTGCGCTTGCTACAGGCTCGGTGAGGTAACCGTTAAGCAAGCGCTCGCGTCCCCTGTTTCATGTTTGTCTGTTTATGGTTAGTTAGGCGTGCTTGTCTCTATTGTGCTTATCACGTGGAGATCGCGCATAACCGCGTGCACTGTTGCGAATGAGTGCGGTGTTCGCGGTTAGCTAGCGGTTGTTATTTTCCGTATCTCCTTATTGTATTTGCTGTGCCTTTGCTACCCTCGTATTCTATTCTGTTCTGCCTTGTGTCACGTCTCGCGATCGCACCTCTCGCGATCGCGTTCCTATTTCGTATCTGCTGTTGTGTGTGCGCGGTCGCGGAGTGGCGACTGGATTGGCGCACACACATACAACCTATCCCTTTTGCTCAATCTCATTCGCAATCGCCTCTCTTGCGATTGCGTTCTGCGCTTCGTACAATTCCTGTCTGGCACTTGTGGAGGTACAGAGGATTGGTTCCTCTGCACTCCCCAGCGCCATCTGCCGACAGGAATTTCCCTCTACAGGTGCATAGCACCTTTTGCTGGGTTCCTGCAAATTATACGCTTGTGGAGGATCTCCGCCGTGTCAGCGCACGCGTTGTGCGCTGATCACGGGGAAAGTTCCACAATCGTGACAAGTTCATAGTGAAAAATACACACTGTAGCATTATTTCAGAATCAAATATCTTCACCATATATTGTGACAGGAACGTAATTTAGGTTTTGTGATAAACAGTAGAAATAGCCAAACAAAATTTGTGTTTTTATATACAATAGCACTTTTTATTTTTAAACTGGAATCAGTACAACTGAGAAATAATGTGTTTTTTTTTCTTCTGTTTTTTTCCTCTTTCCTATTAAAATGCATAAAAAACTAAATTGTTTGAGGAAAAAAAATGTCATGCAGTGAAAGCCTAGTTAGTCTTGAAAAAAACGATACACAGTATATTTCATTTAGGTGTCATAAGTAGGGATAACGTTATTGCTGATTAAATAGGGACATAGCTAAAATGTCAAAACTGCTCTGGTCCATAAGGAGGAAACAAGGTATGGATGCGAAGTGGTTAAGAACCAATAAGATAAAGATAGAGAAATATTGGGTATCTTACCACCAAACTACTGTATTCTCTGTTGCCATGATTTAAAGTGCAATTCCTGAAAAAAAGTTAAATGCAAACTAAAGTTGACAGAAAAGATTCAAACAGGGACTGTAGTGAAAATGAATACATTTTTGTTTTACAATATTCATTTAGAAATTATTGAGTCAGTGTTTTCCATTTTAAAATCTTTCCTCACCCTGATTTACATTCTGAAATTCAACACAGGTGGAGACATCTTTAGTACTGGCAGGTGCATCTTTGCGTAATGTTTGTTTCTAAGAATTCCAAAGCCAGTAATAATGCCTGGTCTCACAGAATGCTCTGGGAGGGGAATTTCGAAAAGCTAAACAGCCTAGGCTATGCATCATTAGGAGGTTGGAGCTACATACCAATATACAGCAATGTATAGGAAGTGTCTCTGATGCTGAAACCAGGAAAATGACTGTAAAAGTGGGTATCCTGAATACTTACTGCATTTTGCTATATGTCACTACAGGGCCTCTTTAAAATGGGATACAACTTTCACATAATTCAATAAAAATGTATTTTCCTAGTTTCTAGTTTTTATTACCGATACAGTTTCCATATTTGCTTTTGTGCATAAATAATATTGTTTGTTTACAAATTACAAATCCCCAAAAAACAGTTTATCTGCTCTGAAAGCTGCCATTGCATTGTATTGCATAGCTGCTGTATTTATATATTAAAATCTATCTAGTGATCACTTTTTCAGAGCTCTTTCACACTAGGGGCTGATCCATGCCTTTTCATGGATTGCTCCTAGATTGCGTTTAGAAAAGTAACATGAAAGTCTATTTGATTTTCATGTTAACTTTCACATTAGAAAAAACATTCCAGAGCGTTATGTGTTAAAGCATCTGTGAGCTTCGTAACGTCCAGCTGCTGCGTTTTCCCCGTTGGATGAATTTGAACTACCGCCGCTAATCAGTGTCGCACCGCAACTTCCGGACGTCACGTCGCAGGTCACAACGCGTGCACGAAATTGCTTTGTGCATGCGTTATCTAATGTGAAAAGAGGCCTTAGGTCTTTCTGCTTCTTAGCTCAGTACAGCTCAGTTTCAGCACTTGCTAACGTTTACTAACTGTATCTGACAAAGGAATGTAAAAAAAAAAGCCAGAAGCTGCCCACTGAAGAGTGGTAGTAGATTTCATGCTGTAAATATTCTTGTAGCGCAAGAGGAAATGTTGAGTTTCAGACCTCTTTAATAGCATTCAGTATAGTGAAGACGCACAGTATGTTATATAGATTTTTCTGCTACAGCGGTGTTACCCTTTAAGATGAAGTTCTTACCACCACTGAGTACAGGAAAACAATCCAGCCTGTTGTATATTGATTTTTACATTGAACTAAATAGAAAAGTAGGCAGTTTTGATCCACAGGCTTATGAGCTGCTGTTGCTCCGGTACGCTCTTCGGATAGACTTGTGATTGACTCTGTACATCTGCTCCTTGTCTCAGCCTGCACTGTAGATTGTAGACTTAAATCTGTCTATTGACCAAACAAGGTAAACAACTTCAAAGAAAGGACGCCCTGACTTATCTGCCTACATCAGGTTCCAGGCTCACACACTGAAAATCTGCCTTTAAAGTGGACCTAAACTCTTGCACAAGACAGAAGGAAAACACAGAGAAATGCACCCTGTATGTATTTAGAGAGTTTAGCCTGTCTAATTCTGTGACTAATCACCAGTGTCATTTGATCTCTCAGCTGTGTCAGCTGGCTGTCTTGGTAGAGCAGCTAATTTGTGAACACAGGGTGTTAACCCTTTGTCTGCCTCCGTGAAAGCAGGAAGTAAACACTGCAGATTTATTGCAGGATTTGTTTCAGCTGCAACAAATCAATGTTTTTTTTCTTTAATGTTATTATGCTGTTGCGTATCTTTTAGAGCAGAGAGGAAGTTCTGAGTTAAGGTCCGCTTTAGCAAAGTTCATTATACGACAGTTTGATTTAAAAAGGTACTTCTAAAGGCTTGTTGCCATTATTACAGACAACACACACAGTAATATTTTTGTGCATTGCAATTTTTTTTCCCTTTGTGTTCTTCTGTACGTTTATGTAATGGAAATAAAAGAATAATAATAATATTGTTTATGTTTTCAATTTAAATGCAAAGCACACCTCACATTTAAAAATAGCGCTGCAAATAAATTGCGCAGGGTGATGCCGATAATCACATCTCGCTACTAAGGTTATTTAACGTCTTGGACATGTCCTAAAACGTTAAATAACCGCTTAGTGTGGTTTTGATGCTGATAAGCTGTATGCTCCTTTTTGATTGGCCTGATGAAGCGGGATTGAGCCCGTGAAACGCGTTGCCTATTTTTACTGTGGAGTATAAATAAATTGTTGTTTGACTGTTGATGCCACAGTACTTCCTTTTGTTTGCTTTGTCTGCATGGATGGGATAGGTCCACCACTGCCTATCGGTTTTAAGCTCGTTTAAGTGACTTTTATTCTATTGGCGCCTCTGGAAAGCTTCTACATAATGTTAAATAACCTTAGTAACATGATGTCATTACCGACATCAAGCATTCATTACCTGGTCCTGGCGTTCAGGTCTCCTCCACTTCCTGGTTAGTTTGCAGCTGTCCTGCAGCCAGCCAATCACCATGCGGGGATTAAAGCCATTTTTATCTGCTTCACCTCACCCCACCCCCTGCACCTTAAATATCTTCCCCATGCATATGCATCCTCCCCATATCCTCCTTACTGCCCAAGGGGGCTAGGACAGTAAGATTGGGACTCTGCTGCTTGACCAAAAGCAGAACTCTGCCTCTGACCATGATTGCCACTAGTGGTCTGACTATTATGGCAACCCCCAGCTAGTGTTGGGCGAACAGTGTTCGCCACTGTTCGGATTTGCACGGACATTTTGGTGTCCGTGCACCGTTCGGGCTCGGCCGAACACCTCATGGTTTTCGGGCAAAAGCTCGGCCATATTGCCGAACTGCGAGCGCATGGCCGAACGGTCCCCCGAACATTTGGCTAGCGCTGTGATTGGCCGAACGGGTCACGTGGTTCGGCCCGAACGCGCTCTGATTGGCCGAACGGGTCACGTGGGTCGGGTAAATAAATACCCGATCCGCGTCATATTCCCATCATTTGTCTGTGGGATTAGCTTTGGGTAGGCAGGCAGGTTAGATAGAGTCTCTCTCGCTCTCCAGCCAGGCTAGCCAGGGTCCCCCCCAGTCAGTGTGTGTGCTGCTGCGTTCAGTAGTACACCGGCGCTCAGTAACCCCATTACTATTTAGCATTCTGTACTCTGCCAATGAGTGTATATATTGCTGCGATCTGTAGTACACCGGCGCTCAGTCACCCCATTACTATTTAGCATTCTGTACTCTGCCAATCAGTGTATATATAGCTGGAATCTGTAGTACACCAACGCTCAGTCACCCCATTGCTATTTAGCATTCTGTACTCTGCCAATCAGTGTATATATTGCTGCGATCTGTAGTGCACCAACGCTCAGTCACTCCATTACTATATAAAGCATTGTGTACGCTGCCAATCAGTGTATATATAGCTGGGATCTGTAGTGCACCAACGCTCAGTCACTCCATTACTATATAAAGCATTGTGTACGCTGCCAATCAGTGTATATATATTACTGGGATCTGTAGTACACCAACGCTCAGTCACTCCATTACTATATAAAGCATTGTGTACGCTGCCAATTAGTGTATATATAGCTGGGATCTGTAGCGCATTTTTTTGTCCTCATGCAAGGCCTGAGTTGCGCCTGAAAGCGTGGCCTTCTCCTCCTGCGCCTCCTCTTCCATCCTGTGTGCTGCTGCTGGGTTAGCATTGCCGGTTCCTTTTCCTGGAACCTCTCATCTTTATTACATTTATGACTGCATGGCGACAAAATGCATGTTACCTGTGCAAAGAAAACAGACATTTCCCGCATTTAAAAGACAGTTTTCCCTTTGAAACTTTAGAATAGATTTTCTCAAAAACTATAAGCTATTTTTGCTACATTTTTTTTCCTCTTGTACCCACTCCCAAGGTGCACATACCCTGTAAATTTGGGGTATGTAGCATGTAAGGAGGCTTTACAAAGCACGAAAGTTCGGGTCTCCATTGACTTCGGCCTGTTCGGCCCGAACCCGAACATCTAGATGTTCGCCCAACACTACCCCCAGCCACTAATATTATTATTTAGTATTTATATAGTGCCGACATATTCCGCAGCGCTGTACAGTGTATATATATATCTTGTCACTGACTGTCCCTCAAAGGAGCTCACAATCTAATCCCTACCATTGCCATATGTCTATATTATGTAGTGTAAGTACTGTAGTCTACGGCCAATTTTAGGGGGAGCCAATTAACTTATCTGTATGTTTTTGGAATGTGGGTGGAAACCGGAGAGCCCAGAGGAAACCCACGCAGACACGGAGAGAACATACAAACTCTTTGCAGATAGTGCCCTGGCTGGGATTCGAACCAGGGACCCAGCGCTGCAAGGCGAGAGAGCTAACCACTACGCCACCGTGCTGCCCATGCATATGCATCCTCCCCATATCCTCCTTACTGCCCAAGGGGGCAGTGGTTGGCAGTTTCTTTCAGTGAGAAGAAAGGTATTTTTTTTAAGCCTGGTGAGATTGCAATTACTTTTTTTTTTTTTTAAATCTTTTATTTTGTTTTTATTCTTCCCTTTTAGCTCATAAACCTCACCATACTGTGAAAGTACACATCAAAAAATACATTGAAGCACATTAGAGTGGTTTGACCCCTTGTCCTCGGAGCAAGCTGGTACTCCTCAGGGAATGTTTGCCCCCAAGCAATACCAACTCGCATGGTCCATAAGATTTGCGGAGTACACAGCAAATGGGAGGTGAGGGGAGTTGTGGAGCTAGGGGGTCTTCTTCCTGAACTGATCATTTGCATGAGTACAGTACAGCATCATTGGGAAGATCCATTGTTCAAACCTCCCTGACTAACCTATGCGGCAGATTGAGTGCTCGGTTTGCAAATATTTTTATCTGATGTGTGTACCCAGCTTTAATCAGCCTGTAGTGTGCATCATATAACCAATGTACAGTAACTTAACATGCACTGGCTGAACGTATACAGTTAAATGTCATTGTTCATTATCAAAACACCCTAATACCACTTACCTATTCTATTATTAAAGTGGAACTCTAGTCACAGAGCAGAGCCAAGACTGCTTTCAATGTGAGGTTTACAGCAAACCTGAAGCCAAAATAATTGTATGATATAACAAGTATATGTGTAGTACAGCTAAGAAATATAACATTAGCAGCAAAGAAAAGAGTCTCATATTGCTTACTAGTACAGGAAGAGTTAAACTTCAGTTGTTATCTGTGCAAAAAACCTTTTGATACAGTCCTGTTTTCTGAAGCACTTCAACAGCCAAGAAACAGCGAGAGACTTGAAATAAGGTTTTACTGTAGGAAAGTGCAAAGGGTCATTATTTCTGCTTTGTTTTATTTCTGAAATGACAGAGTGTGGTTTCTAAACTGCAAATATCACAGAATGATGCAATGCAATAAAAAAAAAAGCTATATAACTGTAAATAAAAATATAAGACTTTTTGTTTTTGCTACTAATCTTTTATTTATTATCCTTACTGCACATACAATTCATTTTATCATATTTTTTTTCTTAGCTGCAGGTTTGCTTTAACAGCCTCCAATTACCTGAAATAGATTTGCTTGAATGAATAGCAGATAAAGTGTGCAGCACACCATGCATAGGACATGATGCCATTATTGTGATAAGTGGCAGCATTCAGCATTGGCTGTACATGATACTGGCACCTGCTATGATAAAAGCATCACATCCGGTGCATTGTGCGCTGCAACTTTCACCTGCTATTTATTTCCCATCTCCTGTCTGTTCCTCGCCACCTGCGTCCCCTGCTGTGGCTGAGAAATGTTCTCACTGATCCTGTCTACTTTTACAATAGTTGTTTTCATTAAATATAGCAAGTTATGTGTAACCAATACTCTCTCCACCCGTCACAACTGTGGCCACAACCATACCTGCTATGGAGGGTGAGCTCCGTCATATCAAAGGGAGGTTATTATTATTATTATTTAGTACTAGCTGATGACCCGGCATTGCTCGGGTATGTATTTGGCTGGTATTGGCCCCGCCCACTTTTCTAACCCTAAAACACAATTATTCAATGACCTAGTTTGTAAGCTTTGTGGTCTTTGGCATCAATAATTTGTATTGAAATGAAACAAATCTGATTGGCTGCTTGTGGCTCCACTCCCTTTACTGAATTTGAACCCCAGTCACCCAATGACCAACTGTACCAGGTTTGAGGCTTATGCCATTAACAGTGCAAGAATGGCAGCAATTACATATACCCCTTGAAAATTAATAGGTGAATTTTGATTGGCTTTTGTAGGCTCCACCCACTTTTCTGAATATTAATCCCAGCCACCCAGCGACCAACTGTGCAAAGTTTGAGAACCCTACCATTAACAGTGTAAGAATGGCTGCAGTTTTCATTTGCAGCCCAGCCAGCACAGGTGAACTGGATCCCAACCATGCCGAACAGAAGACGGGGCCACAGGGCAAATACAGGTACCTGAGGGGACATAAAGGAGAACATCTTTAGCTCTGCTAGGTGATCTGTACAAAATGTTCATTACTGAGAGTTCTATGCACAGAGGGAGATGCTGCTTGCTTATGCAATTGGAAACAGCCATTATTTCCCACAATGCAACAAGGTTCACAGACAGCAAACTGTCAGGACCATGTTCATGACATCATACTGTGGGAGGGGTTTTACCACAATATCAGCCATACAGATGCCCCTGTTAATCTATTCAAGAACAGATAAAGATTTCTTGTGGGAAAGTGGGTATCAGCTACTGATTGGAATGGAGGTCAACTCCTGGTTAAAGTTCCTCTGGTCACTCAGCATATCACATTTTCAGGATTGCTTATATTCCTCTATTTTCTGCTCTCTGGAGCACCTCAGCCTCAGAAGGTTATGCGAATTTCAGCAGTACAGGTGTTCTTTAATTCCACCGCACTCAGCCTTGCTGCCTCATGGGAGTAAACACAGGTGGCATAATTTGATGTGGATCTGTGCATTTGCAAGAACGGAGCTGACTAATCTCAGAAGCTTTCTGCTGACACCTGCCCAGCCTGAGCTCTTGTCCTCCTGGGTAAAATTCCACGTCTGTAATTCAATTTATACTCCGTTTCTGCAATCAGTGTGGCGGATCCTGGAGGAGAGACAGATCGCTGGCGGGAGGAGGAGGCTGGCGCAGACATGAAAGGGTTAATGTCACACCGCATTACGGCGGGGAGAGGCCTTCTGATCAGGCCCGGGGTTTGATCTTACTCCTCAGAGAAAAGCTTTTCATACTGTAATGTCATCGGTGCTGACAGGCTGGTTTAAAGTCATTTCGAGAACTCCGGGGCACAGCACAAAATCAGAAAGCTGCCGTCAGGGAGGTATAATGAGGAGGAATAACACAGGAGAGGAGAGCCAGAGTCTCTCATGATGCCGAAAGTTCAGCTTTTGTTATCACCTTAAAGTGAAAATCTTGTTTTATGGAGAAGATAAGCAATCCTCTCTTTGTATATGCAAGAAGAGGGTCCGCAGGGCTCAGATGAGCGCTAAGCGGGTAACTTTGTTCCTTGCAGACCCTCTTCTTGCGATTTAGCCAAACTCGCAGGCAAGGCCGGATTTATACGTTTTCTGCCACTAGGCCAACTTTCTTGCAGCTTCACTTCCATGTGCAGCAGCCCCAAGCCCCCCCCCCCCCATTACTTGGCCACCCCCTTATCCATGCCTCATTCAGTTCTATACAAGTCCCTTGGGCAGCAGCTCCCTATTTCCATGTATTGCTCCTTATTTGTAACCTCTGTATTACATGTTCAGCCTCTTTTTATGCAGCAATCCCTCTTCCATGTTCAGCCGCCCATTAGCCAGTTGCCACCTAAGGCCCAGACCTTGGTGGCCTTTCCAGAAATCTGGCCCAGCCGACAGGAACAGAAGCAAGAAGAAGGTCTGCAAGGAATAAAGTTTCTGGTTCACCAGTGATGATCGTAATCTGCTAATAACGATTATGCAAAATTTTGCATACATTTTCGCAATTTCGGCCATATGTAATTAGGATTTGGACATTCAATTGTAATGTGTAATCCATTCGTAATTAATTCGTAATTCATAATTTTCCACATCATTTTGCGATGGTTTAAGTGGTTAATATCAAAGCCCCCATACATGCTATCTTCACCAAAATTGCTGCTTATGTTAAGTGTTAGCAGCCACACAGGCCCCCTAACACCCCCCCCCCCCCCCCTCCATGATCTATTCAACAAAAGGTAAAGATTTCTTATGGGAAAGGGGATATCAGCTACTGATTGGGATGAAGTTAAATCCTAAAGTTCCTCTTTAAAGGTGCCATAAAACATTTCATAAACTCCATATCAGTGGCAAAAAGGCCCAAAGAGATGCAAATAGGGTGAATTTCTTGAGTTTGTGGTCAAGGAACAGGAAGGTATGGTTAGAAAGGTTGAGTAGAATAAGGGCAAAAGGGGCATCTAAAGACAAGGTCACATGTGTGGTTGTTGCTGTGAGTCCTCTAGCTTTGAGGACCTCTTTCAGTGACCAAAGGAGGAGGTCAATACGAAAATGATGTTAGCAGCTAAGCGGTTCACCAACTCACCGTTGTAATGTGAAATGTCCTCGATGCTTAGCTGCTATGTGCAGTCTCCATCCATCCACAGTGGCCTTCTCTCCTTTTGTACAGAAACCTTCCCCTACCCTATGTGCTGTAGACCACAGTTCCCCAGCCCTGTCCTCAAGGCCCACCAACAGTACAGTTTTTGCAGAAAACCACAAACATTCACGGGTGGGGTAATTAGTATCTCAGCAGAGCTGATTAACAACCTCTCTGGATTTCCACAAACATGCACTGTTGGTGGGCCTTGAGGAGGACAGGGTTGGGGTACACTGCTGTAGACCCTGCCTCCATTTCTAGCAACTGCCCCATCCACATGTACATCTAAAAGGGGCCCTCAGTAAAAAGGGCCCCTAGTAGAATTACTGTTACTCTACAAGCTAATTTCGATAGTATAATATTTATAAATATTTATCTGTATTTTACTATAAACTGACCTTCTCCTAACACTACAACTATTAGCATTAATTTGGGCACCGGAGGCACCCAATAGTATTGCCCCCTATACCTGCTTTGCCCCTCCCCCATTTCATGTACACCCCCACCCCCCTCCCATACGCAGCCCTCCTATAAGCTAACCTTTAATTTCCAATAGTCTCCTGATGTGCAACCTTCCTTTCACATTTAAAGTCCTCCCCCATATTCAGTAGTCTCCCTCTTCTATGTACAGCCCTTCTTTTCACACATAGGACCCCCTCCCATCTGCCCACCACATGCAGTATAACACTATACAAGGCCAAATTTGATCTTTTTTCACCCCTAGTCCAACTTTCTGGTTGCTCCCTAACCTAACCATCTCCATTCAAATGCCCTTTCCAGCCACCCACTGCCAGCCACCCACTACCACCGGTACTGTTTTACTTCCTTAAACTTTTGTATGGGGAAGCGGGCAGAGGGGGGAGCGCTAGCGGAGGAGGTGGGGGGAATTTCTGACCCCCCCCCCCCCCCGCGATCGGGGCATGCTCCCCCCTTATGCCTGCGACCCCATAGGGGGGCAGTATTCGGCCGAACAGGGCCCTGTTCGGCCCTGTTCGGCGGCCATTTAGTAGTTCGGGGCGAACCCGAACTTAAAAGGCCGAACACCATCAGGTGTTCGGCCGAACGCGAACATCACCCGAACAGGGTGATGTTCTGCAGAACCCGAACAGTGGCGAACACTGTTCGCCCAACACTAGTGTTGATCCTCATTTGCATCCTCCCTTTTCTACTTGCAAGCTATGCTTCCATATACATCATCCCCTTTTCCGTGTCTAGTCACTCCATTGGGCAGAAACTGCCAAAGACCCAAGCCTTTGTGGCCTTTCCAGAAATCTGGTGCTGCCCCTGGCACTATGCCACAGACTATCTTACCTTGAAAGAGAGTCTGAAGCGAATATAAATCCGGCTTTATACCTGCTATTTAGCTTAAGCAGTATGAGGAGAGGTGAATCGCTGCATCCCCGCGGGAAAACGAGGGCTTTATACCCCCCAAATCCTGGGTCAAAATTCCACGACTTTCCAGGTCGTGGATTTTGCTGTCCGGGGAGGCAGAGCTTTGCCCTGTAGCTCTGCCTCTACTGGAGTCAATCTCTGCAGATCTCCACCTCTCCCCGCCCCTCTCTGTGAAAGAAGATAGAGAGGGTCGGGGAGAGGCGGAGATTGACTCTAGTAGAGGCAGAGCTACAGCGCAAAGCTCTGCCCCTTACAGGAAGCGCTCCCCACATTTTACCCCAGGCATTTGGGGGGTATAAAGCCCTCGTTTTCCTTCGCCGTTTCACCTCTCCTCATACTGCTTAAGCTAAATAGCAGGTAAAAAGGAGGATTTATTTTTGCTTCAGACTCTCTTTAAAGGAAACCTGGGAGGTTTGCGGAGGCCACAATGGCCTCAATTCACTAAGCATTACTGCATTCGGTAATGCTAAAAACAGCTGATTTTTACCGATCACCTTCCCAGATTCCAATTCACAAAACCTATTACCGCACAGAAAATTGGAATTACTGACTAGTGAGGAAAATTACCGACTTGTGCTGTAAATACCTCAAGAAATGTCAAGAAATTGCAATTCACAAAGATTTACACATCCTGTAAATCAGACAAAAGTGTTTTTTGATCAAACACAAACCGAAAAGAAGATACCAGGGAAAAGAATTTCAAACACACTTGTCAATATGACATACCCTATAGGTACTAAACAGGTGTTATATGCCTGCTAATTATAAGATAAAAATGTAATACATTGAATTAGCAACATAATATAGGTGTTACTTGTGCAATAAAATCCCACAATGGGGCAGAGAGATGGCGTCCTGTGGGGGTCCTGGCTGATCCCCCTCCACTCTATTTATATTTGGTAAGTGGGGTGTAGCTATCCCACAGATACACCACTCTATTTACTGCTCAGGGTGGTCGTGACCTGAGTGTAGTCGCCTATTGTGATATTGTAGATCACCTCAGCTAACCCCTCACTAGTACTGGTCTTCGACACACCCCAATAGAGGGGGGCTATTTACATAGTGTTAAAAGTGCATGGTGCTGTACATATTAAACCCTAATGAGATCACATTTCACCCTAAAGGCTTCTTCAGAAGGTGCTATACATATAATACAATAGTGCTATACATCATCCACATCCACCAAGTTAAAATCACAAATTGCCCCCCATAGATCAAAGCCCAAGTCTGAGCTGTCTGCGCCGTGTTCGGCGACCAAATTTATATTAAGGAGGCAGGAAGAGGCGGGGTCAGGCCCAAAGGTCACGCCCACCCTCACACCGCTACTGGGATCATGTATAAATCCCTCAATATTTCATGTGGACACAAGATAATGTCATCGCCATGTGCGCTTACCATCCACCACTCTGCTCACCACAGGATGGATCACCCCGAGTCTCCCATCATCGTATCCGCACGGTGGACGCTCTATGCGTTCCACTCGTGCCGGGCAGGGGGTGGAGTCTGCGTTCCAAGGACTCTCCTACGTCACATCCGCGGCCGGTGCTTACACTTGTGAGAGCGGGCATATGCGTCATAACGGCGCCGCCCTTTCACAGCCCGATCTATGCGAATGATGCGGATAGCAGCGTGGTAGGTAGTGCCGCCCATCCCTATTCCATAGGGTACTTCCCCTGAAGGTGGGGGCAACCAATCACTGGTGTCCCATTCCAATACGCCCGTTACCATGGCTGCGCATATAAACATTACACACTACTGTGTAGCTGTGTCAGAAGGTACAACACACTCTAAAAATGCGCATCAGCGTAAAATAGCATATAGCTAACTACAGAATGATGGTGATAATACACATACATGTCCTCATGCGTGGAGTGATGAATGCAGATCATTGATATAAACAATCTAAGAAATATATATTAAAAAAAGAGAGAAATATATATAGAGGGTACACATCATGATTGGGGCACGATAGTTACCAGCATTATGGTCATATGGGACACACAGATACCCACTGCATAGTCACAGTTACCTGGTATATCAAACCGAGCCCGGCAGTAAAATATACGGGGAGAGGGGATGGGTATTTATTTATTACCATCCTAATAGTCTATAGGGCGAATATAGGTAAGTATCGAAATGTGCCAATGCCGCAATTGAATCCATCCGGACCCATTGCCCATCAGCCAATCCCCATAGCGACCCACTGGTCGCCAATAAATCCAAATATATATTCGGGGTTACAAAAAACAGGCCAGGTTAAAATCTTCGTTCAGACCATTCAGACCATTCGGTGAAATTGTGTCCAAACGATATATCCACTGAGATTCTATCTGCGTGAGTTTCTGATTGAAGTTGCCCCCTCTGAAGTCCCTTTTCCATTGCTGTATGCCCCAAAATTGTATGTCAAAACGTTTGGAAAGATGAAATTCATTCATATGTCTGGCAACCGATGTCTCACGTCTGTGCTTGATATCTCCAACATGTTCCAAAACACGATCTTTAAGTTGTCTAGTGGTCTTGCCCACGTACCACAAATTACACGGACATTTAGCCCCATAAATTACTCCCTTACTCTCACAATTGATAAAAGATTGTATGGAGAAGGTTCTACCACTGATAGGGGCTGTGAACACTTTCAAAGTCGGCATATATCTACAGGCCTTACAATGGCCGCACCTAAAGGACCCCTTCGGTTTAGGTGGGAGCCAGGTTTCTCTCGGGGCAGTCCGTGGAGCATAAGTGCTATGCACTAATATATCTCGTAAATTGGGTGACCGTCTATAAGTTATGGCTGGGGAGTCAGGAAGATGTTTAGATAGGTCCCTATCCTTTTGCAGGATGGGCCAATAGTGGCGTATGATCTCATAGACCCTATGTGAATGGTCCGTGAAGGTTCCAATAAGTCGGGGCACTTTCAATGTCTCTCTGGGAGTGTCCCTGTTCCTGCATTCCAATCTCTTGTTCTCATCATTATCCCTCAAAGTCACTTCACGGGGAGTTTTATATGCACGTTGGTATGCTTGTTCAATGACATGTTCTGGGAAGCCTCTCTGTCTAAAGCGCTTCCTAAGGAGTGTACATTCCCTGTTAAATGATTCAGGAGTCGAGCAGTTCCTCCTAGCTCAGGAACAAAAGATATTACTCGAATTGTCTGGACATCCAGACTTCGAAAAATTTGAAGCGAAACTGGAAAGAAAAGTCAGTGCCTACACTGAAGAAATTAAAAGTAGGAAACATAAGAAGTTCCTTAGAGATAGTTCTGACTTTAAAAGTGGGAAGGTCTACACATGGGCAGTAAAGCCTAAACAACCGGGACCAGGGAGTGAGGCTGTCTCTGTATCTGACATAGAAACACCATCTGGTAGTGAATCTAACTCATTCAGCCAGGTATCACCTAGAACACATAATAAAAAGAAGTATTTCCCACGCGGTTCACGCAACCCTCCGAGAGGGCCACCTAATAGAAATAAGAACAAAAAACAGTCTTTTTTAGACCACCCCCCACCCTCCCCCAATTCACAATGTGTAGACCCACAAGACATAAAATCAAAGCAGGAGGTACATACCCTAAGAGATCGCAAACAGTGGGGCTACACAGGGAAGAAGAGAGGGGGTTACAAGAACCAGATGCATCAATGGTAAATGAATACGATTCAACCACACAATTGAGGGTGGTAAATTTATCCTCTTACACACTGACTGCAACTGAGGAATCTTTACTTATTAGAGGTCTGTCCTTTGTACCCACAAATAAATTCTGTGCATTCGATTGGTTGAGAGATGTCAATTTATTTGCCAGGAAACTGGCACTTGTCAAGATATACGAAACTAAAGAGGCTAAACAAAAAATTACAGATAAAAATGAGAGAGAGGCATTTGAGGCATTACAAGAACTTCTGATGGAAAGCGACACCGGTATTCCATCATTAGCCCCCCCAAGTGGCATTAGATCCAAGAGCAGATATTGTCCCTCTCTGTCCCAATATCCACAGATCTACACTTTTGTGGATATGGTAACGAGGGCACTGAAAAGTTTGGAGAGAGACACCTATAGTACTCCCCTACATGATAATCTTAATACAAACGAGAGGGTGGCATTAAATGCATTAAAGAATAAAGAAAAATGATGACATTGTTATAAAACCAGCTGATAAGGGGGGGAACGTTGTCATCATGAATAGGGACATGTACGAGCAAATGTGCCTAGCGATCCTCAGAAACGAGTCTCAATATGCCATTATTCATGACAATCCGATTAAACAACATGCAGAAAGTCTCTGTAAAATACTGAAAGACGCAGTAGACGAAGGATGTTTAGACCCCACAGATTACACACGATTGGAGATCTCAACTAAATTTCCCAGACTTGCAGTCTTCTATGCATTACCTAAGATACATAAGGAAAGGTTGCCACCGCCCGGGAGACCGATAGTGTCTGGCTGTGGCAATCTGACAGATGAAGCAAGCAAGTATGTGGATAGGTTCTTGAGACCATTTGTAGAGGCCTTGCCCTCCTATCTGCGAGATACAAAGGATTTATTGACTAAATTACAAGACATCGAGGTGCCACCAACCACATTACTGGCCAGCCTAGATGTTGAATCCCTATACAGTAATATTGATCATCAACTGGGATTAACAGCAGTACAGTATTTTTTAAGGACAAGAGGACGTCATCTCGAGTCACACAATCAATTGCTCATGAGTCTTTTAAGCTTCATTTTGACACATAATGTGTTCCTTTTTGGGGGGCGCCTCTACCACCAGCTCAGGGGCAGTGCTATGGGGATGGCATGTGCCCCCTCGTATGCCAATCTGTTCCTGGGCTGGTGGAAAGATGTCCACGTCTTTTCGGAAGATCTGGCCTTCTTCACGTCCCATATTTTGTATTGGGGGAGGTTCATAGACGACATCATTATCCTGTGGGATGGACCGAGGGATGTGTTTATTTCCCTAGTGGAGATATTGAACTCAAATAGTATTGGTATGCATTTCACGTATGAGATCGATGAGAGCACTATCAATTTTCTAGATCTTAAGATTACGATTGATAATTGTAAAATACAGACTGAGATTTATAGGAAACCTACCTCTACAAACTCTTTGTTGAGATGGGAAAGTTCCCATCCCAGTTCTTTACGTAAAAGTATTCCAATCGGACAGTTCCTCCGAGCTAGGAGGAACTGCTCGACTCCTGAATCATTTAACAGGGAATGTACACTCCTTAGGAAGCGCTTTAGACACAGAGGCTTCCCAGAACATGTCATTGAACAAGCATACCAACGTGCATATAAAACTCCCCGTGAAGTGACTTTGAGGGATAATGATGAGAACAAGAGATTGGAATGCAGGAACAGGGACACTCCCAGAGAGACATTGAAAGTGCCCCGACTTATTGGAACCTTCACGGACCATTCACATAGGGTCTATGAGATCATACGCCACTATTGGCCCATCCTGCAAAAGGATAGGGACCTATCTAAACATCTTCCTGACTCCCCAGCCATAACTTATAGACGGTCACCCAATTTACGAGATATATTAGTGCATAGCACTTATGCTCCACGGACTGCCCCGAGAGAAACCTGGCTCCCACCTAAACCGAAGGGGTCCTTTAGGTGCGGCCATTGTAAGGCCTGTAGATATATGCCGACTTTGAAAGTGTTCACAGCCCCTATCAGTGGTAGAACCTTCTCCATACAATCTTTTATCAATTGTGAGAGTAAGGGAGTAATTTATGGGGCTAAATGTCCGTGTAATTTGTGGTACGTGGGCAAGACCACTAGACAACTTAAAGATCGTGTTTTGGAACATGTTGGAGATATCAAGCACAGACGTGAGACATCGGTTGCCAGACATATGAATGAATTTCATCTTTCCAAACGTTTTGACATACAGTTTTGGGGCATACAGCAATGGAAAAGGGACTTCAGAGGGGGCAACTTCGATCAGAAACTCACGCAGATAGAATCTCAGTGGATATATCGTTTGGACACAATTTCACCGAATGGTCTGAACGAAGATTTTAACCTGGCCTGTTTTTTGTAACCCCGAATATATATTTGGATTTATTGGCGACCAGTGGGTCGCTATGGGGATTGGCTGGTGGGCAATGGGTCCGGATGGATTCAATTGCGGCATTGGCACATTTCGATACTTACCTATATTCGCCCTATAGACTATTAAGATGGTAATAAATAAATACCCATCCCCTCTCCCCGTATATTTTACTGCCGGGCTCGGTTTGATATACCAGGTAACTGTGACTATGCAGTGGGTATCTGTGTGTCCCATATGACCATAATGCTGGTAACTATCGTGCCCCAATCATGATGTGTACCCTCTATATATATTTCTCTCTTTTTTTAATATATATTTCTTAGATTGTTTATATCAATGATCTGCATTCATCACTCCACGCATGAGGACATGTATGTGTATTATCACCATCATTCTGTAGTTAGCTATATGCTATTTTACGCTGATGCGCATTTTTAGAGTGTGTTGTACCTTCTGACACAGCTACGATGTAGTAGTGTGTAATGTTTATATGCGCAGCCATGGTAACGGGCGTATTGGAATGGGACACCAGTGATTGGTTGCCCCCACCTTCAGGGGAAGTACCCTATGGAATAGGGATGGGCGGCACTACCTACCACGCTGCTATCCGCATCATTCGCATAGATCGGGCTGTGAAAGGGCGGCGCCGTTATGACGCATATGCCCGCTCTCACAAGTGTAAGCGCCGGCCGCGGATGTGACGCAGGAGAGTCCTTGGAACGCAGACTCCACCCCCTGCCCGGCACGAGTGGAACGCATAGAGCGTCCACCGTGCGGATACGATGATGGGAGACTCGGGGTGATCCATCCTGTGGTGAGCAGAGTGGTGGATGGTAAGCGCACATGGCGATGACATTATCTTGTGTCCACATGAAATATTGAGGGATTTATACATGATCCCAGTAGCGGTGTGAGGGTGGGCGTGACCTTTGGGCCTGACCCCGCCTCTTCCTGCCTCCTTAATATAAATTTGGTCGCCGAACACGGCGCAGACAGCTCTGACTTGGGCTTTGATCTATGGGGGGCAATTTGTGATTTTAACTTGGTGGATGTGGATGATGTATAGCACTATTGTATTATATGTATAGCACCTTCTGAAGAAGCCTTTAGGGTGAAATGTGATCTCATTAGGGTTTAATATGTACAGCACCATGCACTTTTAACACTATGTAAATAGCCCCCCTCTATTGGGGTGTGTCGAAGACCAGTACTAGTGAGGGGTTAGCTGAGGTGATCTACAATATCACAATAGGCGACTACACTCAGGACACGACCACCCTGAGCAGTAAATAGAGTGGTGTATCTGTGGGATAGCTACACCCCACTTACCAAATATAAATAGAGTGGAGGGGGATCAGCCAGGACCCCCACAGGACGCCATCTCTCTGCCCCATTGTGGGATTTTATTGCACAAGTAACACCTATATTATGTTGCTAATTCAATGTATTACATTTTTATCTTATAATTAGCAGGCATATAACACCTGTTTAGTACCTATAGGGTATGTCATATTGACAAGTGTGTTTGAAAAGTGTTTTTTGACAGACAGCGAGTAGGGAGAGCCAGGCATCCAATAAGGAAAGCCACACAACCCTGCTTCTCATCCTGACTTGATCTGACATGGTGGAAGGCGGCTCTTCACTGTGGCAGAGGAGGGGAAGAAGGCATTTTATGAGGCTTTTCTGCATTCCTTTAGATGTAAAAATCTGTGTACTGTTATACAGAGAAACTCCCCCTGGTGGCTGTAGCACATCTAAATGGATGTTGGGGTGCACTGGACAGAAAACCCCGACTCATCCACACTGTAACGATTGCGGAATTATCGCCGAGGTCAGCGCACAAGATGTGCGCTGACACTGTGGAAGTCCTCCACGTATAAAACGACAGAACCCAGCTTTGGTGCAATGCACCTGTAGAGGGAAATTCCCACCGGCAGATGGAGCTGTGGAGTGCAGAGGAACAACCCCTCTGCACTGCCACAGATGCCAGGTGGGAATTGTACGAATTGCAACAATGCAGGGCAAGATAGCCCTCAGAGAGATAGAGTGAGCACAGCGACAGAATGTAGGTGTGTCCACCAATCTAGTCGCCCCCCAGCGACGGTGAACACACAACAACGGGAATCAAGTGAGAACGCAATCGCAAGAGTAGCGATTGCCAACAGTGACACAAGACCGAATAAAGACAGAGCACAAGTGTAGCAAGAAAGACACAGCAAATAACAATGATCAGAACGCCAAGGAAAATAACAAATGCACTTGCTAAGCGCGGTGGCAGCACGGAAAGCACAACAGTGACAAAGCACGCTAATGGCGCGGTCTCCGCACGAAAAGCGCAACAGAGACAAAGCACGCCAACCCTAACTAACCAATGTAACACGAAAATGAATAGAGAACGCAAACGCTTGCTAAACGGTTACCTCACCGAGCCTACAGCAAGCGTTTGTTCCAGACAAGACAGACAGAAGGAGTGACCAGTAGCAACCCCAGCTCTGGCCTACACTCCCAGACAGAGTACAGAAGGAACCACCGCCACTACCGCTAGGGCGAATGCGATCCAGACAGACAGACAGATGGGGCTACCAGTAGCAACCGCTGCTCTGGCTTGCACCCCTAAGGCAGAATACAGAAGGAACCACCGCCACTACCGCTAGGGCGAATGCGATCCAAACAGACAGACAGATGGGGTTACCAGTAGCAACCGCTGCTCTGGCTTGCACCTTTAAGACAGAATACAGAAGGAACCACTGCCACTACCGCTAGGGCGAATGCAATCCAAACAGACAGACAGATGGAGTTACCAGTAGCAACCGCTGCTCTGGCTTGCACCCCTAAGACAGAATACAGAAGGAACCACTGCCACTACCGCTAGGGCGGATGCGATCCAAACAGACAGACAGAACGATTTCCTGTCGACCGCCGCTGGCGACAAGACAATCGCAACAGATAGACAGTACAAAGCAAAACAGATAATACAACCTGACTACGCTAGAAGGAATGCTTAGTGCACTCCCAAGGAATTACTCTAAGATAATCTTAGCAAACAATAGCAAAGGCTGAAACTCCAGGTAAGCTAGCAGAATTCTGGGAAGAAATGGTATTTATACTGCAAACCATCAGAGGAAGCAGCTAAGCAATTTGCATGACAAGCAGGGCCGGCCCGCTCATGAGGCGGGGTGAAACTTTTGCCTCAGGTGGCAAATTTCCAGGGGCGGCACCCCATCCGTGGGTGCGGGGAGCCGGCCGCCGAGCTGGAAGGGTAGCTGGCAGGACGGGGGTATTGGGCCTAGCGGCAGGGAGGGGGGACGGACCCCCCCCCTCCCTCGCCTGGGTCCCCCGATCTGCGCTCCCCTCCAGCCTTAAATAGAAGCAGCCGCTATTTGTAAGGGGCACGGGCGGGAGGACTCACCTCTTCCTCATTCCAGCGTGCTCTCAACTGACGTCACTTCCTGCAACGCTGCAGGAAGTGACGTCAGTGGAGCGCACGCTGGGAAGAGGTGAGTCCTCCCTGCCCGTGCCTCTTACAAATAGCGGCTGCTTCTATTTAAGGCTGGAGGGGAGCGCAGATCGGGGGACCCAGGCGAGGGAGGGGGGGGGGCGACCCCCTCCCCGTCGCTAGGCCCAATACCCCCATCCTGCCAGCTACTCCTCCAGCTCGGCGGCCCCCCAGAGCACCCCCCAGAGGGGGGGGGGGGCGGTGGTGGCAATTTTTTCAAAATTTGCCTCAGGCGGCAAAAAGTCTAGGGCCGGCCCTGATGACAAGTGGATGCAAAATCCTCACCAGAACAGCAGCTCAGCAAGTTGCAGAGTGAAGACAGGTCTCCTTTCCAGAGACCTGCAACACTCAGACCTGCAAAATGGTCAAAAAGCTGTCTGCCTGTGCAGACAGCAGAGCAGATCATTACACACACAGCTTCCTGCCTCAGCACTGACCTGCTCCACAGCTGGTAAGTGACACCTACCGAGCAGGGCTTAGTGAACAGATGCATGTTTGTTCGGTAAATTACCGAACTTCTACCTCATGTGGAAAATCTTTAGTGAATTTGGAAAATAGTGTAAAATACTGAATGCGATATTTTATTGAACTAAATGATTTTACCCAACTGCCTTTAGTGAATTAAGGCCAATGAGAAACTTACCTCGGGAAGGGGTAGCCTGTGGATCCCAAAAAGGCTTCCCCTGTACTCGTATGTCAGTCATTTACAGCGCTGGCTCTCCCGAAGAGTGGCGCATGTACCCCGGACCGCCGTCGCCAACATGTTTACATTTTCTGCGTCGCCCACTCAGTTACATTTCTTCCGCGCAGTATAACATTACTGTTATAGTGGTGCCTAGTTTTGGCGCTCGGTGCTTAGCGCCATGGGTGGAAACACAGTAAGTGTGTTAGGGCCCATTGCCTTGCATTGCCTTTGCATTACCCTGCAGCAAAACGCAACGCAGGTTTGCAAATCAAGTGTAAAAGGGGGTTTAAACCTCACAATATACAGATAACCCTTGCTGGTACATTTGGCAGTTCTCTGATGTTATGTTAAGGTCTGTTTGATGCTTAAAGGATACCCGAGGTGACATGTGACATAATGAGATAGACATGGGTATGAACTGTGCTAAGCATACAAATAACTATGCTGTGTTCCTTTTTTTCTTTGTCTGCCTGAAAGAGTTGAACATCAGGTATGAAAGCGACAGCTTCTGTCCGTGTCGGGACCGGGTCGGACTGGATCAGACTATAGCATAACCCTCCGCTGATAAGTAATTACAGCCATGAAACACTTTCCTGTAAGTAAATGGCTTCTGAGAGCAGAAAAGAGATAAAAAGGGTCAATAGTTCATAGGTTTGAGCTCTGGCATTGGCATACTTCAATGCACGTGTCATTAAGCAGAGACAATGAAGCAGTAAAAACTTAAAAACTAGATTTACATATAAAATAAAATTGTGGGATATCTAAAAAAGTCGTTTTTAGGAGAAGGAGGATACATTTAATTATCTCATCAGTTTATTTTCAGCTCAGATGTCCTATATTAAAAAAAAATGACTGGCCTGATTTATTTTTTCAGGAGGTCTAGAGTAACCCTTTAGTCAGTAAACACAGTAAAGCATCAGAACAATGTCTATGGGTGAGCGATGTAAATGGCAATATTCATAGCCTGCTTGAGGAAAGGCAATAAAACATGTCCCAGTGAATTATAGAGAGACATAACAGGCAGGCGCCGTGTACAAGAACACAGCAGATCAGAAAACTGAAGTGAATCAATTTCTATTTCAGAGAGCGGCGAGTTATTACAGCTTGTCATTTCAGCGTGAAAGGAAGATGTGTTCCACCGTTATTGTGGCGAACAATTTAATGAGCAATTTTATGTCAGAGTTAATTGTGACCTGCAAGCCGGAGAGACGAGGAAAAGAGATGTCCCCATTCTGCCATTATCTGCGCCACAAACCGGCGGATCTGGAAGCGCAGCTGCTCGCTGGGGCGTACAGGGTTGATTTGCATGACTCCGCCCCCTCCTTAAATGAGTAATAAAGCCTTTGTTTATCATATTTGTGATCGAGATGATGGCATGTAAATACCATCTGTTGTAGAACAAGCTGATTAACCTTTACTAAGGACAAGCGCGGCCCACAGAGGTGTCACCGACTCACGGGCACAGGACTCGCGCTGGATGACCTTTTCATTAAACTGTACGGACAGTTTCTTTTTTGGTTTATCTGCGTTCTCTCCCTGATCTCCATTGAAGTTACAGTGTACCTGAGACGTCCCTAATGGGGGTATTTATATTTATTTGGGGCTTCCTCCAGCCGCATAAGGTGTGTGGCTCCCTCGCTGTCCTCTCCGAAGGCTCCTGTTGGTAGTAACAACATAATTAGTTAAACTGCAGTATACTAAAGCCACCACAAGATGTCACTGTCTGCAACATGTGATGATCTTTATGGTATTGTTATTTCCTGTAATCACACTGTGTTCCTCTCTGTTCTAAGTAAGTTGCATTTCCTGATGGTGGTGTGTGATATATCTCTGCATGGTGTTCTTCAGTAAAGAGTTCTAACTTGTTAGATTGGGTGCATATCTGTGTGTACAGACCACTCTACTCTATCAGCTCCATTGTGTTGTAATCCCCCCAGTAATCTGGCAAGTCGCAGCCAGTCGTGTGTTTCTGTGCATGTCCGGCCTGGCCGTGTGTGCGCCCCCGTTGCGCTCCTGTGCAGGCAAAGAACACTCCTTGCTTTGGGAACGTGACTGGAGATGCACGGATGACCGAGCCATGCATACATAGAAGAGACGACGAGGGAGCCCACAGGTAAGTATAAATATCCCCATTAGAGACGTCTCAGGTTTCCTTTAAAACACACCTGAAGTGAGTAAAAAAACAAAAGTTAGATACTTACCTCCGTGCTTAGAAGCCTCTGGATGGTCTACAGGTTTCCCGAATCCCTGTAGAGTCCTCCGTTGCAGCACACTGTCCCCTCCAGTCTTCTGGCTGTGCTCCCTTCCGTGGATGAGCTCATCCAGACTAGGCATGCACGAGTAAGGTCTGAGCATGCCCAGTAGAACAAAGATACTGCTTTTTTTCATTTGTGCACAAGCACTTCATTCTATTGGGCATGCATGGACCTTGCTCGCACATGCCTAGTCCTGAGACTGTTTGTTCATTGTGCAGGATGCAAATCCCAGTCTACCTACGGATTGGACTTCACAGTCACATAACAAAAGCCTGGAAGAAGCTTAGAAAAAGAGTAGCTATGGGCAAGTTTGTTTAGCTGAGCTTAATTGAAGTTGCTCACCAGCTCTGAGCTTTCAGTGCTGATCTCCCTTTGGAAACATGTCCAACATCCCATCTCTATGGCTACAGTGGAGTCATGTTACTCGCCACCAGTACGTGTCAGTGGGTCACATAGGGAATGAAAGGGGTCACTAGGGAGGTAGAGGTAGAGGTACATCTGCTACTTACACTGGAGGGTGTGGGCTGCCTAATACTAAGGGCATATCGGGCTGTCTATACTGGTCCAACCCCTGCTGCCAGTGCTGCTGGGAGAAAGAAACCATGCAACATGTTCAATCACTAATTTCTGTAGACATGTCATTCTCCTGCCACTCTGCAGGACTAGGGGAATAAGAAGAGCACCGTGTAACTAACCAGGGTCCTTATTACCAAGGCTGATTTTTATATTTTTATACCTCTATGCCAACTTTCTCCCCCCCCCCCCCCTTTCATGTTCAGCAGCTTCCTCCCATTACCCTTCTCTGTGCAGCCCCCTCTTCCATGTGCAAATTCCATGTACAGCAGCTTCCTCCCATTCCATGTCCAGCCTCCTTCTCCATGTGAAATTTCCACATATATCAGCTCTCTCCCAGCCAATGTGCAGCCCCCTTTTCCATGTGTAACAGCCATGTACAGCAGCCCTCCCATATTATGTACAGTCCCCTCTTCCATGTGTAACTTCCATATGCAGCAGCCCCCTCCCATTCCATGTGTAGCCTCCTCTTCCATGTGTAAGATCCATGTACAGCAGCCCATCTCCCATTCCATGTGCAGCCTCCTCTTCCATGTGTAAGATCCATGTACAGCAGCGTCTCCCTTTTATACACAGGTCTCGTGGTCAGCAGCTCCCCTTCTCCATGTCTTGCCCCTAATATGCAGTCCCTCTATTCCATTTGCAGCCTCCTCTATATGCAGCAATCCTTCTACCATACCAAGCTACTCCCCTTGAGCAGCAGCCGCCCTAGATCTGGCCTGTTTGGCCATTCCTAAAATTCAAGGCCTGCTTACTCCACATTCTCCACCAGACAGGTGTTAAGATTATTTACTATCAGAGATATTTCCGTTATAGAAATTGGAACTGTTATTTGGAATGATAGTAAAAAAAAATCACAACTGTATCTACACCATCAAGCAAGATATAACACGCACAAGACAGGTGCCCTTTTCTATCATATTCTCCTGAGTTAAAAAGTGTTGAAAAGTCAAGTCACATTATTTACAATGATGGCAGCGCACATCCCATATGAAAGAGACGCCTATCAGAGGTTGGCTATCGGCGTGTTTACTTGTCTGCTAATGGCACATGTGCAAACAAAAGGGATTTCTTGTGCCTTGATTAATTCATCATCTTGTTGTGAGAATGCTCCAAAGTCTTGTAATCAAAAACTGTAAGCAGGTAGCGAGACAGTGACCCACAGAGATGTCTATGAGAGAGCATGACACATGATGGCAGGGCAACCTGATCTCCTACGTGCCTGGAGTGCATTTATACAATTTATTAAACTTTATTTATAAATCGCTAACATATTACGCAGCACTGTACAATAGATAGAGGAGACATGACAGCATTGAGCAATGCTACACAAGGACAATACAGCTTTAACAATGGTGCACAAAATAGTGATGTAACAATAATCAATGATACACAGATTGCAAGGTAGGGATAAATATAGAAGACTAGTCATTGAGTCCATATGGCGGTCAAGAAGAGCACATGGGAGAAGGGCTCTTCCAAATAGGTTTAAAATCTGTGGGGTGGGAGAGAGACGTGTGTGTGTGTGTGTGGGGGGGGGTGATGTGTATGTCCAAGGGAGGGTGTTGGAGCTATGCAGGTAAGCAATGGTAAACAGATGGGTCTTAAAGAAGAACTCCAGTGGAAATAATGTATTTTTATGTATGTATAAATGATTTAGTCAGTGTTTGCCCATTGTAAAAGGGCACGTTTGGGGAGGGGGGGTAGGCAGCCGGATCCTGCTTAGGGCTTGCTGGGCTGTGTCCCCCCGTGTGGTTAGGTGTCCCCCCTGTAGCTGGCAGCCTTTACTCACCTCCCAGGCTCCAGCGATGAGCTGCAGTAAACCCATCCGCTCTGGCCGGGATCCCTGCTCATAATGCCTCTATGTACCGGGTCACGTCTTGATGATGTCATCAAGCTGGGACCCGGCACTGACGTCAGAGCGAGCGGGTATGTCGGCCAGAGCGGAGGGGGAGCGCTGATCATCGTGGGAACATCAGGGAGGTGAGTGGATCCTCTTCTTTCCCCCCTACCACCGCAGCTGTCACAGTGATCACTATGATCTGCCCGGCGATCATAGTGATCACTTGATCACAAGCCATACGCGATGGCATCTGATCACTGAGGGGAGATGTCAGCTGTCATATGATGGCTTAATCTCCCCTCTCGGGTACGCACGATCACGTCAGGAGCAGAAACAGCGGGCGTCGTAGATCCTACGCCACATCAGGCCACAAGTGCGGCGTAGAATCTCATAGAGGCGGTCCCCAAAAGGTTAAAGGGAACCAAGCATCACTTTTTCTCCCCCAAGTTCTATAGCTATAGGAGCTGTCACGTCTCTCCCCCCTCTTTTAGCTGTCCAATATTTATCCAGGGTAAAGTGTGAAGATTGCATCTGTGACTTCTGTAAACTCTTTGAAGCACAGTGTCCAATCTACACATGTCCCCCCTGCAGATGAAAGCTTTTGTTTGCTCGCTGGTAATGTGTGCAATAAAATAATTACAACAGTCCTTTTCTCCCTGAAATTTCTGTGGTTGGGCAGGCATCGGAAGTTGGCTAATAACATCCTTTGCTAAACTTTTAAATGTAAAAAGAAGAGTTAAAATTGAAGTTTTTTTAATGCCATTGTTGGCATGCATATTAACCACTTAATGACAACTGGACAGATATATTTGTCCAGTGTATTTGTGGAGAGTGCACCACCAGTTTCTTACTAAATGAGGCACATGTGGTGTCATTTTAAACATGACCAGTTGAAGAATACATTTTGGTGTGTCTTAAAGCTTGGACCCATGTCACATAAAAAATAGGTAGGGACAAACTCAATCATCATAAAAAAGGGATTTTCAAAGTCTTAGCAAAACTACAAGAGACAGATGTGGTAACATTTTAACCATGATAAGTGGCAGTGATGAGTTTAGAGAGTTTGGTTGAGGCCCATGTCTTGTGTATTCTTTTTAGTCCCAAACTGAATCCAAAGCAATTTAATTTCTGCATATTGTGTACCAAAATAAAATACTTCTAAAATGAAAACAAAGTGACTTAAAATACAAGAAAAACATATATTGTTACCTTAGGAACTTGGATTTTTAAATATGTATGCCATGCGGGTATAATACTATTATTCTTGCAAATAAGGTCTTGTAATCACCGATAGTGCACAATGAGAAAGCAAAAAACAAAAAAAGACACCTTTATTTCTAAATACAATTTTGTCACCATACATTGTATTCTATCTATCTATCTAATTTCTATCTATCTATCTATCTATCTATCTAATTTCTATCTATCTATCTATCTATCTATCTATCTATCTATCTATCTATCTATCTATCTATCCATCCATCCATCCATCCATCTATCTATCTATCTATCTATCTATCTATCTATCTAATGTCTATCTATCCATCTATCTTGCCATCTATCTATCTATCTATCTATCTATCTATCTATCTATCTATCTATCTATCCATCTATATTCATACATACATTCCTTTGAACATAGGGTTGGCAAAGTGAGATTCAGGGCCTGCGTTTTGTTGCTCTGATTCCGCCCTTAATATAGAAGTGGAAAAGAAGCGTGTTAATGGGTAACCTCTTCAACTTTCTGCATTGATCGGCGTGGCAACGCCGCAATGTATCACCTAGGTGCTGACACCAGTGGGAATTTAAATGCTTCTAAAACAATATTCACAGTGACTGGATTAATAGTTGTGATGTGACTGAAAAGGTCAGCTGGTAATGGAATAGATTAGATCCCTCACATTTAACATTCACTAAGTGATGACACGTGTGCCTAACAGAACTGAGTTATGGACATTAGTTGACTTATTCGTGCAAGTCGGCCGCTTGTACGATGCCATAAGCATTTTAAGGGACATGGGTGACTGGAAAACTATTAAAAGTGGACCTTTTATTTAAAAAAAAATATGACATTTAACAATATAATTTTTCTTCCCCAAGACAAGGAAATATGTAAAACCAATGCCAATGGTATGTTGCGAAGAGCGTGGCCTCCATTCTGGCGTACTGCTTATTATAACCGGGCCAACAGATATTACAGGTCAGGCCTCCTGGTCTGTTAGTCAGATCTGTCAAGGCCCATTTTTCAATGGCAAAAAGAATGAAATCAGTTTTGCATTGTATTCTGAGGGATTAAAGTTTTTTTTCGATTTTTATTGCTGTTCTATGTCCCCCACCCTCCTCCAATCTGTGATAATTTTGTACACTTCCTGTCCAGAGAGGAAGTGTGGCACTCTTTTCAAGACTGACAGAAACAACAAATAGAACATTTCTGGGTGTGGGGAGGAAGTAGATTTACTGACAAGTATTTATTTCTGTACTCTCTTATTTCCGGGACTGCCCGTTTTCATATTAACGTTACAAAAGTCCATGAGGGTTCCAGCAGGGCCAGGACAAGGTTCTAAAGTACCAGAGCCAGAGATTCCAAAGTGTACCCCCTGAATTAGGTAGCAGATGTTCTCCCAGTATTGGGTAGCCTCCATCCTCAGTATAGATAGCCAGATGTGCCTCAAGTTTAGATAGCCACCCTGAGGACAGCAACTTCAGCAGGACACTAAGGAAGAGGTAATGTAGCCCACCATGAGCTTTATCCGATAGTTTTTCAAATTTTACAAGAAATTACGATTAAACCTGGTAGAATTACAGGAAAACTACATTGGTCAGAACCTTACAAACTAGCCATATTTGATTAACCCTGGATGCTTCCTTTTTATAATAGTGACATTTGTGGCCTTTTACTGATGTCCATGCACTTCTAGAGCTCTCCAAAGGCAGAATGGCACTAAAGTACTATACTTTGTGCAATAAATTGGCCATTAGAAGGCCAAATACATACATCCACAAATGTCACCATGGCCGGCTAAATGGCCAGCTAGCTATTAAATGAGACATATGCGGCATCATTTCACTAATGCTTATGTCATGTGAATTCTTTTCAGAAGCAAACTGAAGCAATAAAATAGTGTTTTATCTTTATATACTTTGTACCAAAAGTAAAACACCTGTAAAAAAAACTCTTAAAGTGACAGCATTTAAAAAACAATACATAAATTGTTTCTTTTGTTTTGTTTTTTAATATATATGCAATAAGGGTATATTACTGTTTTTTTTTTTTTTCTGAAATAAGGGCTAGCAATTATTGGTAGAGTTCAATGAGAAAACAAAAAAAACACAGAATGGAGATAAAAAACCAAAACAATTTTATTTCCAAATAAAATATTGTTACCATACATTGAACTAGGAACATACTTTAAATGTTGTGATAACAAAGATAACTAGACAAATAAAATATGTGGGTTTTATCTACTTTTTATCTCAAAACTATAATGGATGAAATGAAGTTTGACATGCATGGAAAATAAAGTACTAGGAAAAATAATACTTATAAACTAATTTATTCTGAAAAAAAAAAAAAAAACATTTAGAGCATGGTGTGATAAGCAGATAAGTTATTGCCAAATGAATGGGAGCAGTGCTGAAATGTGAAAATTGCTTGTGTATATAGGGTGAAAAAAACTCTGAGGTGAAAAGTGGTTAAACAACACACATGTTTCCCTGCTCTGCACATCTTATCATGTCTAAAGGCATAGTGTAGAGCAGGGGTAGGGAACCTTTTTGGCCGAGAGAGCCATAAACTCGACATATTTTAAAATGAAATTCTGTGAGAGCCATACAATATGTTTAAAACTAAATACAAGGTAATGTGTACATTTTATGCAAAACAAACACTTTTAAAGTACAATAAGTGTCTGCATTCTTTAATAACGTTGTTATGCAGTTGCTAATGGACGATTTCCGCACAAATGCAATCTCATTGGCAGATGCAATCTCATTGGCAGGCGATTTCCCCACAAATGCAATCTCATTGGCAGACTATTTCCCCACAAATGCAATCTCATTGGCAGACAATTTCCCTACAAATGCAATCTCATTGGCAGACAATTTCCCCACAAGTGCAATCTCATTGGCAGACAATTTCCCCACAAGTGCAATCTCATTGGCAGACAATTTCCCCACAAGTGCAATCTCATTGGCAGACGATTTCCGCACAAATGCCTATCACATTGGCAGACGATTTCCCCACAAATGCCTATCACATTGGCAGACGATTTCCCCACAAATGAACTCTCATTGGCAGAAGATTTCCCCACAAATGAACTTACCAGACTGGAGTGACCTCCTGGACCTGGAGTGACGGCGGCGGCTCCTACGGCGGCGGCTCCTGCGGCGGCTGCTGCTCCTGCTGGCTTGTGCACTAGTGCGCTCCGAAGCAGTAGCTATGGGTGCGGCTGCCTCCGGGTCGCACGTCGTCGGGTCGGCTCCTCCCCCCGCCAAGCTGCCTCAGTTCCCGCTGGCTGCGCCGATGTGTCACACGTAACGTGTGACATCACTTTCACAGGCAGCGCCAGCATCAATCTGGGTCGGGCAGAAAAGGCATTCTGGCGCGGGAGGCGGTGCCGATGAAAGAGGCACACATAAGTACAAAGACCCGGCATGGAGGAGGGGGGCGGGGCCGCGGCGCAGATTACGGCGGGGCAGATTAGTAAACACAGGCTCTCTGGCCGCTCTGTCACACGTCTTTTAGCGAGCCAGAGAGCCATACGCAGGCATGAAAAGAGCCATATATGGCTCGCGAGCCATAGGTTCCCGACCCCTGGTGTAGAGGAAACGGTCTGTTCAGTAACATCTTGAAATAAAGGAGTTTTTTTTGTCTGTTCTTCCCTCTCCTAGTTTATTTACACTTTCTTCCATATAAACAATGCAGTGAGAATAGAAGACAAAAAGTAAGGAAAAATATCTTGTCTTTTAGCTGTCAACTGGGAGCACACCTGAAGTGGGGAGGAGGAGGTTAGTTAGATACCTCATTAGTTGGCAGCCGTTAGATGATCCAGAGGCATCCCGGACCCTCATACAATCCACTATACAGTCCACTGTTCCAGTGCAGGGTTCCTCTTCATCAGCTGTGCTCCCGGCCATTGACATGCCCATCTGGTCTGGGCATGTGTAAGTAAGGTTCGTACACAGTTACATAGTTATTTGGGTTGGAAAAAGACAAACGTCCATCGAGTTCAACCAGAAAACAAAGTACAACACCAGTCTGCTCCCTCACATATCCCTGTTGATCCAGAGGAAGGAGAAAATCCTTACAAGGCATGGTCCAATTAGCCTCAAAAGGGAAAAAAATTCTTTCCCAACTCCAGATGGCAATCAGATAAAATCCCTGGATCAACACAACTGGGCATTACCTAGTAATTGTAGCCATGGATGTCTTTCAATGCAAGGAAAGCATCTAAGCCCCCTTTAAATGTAGGTATAGAATTTGCCATAACTACTTCCTGTGACAATGCATTCCACATCTTCATCACTTTTACTGTAAAGAACCCTTTCCTAAATATATGGCTAAAACTTTTTCCTCCATGCGCAGATCATGTCCTCTAGTCCTTTGAGAAGGCCTAGGGACAAAAAGCTCACCGCCAAGCTATTATATTGCCCTCTGATGTATTTATACATGTTAATTAGATCCCCTATAAGGCGTCTTTTCTCTAGACTAAATAAACCCAGTTTATCTAACCTTTCTTGGTAGGCGAGACCTTCCATCCCTCATATCAATTTTGTTGCTCGTCTCTGCACCTGCTCTAAAACTGCAATATCTTTCCTGTTATGTGGTGCCCAGAACTGAATTCCATATTCCAGATGTAGCCTTACTAGAGAGTTAAACAGGGGCAATCTTATGCTAGCATCTCGAGTTTTTATTTCCATTTTAATGCATCCCAACATTTTATTAGCTTTAGCTGCAGCGGCTAATAGAATGATATTGCTTGTACACTGGTTTTTATCTCTGTTCATGGGCACTTGGTTCCACTGAGCATGTGTTGTCCATGTCCAGAAGACATCTGCTCAACATGCTTTTGTTGATTTGGTATAGAGGGACTCTGCACTGGATCAATGGGCTCTAGGAGGAACCAGGAAGCCTCTGGACATCTGGAGACTTTCCACTACTGAGGTAAGTATCTAACCTTTTTTTCAATATGTCATTTTAAGTATCCTTTAAGCCAGTGGACCTTTTGGTGCAAAAAAAGTAAGGCTTACTTTTTTTTACATTTTCCACAAACTTATCCAATTAGGTTCATAAAAATTAATATTTATAATTTAGACTGTTATTGAAATGTGTAAATTAAAGGTACAAATGACCGAATTATGGTCTAACAATAATACAGACGAGTGCAATGAGAACTAGTGCTGGTCGTAATGGAGAAAGCTACGCTTACGGATCATTACGCGTAATTTTACGCTATTACGCATTACGAAATTACGCTTACAGCATAGACATACAATTTCGGTACATGTCTATAATTACGCATAGCACTTACGCAATTACGCGTAAGTATACCGTAATTCAGGTTGTTACGTTATAGGCTTACACCTAAAATCCTACTAGCAATTAATGCGTAAGGTCATGCTGCCAAGCGGAAAAGTTGACGCATGGATCAATGTTAGGTAGCCGCCGACTTTAAGGGTTAATAGCAAAGCCCCCTTAAGTGCTAAGAGCCTCAAATTTGGAGAATATATTAAGGAGATCAGAAGGAATAAGAGGAAAAATTTTTTTTTCAAAAAGACCTTATAGTTTTTGAGAAAATCGATGTTAAAATTTCAAAGGAAAAATATATACATTTAAAAACCCGCCGACTTTAACGGTTAATAGCAAAGCCTGCTTAAAATTTAGGAACACCAAATTCACAGGGTATATTAAGGGGATCAGTGGGAATAAGAGGAAAAATTTTTTTTCAAAAAGACCTTATAGTTTTTGAGAAAATCGATTTTTAAGTTTCAAGGGCGAAAATGTCTTTTAAATGCGGAAAATGTCAGTTTTTTTGCACAGGTAACAATAGTGTTTTATTTTCATAGATTCCCCCAAGTGGGAAGAGTTTTACTTACTTCGTTCTGAGTGTGGGAAATATAAAAAAAAAACGACGTGGGGTCCCCTCTCCCAGACCTCTTTAACCCCTTGTCCCCCATGCAGACTGGGATAGCCAGAATGCGGAGCACCGGCCGCGTGGGGCTCCGCACCCTGACTATACCAGCCCGCATGGTCCATGGATTGGGGGGTCTCGGAAGGGGAGGGGCAGCCAAGCTTTCCCCTCCCCCTCCGAGCCCTTGTCCAATCCAAGGACAAGGGGCTCTTCTCCACCTCCGATGGGCAGTGGAGGTGGAGGCCGCGATTTCCTGGGGAGGGGTTCATGGTGGCATCTGGGAGTCCCCTTTAAAAAGGGGTCCCCCAGATGCCCACCCCCCTCCCAGGAGAAATGAGTATAGAGGTACTTGTAGTACCCCTTACCCATTTCCTTTAAGAGTTAAAAGTAAATAAACACACAAACACATAGAAAAAGTATTTTAATTGAACAAAAAACATAACCACGAAAAAAGTCCTTTAATATTCTTAATTAACCATTAATACTTACCTGTCCCTTTAAAAGCCAGTTCCCACGCAATATCCTCAGAAATATACTAATCAGTTACAATGTAACAAAGTTATTACAATGTAACAACTTTGTTACTTTGTAACACCACCGCACCCGACGTAACTCGCCGCTCACCCGCCGGCCGCCGCATACACGCTAGTCCCCGCCGGCTCCCGCCGTCCACTCCGCCCACACCTGTCACTCATATACATGCTGGCACCCATGGGTGCCAGCATGTATATAGGTGACATGTGGGAGAGGCGGGGAGGGCAGCGGAGCCGGCGGGGACTTAGCGTCCCTTCACCCGACAGAGCTCTGAGCTATATTAGCTCAGAGCTCTCGAAAGCATCTTTGTATTTGGGCTCCAAGGAGCCCCATTGGTCCTTAGCAGACCAATGGGGTTCCTTCAAATCAGAAGGAACCCCATTGGTCTGCTAAGGACCAATGGGGCTCCTTGGAGCCCAAATACAAAGATGCTTAGAGAGCTCTGAGCTATAGCTCAGAGCTCTGTCGGGTCCGTGCAGCGCAGACGCGGAGGCGGCGGCGGCGGTGAGTGACGTCGGGTGCGGCGTAGTTACAATGTAACAAAGTTGTTACATTGTAATAACTTTGTTACATTGTAACTGATTAGTATATTTCCGAGGATATTGCGTGGGAACTGGCTTTTAAAGGGACAGGTAAGTATTAATGGTTAATTAAGAATATTAAAGGACTTTTTTCGTGGTTATGTTTTTTGTTCAATTAAAATACTTTTTCTGTGTGTTTGTGTGTTTATTTACTTTTAACTCTTAAAGGAAATGGGTAAGGGGTACTACAAGTACCTCTATACTCATTTCTCCTGGGAGGGGGGTGGGCATCTGGGGGACCCCTTTTTAAAGGGGACTCCCAGATGCCACCATGAACCCCTCCCCAGGAAATCGCGGCCTCCACCTCCACCGCCCATCGGAGGTGGAGAAGAGCCCCTTGTCCTTGGATTGGACAAGGGCTCGGAGGGGGAGGGGAAAGCTTGGCTGCCCCTCCCCTTCCGAGACCCCCCAATCCATGGACCATGCGGGCTGGTATAGTCAGGGTGCGGAGCCCCACGCGGCCGGTGCTCCGCATTCTGGCTATCCCAGTCTGCATGGGGGACAAGGGGTTAAAGAGGTCTGGGAGGGGGGACCCCACGTCGTTTTTTTTTTATATTTCCCACACTCAGAACGAAGTAAGTAAAACTCTTCCCACTTGGGGGAATCTATGAAAATAATACACTATTGTTACCTGTGCAAAAAAAACTGACATTTTCCGCATTTAAAAGACATTTTCGCCCTTGAAACTTAAAAATCGATTTTCTCAAAAACTATAAGGTCTTTTTGAAAAAAAATGTTTTCCTCTTATTCCCACTGATCCCCTTAATATACCCTGTGAATTTGGTGTTCCTAAATTTTAAGCAGGCTTTGCTATTAACCGTTAAAGTCGGCGGGTTTTTAAATGTATATATTTTTCCTTTGAAACTTTAACATCGATTTTCTCAAAAACTATAAGGTCTTTTTGAAAAAAAAATTTTTCCTCTTATTCCTTCTGATCTCCTTAATATATTCTCCAAATTTGAGGCTCTTAGCACTTAAGGGGGCTTTGCTATTAACCCTTAAAGTCGGCGGCTTTTTTATATTATACGGGAGCGTAATATTACGCGATTACGGCAGACTGTGTAATTTCAATGGGAGTTTACTGTCTTACGCGTAATTTGTTACGCGTAAAACGTAACCCTACGGTCTACGCGTAATTAATTACGCGTAATACCGTAACCTTACACGTAACGCTTACGGTGCATTTGTAGTGAATTACGATGCGTAATTACGCTAATGCGTAATTTCGGCCCAGCACTGATGAGAACTACAGAAGGAAAAGAACAAATGGAAAATTATCCATACATTTCCAAACATAGCTGCTAAGCTCGCATGCTGGGGAACAGGCATGCAATTTTACACAATCTTAATAAGTAGGTTCTTTGGTTGGAGTTTGGTGTAGATTGCGAGTGAGTCATCTGTGACGACAACTGTGTCCCTGTTATTCGCAGCAGCTGGAAAATGAGGAGGGAGGCACAGAAGAGAGGAGGAAAAACAAAATTGAATATAGAAATCCAACAACCAACCCTAAAGTGAGGGTTGGGGGCACAACTAGGATATGGAATGACAAATCACCATAGTATAATGTGTAATTAGAGACAAGGTACGTAACAAGAGCTGTGCTATGTGCGTAATGCTTGTTACACAATGCATACAAATGTTACCATTTTTTCAAAAATAAACTCCCTTATCAGTTTAGGTGAAAATTTATGTGCGCAGATATGTTTTACAGGAAGTTACACAAATTATGTAAAGCATGTTACAAAGTTTGCATAACTCGTGTTATACACGCAATCAGTGCGTTGCTTGTGTGTAAGGTGCATTAGGCAAATAACTGTCTGCACATAAATGTTAGTGTAGTTTAGTGAATTAACCCCTTAATCTGACTTAAAGGGATAATCCGAGGGAAAAAATGAGTATATGAGAGCGATCAGGAGCTGTGCGGCTGTGTGTTTTCGCAGGAGCACTAGATGCCGACCTGGCGAGGTCGGCATCTGCACCGGTGGGGGCCCCGGGACAACGGAGCTGCGGCGAGGGACATATTGGCTGCCGAGAGCTGGAGGAAGCCCTGGGGAAGTAAAACTTTTTTTTCCCTTGGATCTTCCCTTTAAATCAAATCCTAAAGGATATCCGAGGGGGAGGGGAGATTAGCTTTAATTACCTGTGGCTTCTTCCAGTCACTAGTCGTCTATAAGGTCCCTTGTTGTAGTTCCTCTGCCCTCCAAGGTGCTGATGTCTCCTCTGCAAAAGATCCCCAACCACAGCTGGGGCTGCATGCTACTGCGCATACGCAATGCATCTGTGCACCTATCTCAATTGCTGTCCCTTGGCCGACCACAAGAGCGCAGGAAGGCTCCATGCATGCACTGTAGTCTGCGGCCCCAGCTGTGGTCCGGATACTTTTTGGAGAGGAAAGGAGCAACCTGGTAGGAATCAGAGCCACAGCAAGAGACCTGATAGACTGCTAGGGACTGGAAGAAGCACCTGGTAAATAAATAAATCGGATTTCCCCACCACCTCCGATATTCTTTAAGTGAAAAAAAAAGTTAGAAACTCACTACTGTAGAAGGAAGGCACTGGATGCTCCAGAGGCTTACCAGATCCTCGTTGAGCCCTCGGCTTCTTACCAGGACCCTCTCCTTCCAGTCGAGCTTCTTCCTGTGTGTACAAGTGCGTCTACAGTGCACAGGCTCCAGTACGGCTCTCACCTGGGCAGTAGCACAGAGTCACTCATGCATGGAGCAAACAGCCATTCATGAGAAGCTCTGTACTACTGTGCAGACTCAAGCCATACTTTGTGCCTGCGCAGCACGGTCATGCTCATACATAGAGGGGAGGGCGGTCACAAGCACCGTATTCAACAGTATAGTCAAATACTTTCTAAGGGTTCCCAGCGCAGGAACAAAGGGGTGTAAAAGGATCTGGGATGCCTCTGGACTTTTTAGATAGAGGCTTCCATCTACCGAGTAAATTATTTAACTTTTTTCCCCTCACTTTAGGTACCCTTTAACTGATGATTTATTTCTCCTTTCTCATGAACAGGGCAGGTTCTCAACTTTTTAATGCCCGAAACAAATTTGTGAGGATGCACACACACCTTACACAGCAAGGAGACTAGAGGGAAGAATGGCAAATGGCGAGGAGGTGGGGCTAGGAAAGAGCAGTGCATATTTAAAGTGTAACTGTCGGGCATAAAATAAAAAATCAATTCTTTATTTTTATCTGGTAAACAAGTAATACAGATACTAACCGGACAATCCAAAAGTTAAAATCTCTATTACTTTTCTTGTTGATAAATGATCATTCCCCAGTTCACCTGACTAAGGTAAGGGAGGAAATGACATCAGGATTGGCTTAAAATAGCCACACTTAAAGAGAGACTGAAGCCTCCCAAAACACATTTTTACTTTAAATACCTCTTTAACATGAATGCCCCAGCTGAAACACCGCATCCCCGCGGCTGAAAACTTAATTAATCACCCCAAGCTCTCTGCAACTAATTGCGGGGCTCCTTCCGTGTAGGGGCAGAGCTCTAAATCTGTGCGGAGCTCCACCTCCTTCCGCCCCTCTCAGTCTACTTTCACTGAGAGGGGTGGGGAGAGGTGGCGATCAGGGCAGATTTATGCGAATGGAGGCAGAGCTACTGCCCAAAGCTCTGCCTCCCACGGGCAGCAAAATCCCCGACCTGGAAAGTAGTGGATTTTTGACCCGGGAGTTTTGGGGAGATTAATTTAGTTTTTAGGAGTGGCGTTTCAGCTGTGGCATTCATGTTAAAGAGGTCTTTAAAGGGGAACTGAAGAGAGAGGTATATGGAGGCTGTCATGTTTATTTCCTTTTAGACAATACCAGTTGCCTGGCAGCCCTGCTGATCCTCTGCCTCTAATACTATTAGCCATAGCCCCTGAACAAGCATGCAGCAGATCAGGTGTTTCCGTGGTTCAGACTTATAAGTCTAATCTGACAAGACTAGCTGCATGCTTGTTTCTGATTTTAATCAGATACTACTGCAGAGAAATAGACCAGCAGGGCTGCCAGGCAACTGGTATTGATTAAAAGGAAATAAACATGACAGCCTCCATATACCTCTCTCTTCAGTTCCCCTTTAAAGTAAAATCATGTTTTTTTGGGAGGCTTCAGAGTCTCTTTTAAATGTGAAATCCTAAATCGGAGTTTCTCTTTTTTTACTGTAGAAAAATCACTAAAATCAGAACGTGGACAGTGCAATACATATGTTATGTAGAGCTAGTATTTATCTACTTACAGTGCTGTCCATAATTATTCATACCCCTGGCAAATTTTCACTTAAAGTTACTTTTATTCAATCAGCATGTGATTTGTTGATGGGAAAGGACATAGGTGTCTCCCAAAAGATAATAAGACGATGTACAAAAGGCATTATTGTTGAAAAAAAAACATTTCTAAGTTTTTATTGAAATTTGAGCAAAAAGTGTCCAGTCAAAAATTATTCATACCCTTCACAAACTGTCACAGTCTGTGGGAAAGTCCAAAGTTCTTTACCATTCCAAATAGTCCAAGCTGTTCTAAAGCATCCTAATTAACCTGATTAATTGGAACCAGCTGTTTTAATCAATTCATCAGGTGAACAAAAGCAGCTATCTGCAGTTGGTTTGTGGACCGTCATGGCTAAGACAAAGGAGCTCAGTGAGGACTTGCAGTTGCGCATTGTGACTGCTTACAAGTCAGGAAAGGGCTACAAGGCCATTTCTAAATGTTTTCCAGTTCCAGTGGCTACAGTGCAAGTGTTATTAAAAAATACAAGATGTTCCGCGCGGTTGAAAATCTCAGAGGACGTGCACGGAAGCCAAAAGTGGCACTTGTACTGGCGAGGAGGATAGTGAGGGGGGTGATAAAGAATCCAAATATCACCACCAAGGCCATCCTGGTGAATCTGGGCTCTGCTGGTGGCAATGCCTCAAGGCAGACAATCTAATGGACACTGCACACTGATGGGTTCCAATAATGCAGAACAAGGAGGACACCACTACTCTAGATAAGGCACACAAACGCTCGCGTGGCCTTTGCAAATGCTCATCTGGACAAAGAAGAAGACTTTTGGTCAAACAAAAATTGAATTGTTTGGTGACAATGATTTTTCCTTCATTTAGCGTAAAAAAGGAGATGCCTTAAACCCAAAGAACACCTTCCCTACTGTCAAACATGGTGGTAGGAACCTGATGCTTTGGGGTTGTTTTTCAGCCAATGGACCTGGGAACCTAATCACAGTAAACGGCACCATGAAAAAAGAGTATTACATAAGGATTCTCAATGACAACATCAGGTAGTCTGCAGAGAAACTTGGCCTTGGCCACCAATGGACATTTCAGCATGACTAGGACCCAAAACACAAGAGCAAGAGAGGTGAAGAAATGGTTAGCAGACAGCAACATTAATGTTGTGGAGTGGCCCAGCCAGAGTGCTGACTTGAATCAGATTGAGAATCTGTGGAGGGAGCTAAAGATAAGAGTGATGGCAAGAAGACCTTCCAACCAGAAAGATTTGAAGCTCATTGCTAAAGTTGAATGGGCAAAATTTCCTGCGGAGATATGCAAAAAGCTGGTCTGCAATTATAGGAAGCGTTTGATTGCTGTAATAGCTAATAAAGGCTTTTCTATTGATTATTGAGAAGGGTATGAATAATTTTGGACTGGACACTTTTTGCTCAAATGTAAATAAAAGCTGAGAAATGCTTTTTTTCCACAATAATTCCTCTTGTACATCGTCATATTATCTATTGGGAGACACTTATGTCATATCCCATCAAAAAATTATTTTCTGGTTAAATAAAAGTAACTTTAAAGTGAACCAGAGATGAAGCACCCTCATGTATTTTACCATATATATCAGTGGGAACATTAGAGAAAACATCTACCCTGCTCTCTGTTTCATTATTTACTGTTCAGATTGCTTTTTATCACCCCTGATAAAATCCCAGACTGAGCATTCAGTCTGGCTTTGTTCAGGAATCTTTATAGCTGAGTCTGTCTTCTGTGCTGTCTTTTCAAGCCCAAGCCCGCCCCCATTGTGGCTCTACTCAGGAATCATTATAGCTGAGTCATTATAGCAAAGCCAGACTGAATGCTCAGTCGGGTATTTTATCTGGGCTGATAATAAGCAATCTGAACAGTAAATACTGAAACATAGAGCAGGGTAGGTGTTTTCTCTAATGTTCCCGCTGATATATATAGTAAAATACATGAGGATGCTTCGTCTCTGGTTCACTTTAAGCCAAAATTTGCCAGGGGTATGAATAATTATGAGCAGCACTGTATATATATGTGTTTTTTCTGAGATAGTATGGCTAACAGTTCTTTTTTAATAAAGGGGCGTGGCAGCACACACAGACTCACAGCAGACAAGCTCTGTGCTCCTGAGTCAGGCAGAAGCAGCAGAGCAGAGGAAGAGACTGAAAAAGATCAGCTGAGAGTAGAGTTGACACTGCCCCCTACAGTCTGCTGCTGTGAATTACTTGATTTAGTCTGCTTCACGGTAGCGCCGCCCCCTGCTCAGAAACTAGGTCTCTTTACAGTGGAGGTAAAAAATGAGTAAGGTTAGAGGATTTACAGGAAAAGCTTTGTGAATGGACCTCGTTATGTCTGAAAACATGAAAGGGTCACTTCCGGTCCTGAAGTTCTGCTCTGGAATTATTACATATGCCACAAAAAGGAACACTGAGGAATATCTATCACAGATCACTTCAGAAAGCATTGCATTCACAATACCTTCTACAACTCTCTGCTGTTGTTGCTATAAATGTCCTGTGTCAATCAATTGTTGAGGATTCCCAATGTCATTTCTCGTCGCAGTCAGTTCTTCCACCCACGTATTGTGCATTCGTTGTCAGCGAAACCAGCTGCACATTCATGACTAAACAAATGTATTCGTTCCGAAGTGAAATCACACCTTTCTGTTGCTATAGCAAGCAGTTGTTATAGGCAGGTGCTGGTCTATAGTACTACATGAGTGACTGTTCTGCGATGACAGGAGAGGCCTTTCTAAAAATCCTCCTTACACTAGAGCTTAGAAAAGTGAATTTGTTAATTAGTAAAATGGATAATTTTTGGACAAGACAAATAACATTTATACTGGGCTTTTGTCCTGGCTGACTTAAAGCACCAGAGCTGCAGCCAGTAGGGTGCGCTGTATAGGCAGTGCCAATGTTAGAGAGCAGGGCAGTTTCTAGGCTAAATTGCACCAAGAGCGAGGGTGTAAAAACTGTTAGATAGGTAGGTGCCCACAGTATAAGTTAGATAGGTAGATGCCACCAGTATAGGTTAGATTAGTAGGAGCCCCCCGTATAAGTTAGATAGGTAGGTGCCCCCAGTATAGGTTAGATAGGTATGTGTCCCCAGTATAAGTTAGATAGGTAGGTGCCCCCCAGTATAGGCTAGATAGGTAGGAGTCCCCAGTATAGGTTAGATAGGTAGGTGCACCCAGTTTAGGCTAGATAGGTAGATGCCCCAAATATATGCTAAATAGGTAGGTGCCCCCCCCCCCCCCCACATAATGGAGGGGAGAGTCAGCCACGGGGAGGGCAGCCTGACTTCTCCCTCCCTTCCTCTCCCCGGAGCCACCCTCCGTGCTCTCCCCGGAGCTGCAGAGTAAGCGCAGGGAAGCCTGGTATTGGGCAACTCACCTCCTTATGTTCTAATCACCAATCACTTGCCGCTGGTCTCCTCTGCATAGCCGCTGGTACATGCTCTACTTCCTGATTAACAGGAAGTAGAGCATGTATCAGCAGATATGCAGAGGTGACCAGCAGCAAGTAATTTGCGATTGGATCGGCAGGTCCGCAAAATTGGAATATGAAGCCTCCTATTCAGCAACTCCAGTTGCTGAATAGGAGGCTTCATATTCCAATTTTGCGGAAATTGAAATTTCCACATTTTAGATTTGAAATCCGCATTTCTGATTGGAAATCGGAATATGGAGCTCGGTAATGAGATTTCGGTAATTTTAGCCCCATCACAGAACTTGGAAGCATTGGGCCACTCAGACAATGCTACTTTGAAATCGGAACTTGGAAAACGAAAATTCGGAAATCCACGGAATCAGTAATCAGCATTGGCGGGAAATGGAATTTCAGCGGAATCGGAAGTCTGTATTTCCAACCATCCCTAACTGGCAGCACATGGAAGAGAGGTGCTGGCAGAGATGGATTAAGACATAATGGGGCCCTAGGCTAGGTGATAGATGTGTGGTCATCTTGTGGTCCTTTTGGTAAGCTGAAGTGGAGAGAGGCCAAACAAGGCTGCAGGTGGGCCCCTTGACACCAACTAGGCCCCAAGCACATGCCAAGGTTGCCTGGTCTGGTGGATGATCCTGCTCTGAGTGCTGGTAACACACTGGCAGCCAGAGCCAGGACAAGGTTCTCTAGCACCCAAGGCTGAGACACCAAAGTGCGCCCCTCCATCACTCCCACCCCATCCGCCACACACTGATTGCTATTAGACTAAGAGGTGCCCCAGGGCCCCCAACACCTTAATCTCTAGTTATCTGGCTTGCAGTCACTGCCATGTATCTCCTTTTATTATTTATCTCTGCTTCAAACACAATAGGGGAATGATAGTTGAGTGAGTTGTGCGCCCCCTCCTAGACTGCGCCCTGAGACGGGAGCCTCGCTCGCCTCTGCCCGGCTCTGCTGGCAGCACATGGTAGAGGAGTACTGGCAGCACATGGAAGGGGTAAGTGGCAGCTCATGGGAAAGGGATACTGCCAATACATGGATGATTGGTACTATTGGCATGTGGAAGACAGGTACTGGCAGCACATGGAAGATAGGTACTGTTGGCATGTGAAAGAGAGGTACTGATAGCACATGAAAGGGGTAAGAGGCAGCACATGGGAGAGGGGTATTGGCAGCACACGCTCACTACCAACTAGACAGACACCCAAAATCCAATACACAAAAAAGCAGAGTTGGGGACCTAGGACATCTTTTAGCCACCTGTAGTCTGTTTGCTCCCTCGTTGTGCTCCCGGTCCCCCCGGTTGTGCCGCTGTCAGCCCTATAAACTCCGCGACTTGGCTGAGTCACAGACTACTGCGTACGTGTGGCCCCGGCCACATGCCCCACCCAATCATGCTCCTGTGGCTGGGAGGGCATTTGGGTGGTGGGCGTGGACAGGACTGCACATGCACAGTAACCTGCAACCTAGCTGGATCATGGGCTACACAGCGGCACTACAAACAGATAAGTAAACAGGTGGACTACAGTGGGCTAGAGGAAACCCCAGGTAAGTAAAAATCTTTTTTGCCAAATTGTCTCAGGTTTATTTAAAATCGCATCTCAAAAATTGTGTCGAAAAAATATCATTAATCTCATCTCTCTCACGTGTATAACCTAAATAAATGCATGAAAAAAGACTCTCATTCACCTCTGTGTACCATATGCTGCCTAACATCAGCTCCTGGAGCAGATCTCAATTTCTCGGTCCCTGGAGTGAGCCGGGCCTATTCTTCACATCTTTCATTTAAACAAAAACAAGTGCATCTGCTTTCAATAAAAGCCAAATGGCTACAAGAAGAGGGAGCGAGCGTAGCCGACGCAGCGACAATGACAGCAGAGAGAGCACATGCTCTCCTCCACCACCAGCCTCATCTCAACGCTTTATTAAACCAAGCAAGGAACATCAGACAAGTGTTGCCATCTGTTGCTTATGATTTCTGTTTAGGGTTATCATTGTGTCGAAAAAACAAGCAGATTAGGCAGATTACGGCAGCAATATGCTACTTGGCTAAACACATGAATATATAATCATTGATATGGTAATCCTCGTGAATCCGTTACAGGAAGAAAAGGAAGAACTAAACCAAAACTGCTGCCTGTTGAGAAATCAGATGTATCAATATTTAAAGCCCAACTCAAGCTAAAATTGAACAAGGCGAATTCCGAAAGCTGTCGTGTTGATTAAAGTAAATTATAACCTTTGTAAGGGCTCGTTCACACTAGAGGCACTTTTTCATTTTTTTAAGCACTGGCGATTTTTCAAAATCGCCATGAAAGCGCTTACACCATGGTTTCCTATGCGCTAGTTCAAATTGGGGCGTTCGCTTTCAGATCAGAAAAGCAATGCATGGACCATTTTCGGGCCAATTTTTTGATAATGGGAGGTATAGGAAAAGCGCAAAGTGCTAGAAAAAGCGCTTATGTCAGCGATTTTGTGGGCGTTTTTTTCCCTGTCAATTTAAATGTGAAGTGTTTCTGGGATTTTTAGGTCCTTTTCCCTTCCCACACAGCAATCGCCGGAAATCGAAAAAAAAAAACGCCCAACGCGAACGCTAACGCGATCGGAACGCAATGTGAACAAGGCCTAACTGATCTTTTCAACTTGAAAAACCCTTTGTGCAGCAGCACTTGCTGCAGCTGTGCACCAATCTAGACAGACAGAAGTTTCCTGTGTACTTCCTGTAGCTGTTCACGCCTACTTCCTGTAAATCACAAAGTCTCATCATGTAGACACATGAGGGTCAGGTAATGAGGGTCTATTCTTCACTAACCCACATTCGGAGACACAGGAACACCCGAGCCACTCAATACACTGCCCACATAGGGAAACACAGGCAGACAACAGGGGGGAGCAGCTAATCATTACAATGACCACACAGTCCCCCTGTGTGGTCAGTCTATATTCACTAAAACAAAATCTGCACAAAATGGCAAATTGTCTCTCATATAATGTGAGACAACTGCCCTCCGAAGATCCACCTCGGGTTCTGTTTAAGCTGCTTTATTTTGCATACAAAATTTGCATAATTCCACCTCAACTCAAACTTATTTGCATCTCATTGACCCTCAATAGTAATGTGTTTAAATGGCATTGCATTTTATTTGAATCTTTATTTAATATATTTATTTATATAAATTATGATGATACTGTGTTTAAAGTTTAGACGCAAGGCCTACTTATTGGTGTGCGAGGTGTGACTTCTACCCAATGTGAACACAGAAAATTTACTGAAAAATTGCGTTTTGGACAAAAAAATTGCATGCAAGTTTTTAGTTCATTAAATATTAGTGTTGGGAAGGAGATGTGTGGCACCATTACCTCCCTGCCTGGGATTTAGACAGAGGCATTCTATTGATGGGGTTCCCTATCGCACAGGGCCCCACATATGAGTTTTGTTTTATTGAAAATGTGTAACTATTTGCTACTATTGGACAATAATAGGACCCTGACACACCAGAGAGCGTTTTGCGGGTCATTTTTTTCCTAAATACCTCTTCAATTGACTTACATTAAAATTGGCGTAAAATGCCAGCAAAATTGCAGCGATCGTGGTTTTTCCAAAAAACACTTAATGTAAGTCAATGGAACTGTTTTTTTTTCTTTTAGGCTTCTTGCACACAGGGACCTTACAGGCGCACGTTAGTGCAGCCTGTAACGCTCCCCCAACGCACAGCAATGTAACACAAGTGGGCTGTTCACACTGCCCACGTTGCGTTACATTGTAACGCAGCAAAGTGCTGCATGCTGTGCGTTCTCCGCGGCTAAGCCGCGTTAGACTGCTTGCACATGCTCAGTCATGTTGGGGAGGAGCGGAGAGCGGCCAGGCACATGGCTAATTAATATTCACTGCACTCAGTGACGTGCTGTTAGGAACCTGTTCAGGACTTGATCTACCTGCTGGTGGCAGTGTGTGCGGGACTTATGTACTTTCTATATCCACCACCAGGGGGCTGTGCACTTCATGTCATCAAACTTGCAATCCTCAGTCTTACCTGCAGATGGCATCAGACTCTGGAGTTTCTTGGGACTTCCACCTCCTGCCAGCAGAGGTCAACCTGCTTGGGACTTTGCAGGCCGATCTGCTGACACACCCAATGCTCACCTTACTTAAGACCAGCTCTCATTACAGCAGGTGCCAGAACATCACATAGCTTCCCCTGTGCTTGTTGAACTCTGGTCTCCTGTATTCCTGGTCCTTTGTATTTCTGGTTCTATCCTGATTATCTGGTATTTGATTTATGGCTTGCCTCTGACCTTGCTTCTGTGTTGCGATCTTGTACTGCGATCTGATGTGTATTTATATATATATATATTGTATATATTGTATAGAACCTGTATATTGTTCCTGTGTGGTTTCCTCAAATAAGTATATACTGTATATTTGTGTATGACTTCTTAGTTAGACTAGTTAGGGTTTTGGTTGCACTATTCATTTGTTTGTATATACACTGTGTGGTTGTGCTTAATAAACACCATTCACTTATTTCTGTGTTCAGTCTCCTTATATCCTGCTGCAAACAGTGATCACATGTGCTTGCTCTGTGGGGTTTGTAACAGTATGTTCTGGCCATTCTGATCACTGCAGCTTGATATATATCGAAGGGCTGATAAAACTTCCTGTCTGTGAAGTTTATCCACTCAGTCATTCATAATGAACACCAGTGAGATGTACTATTATATGTTGCTGGCTGATGAGGAGGGAGATCACTGCAGACAGATTTTCTCTGAGTATCCCAAGAATGATCTCCTCCACCTGATCAAACAGCTGCAGGATAATGTGCAGCAAGGTGTGTTCTGCAGACAGGAGGTCCAGCCATTGCTAGAAATCTGGAGCAATCTGTCAGTTTCTGGTTATCCTAGCAATGATCTGGATCCACCTTATGATCTGATAATGGTGGAGATGTTACTCGATTTATTGGAGGATGATGAGGATTACTTTGTTGAATATTATTCCAACAAATCTAAAGAGTTCCGGTTAGAATGTTCCAACTCTGTTTTGTGTCTGTCTAACAGGAGGGTTTGTAGTTTTGAAATGATTGCTCCTCTAGTTGGTGCATGGAATAAAATATCTTTCATATGTGGCAACCCTGATTTTCACCCTGTCACTACCTCCTCTCCTCTATTCTCTGACCAGAGTTCACAGCACTTAGTCATGAGTAAACAGCCTGTATACCCGTTACCCATAGCAACCACCTCCAAGGACTTTCATTCATTTGCACCTGTGACTCCAAATATCTCAGCCTCTGCATGTACTCAAATCAGATCCACTACCCGGGCCAAACAGCACTCGCCTACAACCAAAGAACCTGCTAACCCGTTGCCCATAGCAACAACCTCCCAGAATACTTATTTACCTGCTCCTGTGATCCGGAAGAGTGCAGCCTCTCTTCAGACCGCAATTAGATCCATGCCTTGGTCTAAGGAGTACCCTGTCACTACGCAAAAGTCCATGTTGCCATCGCTCATAGCAACCACTCCTAAATTCTCTCAGTTGCCTGCATCTGTGACTCAGATTAGATCCTCACCCTGCTTCAAACCTAAAGTGGCATTTAAGAATAAACGCAAATTCTTTCCAACCTCATCAATTAACCACATACAGTCTTCACTACAATCTGCATCTTCAAAATGCACCCTGCAACCTGAATTACCAGCAGCTTCTCTTCAAATCAATCCTGTAACAGCCCTGCCTCCAGCCACTCCAGTAGCAGAATTTTGCACCTTGTCAGCAGAGACTTTGTTTCAGCCTGCAGAAGGTAATTCTCCTGCAAATCTTATGGACTGTAATCAGCCTGCACAGCCTATAGACTGTATTCCACCTGCAATGTCTGCAGGTGGTAATTCTCTTGCAAGTCTTATGGACTGTAATCAGCCTGCACAGCCTATAGACTGTATTCCTCCTGCAATGTCTGCAGGTGGTAATCCTCATGCAAATGTTATGGACTGTAATCAGCCTGCACAGCCTATAAACTGTATTCCTCCTGCAATGTCTGCAGGTGGTAATTCTCCTGCAAGTCTTATGGACTGTAATCAGCCTGCACAGCCTATAGACTGTATTCCTCCTACAATGTCTGCAGACTGCAATATCTCTACAAAGCTTATGACTTGTATTTTTCCTGCCATGCCTGCAGAATGCCATATTTCTACAAAACTTATGGACTGTAATCCACCTGCAAACTGTATTTCTCCTGTAAAAATTATGGACTGTTATCCTCCTGCTGACTGCAATATCTCTGCAACGCCTATGAACTGTAATCTCCCTGCAATGCCTGCAGCCCTCCAGCCGCTGTCAGAATCTGCAGCCCTCCAGCCGCTGTCAGAATCTGCAGCCCTCCAGCCGCTGTCAGAATCTGCAGCCCTCCAGCCGCTGTCAGAATCTGCAGCCCTCCAGCCGCTGTCAGAATCTGCAGCCCTCCAGCCGCTGTCAGAATCTGCAGCCCTCCAGCCCCTGTCAGACTCTGCAGCCCTCCAGCCGCTGTCAGAATCTGCAGCCCTCCAGCCGCTGTCAGAATCTGCAGCCCTCCAGCCGCTGTCAGACCCTGCAGCCCTCCAGCCGCTGTCAGACCCTGCAGCCCTCCAGCCGCTGTCAGACCCTGCAGCCCTCCAGCCGCTGTCAGACCCTGCAGCCCTCCAGCCGCTGTCAGACCCTGCAGCCCTCCAGCCGCTGTCAGACCCTGCAGCCCTCCAGCCGCTGTCAGACCCTGCAGCCCTCCAGCCGCTGTCAGACCCTGCAGCCCTCCAGCCGCTGTCAGACCCTGCAGCCCTCCAGCCGCTGTCAGACCCTGCAGCCCTCCAGCCGCTGTCAGACCCTGCAGCCCTCCAGCCGCTGTCAGACCCTGCAGCCCTCCAGCCGCTGTCAGACCCTGCAGCCCTCCAGCCGCTGTCAGACCCTGCAGCCCTCCAGCCGCTGTCAGACTCTGCAGCCCTCCAGCCGCTGTCAGAATCTGTAAACTTTCAACCACTTGCAGAGTGTGCTCACTCCCAGCCAGTTGGTGAACATTCTGATTTCCAGCCTCCAGCACAGTTTGCAGTGTTCCAGCCTCCAGCACAGTTTTTACAGACTTCATCATCTGCCATTCCTACTTCTTCATCTACCATACCTGTACGGCCTCCACAGACTCCTGCTGCCTCTGCCCGGCCTCCACAGACTGCTGCTGCCTCTGTCCGGCCTCTACAGACTGCCGCTGCTGCCGCCTCTGCCCGGCTTCTACAGACTCCTGCTGTTGCCTCTGCCCGGCCTCTACAGACTCCTGTTGCCTCTACAGACTCCTGTTGCCTCTGCCCGGCCTCTACAGACTCCTGTTGCCTCTGCCCGGCCTCTACAGACTCCTGTTGCCTCTGCCCGGCCTCTACAGACTCCTGTTGCCTCTGCCCGGCCTCTACAGACTCCTGTTGTCTCTGCCCGGCCTCTACAGACTCCTGTTGTCTCTGCCCGGCCTCTACAGACTCCTGCTGCTGCCCGGCCTCTACAGACTCCTGCTGCTGCCTCTGCCCGGCCTCTACAGACTCCTGCTGCTGCCTCTGCCCGGCCTCTACAGACTCCTGCTGCTGCCTCTGCCCGGCCTCTACAGACCCCTGCTGCTGCCTCTGCCCGGCCTCTACAGACTCCTGCTGCTGCCTCTGCCCGGCCTCTACAGACTCCTGCTGCTGCCTCTGCCCGGCCTCTACAGACTCCTGCTGCTGCCTCTGCCCGGCCTCTACAGACTCCTGCTGCTGCCTCTGCCCGGCCTCTACAGACTCCTGCTGCTGCCTCTGCCCGGCCTCTACAGACTCCTGCTGCTGCCTCTGCCCGGCCTCTACAGACTCCTGCTGCTGCCTCTGCCCGGCCTCTACAGACTCCTGCTGCTGCCTCTGCCCGGCCTCTACAGACTCCTGCTGCTGCCTCTGCCCGGCCTCCACAGACTCCTGCTGCTGCCTCTGCCCGGCCTCCACAGACTCCTGCTGAACAGCCTGTTGTTGTCCAGTCGGATGCCCAGCTCATTATTCCACCTGATGTTCTATGGTCTGTTGCCTGCCACTCCGCTGCCCTGCCTGCCTTCCTGGTAGGTGATCTTCAGTTTACTGTCCTACCTGATGTTTGCCTGTCTGCTATTGCCTTTTGTTTGGAACTTATGACTACCACTCCCTCCCAGCCTCAACAAGTGCTTCTGAACCAGGTGCCTGCAGTTGCCTCTGTCATCTCAGGATCCTCAACCCCAGGGTTCTCTGTTCCCTTACCAGGGATAAGACCATTCCTGTTGCTAGCCTTGCCAGCCTTGTTGACAGTTCTGTATAGGAAACCCCAGTTTTTTGTGGCTTGTCTCCAGGCTTCTCCTCACTGTGAGTTCCTGCCCTTTGACCTCTGCTGCTCTCCTGAATCCGGTGACCCCTGGAGGAGAGGGAGAGTCCTTGGTTGGCTTCTCTTGCCTTCAGGATGGGTTGCCAGGCCCTTGGGCATTGGTAAGGACTCCATTGGGGTTGCCAGTGCCCTCTGGGAGTTTAAAAACTTTCTTACAGGCAGATGGTATCTGGGTCTAGGTAAAATGTGTTGGTTTCAGAGCCTGTGGATTATGCTTCGGAGTACAGCCATTATTCTGGGTATCCTGCATCCCTGGTTGACGGCATTGGCAGGGGATTATCAGGATGGCTCTGGGGACCCTGGTGGTGGTACTTCCTGTGTGATTCAGACCAACTCTGGCTCTGGAGATTACCGTGGTTGTTGGAGCGTCCTGAGGCCGCTCCTTAAGGGGGGGGGGGTACTGTTAGGAACCTGTTCAGGACTTGATCTACCTGCTGGTGGCAGTGTGTGCGGGACTTATGTACTTTCTATATCCACCACCAGGGGGCTGTGCACTTCATGTCATCAAACTTGCAATCCTCAGTCTTACCTGCAGATGGCATCAGACTCTGGAGTTTCTTGGGACTTCCACCTCCTGCCAGCAGAGGTCAACCTGCTTGGGACTTTGCAGGCCGATCTGCTGACACACCCAATGCTCACCTTACTTAAGACCAGCTCTCATTACAGCAGGTGCCAGAACATCACATAGCTTCCCCTGTGCTTGTTGAACTCTGGTCTCCTGTATTCCTGGTCCTTTGTATTTCTGGTTCTATCCTGATTATCTGGTATTTGATTTATGGCTAGCCTCTGACCTTGCTTCTGTGTTGCGATCTTGTACTGCGATCTGATGTGTGTATGTATATATATATATATATATATATATATATATATATATATATATATATATATATATATATATATATATATATATATATATATATATATATATATATATATATATATATATATATATATATATATATATATATATATATTGTATAGAACCTGTATATTGTTCCTGTGTGGTTTCCTCAAATAAGTATATACTGTATATTTGTGTATGACTTCTTAGTTAGACTAGTTAGGGTTTTGGTTGCACTATTCATTTGTTTGTATATACACTGTGTGGTTGTGCTTAATAAACACCATTCACTTATTTCTGTGTTCAGTCTCCTTATATCCTGCTGCAAACAGTGATCACATGTGCTTGCTCTGTGGGGTTTGTAACACGTGCAGTGTTTACTTACTGGAGCGGCCGCTCTGTGCGGCGATTGGCCAGGCGGGACCACGTGATCCAAGAGTGCGCATCACGGCATCACGGACGCCAGAGTGAGCTGCACAACGCGGCTCACTCCGACGTCCACACCAGAGAGCACCAGGCGTTGCGTTAGGGGCACGTTATGTGCCCTATAACGTCCCCTAAACGCAAAATCCTGGTGTATAACTAGCCGTACAAAGACAAAAATGACCCATAAAACGCTGTCTGGTGTGTCAGGGCCCTTAGACTGATTTTTTTTTTTTTTTTTTTTTTTTTTGCACTATTTCATACATGTACCACTGAGCTGCTACCATTAAACCAAGGATCTTGCTGGGATAGTAGCGACTAGGACCTAGGACAGCATTCACAATGCTTTACCACATGCAGTATTGCAGAAAACAGCTGATTTTACTGATCATTTAATTGGTCACTGAAAGAACCTTGGACACCATTATGTATTGTCAATGAGTTATTGGTCTGTGAACTTAGTGCTGATACTTAGTAATTCTTAATACTTAGTAATTCAATCTTTTTGTATCTATATTGATATTCACAGAAAAATCACGATGGGGACTTTCGTATACAAACACATATAAAAATCACACAAATAGGCACAAATGCTAGTAAAAAAAATACAGAAATGGCAAATGTAGGATAAAGTATGCAGGAAATTGCATAATTTGTTCATAATTGTGTTATGCACACAACACACTCATTGCTTGTGAAATGCACATTATGCAAGAGTTACGCATGTTATGCAAGCAGCATGGGTTTTGCGAGTTACATTAATTCCACAACTTGGCTTACATAGTTTGTGTAACGCCCAGTAAAATGTACCTGTACTGGGTGTGTGTGTGAGTTTTACTGAGCACTTCATGGTTTCTACTGCAATCATGAATATCTAGATCCTCCTACTTGTGATTCACATGGTCACTCCTGAATGACCTACACAGCAGCCAAATCCACAGAGGTGATGAAGCAATCTGTTGTGCAGTGGCAAGCACATCTGACCCTAAAGCAGGTATTCTGTCCACTAATTTATTTCTATACACTGTTTCTATTCACTAATCATCCTAGGTTTAGGAGAGAGAGAGAGAGAGAGAGAGAGGAAGAGGAAAAAACTGTGCAAATAGCAGACCGATATATCACTGCCTGTCACCAACTTAGAGGAACATGATACTACATGGACTGTATAACCCCATACTCCCCTCCCCCATGGACTGTATACCTATACCCCCCCCCCCCCCCTATGGACTATATATCTCATCCCCCCATACCATTCATTACATTCTTCACGCTCCTATGGACTGTATACCTATATCCTTCCCTTATTCCCACAACCCCCCCCCCCATGTTAATGTTTTGTTTTGCTTTAGCAATGCTAAATGTATTTGGTCCTGCCAATAAAGCTTATTTGGATTTGGAGAGAGAGAGAGAGCATTTTATGCCAGCAGAAGACAGCTTTACCACCTAAAACCAACAGTGAGAGTGTGGGCAAAGATATTCAACAGCATCATGACCCCAATCCTGCTCTATAGCAGTGAGGTATGGGGCCCAGTCACCTACCCTGACCAATCAAAATGGGACTCCAGCCCAACAGAAATCTTCCATCTGGAGTTCTGCAAGTATCTCCTCCAAGTCCATCGCAGCACTTCGAACTCAGCTTGCAAAGCTAGGCAGATTCCCACTATGGCTGACTATCCAGCAGAGGGCGCTCTTATACTAGGCGCATATACAGAGCAGCAGCCCCAGCACTTACCACCATAAAGCCTCACTGAGCCAGGAAGTGAGGCCATATCATGCGTTTTGAAACAAAGCGTCAGCAGCCAGCCCAGCCAAGACCACCAACACAGGCTGACAAAAGCCCAAATAAAAGGGACGATAGAAAGCTGCAAGGACCGATACTTAGAGGAATGGAGAAGTGACATAAAGAATTCCTAGAAACTCGCCATCTACCAATCACTGCAGAGGGAGTACACAATGGCTCCATATCTGGAGAGGCTACACCACCACAAAGACAGACAGGCCTTGAGCCTGTCAACCTGGAGATAGAGACAGGGTGACATAGACAGACATGGAAGCCCTGGGAGGAGAGACTGTGCAGGCAATGTGACCAGGGGGTCCTGAAGGATGAGGCCCACTTCCTGCTACAGTGCAGCAAATATACACCGTTGATGACCGCCCACTTCCAGAGACTCTCCGCCCACATCCTAGATTTCACTTCCACAGATGAGGAGAGGAAACTCTACATCCTACTGGGGGAAGAGGAAAAAAACGTGAAAATAGCAGCCCGATATATCACTGCCTGCCACCAACTGAGAGGAACATGATACCACATGGATTGTATAACCCCATACTCCCCTCCTCTATGGACTGTATATATATATACCCCCTCCCCTATGGACTATATATCTCATCCCCCCACACCATCCCTTACATCCTCCACACTCCTATGGACTGTATACCTATATCCTTCCCTTACTTCCACAATCCCCCCCCCCCCCATGTTAATGTTTTGTTTTGCTTCGGCAATACCAAATGTATTTTGTCCTGCCAATAAAGCTTTTTGGATTTGGATTTGGTAGAGAGAGAGAGAGAGAGAAGAAAGTAGAGAGAGAGAAGAAAGGAGAGATAGACATAGGGAGAGAGAGAGAAGAAAGAAGAGAGAGAGAGAGAAGTAGAGAGAGAGAGAGAAGAAAGAAGAGAGATAATAAAGAAGGGAGAGAGAGAGAGAGAGAGAGAGAGAGAGAGAGAGAGAGAGAGAGAGAGAGAGAGAGATGAAAGAAGAGAAAGAGAGGAGAGAGGTAGAGAGAGAGTGAGAAGAAAGGAGAAAGAGAGAGAGAAGAAAGAAGAGAGAGAGAGAAGTAGAGAGAGAAGAAGAAAGAAGAGAGAGAAGAAAGAAGAGAGAGAGAGAGAGAGAAGAAAGGAGAGAGAGAGACGAGAGAAGAGAGAGAAGAAAGAAGAGAGAGAGAGAGAGATGAAAGAAGAGGAAGAGAGAAGAGATGAGAGATAGACATAAAGAGAGGGAGAGAGAGGAAAGAAGAGAGAGTGAGAAAAGAAAGAAGAGAGAGAGAGAAGAGAGAGAGAGAGAGAGAGAGGTAGAGAAGAGAGAGATATAGAGAAGAGAGAGAGAAATAGAGAGAGAGATAAAGAGGGAGCATTGATGGTTGACTAATAGGGGCCTTATGTGTAACGATCGGTGTAACACAGAGAGGGTCTGATTACCGGTGATCTGCAGTATCTCCGAGAATGCAGACATATACCCGATTATTGATGATCTGCAGTATCACCGATAATCAGATATATCTCTAACCTCTGGACACCTGAGAGATAAGAGTGTTTGGTGCAACAGTAATACTTTGAGGGAAGCACCCGTAAGAAAGGTGCTAGGCAGTAAGAGATACTGCTATGGATCAGATTCCTTCCACAGGTCTGATGCTCCCCAAGGGGCGGAGCCAGGCTGAGAGAGTGGGAAGGACAGAACGTGAGTGACACCAATGGGGAGTGTCACTGACAGATCTGTGAACTATCTCTTAACAGAAGAGATAGTTCTCGAGGTCGGGCAGGCCAGGTCGTAAACACACGGACAGATACAGTACAGAGACCGGAGACAGATGCAGAATCCTGGGGCTAGCAGAGTTTGGCACAGGAATGGATCTAGACCAAATTGCGCCTGGGGCAATGTCAGGTTTTGGCGCCTAAACTGCCATTCCCCATCCAAATTTTGCCGCCTTTTTAAGAATTCAACAAACTGCGCCTGGGGCAAGATACTCGCTTGCCTCCCCCTAGATCCGTCCCTGGTTTGGCAACAAGGTATCAGAAAGACAAAGGTACAGAATCAGAGATCAGAAGAATGGTCAGGAAAGCAGAAGGTCATAACAGATAATCAACAATGCCTAGGTTTGAGTGTGAGCTCCTAGATTCTCACACTCCAGGAACTAGACTAGATAATAACAATGATACAGATGGTACAGAATTCCTAGACTAAGGTGTGAGTTCCTTGGCCATCAACACCTTGGAAACTGGTCTAGATAATAATACAGATAATAACAGAATTCCTAGGCTAAGGTGTGAGCTCCGTGATCATCAACACCTACGAAACTGTCTAATACACACAGATACTGACAAGGTCTGAGTGCTACCACGTAGTGATCGCAACGCCAGACACCAGATGAATGACCAGCACCCAGTATATATACACTAGCGCTCTCCAGCGCCTCCCCTAAGTGCTGGACCAATGAAAGTTGCTGAAATTGTCAGCTGACCGGCTTGGTCAGCTGACCCCCTTCTGACTGTCATAAAGGCCCTTCCTCTCTGCGCACGCGCGTGTCCTCCTAAACCAGTGTGGACTATCAGTCCCAGCCACACCAGTCATGTGTTGTAATGTTTCTGCTGTGTTGGATGCGGAATCCGCCGCACCGCTGTCCGTGCGTGCGGCGTTTTCTCCGCATTCAGCATTACTGAGAGGAGCAGGCTTAAGCGTGCAACTTGCCGCGTCGGAGGCGGAATCCGCCACCCTGTTGTTTGAGCATGCGGCGGTTTCTCCGCGCTCCGACTGCACGCCAGCTGCCATGTTGAACGCGGAGTCAGCCGCCTCGCTCTGAGTATTACTGGCGGTTTTTCCGCGTTTCCTCACATTATGCAATTCACTTTTTCTTCTGAGTTTTCTCCTAGGTGATATTTTTAAATTTGTCAATAATGTGCATTTTAAGCCATCAGAAAGCAAGAAATTGTTCAAAATAATTCCGATAGTACTTTTTTATTTACTTTTTTGTACTTTTTTAGTTGAAAAGTACTGGAAATTTATTTTAATTTGAAGATGAAAAATTATCTCCTAGGAGAAAACTCCGGTGAAAAAGTGAATTGAATATGGCCCTACGTGTGAAGTAAAAATGATCAATTTATTCTGCATAATCAAAAAAGGATGAAGGACCACTCATCCAAAAGAGGAACTTCTGTGTGCCCAAGCCTAAGATCCCAGTACCAATGAGATCTAACAGTAGTATATACACAAAGGCTGGCACCACAAAAATAGCAGTAAAAAATCAGCTCATTATTGAAATGTCATTATAATGACTTAATAGTCAGTATAAAAGATAGGCTATGGCGGCGACAGCCCGCTGTTTCGAGCTGAAAAGCTCTTTTTCAAGCCACTCAGCCATAATAAAATCATCAGCAGCACATGCTTTTATACACAAGTAAGGAATGATTGACTATTTTTTCCATCCTTGTATGGTTTGAGGGTCTTTCTGTATATGATCGGTTTTCTATAGTAGTACAGGAAAAGTTCCACAAGGGATTGTTGTGCACGTATGCGGACTAGTGAATTTGTACTTTCCAGATGGGCACTAAGTAGGATCCAGGGGAAATGTAACTTTGGTCACCTGAATGATATCACGTCTGGTCATGTTTAACGGTTTCCTGTCTAGAATAAAATAAGAAGCAGAAATTAGACGTGATCACATGAGTGGCACTGGTGGTCAATAAGAAATTCAGAGTGGAATTGAACATGCATTGTTTCTAATGCTTATCTAGTTCAAGAATGTGGTGCTGGTGTTGGGCTATAGCGGCATCCAGTGGATGATTTTGACGCCACAGGTGCGTAGTATAGCTAAAGCGCTGGGGTGGTGGAGATTGCAGTGAAGATAGAGGCAACAGAGTAAGTTATTTCATGTGAGTCTGTAGATGTGAATTAGTATTAGGAGTAGGTAAGGGCAAGGCAGGTAAAAAGGGCATGGGAAATTTGGGCACCGCCATAGACTGTAAAATGAATTACAGCTATATCGGCACTCAGAGAGTAATTTGGGTGTCGGCTAAAGACAGAGCCCAAATTACAAAAAAACCAAAACAGTACAATTCAGCTGAATTGTATCTTACCCCTGAGTCTATGCCAGCCTGGAGGGGGAATAGTAATCTACGCCACCAGGAACTTTGCAATTGCAGGATGAGCCTTTTTATGGTTTAACCCTGCACCTAAATTTCCCAGAATGCAGTAAGGGTATGTTAGTTTTAGGTTTAGATAGAAGTAGGTTAGTCTATTAGCTTAGATAACAGTAGGTTATTGTTAAGACTAGGGATGAGCTCACCTCTAGCTAAGAGCAGGTAAGGGCGGTGTTAGATTTAGACTTACATAGTAGTAAGTCAGCATTACGAGTTCAGTTTCAGTCCCACTTTTGACACACTGTGCATGTAGGTGCTTCATTACAATTTTGTAACTGGCACAAGCTTGCAAAGGTAAGTTATATTTAGTTATATCTATATCCTTTAGATTGCATGCTACAAGGGCAGGGCTCTCTCAACCTTTTGTGTTGGAATTTGTTATACATTTTATTCATTATGTTACCTTTGTTTCTATGATTACCAATTCTGTATTTTGTATATTGGTGTATACCATTGTCTGTATCATTACGCACCCCATGTTTGTTACTTACTTTGTACAGCGCCATAGAATATGTTGGCGCTTTTTAAATCAATAGTAATATATGAACTATCAACACATTCTTGTTCAGCGCACATCTTTCAATTTCCATTAGTCATTAGTTCTAGATCTTCAGAAAGCACTATATCTTGCAATACTTTTCAGCAGTAGCCTCCACCATAGACACCCAATAGTGAACAGACTAACTGGACGTATTGGCCACTGCTAGACAGGCCAATCATGCACAAGTCCAGGAAGCCTAGGAACCTCAGGATCCCGGTGTCTCCGCTGCCAAAATATCACTTTCCCCCTTTGCAATACCTCAAGAAAAAGCCTCACATAGCATAATACTGTTATAACTAAAAAACATTTTTATTTAAAAATTTCACTCACATTTTCATGATGTTAGTCACACACAGAGTTTTTGGTACGGGCTCTCCCCTGTCGCCAAGCTGGGCGTAAAGTTTGTAGTGACTCCACCGGCTGTTAGCTGTTTTCTCCTCGTAACTGTAAGAAACTATATGTTGGTTGCTATTGTGCGTTGCTGTGCGTTGTTGGTTGCTATGAGTTGCTGGTGCCTTTGTTCCGGCACCAGCAACTCATTAGAGCTGCAACTCACTCGACTCTCATCACAGCAACAGCATAGGAGATAGAACGTCTTAGGCGTCCTCAAAGTTTAGGAGTTTATTCAGTATACAGATATACAGTACATGTGGTTACATCTTAGCGAAGCAGATTGTTCTGTTACAGCTCTTGGCTCCCTTGCATGGAAACCAGGTTTTCTCTTCCATCTTTACTACGTTCAGGGCCGGCCCTAGACTTTCTGCCGCCTGAGGCAAAATTAGAAAAAATCGCCGCCCCCCCCCCCAGCCGTGGGGGGGGGGGGGGGGCGCCAAGCTGGAGGGGTAGCAGGCAGAAAGGGGGTATTGGGCCTAGCGGTGGGGAGGGGGGGTCGGACCCCCCCTACCTCGCCTGGGTCCCCCAATCTGCGCTCCCCTCCAGCGTTAAGTACAAGCCTGCATATGATGAAGAGGCAACGGGCGGGGGAATCACTCACCTCTTCTGCGTTCCATCGTGTGCTCCACTGACGTCACTTCCTGCAACGCCGCCCACTGCATTGTAAGTGGACGGCCTTGCAGGAAGTGACGTCAGTGGAGCGCATGATGGAACGCAGAAGAGGTAAGTGTTTCCCCCACCCGTTGCCTTTTCATCATATGCACGCTGGTACTTAACGCTGGAGGGGAGCGCAGATCGGGGGACCCAGGCGAGGGAGGGGGGGTCCGACCCCCCTCCCCGCCGCTAGGCCCAATACCCCCTTTCTGCCCGCTACCCCTCCAGCTCAGCGGGCAGCCCCCAGCGCATGGACAGGCGGGTGCCGCCCCCCCCCCCCCAGATCTGCCGCCTGAGGCAAATGTTTCACTCCGCCTCATGAGCGGGCCGGCCCTGACTACATTACATCTAGACTATGTGATATCTAGACTACGTTGTTCTTAGTCCTATATACAGCATACAGGTAGATAAGATGACAAGACATATTAATATTATAAATAAAAGTAAAGGGTTGAAGCCAGCACTTACAGGGAGCTGAAAGAATGACTCTTTGCAGCCGGTCACCTGCTTTAATACTGGTCACTAAAGAGTTAAATGTGACATCATCTGAGCCATACCCCCAAACCTACAATTGGCTCAGACCCTTGTGGTATCATGACACGCACAGTTGTTACTGCGCATGGCCTGGAAAGTCCCATGTTCCAGGCACCGGTCATCTTGTTCTGAAACATAACTGATGTTTACAGAACAAGACTTCCTATCTGTCTGTACATCGGGTAGATAAGCTCTTTAACCACTTCACCACTGAGGGGTTTTACCCCTTGAGCACCAGAGCAATTTTCACCTTTCAGCGCTCCTTCCATTCATTCGTCTATTACTTTATCATTACTTATCACAATGAAATGAACTATATCTTGTTTTTTTGCCACCAATTAGGCTTTCTTTAAGTGGGACATTATGCCAAGAATTATTTTATTCTAAATGTGTTTTAATGGAAAAATAGGAAAAAATGTGGGAAAAAATGTATTCTTTTTCAGTTTTCGGATTTATAGTTTTTAAATAATGCATGCTACTGTAATTAAAACCCATGAAATTTATTTTCCCATTTGTCCCGGTTATAAAACCATTTAAATGATGTCCCTATCACAATGTTTGGCGTCAATATTTTTTGGGGAAATAAAGGTGCATTTTTTTCAGTTTTGCGTCCATCCCTAATTACAATCCCATAGTTTATAAAGTAACAGTGTTATACCCTCTTGACATAAATATTTAAAAAGTTCAGTCCCTAAGGTAACTATTTATGTATTTTTTTTAATTGTGTTTTTTTTTTTAATTACAAAAAAATAAAATTGGGGAGTGTGGGTGGTAATGAGTTAATTTTTAATGTATAACTAATGTATTTGTATATGAAAAATGCTTTAGGGTGTAGTTTTACTATTTGGCCACAAGATGGCCACAGTACGTTTTTGTTTATGCGACCTGCAAGCGTACAGGAAGTACGCTTGCAGGAAGTTCAGGGAGGCTGGGCAACTTTTTTTTTCACAATGATCGCGCTGCTTCTCGTAGAAGCAGCTGATAATTGCGGGGGGGGGGGGCTTAGATCAACAAACAGGAGAAGTTTTTCCCGTTCATTGATCTCCGGGGGCGAGCGCGCAGCAGCGTGCATGAGCGCGTGGGCACGCGGACGAGTGAGCGGGAGCGCGGACAGCGGCGGGAGCAGCGTCAGGTACGTATTTCTCCGTCCCTTGGTGGTAACAGGGTGGAAAAAGGGACGGAGAAATTCGTACCGCTGGGGGTAAAGTGGTTAACCTTGGCTGGTTCTGTGTAAGGCACAAACACCCATGTTCCAGTCTTTCTAGAAATACTGTTTGAAGGGAGACTCTGCACATCAAGTCTTTTAACCCTCCTGGTGGTATGAAAAATTCCGCCAGGAGGCAGCGCAGCAGGTTTTTTTTTTTTTAAATCATGTAGCGAGCCCAGGGCTCGCTACATGATAGCCGCTGCTCAGCGGCATCCCCCCGCCAGCTTCGATCACCTTCGGCGATCTCCGATCAGGAAATCTCGTTCAAAGAACAGGATTTCCTGGAGGGCTTCCCCCATCGCCATGGTGACGGGGGCAGGATGACGTCGTGACGTGATTGGGAGTCCCGATCCACCCCTCGGCGCTGCCTGGCACTGATTGGCCAGGCAGCGCACGGGGTCTGGGGGGGGGGGGGGCGCGCGCCGCAACGGATAGTGGCGATCGGGCGTGGGGCAGCGGCGATCAGTGTGCTGGCGCAGCTAGCAAAGTGCTAGCTGCATCCAGCAAAAAAAAAATTATGTAAATCGGCCCAGCAGGGCCTGAGCGGCACCCTCCGGCAGCTTACCCCGTGTCACACACGGGGTTACTGCCAAGGAGGTTAACTAAACTCAGTTCAGATAACTGAAGCCTACGACTTCCATCATATAATACTTAAATTATAAAAGTAACGCCACTCCCGGGGAAACACAGAGCAACCCCAGGAGCGGTGTTACGAGGAGAAAACAGCTAACAGCCGGTGGAGTCAGTACAAACATCACGCCCAGCTTGGCGACAGGGAAGAGCCCATACAAAAAACTCTGTGTGATTAACACCATGGAAATGTGAGTGAAATTTTAAAATAAAAGTGTTTTTAGTTATAACAGTATTATGCTATGTGAGGCTTTTTCTTGAGATATTGCAAAGGAGGAAAGTGATATTTTGGCAGCGGAGACACCGGGATCCTGAGGTTCCTAGTCTTCCTGGACTTGTGCATGATTGGCCAGTCTAGCAGTGGCCAATACGTCCGGTGAGTCTGTTCACTATTGGGTGTCTATGGTGGAGGCTACTGCTGAAAAGTATTGCAAGATATAGTGCTTTCTGAAGATCTAGAACTAATTACTAATGGAAATTGAAAGATGTGCGCTGAACAAGAATTTGTTGATTTTTGAAAGGCTTATCCAAGTCTGGTGGTAGCGCAATCTGTGGGACTTTGAGAAAGCCGGAAGTCCCGGCGAAACATGTCAGGGCGTCTGGCGTGCGTTGCTGACCGCACATGGTGCTAGCCGGACCCACTCTCCACAGCTCTCCGCCCTCCGCAGCTCTCTGCCTTACACTCCGCTGTTCGCTGGGGTCCGTTGACTGCCTTGGACACCACTGAGTCTGCCATAGACACTGACTTGAGGATGAACTGACCTCACCTGGATTGTCCTGGACTGCACTGTCTCTCTCCTGGCTGTGAGCTCCGCCAGTGGATTGAGGGACTAGGAGTACCAAGCGTGCCTTGTGGATATTGCCACCCGGAGTGGGTAGAGTATATGGCCTTCATTTTGTACACATCATTGTATGAACTGTCCTTGTGCATGCTGCCAACTGCTGCCATATAGACTCTGTATGCTATGCAATATTTGCTACTGGACTGCTCTTCCCCTTTACTGCTGCAGCTTGCTTTACTGCTTGAATCCAGCTGGATATTCCATCTTTGCTATATATATTTAGCAACAACTATCGTGGGATCCCTGACCACTTTAGGTGGTCCTAGTTAGGAGTGGGTGGATGTGTAGCTATGAGCTGTGGCTGTTGTTGGGTGTCTGGCTGCATTATATATGTGTGTTCTTTTTAATGGAATTTTGATAAACTAATTAATAAAGATTCTTTTTGTACTTTTACTATAATAGGTTTTTTGCTGTACTTATTGCACATACCTCCCAACCCCCCACTTCCCTTGACTTTTACATTACTGGACTTTGATGTGTATATCCTCGCTATAGTGCTTGGAGATATTTTATGAATATATGAACTATGTTTTAAATTATTCCTACTGGCAGCAACTTTTTGAAGAAAAAATAAAGATGTACATAATTACCATAGTCATGTCTTTGACATGATTAGCTGATGCACACAGTATGTACTGACACACTCATGTTGACTGTCAGTTGAACTTTGTTGCTGCCCACCTTGTTAATATTAATTAGCAAGGGGTGTGTCTTTAAATATTGTAACTGATCAACAGCACATAATATAATGGCCCTACTGGCAGTCTGTCTATCCACTTTTCTTCAACAGGATAGGTCTCTGTGGTCTGAATAATGGGGATGGTATGACATTTTCAGCGGAATTACTTATTCTGAGTTTTTGTTCAAAATGGGCTTACTTCGGTGAAAATTAGCATGCGTAAATCGTAATTCCACAGAAATGCCACATTACAGCAACTCGGAAATTGTATCCCAAACACAGAACTCAAAAGCATTGGACCAATCAGAGTATGTAGAATTTTTCTGTGGAAAACGGGTTACCACCACAGAAATTTTAGGCCAGTTAGAGAATGCAGATGTTTATTGCGGTTGCCAATTGGAAATGCGGTCCCCATATAATAACATAAGTCCGCAAAAATTAACCGATTCTGCATTTTTAAAAAAATGAAACTTTATTACCACAAAATAAAAAATAATATTCTGCGGATGTGTTTGAAAAACACAAAATGCAGAATCAGAAAGACAAAAATATATGAAGGATTTTTATTCTGTTTTCCATAATTGTAATATATCTCTTTTCTACTTAACTGTAATGAGGACGCAATGTAATTCAGTGTCATGACAGAATTATAGCTTGTTCTTGTTTTCATTTTGTCGTGTGTACATTCACAGCGAAGATTCATTGTATAACATAACATTTTGTTTAATGCTTTGTATTCTTTAAAGGGTAATTTCACTTTAGTACAAAAACAGATATAACATACTGTACACCTCTGAATACAACACTAAAGTCCAAATGTAAAGGTGGCCACACACCATACAATTTTTAAATATCTGTTCAATTCAAGAATTGAAAAAAAAAATTCTGACTGATTGTAATATTTCAAAAATTGGACCAATGTACTACACACCTATGTTAACTTTTTCGTCAATTATGATTAAAATGATTGCAAACTTTGAGAAAATTGCTGGGTTGTATATATTAAGAAATTGACAATTTACCACACACCATTCAATTTTCATAAAAATTAATCAGAAAAATCCAGCACTCTTGATCAACTTTTATTAAATAAGATGGGAAATGCGATCGGATTTCTTGCTTGAATAAAAAAAGCTTTTAATTTTCGGAAAATCCGATCTTTTTTATCGAATTGCTGTAAAATCGGATAATTTATTTTATTATATCGTGTGTGGCCACCTTAAATCAGGGGAAAAATGTGACACAAAAATGTGTCTCTCAATGGGAGGCCTGAACTGCTCAGCTTTCCAGGGTCCCAAAGTCGCTGTTAGTCCCCTGTAATGTCAGAATGTTTGGGTCAGTGAAAAGAAACACAGTTCGGGTCCATTTATGAGTGATGCGTCAGCTGTTGCCACGGTGATGTGTCACTAGGAAGGAGGAGGCTGGGAGGAGGGGGAGTGACTCATGCAGAACTTCCTTCTACACGGCAATCTCTGCTACAAAGGCATGGGAGCATCAGCCAGGTAATTATAAAAATGGATGGACGAATCAGAGAAGACATCTTTCTTAACCACTTTGGTACCAGCAGCCTCTGCCTCCTTAACCACTTAAGGACTGCAGTCATAAAACCCCTTAAGGACCAGAGCCTTTTTTTCCATTCGGACCACTGCAGCTTTCACGGTTTATTGCTCAGTCATACAACCTACCACCTAAATGAATTTTACCTCCTTTTCTTGTCACTAATACAGCTTTCTTTCGGTGCTATTTGATTGCTGCTGCGAGTTTTACTTTTTATTATATTCATCAAAAAAGACATGAATTTTGTCAAAAAAATGACTTTTTTAACTTTCTGTGCTGACATTTTTCAAATAAAGTAAAATTTCCTATACATTTGAGCGCGAAAGTTATTCTGCTACATGTCTTTGATTAAAAAAAAACCATTCAGTGTATATTTATTGGATTGGGTAAAAGTTATAGCGTTTACAAACTATGGTGCCAAAAGTGAATTTTCCCATTTTCAAGCATCTCTGACTTTTCTGCGCACCTGTCAGGTTTCATGAGGGGCTAAAATTCCAGGATAGTACAAATCCCCCCCAAATGACCCCATTTTGGAAAGAAGACATCCCAAAGTATTCAGTGAGAGGCATGGTGAGTTCATAGAAGATTTTATTTTTTGTCACAAGTTAGCGGAAAATGACACTTTGTAACAAAAAAAAAAAAAAAAAAAGTTTCCATTTCTTCTAACTTGCGACAAAAAAAAAATGAAATCTGCCACGGACTCACTATGCTACTCTCTGAATACCTTGAAGTGTCTACTTTCCAAAATGGGGTCATTTGTGGGGTGTGTTCACTGTCCTGGCATTTTGGGGGTGCCTAATTGTAAGCACCCCTGTAAAGCCTAAAGATGCTCATTGGACTTTGGGCCCCTTAGCGCAGTTAGGCTGCAAAAAAGTGCCACACATGTGGTATTGCCGTACTCAGGAGAAGTAGTATAATGTGTTTTGGGGTGTATTTTTACACATACCCATGCTGGGTGGGAGAAATATCTCCGTAAATGACAATTGTTTTTTTTTTTTTACACACAATTGTCAATTTATAGAGATATTTCTCCCACTCAGCATGGGTATGTGGAAAAATACACCCCAAAACACATTATACTACTTCTCCTGAGTATGGCGATACCACATGTGTGGCACTTTTTTGCACCCTAACTGCGCTAAGGGGCCCAAAGTCCAATGAGTACCTTTAGGATTTCACAGGTAATTTTGAGAAATTTCGTTTCAAGACTGCTCCTCACGGTTTAGGGCCCCTAAAATGCCAGGACAGTGTAGGAATCCCACAAATTACCCGATTTTAGAAAGAAGACACCCCAAGGTATTCCATTAGGAGGATGGTGAGTTCATAGAAGATTTTTTTTTTTTGTCACAAGTTAGCGGAAATTGATTTTAATTGTTTTTTTTCACAAAGTGTCATTTTCTGCTAACTTGTGACAAAAATAAAATCTTCTATGAACTCACCATACTCCTAACGGAATACCTTGGGGTGTCTTCTTTCTAAAATGGGGTCATTTGTGGGGTTCCTATACTGCCCTGGCATTTTAGGGGCCCTAAACCGTGAGGAGTAGTCTTGAAACCAAATGTCGCAAAATGACCTGTGAAATCCTAAAGGTACTCATTGGACTTTGGGCCCCTTAGCGCACTTAGGGTGCAAAAAAGTGCCACACATGTGGTACCGCCGTACTCAGGAGAAGTAGTATAATGTGTTTTGGGGTGTATTTTTACACATACAGATGCTAGGTGGGAGAAATATCTCTGTAAATGACAATTATTTGATTTTTTTTACACACAATTGTCCATTTACAGAGAGATTTCTCCCACCCAGCATGGGTATGTATAAAAATACACCTCAAAACACATTATACTACTTTTTCTGAGTACGGCGATACCACATGTGTGACACTTTTTTGCAACCTAGGTGCGCTAAGGGGCCTAACGTCCTATTCACAGGTCATTTTGAGGCATTTGGATTCTAGACTACTCCTCACGGTTTAGGGCCCCTAAAATGCCAGGGCAGTATAGGAACCCCACAAGTGACCCCATTTTAGAATGAAGACACCCCAAGGTATTCCGTTAGGGGTATGGTGAGTTCATAGAAGATTTTTTTTTTTGTCACAAGTTAGCGGAAAATGACACTTTGTGAAAAAAAAAACAATACATATCAATTTCCGCTAACTTGTGACAAAAAATAAAATCTTCTATGAACTCACCATACTCCTAACGGAATACCTTGGGGTGTCTTCTTTCTAGAATGGGGTCATTTGTGGGGTTCCAATACTGCCCTGGCATTTTAGGGGCCCTAAACCGTGAGTAGTCGTCTTGAACCCAAATGTCTCAAAATGACCTGTGAAATCCTAAAGGTACTCATTGGACTTTGGGCCCCTTAGCACAGTTAGGCTGCAAAAAAGTGTCACACATGTGGTATCGCCGTACTCAGAAGAAGTAGTATAATGTGTTTTGTGGTGTATTTTTACATATAACCATGCTGGGTGGGAGAAATATCTCTGTAAATGACACATTTTTGATTTTTTTTTACACACAATTGTCCATTTACAGAGAGATTTCTCCCACCCAGCATAGGTATGTGTAAAAATACACCACAAAACACATTATACTACTTCTCCTGAGTATGGCGATACTACATGTGTGACACTTTTTTGCAGCCTAGGTGCGCTAAGGGGCCCAACGTCCTATTCACAGGTCATTTTGAGGCATTTGTTTTCTAGACTACTCCCCACGGTTTAGGGCCCCTAAAATGCCAGGGCAGTATAGGAACCCCACAAGTGACCCCATTTTAGAAAGACGACACCCCAAGGTATTCCGTTAGGGGTATGGTGAGTTCATAGAAGATTTTATTTTTTGTCACAAGTTAGTGAAAAATGACACTTTGTGAAAAAAACAATAAAAATCCAATTTCCGCTAACTTTTGACAAAAAATAAAATCTTCTATGAACTCATCATACACCTAACAGAATACCTTGGGGTGTCTTCTTTCTAAAATGGGGTCACTTGTGGGGTTCCTATACTGCCCTGGCATTTTACGGGCCCAAAACTGTGAGTAGTCTGGAAACCAAATTTCTCAAAATGACTGTTCAGGGGTATAAGCATCTGCAAATTTTGATGACAGGTGGTCTATGAGGGGGCAAATTTTGTGGAAACGGTCATAAGCAGGGTGGCCTCTTAGATGACAGGATGTATTGGGCCTGATCTGATGGATAGGAGTGCTAGGGGGGTGACAGGAGGTGATTGATGGGTGTCTCAGGGGGCGGTTAGAGGGGAAAATAGATGTAATCAATGCACTGGGGAGGTGATCGGAAGGGGGTCTGAGGGGGATCTGAGGGTTTGGCCGAGTGATCAGGAGCCCACACGGGGCAAATTAGGGCCTGATCTGATGGGTAGGTGTGCTAGGGGGTGACAGGAGGTGATTTATAGGTGTCTCAAGGTGTGATTAGAGGGGGGAAATAGATGCAAGCAATGCACTAGCGAGGTGATCAGGGCTGGGGTCTGAGGGCGTTCTGAGGTGTGGGCGGGTGATTGGGTGCCCGCAAGGGGCATATTAGGGTCTAATCTGATGGGTAACAGTGACAGGTGGTGATAGGGGGTGATCGATGGGTAATTAGTGGCTGTGTAGAGAGGAGAGAATAGATGTAAACACTGCGCTTGGGAGGTGATCTGATGTCGGATCTGCGGGCGATCTATTGGTGTGGGTGGGTGATCAGATTGCCCGCAAGGGGCAGGTTAGGGGCTGATTGATGGGTGGCAGTGACAGGGGGTGATTGATGGGTGGCAGTGACAGGGGGTGATTGACAGGTGATCAGTGGGTTATTACAGGGAAGAACGGATGTAAATAATGCACTGGCGAATCGATAAGGGGGGGTTTGAGGGCAATCTGAGCGTGTGGGCGGGCGATTGGGTGCCCGCAAGGGTCTAATCTGATGGGTAACAGTGACAGGTGGTGATAGGGGGTGATTGATGGGTGATTGATGGGTAATTAGTGGGTGTTTAGAGGAGAGAATAGATGTAAACGATGGATTTGGGAGGTGATCTGATGTCGGATCTGCGGGCGATCTATTGGTGTGGGTGGGTGATCAGATTGCCCGCAAGGGGCAGGTTAGGGGCTGATTGATGGGTGGCAGTGACAGGGGGTGATTGATGGGTGGCAGTGACAGGGGGTGATTGACAGGTGATCAGTGGGTTATTACAGGGAAGAACGGATGTAAATAATGCACTGGCGAATCGATAAGGGGGGGGGGGGGGTTGAGGGCAATCTGAGTGTGTGGGCGGGCGATTGGGTGCCCGCAAGGGTCTAATCTGATGGGTAACAGTGACAGGTGGTGACAGGTGGTGATAGGGGGTGATTGATGGGTGATTGATGGGTAATTAGTGGGTGTTTAGAGGAGAGAATAGATGTAAACGATGGATTTGGGAGGTGATCTGATGTCGGATCTGCGGGCGATCTATTGGTGTGGGTGGGTGATCAGATTGCCCGCAAGGGGCAGGTTAGGGGCTGATTGATGGGTGGCAGTGACAGGGGGTGATTGACGGGTGATTGACAGGTGATTGACAGGTGATTGACAGGTGATTGACAGTTGATCAAAGGGGATAGATGCATACAGTACACAGGGGGGGGGAGGGTCTGGGGGGGTCTGGGGAGAATCTGAGGGGTGGGGGGTGATCAGGAGGGAGCAGGGGGCAGTTTAGGGACTAAAAAAAAAAATAGCGTTGACAGATAGTGACAGGGAGTGATTGATGGGTGATTAGGGGGGTGATTGTGTGCAAATGGTGGTCTGGGGGGTGGGCAGGGGGGGGGTCTGAGGGGTACTGAGGGCGATCAGGGGGCAGACGGGGGCAGATCAGTGTGTTTGGGTGCAGACTAGGGTGGCTGCAGCCTGCCCTGGTGGTCCCTCGGACACTGGGACCACCAGGGCAGGAGGCAGCCTGTATAATACACTTTGTAAACATTACAAAGCGTATTATACGCTTCCTATCCGGCGATCGTCGGGTTAACAACCCGCCGGCGCTTCCGATTGGCCGGCGGGTTGACGTCGCGGGTGGGCGGAGCCTATTGCCGGTGGATGCGCGCGCATCCCAGCGCGCGATCCCCGGCCAGAGAGTGCCCTAGGACCTGACGCCAATCTGCGTTACGTGGTCCTGGGGCTGCCACTTTGCCGCCGCCAATATGAAGTAGGCGGTCGGCAAGTGGTTAAGGACCAGAGGCTGCTGGTACAGTAAAACGGCACTTCCTGACGAATCGCTGCAAAAATCCGACATGCCGGCCCCGCAGCTCTGTCCCTGCCGCAGGCTCCTCTCTATGCCGTCGCTATGATGGCAGAGCGCTGTGCGCCGGTCAGGAGCTGCCTTCATTGGCTTACAATGGGATTGGCTTACAGTGATGACAGGGCCAGGAGCCAATGAAAACGGCTCCTGCCCAGCTCACAGTGCTCTGCCGTCATAGAGACGGCAGAGCGAGCAATTTTTGAAGACGAGTGGCTCCGGGCGTCCAGTGGTGAAGAAGCCGACCTCGCCAGGTCGGCTTCTGGGTCGGCGTCATGTGCATTCCACGGCGTGGGTCACGTGGTGTACGCGACGTCATCAGGTCTCTACTGCGCAGGCAAGTAGTTCTGCGCCTGTGCAGTAGAGACCCAATGACATCTCTACACCACGTGACCCCCTGCCGTGGAGTGCACAGAAGCCGACCTGGAAGCCGACCTCGGCTTCTTCACCGCTGGACGCCGGGAGGGAGAGGAGCTGCGCCGAGGGCACCGATCGACTGCCAGGAGCTGGAAGAAGCCCCAGGTGATTGCAGTTTTTTTTTTTTTTTTAGCAGCGTGAACCTGCCCTTTAAAGTCAGATCACTGCAACAAGGGCTCGGTGGTGGAATGAGGGGACGCAGAGACGAGTAAGGCTCTAAGGCAGGGATGCCAAACCGGTCCTTCGAGGGTCGAGGTCCTCACACATTTTTGACACAGATCAAATTAACTGATGGGTCTGATACAGGAAAGGTGTGGTCCATCAGGTAGAAAACATTCCTCTCTTTCTCAGTCCATCCTAAACACTGCCATGGATCTGGCCCTCCAGGCTTGGAGTTCCACACCTTTGCTCTAAGGGATCTAGATCCTTCCTTCTTCTTAGGTGAGGATGTCATTTTTTTACAGGTGGCTACAGGTATCCTTTATTAAGGTAAATATTTACTCACATAATATAATGTGTGTAAATGTAAATCTTTGTGTTACAGCATAACACTACTTTGTGGATCAACCCCATTGTTCTAATGCTTTTAGGGATGTCTTCCATGACACCCTTTATTCATTATTTATTTACTCTTTATTGCTTCCCTTTGAGCAGCAGTGTATCCCAGTCTGTATTTTCAAAAGTAAGTTGTCTTAATGGTTTCTCAGCCTGATTGGTTAAGAACGTTTAGAAAGCCCAGCAGATCACAAGTACTGTTTACAATTGGTAAAACTTTTTGGGGTTGCTTTACAAAATCTCATGAATTATCTCTCCTTACTTATTTAATCACCTTATCTATAAGATATATTTTCTGCAAGACTCCTCGTCACTAGCTGATACTTGAAGTGTTATTCTCTTGACATACCAAAGCAACCTGAGACTGTATTGCATAAGAGAAAAATCTGATCCCAGCTTGAAACCCTTTATGTTGACAGTCATAGGCGTGAAAGGCTCTCATTACCTTTTTGCTGTTAGTGAGTAGACTGTGAAGCCTCAGATTGGCGGTGGTGAGCATACCCTGAGTTCCGAGGTGACGCTCAATTGATTCTTCTATTGTGTAGAGAAATCGGAGTCTGTCATCTATGTAGAAGCTCCTTTCAACAAGCTGCTGTGCTTCAGAGCTAGAATCCTTTTAACCATCTTTTAACCATCTTGAGCAATCAGTTCATGAATGGCTACCTTTGAGAAGGGTTGTTATCAAACACACATACTGTCATCTGGTAGTCTATGACTTTGTCATTGACATTGTCATTAGGGTAGCATTGAAACCCTCAGAACCTGAAGTTTTTGTTGCCTTCATGAACCTTTAAGCAGTGGAACGTTTGGTGAAAGTCAGACTGGTTCTTTTCTGAAATTGAACAAAACTCTGGTAATGTTGTTCATATTAGGTCATTGAGGGAAACGCCTTCACGCTGATTGCAGCAAGCTTGCAAGGTCAGAATTCAGTTTGTTGTATCCTTTTTTGTTCCTTGTAACTTGCTGGATATTATGTTAGTGACAATGTATTAGTCTATGTGACATTTACGGTGTCCACCAACTCTGTTTTATGTACTAAAGTCTGTATTATTATACTTATGTTGTATTTATGTACTCCTATTTTTTTTTTTACTCTATTAAGCACCATGGAATTATAATGCAATGCAGTGATTGGCCCAGGGGCTACACAGGGACAGAAGTGAGACAGGCGGGGAGCAAAGGAGGGCAGTGGCCACAGGTGGACAGAAGCAACACAGGTGGTGGCAAAGGAGACCACAGGGGGACAGAAGAGACACAGGGGGAGAGGGGAAGGGGACAAATGAGGACACAGGAGGACATCAGACAAAGGGGACAAAGGGGGACAGAGGAGGCACAGGAGGTAACAAGGGGGACTTGAGAGTCAAAAGGGGAAGATAATAATGAAAGGGGGGGGGGGTGTTTGAGGGGAGAAGATCAGCAATGCTTCTGTGCACCATGGATGCACCAGGTTTAGTATATATATCCTACTAATATACTAAATGGGAAAGTTCAGATGTTTGGATGTTTGTTACTCGATCACGCAACAATGGCTGAACGGATTTGAATGAAATTTGGCACACACATAGTACATTACCTGGAATAAAGAATAGGATACTTTTTATCCCCATAATCAAAAAGGGGGCGGAGACAAATACAAATGTCACTGGAAAATTTAAACAGCCTCCATTCTTACACTGCTAATGGTAGAGTTCTCAAACTTTGCACAGTTGGTCACTGGGTGACTGGGATTAATATTCAGAAAGGTGGGTGGAGCCTACAAAAGCCAATCAAAATCTACCTATTGATTTTTAAGGGGAATATTTAATTGCTGCCTTTCTTGCACTGTTAATGGCACAAGCCTCTTGCACTGTTAATCACCTGTACTTGGTACACTTGGCCATTGGGTGATTGGGGTTCAAATTCAGAAAAGGGGTGGAGTCACAGCCAATCAAATTTATTTTATTTCAATGCAAATTATTGATGCCAAAGACCGCAAAGCTCACATACTTGGTCATTAAGTAATTAGGTAATTGTGTGTTAGGGTTAGGAAAAGTGGGCTGGGCCAACACCAGCCAAATACATACCCGGGCAACGCCGGGCGTCCAGCTAGTATATATATATATATATATATATATATATATATATATATATATATATATATATATATATATTTATTTATTTTTTACCTTGGTTTTTGTCCTAAACCTAAGTGTGTCATATGGTCTGTAGTGTTTCCACAAAATACAATACTTACATCCAGAATGTATGTAAAGCTGAATATAGCTGGGAGTCTGCCGCCTGTGGCCCATTGTCAATTAACGTTTTCTCCTAATTTTTTTCTTACAGGATCATTTTTTTAATTCTCTTTAAATAACTTTTCAGCAATTTAAAAAATACCAATGTACCATCAACATCATTTTGAGTATTTTCTTGCTTGTTGGTGGCCTAAAAAGCATTTTATTAACAAAGTTTGAATATATAACCTAGGACAGGGGTATCCAAAGTCCTGCTCAAAAGCCAAACATTATTCCTAAAAAGGGGTGGAGAAAGAGGTTGAAGGGAATGGAGAGGAGGGGTGGGAAGGTGAGAAAAGGATGGTGCTAAGAAGGTAAGGGAAGGATAGGTTGGTGGAAAGGAATGGAGGGGAGGAGTGGGAAGGAGAGAAGAGGATTGTGCTAAGTAGGTAAGGGAAGGAGAAGATGTTGGAATAAAGGGGAAGAAGAAAAGGAAGAGAGAAGAGGATGGTGAAAATGAGAGGTTGGTGGAAATAAAAGGAGGATCAAAAAGAAAGGGGAAGGGAGGAAAGAATGGTGGGAGAAGAGGAGAGGATGGGAGAAAAAAAGGGAGAGGATGCAGAAAAAGGAGGGGAGGAAAGAAGAGCATGGTGAAAAGACTGGGAAGGGTGGAGAGGATGATGTGGAAAGGAGGGAAGGGAAGGAGAGGATGATGTGGAAAAAAGGGAAGGGATGTAGAGGATAGGTTGGTGGAAGGAATGGGAGGGGAGGAGAGAATAGGGGAAAGATAGGAGGGACGCAGAGGAGAGGTTGGTGGAGGGGAGGAGAAGATGGTGGAAATAAATGGAAGGAAGAAGAGGAAAGGATAGGTTGGTATAAAGAAGGGATGGGAAGGAGAGGAAACAAGGGTGAAATGAAAGGGGTGGGAAGAAAAGGAAGGTGGATAGAAGGGAAGGAGAGAAGATGAGAGAATGGTGGATAGAAGTGAAGGGGAGGAGAGGCTGGTGGATAGACAGGAAGGGAAGAAATAAGACAAGAGGAGGGTGAATAGAAAGTAAGGGGAGGAGACAAGAGGATGGTGGATGGAAGGGGAGGAGACAAGAGGATGGTGGATAGAAGGGAAGGGGAGGAGACAAGAGGATGGTGGATAGAAGGGAAGGGGAGGAGACAAGAGGATGGTGGATAGAAGGGAAGGGGAGGAGATGAGAGGATGGTGGATAGAAGGCAACGAGGGGCGGGGAAGATGGTGTAAGCAAAAAGGACACGAGGCTTAAGATGATAAGGAAATAATTAAGATGGAAAAGAAAAGGAGAGAGAAAAGGGAAGGGAAGAAATATAGGAAGGATAAATAGGAGGTAGTGAAACAAAAATGAAGCAAAGAAGGAATGTTTGGCTCGTGTGATGATAACAAACAAAGTCAGTTATTTTGCTGAATTGCTGAACTTATTTTACCAGCGCCTCTAGGGGGACTCCTCCATATGCATGAAGCATTAGAGTGGGCGGAAGGGGGCCCTGGGCCACTTCACAGCTTCCCTAAAGGAAAATTCTGAAAAGGTCACACACTGAATAGAGCAATCAGCCGTCCCCTGCTGTCCCACGCCGTATTACCACAATAGCAGTCAGTAAATAATAATTGCTTTACATAAAGGATCCTAGACCCGCGCTATGGAGCACTTGACCACCCCCCTCAGCTTAAAACATGTTAATTCCGAGACAATGGCCGACCACACACACGGGCCTAACTGCTGCAAATCTGTTTCCAGGAGATATCCCAGATGTATGGCTCCTTCCTATGGCATCATTTACATAATGCTCTCCCACTGGCTGACAGCTAATTGTGCCTCTTTCTCTCCTCTGCTGTAAAAAATCATTAATTAGCACAGCTGAGATTAGGAGTTACAGAAAAGAGGAAGTGTTTATGTACAATACTCTCTGTATTGTGTTGTGTTTACGCCGCTGCTAATTCCATTAATCTCGGCGTCCCGCCGCCCCCCTATTTCCATTATCGTTGGGGACGGGAACATGAAGACATGTCATTTTTTTTTCATTTGTTTATTTATTTATTTGTTTATTATTATATTTGTCTCTGCGGTGACAGGGATTAATGCATGCCAACACAACAGAGACATACGTTCCCTCATAAGAAAATGAGCAGCTTTTAGTCTCTATTGTTCGCTAATACACTCAAGGCAGTTATGTAGAAATAATCACATTGCCATTCTTGAGTGGTTGTGTAATTTTCCTTTCCTGTTACAAATATACACAGTACATACATATATGACAAAATTACCAAATACATCTTTTCGGCTGTGCCCAGGGCCATTTCCTAATTATATAGCTCGCAATTGTCCCTCTTTTTGGGACAATTTGCCACAGGGCCCCGGAGTACCCTTAAATTGGCCCTGTGTCTGTATAGGGGTGCAAATGCAGCAAAAATGCAGCAGGCTGCCAATAGGGAGTTGGAAAAAACAAATCGCACTCAGAACCGGGACAAGGTCCTCCAGCACCCAAGGCTGAGGCACCAAAATGCGACCCTCCATCCCTCCCACCCCCGCCGTCACACACTGATTGCTTTTAGACTAAGAGGCGTCTCAGGGCCCCCAACGCCTTCATATCTAGTTATCGGGCTTGCAGTCACTGCCATGTATTCCCTTTTCTTATTTCTCTCTGCTTCAAACATAATAGGGGAATGATAGCTGAGTGAGTTGTGTGCCCCCTCCTACACTGCGCCCTGAGGCTGGAGCCTCTCTCGACTCTGCCTCAGCCCGGCCCTGATTGCCCTAGTGGAAAAACAGCATGTCAATGTACTGATCTGCAAAATGGGAGAAATCCAGTTTTTGGATCAAATCACACCTAGTGGAAAAGAGCTCTAAGGCCACTTTGAAATAGAGAATTTTTGTCTGATTCTTGTTTTTGCATTTGTTGCACATCCCATTTGACTTGTGTTGCTGTGCAATGTTTTGTATCGACAGTTGATAGCTATGGAGATAACACTACTCCCACAGGAAGTGTGTGTATGTGGAGGGGGGGGGGCAGAGCAGCTATTACAGCTGACTGAACAGGAAATGAGGATCTTGGTCCATCAGCATGCCTTCCAACTGTCCTGATTTCTCTGAGACTGTCCTGGGTTGGGAGGTACTGTCCCGCCCCCTGTAGCATCCTTTGGGTGGCTCAATTCAGAGCAGTAGTGGAAGGATCATGTTGAAGAGTGTCAGCAGAGATGGCTGTAATGACAGCCTAGGTAAAGCGCTCAAGTTCAGATCATGTCACATCACCCGGGCTGTCATTACAGTTGGCTCAGTGTGCAGCTGAGAGCGACACTGGAATGGAGAGAGAGGTGAGTTATTCACCAAGCCTATTCCCTGCACCAATCTCTGCAAAGAGGGGAAGGAGGAAAGTGGAACCACTAGACACCAGGGAACTCTCGGGGTTAGGGAGAACCAAAAGACACTAGGGAACTGTATAGGGGGGAATAACCAGGGGTGGACTGACAACTCATGGGGTCCCTGGCAATAGGAGATTATGGTGTTGCCCACCTTCCACGTTATTTTTACAGACTAAGATATAATAATTTACTGACTACCTACCTGTTGTGTTCAGTGAACCCACCTCATCACTGCATATATCTACCTGTTGTCTTTAGTGAACCCACCTCATCACTGCATATACCTACCTGTTGTGTTCAGTGAACCCACCTCATCACTGCATATACCTACCTGTTGTCTTTAGTGAACCCACCTCATCACTGCATATACCTACCTGTTGTGTTCAGTGAACCCACCTCATCACTTCATATACCTACCTGTTGTCTTTACTGAACCCACCTCATCACTGCATATACCTACCTGTTGTGTTCAGTGAACCCACCTCATCACTTCATATACCTACCTGTTGTGTTTAGTGAACCCATCTCATCACTGCATATACCTACCTGTTGTCTTTAGTGAACCCACCTCATCACTGCATATACCTACCTGTTGTGTTCAGTGAACCCACCTCATCACTGCATACACCTACCTGTTGTGTTCAGTGAACCCACCTCATCACTGCATATACCTACCTGTTGTGTTCAGTGAACCCACAGAAGGACACAATCTGGGGAGATGGGGATGTTGTGGCCCAACAACTGGACACTGATGCGAAATGCATGCAGGCTCATGCGGCCGTTTGAGGAGGTGACCAACCTGGTGAGTCGCAGTGAAGGCACCATCAGACTTGCCCTCCATAACAGATTCTTTTTAAAGGATTTAAAGTTGATTTTCGCAAAAACTACAAGGTCTTTTTGAAAGATTTGTTCCTTCTTGTTTCCACTCTGCTGCTTAACATACCCTAAAAATTTGATGTTTCTAGCACCTATGGGGGTTTTGCTATTAACCTCTAAAATAGGCGGCTATTGACTAATGTAAAATGCAGAAAATACGCATTACCAATATGATGTATCCTGCCAACTTTAGAGGTTAATGGCAAAGCTCCCACAGGTTCTAGAAACACAACATTTTCAGGGTATGTTAGGCAGAAGAGTGGGAGCAAAAGGAAAAAAGACCTTGTAGATTTTGAGAATATCAATGTCAAAGTCTGTGGAAATTACTGCGAAAATCCGCATCGGAATGTGGAAATCTGTAGTGGAAAGCGAAATCAGTAGCGGTAATTGGCAATGGCGGAATGCAGATTTTCTGCGTAAGTTGAAATTGGCAATTCCGACCATCCTCATGGACTGTGCCAGGGCAATAGTACTGCACAGGTGCAGTACTCGAGAGGATGGAAGTCCAGCGGGAGCACGCGCACGACCAAGCCTCGCATGGCGCGACCAAGACTCGCAAGGCAACGACTCGTGGCAACTGACCGGATTACCGGCACTTGTAGCTCCAGAACGAGGAACCTGAGGAGGATGGCAAGGGAATCCCCGATGCTCATGGGGCTGGAGAAAGCCCCAGGTAAATATAAATAGTGGCCAGTGTACCATCTCTGGTACACTTTAATTTCTAAGCTTTTATCTGTGTCTTCCACAATGGAATTGACAACTGGCAAAACTGCAGATGCGGAACAGTAAACCAGGCCAGATTGTTTATGAGTCCACATGAATACTTTACCTATTTTGAAGTTTGTCCAATCTCTGGTAAATTTCCTTAGCTATATGCTTCTAATATAATTTTAATGTGCTTCAGCTCTGGAGGATATCTTCTAATTTATTGAAGTTAGGTTGTTCTTTGTAGCATGCTATCAATGTGCATCTCTCAATCAATTTCTTGTTATAACTCTCAAATACTGCTCTCTCATAGTCTCTTTGATATTCCATCGATTAAAGGGTATTCTTGGTCATCATTTCTTCACATATTTTCATTAATTTTACATCTTAAGTAAGCAAGTTGGGTTTGGGTAGATTCCTCGGACTTAATGTTTACTTAAACTTAAAGGGACACTTAAGCCAGAAAAAGAAAGAGTTTTACTCACCTGGGGCTTCTACCAGCCCCCTGCAGCAGTCCTGTGCCCTCGCAGCCCCTCACTAATCCTCTGGTCCCCCGCTGTCAGCTAGTTTCGTTTTTGCCGACAGGCCCAACAGGACTGGCCACGCGTAGCTTTCTCTGCATTCCCGACTGTAATTAGCGCTATTGCGGGCCGCAACGCGTACAAAAATACGCGTTGCCGCATATCTATGCGTAGGTAATGCGGCAATGCGTATCTTTGCGCAACAGCGCTAATTACAGTCGGGAATGCGGAGAAAGCTACGCGTGGCCAGTCCTGTCAGCAAAAACGAAACTAGCTGACAGCGGGGGACCAGAGGATTAGTGAGTAGCTGCGAGGGCACAGGATTGCTGCAGGGGGCTGGTAGAAGCCCCAGGTGAGTAAAACTCTTTTTTTTCTGGCTTAAAGTGACTCTGTAACAAAAATTACAACGTTTTTTCTACCATCCTACAAGTTCCTAAACCTATTCTAATGTGATCTGGCTTGCTGCAGCTCTTTCTACTATAACCATCTCTGTAATAAATCAATGTATCTTTCCCCTGTCAGACTTGTCGGCCTGTGTCTGGAAGGCTGCCAAGTTCTTCAGTGTTGAACTGTTCCTCTATGCACACTCCAGTGTGTGTTTTATTTACATAAGCCAGCAGCTTCTCTGCTATCTTATCAGTGATAGAAGAGAGCTGGATAAAAATCCTCCTCTGGAGGCTGTGAAAGGAGCTGGTCTGTCACATACTAAGGAATTAACGACATAGGCAGAGCTGTCTGCAGGAAGCCTGTAATGTTCAGTGCATGAGAGAAGCTGGGGACAGAAGGTAAACACACACAAGTGATCTCTTGAGATTCAGAAGTAAGGCTGTATACAGCCTGCTTGTGTATGGATGTATTTTCTATGTGTGGACATGCTGTACATCAACCTACTTCCTGTTTTGGTGGCCATTTTGTTTGTTTATAAACAAACTTTTTAAAACAGTTTTTGACTACTTTTAATGCGGCGGGGAGCGGTGAAATTGTGACAGAGGGTAATAGGAGATGTCCCCTAACACACTGGTATGTTTACTTTTGTGCGATTTTAACAATACAGATTCTCTTTAAGTGTCACCTTAAGGTTTTTTTTTAATGCTCTACATAATTACCAGACACTTCTCACTTCCACCCAAGGTCTAACATGCTCTTTGTATGTCTTAAAGGATACCCAGTCCTCTTCCTTAATCTGTTATGGCCGGAGTGTTCTGCACAAGCGCAGGTCATTAAGACTTGGGAGGGCAATCAAGGAAGAGCACCACCACATCAGCACATGTGTAGTAGTGCGCGACTTGGCTAAGTCGCAGATGTTACCGTTCCACACAACAGTTCAAGGGAGAGGACCAGGAGGGACCTACAAGACTACAGGAGCTAGAAGAGCCCCAGGTGAGTCAAAGGACCCTCTTTATCTATGACTCGAGCAACTTTTAAATATACCTTTGAATTTAAATACACTCTGAATGGTAAAGCACTCCTTAAGTGTGCCAAAACTTAAAGGACCTCTGTCACGAAAATCTTAAAATGTTAAAGTGAACCTCCAGACTAAAAATCTACTCAGCAGCACTGAAAAGGCTTGGTGTTTCTTTAACAGTTTCACAGCATCAGAGCTTTGTTTTTCTTATAGAAGTCTAATTTTTAGCTGCATTTTTAGATAAACTCTGCCCCATCAAGGAAAATTACCCGGGCTTTTTTCCCTGATGCTGTGCAAAGCATGATGGTATTTCCTATGTTGTTGTTCATGTTACCTAGCAACTGGGAGGGGTGATCAGGGCACAGGACAGTTGGAACTGTTTCTCATGCTCCCTGTCTCCTTCTTTCAACCAAAAAGATGGCTGCCCTTATGAAATTACAAACCTTTGTCTGTTCTTTTAAAACAGGGTGGGTAAGAGATCATATTACCTATCTATTTTAATTAACATAACTAATGTAACTTAATGACAGTATGTTTGTTTAGGCTGAAGTTCCTCTTTAAATATATGTAAACATATACAACTAAGAAGTACATTTCTTCCAGAGTAAAATGAGCCATAAATTACTTTTCTGCTATGTTGTTGTCACTTACAGTAGGTAGTAGAAATCTGACAGAACCGACAGGTTTTGGACTAGCCTATCTCCTCATGGTGGGTTCACAGGGATTTCTTTATTTGCAAAATGCACTTAGTGAATGGCAGTTGCCAAAAAAGTGTACAGTGAGCAGGGAGTGTGTTTATAAAGGATAATGTGATGCTGATAATCCCCTATGGAGAGATGGGCTAGCCCAAAACCTGTCGCTTCTGTCAGATTTCTACTAGTTACTGTAAGTAACAGCAATATAGGAGAGAAGTAATTTATGGCTCATTTTATTCAGGAAGAAACATACTTCTTTATTGTATGTGTTTTAAATTTCAAGATTTTCGCAACAGTTCCTCTTTAAAGATCAAAACTCTGGTGGGCCACAGCACTTACTACAGAAGGTCTTCATGCTGCTGGTTGTCTTCGGAATCTTTTGGTTCTGTGTGTAATGAAGTTTTTCCCCCACAGCCTCCTGGAAGTTCACCAGGTGGTAAACAAGTAATTTAAAACTGCTGGGCATGTGCACATTCTGAACCAAGTGATATCAAGTGCTTGTGGACTTCTTTCTTTTGCGCATGAGCTCTTCTTTTAACTGGGCATGCATGATTCAAAGCAATTGTGCACCTTTGTTCTCAGAGATGCCTCAAAGTGACCTACAGACACATACTATGGCATTGCGGAGACATCAGAAAAGCTTGGCAAATAAAAAAAAATGCCCAGAATTTGGCCAAGTCCTGGCTTCTCAGACATTTGGTGAGTTTATCGTGTCTCTGCTGCTGTAGGTGTCTTTCCAGTGATTAGAACAAACTTTATAATTCCTTGACTTCAATGCTTTTCAGATGAAAGGTATAAAGCATTCAGAATGTTTGTTGAGCCAAAAAGCTATTGAGCTGAATGGAGGAGGCTTGAGGAGAGCTATTGCTCTGCTCATACATGTTGCGCACACACAACTGTGTAACCTTTTATACCCACATTTCAGTGGAAGGGAACAGAATCAACATTCTCTAAAGGTAAGACGTGGCTCACGCAATGACTGAGGCAGAAGCAAATTATAAAAATGGCATCGTATCTGCATGAGGCTGATTTATTACAAAAGACTAAATTGGCTGCAGAGCACAATTAGCTTTGGAAAGTTTTAGACGAATAAATATTTAAACTGTTCGCGGCTGGAAGGATGTGTAGCATAGTAATGGGGCTGTGTTGCTAATGTTACTGAAAAACGTTTGTGGAAGGAAAGTTACCGGCCTGATTTATCGAGACAGGTGGGGGAAAAAAAACGGAGACAAAGTCAACCAGTTGCCTGGGGCTGTTAGGCAGAGTTTTGGATTCTGTTTACAGCTAAATCGTGATTGGTCGTCCTGGGCACATAGACCATTTTAACCCTATTTTCTAAAAGATTATCTTCACTTTGTGCAGAACAAAAATGTTACCGGGCCACTGAAGGGCCTTGTACTTATAAGGTACAGCCCAATAGGCAAAGCAATACTTAGTTAGCAGAGAGAAGTGGCAGTGCTTCCCAAGACCGGCTGCATCTAAATGACTAATAGCATAGTTGTGCAGAGCCTAATTTATAGGCAGGATACACATCTTGCATTCAAAACAAATGCACCAAATTTACATTAATGGAGGATGTTAGCTTCCACAAACAGTTTGCATGCAGAGGACCCTTCCACCACAATGAGGACATCCTTTTGGAAGGGACTCTGACCTCTAACTAATAACTAAACTTTTTAGACAACAGAGGCTTGCAGAGCCCCCTAGAGGCAAATACTCACCTTGTATTCAAACCCTCAGCATTGTATTAGTGTTTTTTGTTAAGGTGAGTGGCCATACACTGGTCAATGTGGCCATCGGATAGATGCCTTTTAGATTATTATTATTAGAGATGTGGCGAACGGTTCCCGAACAGTTCGCCGGCAAACATCTCTGAATCCCTGGTGGTTTACTACTTCCGGGTCGCTCTGACCCGGAGTAGTACGCCTGCGTTGCCGTCATGAACAACGTCATGCTCATGCGCAGAGAGTGTCCGGCAACAGGAGCGCGATCTAGGACGCGCTCTGCCGGGCAGCGCAGGCGTACTACTCCGGGTCAGAGCGACCCGGAAGTAGTAAACCCCCCAGAGATGTTCGCCCGGCGAACCGTTCGCAACATCTCTAATTATTATCTGATCAGAGAGGGATCTATCTGATCAAATCCCTACTACACACACATCTTTATTAAATTCCAGCATGAAATATATTGACACTGCCTGCTCTGTCCCCTGGTTTCCCAGTCCACCCCACCCTACACCTGTCCCAGGGTCATGCAGAGTGTAGGTGCAGCAGAGCTTCTCTCATCTTTCCATTTGCATTTCCTCCCGCGTCTTCTCTCCACCACCCTGGCCGATTTGTCAGAGGCACACGAGTTTGTTTCTCTGACGAAGCAGCTTATGTCACGAAACAGTTGTCAGGCCACTCTGTTCCCCCCTTGTTGCTAATCTTTGTATCTAATGCCCAGCTGTAAATAAAGGTGCTTTTACGGTACAGTACCTCATCTACTCCGTTTCATACTTTAAAAGACAACCAAGGTGACATGTGACATGATGGGATGGACATGTGTATGTACAGTGCCAAGCGCACAAATAACTACGCTGTGTTCCTTTTTTTCTTTCTCTGCCTAAAAAGTTAAAAATCAGGTGTGCAAGTGAGTTTCTGTCTGGGTCGGGACTGGGTCGGACGATAGCTTAACCCTCGCTGATAAGGAAATACAGCTATAATACACTTTCCTGTTAGTAAATGGCTTCTTAGAACAGGGAAGAGATAAAACGGGTCAATAGTTCATAAATTTGAGCTCTGGCATACTTTAATGAAGGTTTCAAGCAGAGACGAGGAAACAGTAAAAGCTTTAAAACTAGATCTAAATATAAAATAAAACTGTGGGATATTTAAAATAGTCATTTTTAGGAGAAGGAGGATAGATACTATTGTTTATCTCCTTTTTATTTTCATCTCGGATGTCCTTTAAAGTCAGTACAGTGGCTAAAATAGTGGTACCACCCTGTCTATAATGGTACACACATGCTTGTGTTAACTTCCACCCACAACACGATATTGTACCGGAAGGTTTCCTGCTTTAATCACAGTGCAATATTGAAAAGAGAAAAGAGTGGCACTAGATGTGGGCGACAGAATGCTGGGTTCACCGGATTGCGTACTCTATGCTTCAACGTGCTACTCAAAGACAGTCAATGCAGTTGTGAATAGAGAAGAAAAAGAGGCACTGTTGTTGCAAAAAAGAGGTACCTTTTAATCACACATCAGGGTATACATTGAGGATGAGGGGGGACTGACAGCTGCTTTGCTTAAAAAAAAAAAGCTTCTTCAGAGGCCTCTGAAGAAGCTTTTGTTTTAAGCGAAACAGCTGTCAGCCCCCCCCCCCCCCCTCACCCCCACTGTATACCCTGATGTGTCTGCACACCGTGGATTAAAAGGTACCTCTTTTTTGCAACAACAGTGCCTCTTTTTCTTCTCTATTCACAACTTTAATCACAGAGCCATAGAAACTAATGTGGCTACATAAATTACAAACAAAAATAATCCAGGAATAGAGCATCCAGAGTGATCAGGTGACTCGCACTCTATATGCATGCACCGTTATCTATCAGAAATAACTGTGGGAGAGCCATGTTTACAGGTAATTTATATTCTTTTAATTTAATAGCCCGTGTGAGGCGGCTTCTGTGGGTAATTTGCCTGCTGAGTGCTTTGTATCGCCGAGGTGAGGAATGGAGACAACAGACAGCAGGGGAATGTCTAATCTAAGCTAATACAAAGCAACCAGAGGTAAGTAAAGGGCAGAGGAAGTGGACTTTCGCACGTTGTGAGAGCCGCTGTTCTCTATGCTTGCCTAAAATCTGCTATGGGTTAGTGATGATCGAAATCTGCTAATTACGATTATGTGACATTTGTGTAACTTTTTACAATTACAACTGGGTGAAGAATGTTTGGGAGGCGCCCAATAGGCGTGATAGGGTAGGCTGGACTTGGGTTCTAAGACCGTAAATAAAAATAAAATAAGAGGTATCTTACCTCCAATGACGACTCATGTTAAAAAGGAGTCTGTTATTATAAAAAAAAACCAGTTATTTTGTAGACAACGCGTTTCACGGGTCTCAGCCCACTTCCTCAGGTCAATACAAAAAGATAATCTAAAATCAAAATATCTCATTTTACATAAAATACCATCTAAACATGTCCACACAGTCATAGTAAAACATTCTTTTTCTTATTGAGTGCCTGCCCATATAACATTCAATAAACACCATTGCTAAAATCGAAACTATGCAAAAGACTTATGTTCCCTATAAAGGCACAACTAAAAGAAACAGGCTCAAGGATCTCTACTCCCGTTTTGAAGAGGAGTCCCCAGGACCTAAGATACTACATAATTTTTACAATTACGGCCATACATAATCACGATTTGGACATTCAACTGATTTCACGTAATCCATTTGCAATGTTGCGTAATTATGCAAAATTTTACATAATTCTGTGCTGAGTTAGTGGTTAGTAGCAGAGCCCCCATACATGCTGTTGTCACCAAAATTGCTACGTATGTTAAGAGGAAGTGTGTGAACAGGTCAAAAAAGAATTTTCGAAAAAAGACCTTGTAGTTTTTGAGACTATCGATTTGGAAAATGCAAATAAGTTTTTTAACCACTTAATGAATTTACTTAAGTATAGCTGCACCCCCGGAGACTTCATCTTTGCTCCAGGGGAGTAGATATAAGTACCTGGTCATTGCAATTGTGCATGCTCTTGAGCGTGTTATTGTCACTGTCTGTTAGTACACAGTTATAGATCATTTTGTTGTGATGAGTAGTGATAAAGTTATTGGAGGAGCACTGAAATGTGAAAATTGCTCTGGTCCATAAGGGGGAAAACCCCTCAGTGGTGAACTGGTTAAACATTTTCCTTTGTAGTGTTTGAGATAATAGATTTTGACCTCGTACATTTCAATTTTGTTGAATATCAAAGCTCATCAGTGGTTTTAAAGGATACCCAAACTCTCCACATCCAACTCTACCTGCCTGCATCAATCGGTATCCAGTGATGACTCAAGGTGGCCACTAACAGTCCAATTTCTAGCGAAAAGTCATTTGTGCGGATTGGTTGTAAATAATCTCTATCGATAGGCACAATCGATTACGAATGTTTATAAATATAGTCGTCTAATTGGATTTTGGTCAAACTAAAATTTGGATTTTCTTGTTGGTTGTGATAAATAGGAAGCAAAGATTGGTTCGTTGATGGTATAGTGAATGATTTTTCTTCCGATCAGAATTATCTGATTGCTCAAATGATTTTTCGATAGAAATTGGATCGTAGTTGTATCATACTTGACTGTGTGCACTTTACCCAGAATTTGGAACTTGTAATTTTTACCACTATCACTCCAGTTTATGATCTGGCATTGTACTACTGTCTGCATTGTGTTGTGTATCTTTTTGCTATTACCTGTATTGTTGTATCTATTATCTATTACCTGTATTGTTCTGTCACCCCTATTATCATTGTCTGTAACCCTATTTATTGTACAGCGCTGTGTAATATGTTGGCGCTATATAAATCTAATAAATAATAATAATAGTGGACACCTTTAGTAGCACTTACCGGTACATCTGCTTGCAAAATATACCTTAACCACTTGCCGACCGCACGCTTATACCGTGCGTCGGCAAAGTGGCAGCTGCAGGACCAGCGACGCAGTACTGCGTCGCCAGCTGCAGGCTGATTAATCAGGAAGCAGCCGCTCGCGCGAGCGGCTGCTTCCTGTCAAATCACGGCGGGGGGCTCCGTGAATAGCCTGCGGGCCGCCGATGGCGGCTCGCAGGCTAAATGTAAACACAAGCGGAAATAATCCGCTTTGTTTACATTGTACGGCGCTGCTGCGCAGCAGCGCCGTAAGGCAGATCGTCGATCCCCGGCCAATCAGCGGCCGGGGATCGCCGCCATGTGACAGGGGACGTCCTGTCACTGGCTGCACAGGACGGATAGCGTCCTGTGCAGCCCGGATCTCCGGGGAAGGGAGGTAGGAGAGGGAGGGGGAGAATGTCGCCGCGGAGGGGGGCTTTGAGGTGCCCCCCCCCGCAACATGCCTGCAGGCAGGAGCGATCAGACCCCCCCTGCACATCATCCCCATAGGGGGGAAAAAGGGGGGGCGATCTGATCGCTCTGCGTGCACCCTGATCTGTGCTGGGGGCTGCAGAGCCCACCCAGCACAGATCACAACAAACAGCGCTGGTCCTTAAGGGGGGGTAAAGGGTGGGTCCTCAAGTGGTTAATGAAAAGAAAGAAAGAAAACCATCTTCATCTACAATTTAGAAATTAGAATCAGTAGCAGAATTGTAAGAACTTCTCCCTTTTTTTTTGTCAAATGTAATTTTATCACGCTCAAGTTATTTCTGGACTGAGTCTCGCTTTGTCACTCCAAATCACAGAACAGAGAATTAAACCGTTTAATTGGTCAGCTGGGGAACAAGAAAGTTCTTTATACCTGCAGAAAGATCTGCCATTAGGCGTGTCGCTGGGAAAATATAAAAGTGTTCATTTACGTCAGTCAGCAGGTGCTACATTGGCAAACACATCACGCTCTGTCAGTCTGATCTGATCCCCCGTAATATCCCTGAACTTACTCACATTATCTTCTAAAAGTTCTACTTTCATTGTATAGCTAGCTGTGTCTCCTTTTAACAGAGGGAGAAAAATATCAAAGTCAAACTCACAGCACAGGAGTTCATTTTGGCGCTAGGCATTGTACAGCCGAAATTCCACTAAAGAAGTTAGAAGACGTCCATCATTTCGTCTTGTTGGTTAGGGTTAGGTGATGATTCAAAAGGGGATAGAATAAAGGGAGGTTGTCTTTAGATGTCAAGGTCTGGTTTAGGTTAGGTGCCAGGAAAGAGTTAACTGAAGATGCAGTACAAGATAGCATCTCTACTAATAAGCGGCTTAGTGATGGTGACCAGTACTTTGTTATTTCTGGATTGCAACACTGTTGCAGTGCAACTGCCCAATCCCTGTCAACCCCCTAACCTACTCCCTAGTAATGGCAGATCCTTTTTGATGCACACAAGAGGACAACAAGAGGAATGGAGGAGGACACAGGGAGACAATACAGGAGGACATATGAAGACACAAAGGGAAACGAAGGAGGACACAGGGGGACAATACAGGACACAGGCGGACACAGAGGGGCATGGAGGAGGATGCATGGGGACAATACATAACACAGGAGGACACAAAGGGGCACAGAGAAGGGCACAATGGGGATAGAGGAGGACACAAGAGGTACACGGGGGACATAATAATTGACAAGAACATCCATAAGACACCTCTGCACCATAGACGCACCAGATTTAGTATATTTTTCCCCTGTTTTTTCCCCTCTAAACCTTGGTGCGTCTTATGGTCAGGAATGTCTTATAGTCCGAACAATACAGTACCTCCCCCACAGAGGCATGTTCTCTATACAATGACCTGCTTTTGTGTCCTTCCAGTGTGCCCTTCCCTCCCCGCCTCCGTAAGCCAATTGGAGGAAGCTTATGGAGGCGAGGAGGCAAAGGACACAGGCGGGGAGCCGCACAATACAGGAGGTGGGTGGGTGGGAGTAGCGGTAAACGACAGGCAGAAGTAAATAACAGGCTAGCGACAATCTGCATGTCGCTAGCCTGACGTTTTTTTTTTAATGGGGACAGCAAAGCCCGGGAAGGGGGCACAGGCACACTGGAAGGACATATCATGTCATTGTATACAGAACAAGCCTCTGTGTCCTAATATGATTTGACAAACCCACCTCGGGTTCTCTTTAAGGGCATATGAGGGAGGTCAAGAGGCAGAGATGTGTAAGCCACACCCTGCTGCAGGCACCATCTTCAACATTCCAGCAGGACATACATCAGGTGTGGCCATCTATACCAGCAGAGCACTGAATTGGGAGGAGGATGGTAACATCCGATCAAACCTGTAATGGGGTATACAGTATTCACAAAACTGCAGTAAGCGGTAATCAGAATTATACTGTGTGTGTAAAGTCAATACATTACATGCAATGCATTATGCTTTCTGTTTTATGTTGTTCTGATTACTGTATTTAAATAAATATACCCCTTTATGTTCAGCAAAATTGGTCCCTCTCCTTTTGGAAAGGAAAGGAAAATCTGCTCTATGTACATAGCTTAATTTCTGTAAATGGAGATTACTTTAAAATTAACAAAACCAGTTGGGGACATTAGGAAACAATACATGTATGCTTTTCAAAGGCCTGCAAAGGGAAATTCTCAAAAACACAAGACTGGAATAATACTAAATAATCAAATTGTTGTGATGTGCAGTACACAGTCGTGACATAACTGTTCCTTTTATTTATGGAAGCAGAGTATCCCTTTAAATCAAACCTGCAGTCGAAAATAAACGTATGAGATAATAAATTGTATGTGTAGTACAGCTAAGAAATTGAACATTAGTAGCAAAGAAAAGAGTTTCATGTTGTTTCCAGTACAGGAAGAGTTAAGAAACTTCAGTTGTTTAAAAACGGGCTCTAGGGTCTGTTACTCGCCGCCGCATGTTACTGCAAGTGCACACATGCGAGCACACACCCGGCCGCCCGCTCAAACACCTGCCTGGCTCCCTGGCCCCGTTCTCCTGTCTCTGTGAGGCTGGGTAGTAAAAAGCACGGACCAAGCTACACAGGGACAGCATGACGCAGGGACACAGGGGTTTTATTATAGAGGATACCATGAGATAGAGAAGTTTTGGTATTTTTTGCATTTTTTTACGCTTTTTTTGCGTTTTCATGGTACAAATTTGCACTGTTAAAATATAGTTTTTCCACATTTTTGTGCTTTTTTCAACTTTTTTGTGGTAACAATATCGATTTTAACATTTTTCATGGAAAACGCAAAACTGCAAAAATACAAGCTTTTATGCAACCATTTTCTTGAAATCAAAAATAGCATTTTCAATGTGAAAATGACTTTGGTGAAAATTCTCAAGCGACACTGGTAATAAGGCAAAAAGAAAGATCGCTGAGTCGCGCCTGTTACAGAAACGTGAGAAGAGGCGCCTGTGTGTGAAAATTACGGGAGAGCTAAAAGTTAGTTTTCTGTGTGACATTGATTCATGCGGCATGCTGGCTCATCCCTATGTTATTGGCTTACCGCTTAAGACTAATAGTTAAATTGTCCAGAAAGATGTATGCAAATAAATTTTCCTGCGCAGAGAAATTTAATTATCAGCATGTTTGCATTAATTAGCATGATGAGACTCTGCAGTACATCTTCTCAGGCAGCCGTAAACAGAAGGGTTATCCAGAGAAGATGGCCCATTATGCATGAAATACACGCCCGCTATCACTCATGGATCAAATCACCACCGATTCACCCAACATCTACTCCCAGGAAGGCCGAGGGACTGACGGCTAGAGATACTGCCTATCTGCAACTTTGTTTTCTTGGGGGTGGCGGGAATTTGTAGGATTGGGTGTTGTTCAATTTAAAAAATAGATTTTGTTTTTAAAGCGGGACTGTCAGCCATAAAATAAAATTCCATTTACCCACTACTCTGTGTTTATTATGCTGTCTACAACCTGACCCTGCATTGCAAGCATTCCAATATAAAATTATAAATGTGTCTGCTGTAATAAAGCTTATCTCAATCAAGCTGGTTCTATTTGGTACATTGGCGGGGGGGGGGGGGGGGGAGCTTTTTATCTCCCCTCGCACATTTATGCGCCTCACTGATTGGCTGGGTGCAGTTCAGTGTGACCCCTCTGGTGGTGCCTAACACTGAGGATCCCTTCTGTTGCTGCCTTAGCCGAAGAACCTCCCCTGGTGCTCCCTAACCCTAATCCCCAATGGCGCCTAATTCCCCCCCACACACCTAACCCTAAATCCCCCCTCTCCACTGTCTATTCCTATCGCTGATATTTCTGTGTCACCATAGGCAGCAATGTTAATGGCTGTGATTAGCAGCTATAAGCAGCAATTTGGGCGCCTGAGGCGCTAGCAAGTGACCAGCTTGTGCATGGGAGCTGCTGACAGGTGGCAAATTCGCTATTGTAAGTCTCCTCTCCATTGTGAAAGAGGCCTAAATGTTATTGAAAATTACCTTTACTTTTACTGAGTGAATTCACCTGCTTTAGAAAGGATTTTTTAAAACAGAAATTTTAATGTTCCTTCATTCTCCTTTAAGAGAGCTTTCACACTAAGCACATTACCGCATTTGACTGCACTCCCCATACTGCTGCATGGGTATGTTTGTACTTTTGCATTGTAACAGATTGCTTTATCCTAATGCACTGCCAGTGCATTTTAATATAACTCATGCAAAAATATGTGCGTTCCATAAAAGTTGTCCCAATACCAAGCACAAGTATGTGTGGGCACACCTCTTTATGCAATATGGGTTCTGAAACTACGGGTGCTTGGCTGACATCCAGTTTAATAACAAATGCAAAGATTGGTCGGCACACCAGGCTCTTTTATATATGACTAGCTGATGACCCGGCATTGCCCGGGTATGTATTTGTCTGGTGTTGGCGCTGTCCACTTTTTCTAACCCTAGCCCACAAATACTTAATTGCTCAATGACCTAGTTAGAGAGTTCTGCGGTCTTTGCCGTCAATAATTTGCATTGAAATGAAACAAATCTGATTGGCTGTGGCTCCATCCCCTTTTCTGAATTTGAACCACAGTCACCCAATGACCAACTGTACCAGGTTTGAGGCCTGTGCCATTAACAATGCAGTAGTTAAATATTTCCTTTGAAAATCAATTGGTGAATTTTGATTGGCTTTTGTAGGCTCCACCTATTTTTCTGCATATTAATCTCAGTCACTGAGTGACCAACTCTGCGAAGTTTGCGAACCCTGCCAGTAACAGTGTAAGACTGGCTGCAGTTTACATTTTCCCCATGAAATTTGTATTTGTCTCCACCCACTGATGACCTGGCGTTGCCCGGGTATGTATTTGGCTGGTGTTGGCTGCTGTCACTTTTTGTAACCCTAACACACAGTTACTTAATGACAAAGTTTGTGCGCTTTGCACTCTTTGGCATCAATCATTTGCATTGAAATTAATCAAATCTGATTAGCTGTGTGTGGCTCCAGCCCCCTTTCTGAGTTTTTACCCTAGTCACCCAATAACCAACTGTACCAGGTTTGAGGCCTGTGCCATTAACAGTGCAAGAATGGCAGCAATGTAAATATTCCCCTTGAAAATCAATAAGTGAATTTTGATTGACTTTTATAGGCTCCACCCACCTTTCTGAATATTAACCCCAGTCACCCAATGACCAACTGTGCAAAGTTTGAGAACCCTACCGCTAACAGTGTAAGAATGGCTGCAGTTTACATTTTCCCAGTGAAATTTGTATTTGTCTCCACCCACTTTTTGGTTATGGGGAATAAAAAGAATCCTATACTTTATTCCAGGTAATGTACTATGTGTGTGCCAAATTTCATTCAAATCCGTTCAGCCATTTTTGCGTGATCGAGTAACAAACATCCAAACTTTCCCATTTATAATATTAGTAGGATAATAATAATAATTGAAATAAATGATTCCAACAATTGTTTTGGGGCAATTGCCTTGAAAAAGGCAGATGGGGGGGAGTAGTTTGGGTAAACCATGGGTGGGTGGGGGGGGTTATGGTTAGGCATGCATGCGGGGGTGGTTAGGGTAAAGCATTCATGGGGGGGGGGGGTGTTGGTATGGGAATTGGTAGAGGGAAGGCTTACGTAAGTTACGTTTAGCATTAGTAGAGTATCAGTGAAATTTACCTATATTTTACCAACCCTATTACCACTGCCTAATAGTAGAATATTGGTTATTTTATCAATATCCTCCTAGCAGCTATTTCTGCCTCCCACATTTCTTCCGCCCACATTTCTTCTGCCCCGTTTCTGCACGTGTGCGGCAGGAGAGTACTGTAAATACAACATTCTTCATTACAATTTTTCAGTTAGCTTGCTTCCCTACTAAACTCTGCAGATGGAAGCAGAAGGGCAGAAACACAAAGTGGCAACTCGCAAGATCTAGCATTGGCCACAATTCACTAAGGTCATGCTGGTGATAATAAGGCAAGCGAAAACTTATCACTACACATCGATTAGTATTTTAAGTGTTAATTCACTAACTAAGCTTGCCTTATTAACAGGTAGTAATACGTTATCACAGTGAGATTGTTATCTTATCACTCGAGTCGTTAAGTTATCACCTCTATAGTTAATCTTACATGCAGTAGATAGGGAGGGGAGAAGCACACACAAGCAGGATGTAGCTCCACCCCTTCTGCTATCTCCTCTGTCAGCATGATTACAGATAGCCTGCAGATGCTGTGTATGGAAGCCAGGAAAGGAGAAGGCTCAGGCCAGGTGATAATTCCTTACACACTTTACTGTTGTTATCACTTTCATTCCTTTCTGTGAATTAACATGCTTTCTTTAAGTTTAGGATTCAGTCGTTAACTTAAGGAGTCATTCATTAACTTTAGGAATCACTCCTTAACTTAAGGAGAGAATGATTATTTTAGGTTTGCCTGAGGTAAATTGCTTACATAAAGAAAACCAGAGACAAAGCATATTCAAAGTTTTATACATACCTGGGGCTTCCTCCAGCCCCATCTGCATGGGTAGCTCCCACGCCGCTGTCCTCAGCCTTCTCCAGCTCCGGTACCGGGTCCCATAACTTCGTAATTCGCAGCCAGTTTGAAGCAAGGTATGCTTAAGGTATGTATAAAACTTTGAGTATGCTTCGTCTCTGGTACACTTTAATACTACATGATTTATCACCATGGTGATACCAGTAAAAACAGCTCAGAATCGTTATTAAAGTGAACCTAAAGTCACTAAAAAAAAACGAGATGAACTCACCTGGGGCTTCCCTCGGCCCCCTGCAGACGATCGGTGCCCTCGCAGCTCCGCTCCGATGTCCCAGGACCCGCCGGCGAGCACTTCCGGTTTGGCCGTCACCGGCCGACAGGCATGGGAACGCGAGTGATTGTTCGCGTTCCCAGCCTGTATATCGCCCCCTATGCTGCTATTGCGACCTCCTGGCCGCAATAGCAGCATAGGGGGCGATATACAGGCTGGGAACGCGAACAATCACTCGCGTTCCCATGCCTGTCGGCCGGTGACGGCCAAACCGGAAGTGCTCGCCGGCGGGTCCTGGGACATCGGAGCGGAGCTGCGAGGGCACCGATCGTCTGCAGGGGGCCGAGGGAAGCCCCAGGTGAGTTCATCTCGGTTTTTTTTTTGTGACTTTAGGTTCTCTTTAAAGACAGAAGATGAGCTTAGTGAACTCTGGCCAAAGTCCACCAAAAGTCAGCAGTGTACAGTGATATACATATACACACTGCCAGTAGTGGAAGCAAACAATACACACTCAGGGGCTTCTCAGATTTCTTAGGTAGTTGGGTTGCACAATCACTGGTAGATGCATTGATCATCGTGGAGCAGGTTTAGGTTGATTTAGTATGTTTGTGTTATTGGTATACTTATCGTTTACGTTTTTCAAATTCCTTTCATTCAAGAAATCAATTTAGAGTGTTCTGCATTGATCAGCGATGCCCTGGATTTTCTTTTTCTACGCTTAGAACTTTAAAACCAGGCATATGGACGGTATCAGTTGCAGCTAACATCCAAAGTACTGCGGTGGTGCATTGATTGTTTTTTCTTGATTGTTCTTGTGAACAGCCACAATCTGTCATGGTGGGTTGTACTAGAGATTTCACTCTTTCTGGGGAAAAAATACTGAACAGCTTTGTTCCTTATTAATACATTTTTGCCAGCCTTATTGTGTAAATGCTAGTCAGATCATGACAGATAATAATGGCGCACAGCACCACCGCCAGGGGAATGAAAATGCGCTGCATAGACTTACATGATATAATGCTATTTAGCGTGATAAAGTGTTAAAAAATGGCGCAGGCAGCGTGCCTTACACTTATAACGCTAAATAGTGTTATAAGTGTTAAAAAATGCAGAGGGCAGAGGGAATCGGGGGTGGGGGGGGGGGGGGAGAGGCTGCGGACTCTGGGGGAATAGGCATCGGTGCAGTATGTTTGCAATATCCATACATTACCTTGTCCTGGGCCGCCAATCGCTCCTTCACTCCGCTCCTTCACTTCTTCCGTTAGTTTGCTGTAGTCCTGCAGCCAGCCAATCACCATGTGGTTTCAGTCCCCACATGGTGATTGGCTGGTGATTGGCTGGCTGCAGGACTACAGCAAACAAACTAGGAAGTGAAGGAGCGGAGGGAAGGAGCGATCGCCGGACGGACAAGGTAATGTATGCATATTACACACATCTTCCCCCGATGCCTATTCCCTCCAGTGTCCCACTGCCTCTCTTCCCCCAACCCCCGCTGCCTATACTAGCAGCCCCCTGCATTTTTTAATAGCGCACCGTTCTGCAATAAAAGTATCATAAAATGCTATTTACCATTTTAATGAATTTACATTAAAATGGTAAATAGCGTTTTACGATACATTTATCGGCAGAACGGTGCGCCATTTTTCTCCCTGTACCATTTTTAGATGGACGCATTCAGATAGCTGGTCTAAATTGCTCAGCCAGTGGGCTGCATGTAGCCAGCCATGTTACTGAATATGGTTTAAAGGGACCGAGAGCAGACCACGTGGATATGGATTTAAGCATACCCACGAATACATGGTAATACCCCCTCACCAGAGCCGGTTCTAGACTTTTTGCCGCATGAGGCAAACTTGTGAGATGATGCCGCCCCCAAGATTAGGTAGCCTGGAGGTGGTAGCAGGCAAGAAGGAGGGCAAAAGGCACAGTGGCGGGGAGTGGGGGTCGGACTTCCCCTCACCTGGGTCCCCCGATCTGAGCTCCGCCTCCAGCTATTAAGCGCAGCAGCATATATGATCAGGCAGCAGGTTGGGATGACTCACCTCTTTGGTTCCACCGTGCGTGCCTTCCACGTCCTGCAATGCCTTCCACTTACAGTACAGTGGGCGGCATAGCAGGAAGTGACATGAAAGAGGTGAGTCATCCCCACCCTCTGCCTCATCGTGTACTCTGTTGCGCTTAATTGCTGGAGGGGGAACGCAGATCGGGGGACCCACGGTAAGGGATCCCCCTCCCCGCCACTGTGCCCAATACCCCCTTCCTGCCTGCTACCCCCTCCAGCTCCGCGCCCCCCCCCCCCCCCCCCGGGCCAGACAGGTGCTGCCCCCCCTCCCCGACTTTGCTGCCTGAGGAAGCTGCCTCACCCCGCCTTATGGGCGGCCTGGCCCTGCACCTCACTTACTGCCCTGTCCCTCACTTACCGGTAGTGATGTAAAGCTTTCTGCGCACCCCCCCCCCCCCCCTGGCGTGGGGTGGGGGTGGGGGGCGCCGAACTGGAGGAGGTAGCAGGCAGGAAGAGGGTACAATGCAATTACACTGGTCGGAGCGGGGAATGAAAGCTTTACTTCACGGCGGGTAAGTGAGGGGGTATTACCATGTATGGGTTATATGCAATGGAAATGTTTTATTTGACAAAATGTCACAGGCATATCTCAGTTAAATCAACATTACCCCTTCCCCAGCGCTCTAAAGGATGGTGATATGGCCCTTGGCCTACAAAATGTGGACATCCCCACTCTAGGACAAGTGTACATTATATATGCTTAGTTTTAATCTTACAGTTTTTGAACCGGTGCCCCTTCAGAGGACAACTGCAGCAAGAGGGATGTGGATGCTGCTATATTTATTTCCCTGTAGGCAATACCAGTTGCCTGGCTGTCCTGCTGATCTTTCTGCAGCCAAATAGATCAGCTGGGCTGCCAGGCAACTGGTATTGTTTAAAAGGAAATAAATGTGGCAGCCTCCTTATTCTTCTCACTATAGTTGCCCTTTAAGTGCGTCTAAAATGATTGTTGACAGTTTTAAAGTGATGTATTCGATTCAAATGGAAATTCTAAATTTTACAGGTGTTCTCTTCAATAACACGATGACATTTCTAAAAAAAACAATGGCGATGAAGCAATCCTGCCTAGCCCGTCAGTTTGATTTTGCATTTGTCAGAACGGCGCAAGAGCCCCCCGTGGTGAGATTTCCCTGCAGAAGTTCCAGTCTTGTTTTCAAAACCTACTGATCAAAAAATAAATAAGAAATGGAGAAAAACTCTTCAGTCAGTCTGTGACAGTTTTCCTTCACAGGAAGCATCGCTCCCACTTCACAATAATAATCTTCAATCTGCAGAAATGTATATCGGCACATCATCATTTTTTTTTCACCTCATAAACACATCAGCGCGTGAATATTATAATAATGTCAGAGATTACAGGAAGCTGTATAGATCTAAAATAAACAGTAACATATTAAAGCTTCTTTATAAAGTTCTGGAGGGTAAACACCTAGCAGATGGATGGGATGTACATTTCGTACGTAAAAAACTTGCAGCTTTAGTGTTTGCTGACTGCACATAGCAACACTGTATATATAATATACTTCTCTAAACAGAGACGGATCATGTGTCGCCAGGAAAGGAGGGAAGGTGCAATGACCCCCAAAGTAATAGCATGTGCCAGTCCAGATCACGCTGCTAGAATGTGTCTGTGAGATAAACAACTCCTAATGCTGCTGATTAGATTACACGTATTAATATTATTAGGTGTATTATCACGCATTTATGTAACTCTAACATCTGCTGCTTCACTTTACAGAGTACATAGTCATGTCACTGACTGTCCTCAGAGGAGCTCACAATCTAATCCCTACCATACTCATAGTGTAATGTACTACCATATTATTATAATGTACTTAGCATTGACACCTTCTGCTGAATTTTACATAGTTCATAATGTCACTGACTGTCTTCAGACAATCACATCCCTACCATGCTCAGTCATAGTCTAATATATAGTAGATAGTCTAGCAGTATATTATATTATGTAGGACTGACATCTTCTGCAGCACTTTACAGAGTACAGGTCAACATTTTGAGACAAGATTTTTGGCTATTAAACTTCTCATTTCACATAAAAATGGTAACAATTAGAACATGCAGTTGATTTTCAAAGCTTTTCACTCAACACATGGAAAGATTTCTGGGCCTTAAGGTGCGTACACACATGCGACTATAGTCGTTTGAAACGATCGTTCCCCGATCCTTTCAAACGACGATCGTTTGAAAAAAAGCAGCCAACGACCAACGACAGACGAGCTAGATCGTTCAAAACGAATGATCTAGCTTGGCGGATTTTTCCCAACAACGATCGTTTGCCAAAGTAGTACATCGTTGGAAACGATCGTTCGTACTAGGCTTGACATGCGCATTTCACTATTTCTCCATGGAACTTTTCATTTTTATGCGCAGGCGCAATAGTTACTTTTACGTGATGTAACGTTTGTTCTAACGATCTGACCGTTACACACAGGGGCGTCTCACCCACCAGGCAAGTATAGGCGGTTGCCTGGGGCGCCATGAGGTGATGAGGCGCCATGAGGTAGTGAGGCGCATTCCCCTGCCGCTGCTACCGTAACTTTTTTTTTTATATTATATTACCTCCCGACTCAGTCCCCGGTGCTCGGCACGCTACCATGTGCTCTGCCTCCACCTCCACTTCTCCCCAGCCAATAGAGCAATCAATACTGCTCTTCTCTGCCAGGCTCCTTCTTTAAAGCCGTGCCCCTTCTTCTCAGTAGCCACACAGGTAAAGTGTTTACCTCGTGTTGCCCAGCCTTTAACTCCACCCCACGCCAGTCAAACCAGGAGCCAGCAGCCAGCCGGCTTATGCCCCCGACAGTCTGACCCTCCTCCTGTGTCACTGGCTGCACACAGACACTGGAGCGAGACAGCCAGGGGACAGATGCAGTCACAGAGAGAAGAATGTGATGTGTCCGTGTTGGAGCCCCGCCCCCGCACAAGACAGCAACACAGCCCGGGAGAAGGGAAGTTTCTGCTCCAGAGTAGTGATGGGAATTCCGGCTCTTTTCAGAGAATCGGCTCTTCTGAATCGGCTCCCATTAAAGAGCCGGCTCTTACGGCTCTGAATCGGCTCTTCATTGAATATCACTAAACACCACTCAGAATCGGAGTAAAAGCCCCACCCCCGTCTCCATGACAATTCCAGACTGCTTCTCTGACTGGGGCAATCCCTCCTGCTACTGCTCTGCTCCGCCCCATACACTCCTACAAGCTGCAAGAGGAGGACTACATCTCCCAACATGCCTCAGCGCCTTTTATTGCAGAGCAAAGCAGAGCTCTGTGGGGCGGCTGAGGCATCGGCTCTTTCAAAACTGAGAACCGGCTCTTGTCATTTGCAGCCCGTTCGCAAACGACGCATCACTACTCCAGAGATGATAAGCTGCATGCACAGGCAGAAGAGAAGGTATGCAGGCAGGCTGCTAAGAACACTTCCTGTCCTGTGTGCAGACTCCCAGTACTGTTATAACTGCTAGAATGTGCCCTGCTCTTTTGATACTAGAGTTTTCTTTGAAAGCTGGTTAGGCTGTAGGCTGGTAAAGCTGTACACCTGTGCTTTAGTGCTGTGCTGTCTCTCCCTCTCCCCTCTCTGTTCCTCTGCCCCCTCTTCCATCTTATGCTGTCTCTACCCCTCTCTGTTCCTCTGCACTCTCTTCCATCTTCTGCTGTCTCTCCCTCTCCCCTCTGTTTCTCTGCACCCTCTTCCATCTTATGCTGTCTATCCCTCCCCTCTCTGTTCCTCTACCCCCCTCTTACATCTTATGCTGCCTCTCCCTCTCTACGCTTTCCCTCTGCTCGGATTACGTGTATTTTCTGGTGAAACGCTTCCACATTACGATTATTTTCCGACAACGCTGCCCCGTTACGATTATTTTCTGGTGAAACGCTGCTGCCCTATGATTAATTTCTGGTGAAATGCTGCTGCAATAAGTGTATTTTCTGGTGAAACGCTGCCACCTTAGGAATATTTTCCGGTGAACTGCTGCTGCAATAAGTGTATTTTCTGGTGAAACACTGCCACATTACGATTATTTTCTGGTGAATTACGATTCTGAATTACGATAATTACTATTATTTTCTGATGAAACACTGCCGCATTATGATTATTTTCTGGTGAAACGATGCTGCATTATGATTATTTTCCAGGGGGGGGGGGGGGGGGGGGGAGCGCCACAGGTTTTCCCGCCTGGAGTGACAAAATGACTAGAGGCACCCCTGGTTACACACCTTTTAAAACTAACTTTACTTAGGTCGTTCTTTCATCAATTAAAAGTTCGTTGTCGCATGTGTGTACGTAGCTTTAGACAATCCTGTTACACACTTGGGGGGAGCAGACATGTACAGGGAGCAGTCCTGATGCTCACTGCACGATCGCAGGGGCCCAGTCCGCAGGCCACAACAATGACGGCCGCTGCCAGGCATAGAGCTTGCGCACTGCTGCCGAACCCGGGGGCAGCTTCTGCTGGCTTTTAGGAGAGAACAGAGGGGGGCAAAGATGAATGGGTGGAGCAGTGGACATGAGGACTGCTCCCTGTACATGCCTGCTTCGACCGGCCTTACAATCTTATTCACCTCAGATGTCCTTTAATGGGGATGAAGAGAGAACCATAATGAATTTGGTCCAATCGAACTCAATTTTTCCCCTAAGTTTTCTCCTAGGTGATATTTGTACATGTTATCAATGAAATGCCTGTTAAGCCACTAGCAAGCAAGAACAATACATTTTTGACTGTACTTTTTCTCCTACTTGTTGGTACTTTTTCAATTGCAGAGTGCTGAAAAGTTCTTTTAAACTGATGATGAAAAATTATCTCCTAGGAAAAAACATAGGAGAAAAACTGGATCGGGCCCAGAATGTGAAATGAATTATTATTAAAGACATGGCTGGATTTACAACTCAGAGACCTGTAGGCACAGGCGTTCTGGCCCCATAAACTCCACCCCTGGCACAGGCCACACCCCCAAGTAAATATATTCTGAACTCTAATCCCTGTCTTATGTCACTAACTGTCCTCAGAATCTTACACTCTAATCATTGTCTCATCATTCTTAGTGACATGAGACAAGGATTAGGGTGTAAGTGTCTGAGGTCAGTTATATGAGGCAGGGATTAGACTGTAAGCTCCTGAGGTCAGTGATCTGAGGAGGAAGGGACGCCTCTCCCATATAAGGTGCCTGTAGGCATGTGCCTACAGTGCCTTATGGAAAATCTGTCCCTGATTAAAGAGGAACTGTAGTAAAAATGACATAATGAATAAAATTGCTTTTTTTTTTTTTATATTACTTAGTCAGTGTTTGCCCAATGTAAAATCTTTCCTCTCCCTGATTTACATTCTGACATTTATCACTGGATGTGACATCTTTAGTTCTGCCAGGTTGATCAGTACTGAATGTTCATTATTACTCACACAGAGGGAGATACTGTATGCAATTGGAAACAGCTGCTATTTCCCACAATGTAATGAGGTTCACAGACAGGAAACTGTCAGGGCCATGGTCATGACATCACACGGTGGGAGGGATTTCACCACAATATCAGCCATACAGACCTCCCTGAGGAGATTCAAGAAACATTTCTGATGGGAAAAGGGTATCAGCTACTGACTGGCATGACATTTAATCCTGAGTTAAAGTTCCTCTTTAAGTAAGGTGAGATAATTCATGAGAAATTTTGTGAATCCGTCTCTATTTTTCTAGACCCTGCATGAAAGTTTTTACATTTCTGGCAGAAAATGAATTAAACATTAAATATGACAACATTTGAAACACAGCATCTTCTGAAAGCCAGAAACTAATACAAAGGACTGACAAGAAAATGTGATATTAGCAACTTGTTACCCTTTAATTTACTATCTAGTGAAAATCCAATAGTGACGCCTGCTGCACACATTATGTTCCGGCATCCGTCAGACAATAGGCCGATCGTCTTTTGATGGTATTTAAAAGGGAAAAAAAATCAAAGCCAGAGTCGGCGTATTCCTTTGTCGCTGCTCAATAGCCGCTCAGGCAGACCGTGCTTCCAACCTGAATAGATCTGACCCTACCAGACATATAACAAGCTGCCGTGTCGGCCCACTGTGTTCTCTGCGCGGAATTCAGTCAAAGTGAAAAAGCAAACTTTACTAAACACTAGATCTGACGGCATGGAGCCACGCCGCTTCCTGCACGAGGACGGGGCCACGCAACGCTCAATATAATTACTGACTAAATCATGCCACGTCTCTGTTTCTCTAATTCATGGCGGGGAGCCGGGGTCGCTTTGGTTCACATCAAACACTCAAGACTACCCCGGAGTTGTTATATAGGCTGTAAGATGACATTTTCAAAACTTTGTTTTCTGCATAAAAAGAAAAGAAAAACTGAAAGGAAAAAAAAAAAAGAAAGAAAGAAAAAAAACTTCAAAACAGTAAAAAGAAAAAAAAGTAGGCTACTAACTGTCCAATACTTCTCCAAAAAGAAAAGAGAGAAGATTTGGACAAGTTGAATAAAGAGTTCGCTTGCTTCCAATGTGTGCGGACACTAACTTCAAACAAGTACATCTAGAGTGATATAGTTTCATGAAGGAAGTTACATTTTGAAAAGCCTGGCAGTGTTTTTTTTTTTTAAATTCATAGAAAACATAAACTTCATGAAGTGGAAATCAACGATTGAGACAAACATTTTTAGCAGTTAGCAGGGCTGGATTTTTGGGAAGGCCACAAAGGCCAAGGCCTTTGGTGGCTGCAGCCAAAGGGCGTGGCTGGACATAGAACATGAAAGAGCTGAACATGAAAGAGGGGCTGCTGCGCACGGAGGAGGCTGTAAATTCAAAAGAGTAGCTGAAAATGGACAAAAACACATGGAAGAGGGGTGCTCCTGCTCAAGAGATCTGCATATGTAAGATAATGGCTGCTGTGTTGGATGTTACATATGGATAAAGGGGCTGCACATGGAACGTAGGGACAGTACTACTCATGGAGGGGGAAGAACAAGAAAGTTGGCCTAGGGGCGCTAAGAGTGTAAATCCAGCCTTGTCAGTTAGCTGTTCTGTGAGCCGGCTATTCTTACCCACACATCACCTCTTCTTTTTTTTAGCTGTGAAAGCACTGCAATCCAATGAAGCTCCTGTAACTAAACTGAAAACAAGATCAGCTGAAATCCACACATGTAGTGGTATCACCACCACGTGAGTGGTGCTGCCAGTAAAAGATTGGTAATTTACCAATATTTTACAAACCATTGGTGTCTATTAGATGCCTGCTGATCTCGCCCAAATTTCCTATTGCGAAATTCACATTCATTGGCATTGCCAAGAGCCCGTGCTCTTGGCAACCTGCTCATGTACACAAGATGAAGATTTATGTGTCTGACTAAGCGTGCCGATATGCAAGCATTCGTTTGTGCATGCAAGGCCCCTGAAAAATTGTGCAAAACTGTCCTGTCCTTGTCCATAAAACCCACCATCGGTCAGTGCTGGTTAAGTGATAGAACAATGAGACGGAGTGAGGACCAGGAAAGGCCGTATGGTACCTAGAGCTTTCCCTCTACATAGGTAAGTACCGGGATCAAACTTTTTTTGGGGGTAGGATGGGGTGTTCTGCTACAATCCATGAATTAGTGGCACAAGCAAAGCGTTTTAACAGTGTTTAAAGAGACCCAGCAGTGGGATTAAAATTCTGAAAAGTGGGCGGGGCCAAACCCAACCAATCTTTGATTGATTTGAATGGGAAAAAAATAAAAAAAGTTGCCATTCTCACATTATAGACGTCATGAACCTCCAATATCGCAAATGTGGTCGCTGGGGGGTTCCAGTTCAAGTTCAGAAAAGTGGGCGGAGCCACCAAGAACAAGCAAAACGTTTTAACAGTGTTTAAAGAGACCCAGTAGGGAGTACTTACTTACTTACCTCGGGCTTCCTCCAGCCCCATAAGTACGGAAGCGTCCCTCACCGTCCTCCCACGTGCCTCCGATAAACCGCAATCTTCTCTGGTATTCTGCTCAGTGACAACAGCGGGGAGCCTTTGGCGCATGCGCGGACCTTCTGCACAAGCGCAGAAGACCCTGGCTGATGTCACTCAGTCAGACTGAGCCCTGACAGAGCCGAATACCGGGGGGATGATTGTGGCTGAACGGAGAATTGCGGGAGGTCGGCGAGGGACGCATCCAATGGTTATTGGGATGGAGGAAGCCCCGGGTAAGTAAAAAAAACGGCCCCTTTACTCATCTCTGAGTCTCTTTAAGCTGTCTGTCTCCTCAGTTTTTTCTGACAAGACCTACTCAAGAATTAGTCATACCGTTACTTGCTCAAATTGCTTTATTGATAGTTCCGGGACAACAGAATGCTAATCCAGCATGGTAGACATTACTTACCATTGTTGGCATGGCTGGTAAAGGCAGAGCAAGGAAGGCTTTTCAAACTTATTGCTGAGCGATAGCAAGAGAAAAGCAGGTTATATTTAGTGGTCTATTAAAGTGAATCTGAAGTGAAAATAAACTTTGCTATAAGGATTTGTATGTGTAGTACAGCTAAGCAATAATACATTATTAGCACAGATGTGAGTCTCATATTGTTTCCAGTACAGGAAGAGTTAAAGGGGAACTGAAGTAAGGGGTATACGGAGGCTGCCATATTTATTTCCTTTTAATCAATACCAGTTGCCTGGCAGCCCTGCTGGTCTATTTATCTGCAGTAGTATCTGAATAACACCAGAAACAAGCATGCAACTAGTCTTGTCAGATCTGACTTTAAAGTCTGAAACACCTGATCTGCTGCATGCTTGTTCAGGGGCTATGACTAATAGTATTAGAGGCAGAGGATCAGCAGGGCTGCCAGGCAACTGGTATTGCTTAAAAGGAAATAAACATGGCAGCCTCCATATACCTCTCTCTTCAGTTCCCCTTTAAGAAACTTCAGTTGTTATCTATGCAAAACAACTTTTCTGAGCTCTTTTGAAGCTCTTATCTCAACTGTCTCTCATTGTTTGTTCTTTGTTTATGGTTTTCCTGCAGAGAAAAGTTCAAAGGGTCACAGGCCTGCTCCCTGAAATCATTTTAAATGCTGAGTGTATTGTGGAAACTGCATTTATCAGAGAATGCAGTGTTACATAAAAAAGCTATATACCTGAAAATAAAAATATGACACTATTTTCTTTGCTACTAATGTTCTATTAATTATCCGTACACACCACCAATTCATTATATCATGCGTTTTGTTTTTTCTTCAGTGTCACTTTAAAGCAGATTAAAAGCTAGTGAAAAAAAAAATATTTATCTAAACAAGAATTGCAATAAATAATAAAACTTGATGAATACTTAAAGTTAAATACCTATTTTGTTCGGGGGGATGACATTTGTGTGCACATATGACTGATCATGGCCATTTTTAACCACAGGCATTGCAGGCCATTGTCTGGAGCATCATTGATCCCAAGGGGTGCCACTGCAGTGCCTGCTGGCAGTGATCAATAAGATCACCTCAGCAGTACTAGCTCCCTGCTCCGCCACTGAATGTAGCCCCATCCATAGATACAGCCCCACCAACATAGCCCCCCTTGGCACACTAACCTGTTTATTAGGGATGGTCGCTGGATTCTGCGGAATTAAGAATTCCATGATTCCAGACGGAATTTGGCGATTCTGTTCCGTTATGACGGAGCGGAATTGCTATATCACTATGGCGGAATTTCCGCTGAAAAATATGACATTCCGTGGAATTTTACGGAATGCAATTTTTTTTCCCTCCTCCCTTCCTCCCTTCCTACTCCCGGAGAGAGAGAGAGAGAGAGAGAGCTCATTTTTCTCTTGGCTATATCACAATGGTACATGCTAGGCTGGCTTCAGCATGCAGCATTGTAGTGTGTTGTGTTGGTGGTATAATGGTTAGGATAGCAGCCTACAGAGCGGTAGGCCTGGGTTTTATTCCCAGCCAATGTGAGTTGGCTTTTGGCATGCTACGAATCCTTAAGCAAGCTCATTTTTCTCTTGGATATATCATAATGGTACATGCTAGGCTGGCTTCAGCATGTAGTGTTGGTGGTGGTATAGTGGTGAGGAGGATTCCCGGCCAATGCATGTAAGCTGGCTTTTGAAATCCTACAATTCCCTGGAAGACAAGAAGGAGGAAGGGAGGAGGGAGTAAAAGGACTAAGGGAACAGTCAATAGGTTCTATGGGCTACCATTTAGCATAAACAAGGTTCCATTTGTGATTATTTTAATTTTGCCGCCGGGAAATCCAGAATTCCGTGGAATTTCGCAAAAATTCGGCGGAATTTTCATAGCGACGGAATTAAGCACTGGTGGAATCCGCGAATTCTGGCAGAACGGAATTTGCTCTTTCCGATCATCCCTACTGTTTATCTGCGCCGTACTCTCTGGGTCAAGCCACAGACTCTCATTACCTCTGCATTCTGCCACCAGCACATCTGACCACCCACTTTCCGGCTTTCTTAAAGGGGAACTGAAGAGAGAGGTATATGGAGGCTGCCATGTTTATTTCCTTTTAAGCAATACCAGTTGCCTGGCAGCCCTGCTGATCCTCTGCCTCTAATACTATTAGCCATAGCCCCTGAACAAGCATTAAGCAGATCAGGCGTTTCAGTGGTTCAGACTTTAAAGTCAGATCTAACAAGACTAGCTTCATGCTTGTTTCTGGTTTTATTCAGATACTACTGCAGAGAAATAGACCAGCAGGGCTTCCAGGCAACTGGTATTGATTAAAAGGAAATAAACCTGACAGCCTCCATATAGCTCTCTCTTCAGTTCCCCTTTAATGGGCATGAGAGATTGTAAAATATTGGTAAAAATTACCAATATTCTGCTATGCAATTACCCATTGTCCAATTGTAAAATACCCATAATTTACTGCTATTGGCTATCTTAGGGTGACCAGATGGGTTTGGCTAAAAAGGAAGTCACAAGGGCCCATATGCAATTCACTTCTTCTCCTTAGTTTTCTCCAAGTTGACATTTTCACATCTTGTCATAAAATCCCTATTAAGCCACCAGCAAGCAAGAAAATGCTCAAAATAATTTTGATAGAACTTTTTCTTTACTTTTTGGTACATTTTAGATTACAAAATGCTGCAAAGTTATTTTTAAATAGAAGTAGAAAAAATATCGCCTAGGAGAAAACTCAAGTGAAAAAAAGAATTGTATATGACCCAAGGGCCTATATGCAATTTTTCTTCTAAGAGATAATTTTTCATCTTCAAATTAAAATAACTTTCCAGCATTTTTCAACTTAAAAAGTACCAAAAAGTAGTTACAATGTAGGGAACAATTTAGTGAGACTCTTCTGTTCATTTTGATTTTGATATTTTACAAAAACTCATTAGTTATTAACATTTTACCCAATTGACCACTAACCGATGTCTGTGATGCTGCCAGGACTTGAATGGAATTAGAATTTAAAACACTGTTGCCTCGCTCACTACTTGATGTTATAATTATTAATAATAACGTGATAATGTAATTCAACCTCCCTAGGGTTAAGAACGAGCCTGACTCATTCTAAAAAAATTAGCTGATAGCCTTAAAGGGACACTTAAGACAGAAAAAAAAAGAGTTTTACTCACCTGGGGCTTCTACTAGCCCCCTGCAGCAGTCCTGTGCCCTCGCAGCCCCTCACTAATCCTCTGGTCCCCCGCTGCCAGCTAGTTTCATTTTTGCCGACAGGCCAAAAATACGCGTTGCCGCATTACGAACGCATAGATATGCGGCAATGCCTATTTTTGTATGCGTTGCGGCCCGCAATAGCGCTAATTGCAGTCGGAATGCGGAAAAAGCTATGGGTGGCCAGTCCTGATGGGCCTGTTGGCAAAAACGAAACTAGCTGGCAGCGGGGGACCAGAGGATTAGTGAGTGGCTGCGAGGGCACAGGACTGCTGCAGGGGGCTGGTAGAAGCCCCAGGTGAGTAAAACTCATTTTTTTTTTACTGGCTTAAGGTTCACTTTAAAGTGGATCCGAGATGAACTTTTACTCATTGCATAATTGTGTTCCTTTCCTACTGTTTATAGGGCATTCCTCAAGCCAAATACTTTTTTGTTTTAATACTTTAATTCCCTATAAACTAAACAAGCCACGCCCACGTGTTTTCAGAGAGCCAAGGCACTTTCAGACAGTAGCAAGGGCTCATGGGAGCTCAGTCTGGGCAGGAGGAGGGGGACGTATTACTAGCCAGAGACTTCAGAGGCAGAGGGGAGGAGGGAGGAGAAGGGGGGAATTAGGTTTTTTTTGCTCAAGATACAGATAAGCCCGCCTCTGTGTAATATCTACAAACAACATGGCTGCTGTCATTGTATCACAGGAAGAAGGAATCATATTCTATTTAAGCTGTTTGCAGCTAGATTTGCTGTGTAAACTATTTAAACTTTAGATAAGATATATAGACAAGTTACTTGTTATAGTTAGTTTTTCATCTCGTATCCGCTTTAAGAACAAATCAGGCTGGCCCAGTAATTCCTATTACTCACCTGTGGTGTTGCTGGCATGCAGGAGGCCTCACCAGCTTGCCTGTACACGGATTCCCGTCCTCTTAGCAGTGATTCCCGGCGGCAATCTCCTCTTCTTCCTTCATCCGCTTCCTGTTCCACAGCTGGGGTAGGGGGGTGGGGAGGAGGAATAGACAACATGTAGGGGGGGGGGGGGGGAGTGCACTGATCAGTGTCGTGCGCAGCGGGTTACAGGGGGGGGGGGGTGCGGCAGCATAGCAAGCATAGTTGACCCAGTATAGGGAGTCTAGTTACCCCAGTATAGCTAGTATAGTGCCCCAGTACATTTAGTATCAAAGTGACCCAGTATAGTTGTCCCAGTATAGCTAGTATAGTGCCCCAGTATAGCTAGTATAGCTAGTATAGTGCCCAGTATAGCTAGTATAGTGCCCCAGTACAATTAGTATCAAAGTGACCCAGTATAGTTGTCCCAGTATAGCTAGTATAGTGCCCCAGTATAGCTAGTATAGTGCCCAGTATAGCTAGTATAGTGCCCCAGTATGGGTAGTATAGTGCCCCAGTATAGTTGACCCAGTATAGCTAGTATAGGGCCCCAGTATAGCTAGAATAGTGCCCCAGTATGTGTAGTATAGTGCCCCAGTATAGTTGACCCGGTATAGCTAGTATAGGGCCCCAGTATAGCTAGTATAGTGCCCCAGTGTGCCTCAGTATAGCTAGTATAGTGCCCCAGTAAGGGTAGTATAGTGCCCCAGTATAGTTGACCCAGTATAACTAGTATAGTGCCCCAGTACAGCTAGTATAGTGCCCCAATGTGCCCTAGTATAGCTATTATAGTGCCCCAGTATGGGTAGTATAGTGCCCCAGTATAGTTGCTCCAGTATATCTAGTATAGTGCCCCAGTATAGCTAGTATAGCTAGCATATTGCCCAATGTGCCCCAGTATAGCTAGTATAGTGCCCCAGTATAGATAGTATAGTGCCCCAGTGTAGCTAGTGTAGTGCCCCAATGTGCCCCAGTATAGCTAGTATAGTGCCCCAGTATAGTTGCCCCAGCATACGCTCCCCACCAACCCTGCGGCCGCCGCTGCTGTTATCTTAGCTGGCGGCCGCTTTCTCTCTTATATTCTCCTCTCCTGCCTTTTGTTTTGATTCAAAGCAGCGCCCCACGGGTGCTGTGATGAGGCAGGAAGCAGGAGTGCGGTTCCCCTGGTAACGGCGATACACATTGCCGCTACAGGAAGCCGCTCGCCTGTTCTGCCTCATCACAGCAGCCGTGGGGTGCCCTGCTGTGAAGCAAAATAACAAGCATAAGTGAGGAAGCTAAGGTAACAGCAGCGGTAGCCACAGGGGTGGGGGCAAGAGGCTAGACCCGCGGACCAACAGCAAACAGCCCACGGACCAGCAGTGGGCCGAGGATCGGGGGTTAAGGAACCAGACGTTTCCCTCTTTTTTCAATAAAGAAGAACTTTAGCAAAACGGGGAAAAAAATAAATCAACACATTTCAAATTGAGAAGTAAAAAATAGGAGAGAGATCAAGAAAATGATTGATATTCACTATGTAATTTGTTCATATTGTTTTTTCCCACAATCAGCCTGCACGTAATCATCTTTACTACTGGCAGACATAAAAAAAAGAACCGCATCAACTGCCATTATCTGTAACCACAACCCCTAACAATGCGGTAGGCTAAAAGGTTGTTTTTTTTAATGGATATACATATGCACAGAGGGAGATACAGGTTGCTTGGCAGCCATTATTTCCCACAATGCAATGAGGTTCACAGACAGGAAACTGTCAGGACCTCGGTCCTGGCATCACACTGTTGGAGGGGTTTCACCACAATATCAGCCATACAGACCATCCTGATGATCTGTTTGAGAAAAGGAATAGATTTCTCATGGGAAAGGGGGTATCAGCTACTGATTGGGATGAAGTTCAATCCTTGGCTACCATTCCTCTTTAAGTATGTGTTTTTTAGGTACTGTATGTCTTCAACTCAGATTCACTTTATGCCTGTATGGCATTGGCTAGACGCACAGCTGCAGCAGGCTAGCACAAAGGAATATTTTTCTATTAACCAAGTGTGGTTACAAAGGTAATACTTAGCATTCACACTAATCAGCAGGATTACTCCGAGAATTTGCCTTGCTCACTTTTGCATTCAGCTGGCCTTTACGTGACGACTTACATCCCTCTAACGACTCACTTTCACAATAAATAAAACAGATATTAGGAGACTTGGGGATCTTTTATTCTGCCTGTCATTTGCTCATAACTCTCCATCAGAAAGGCACAGATCTCATGAAAGTCATTGCTCAGCCTTCATCTCCATCCTGACATTTATCATGCTTTTAGGAGAATCAAAGAGCTCAAAGAAATAAATTCTTCTGTAAAATCACCTGATGAAGTTCAGTCTCCCGGCGCGGCGGAGGAGCCATATCTGGAACAATATTTTGTCTTTAAACGAGCGTTTGCGTGGATTCATTTTCTAAGGGAAATGTAATGGATGTTAAATGTTTAGTGGAAGATAAGGTATCGCAATCTGTTTATTTTGCTTTTACTTTGGCGATAAGGGGAAGTATATAAACAGCTCACGTTGCACAATGATGAATCGCAGGGATTTGTTTCTTTATTGCGTTTTCTTCAAATATAATTTTCATTCCAGCCTCAGTGGTATTTCAGTCAAGACATCCAAGGGCGATGGACCACGGAGGAGCGATCCAACCACCACAGCACCATCCTAGCAGCCCACATCTGTCTAAACATGGCTGCCTGTCTTGGCCAAGTGTTTGTGTATATGTCTACGGAGGGGAAAGAGGGAGGAGTCATGAGATGCTGCTCCCAGGCCAAGTATGTTTTGCCTTCCTTGTGCTGCAGCGTCCCTCCTATTACACATTCATCCCCTCTTCCATTTGTAACATCCATCTTATTCAGTCCCTCTCTTTCATGTACAGCTCCCTTAAAGGACCACTATCACAAAATTCGTAACATTTAAAATACATGTAAACATATTCATATAAGCAGTGCATTTCTAACAGAGTAAAATGAGCCATCAATTACTTTTCTCCTATGTTGCTATTACTTACAGTAGGTATTAGAAATCTGACAGAGCTGATAGGTTATGGAGTAGCCCATCTCCTCATAGGGGATTCTCAGGGTTCTCTTTATTTTCAAAAGCACTTAGTGAATGGCAGTTGCTCCGCCCAACTGCCCAAAACAATGTGAAGCAGGGAGGCTGGCCACCATCTTTATATAAAACGTTTCAGGGAGTGTCTTTATAAAGCATGAAGGCCATGCTGAGACTCCCCTACGGAGAGATGGACTAACCCAAAACCTGTCACTTCTGTCAGATTTCTACTACCTATTGTATGTGACAGCAACATAGCAGAAAAGTAACTTTTGGCCTATTTTACTCTGGCCATCCAAGGCCTGATTATCCATCCTAAGCCCTGATGAGTGCAGTGAAGCACATCGTCTTGGCGTACTCCCCTTGTGGTATGAAATTGTTATATGGAATTGGCTGTCCTAATGTCATTTTGGCAGCACCGATAGATATCTTGCATCCTCAACAAATACATTTTATTTTGCTCCCAATGGTTCTCTCATGGCACCCTAAATAATGTCTTCTGTAAATTTAGAACACATACATGTAATTCTAACCAATACTCAATGTTCTTTAACAAAAGCTGTCTTGTTCAGAGGATGTGGTCCCATATGCTTCTAATGGCATGGGAGTCACATTTGGGTGTTTTGCTCGAAGGAAATTTATTTTCACTCTATAATTCATTATTAAAAGCAGGTATAGTCACTGCAGTCTGGTTATCTTGAGATATTTTCTTTGTGTGTCATGTAAAGTTGAAGTATCTTAAGCAAATGTTTCTGTCCAGTTTCTGCCTAGTTTATCTTACACATCTAAGGGGGCCTGAAAGAAAACCCGAAGCAAATTTTGGGTAAAAAAAATAGGGAAGCCCCTGGATACTAGGCCGGTTACACATTAAAAGCATGCAGGAGAACGGCTCCTGCACGGATTGCGGCATGTCGTCGTGAATCTGCGGTGCGACGCTGAGTAGCGGCGGTAGTAGTTAATTAACCCGAACGGGAAACGCCGATTCCCGACAATAAAATGCGCCCGGATGCGTCGTACCGCAATGCATCGAAACGCAGCATCGGGTGTGAAAGGCAAAATGAAAGTCTATGGACTTTCCTTTTACCTCGGTTAACACAAAGTATAGACTTTGCGTTAAGACGGCGAAAAAGGGCTCTGGTGTGAAAGAGCCGTAAAGGCTTCCTGTGTCCTCCTCGCTACTGCTGCTGGTGCTCGCCGGGACCCTCTGAAAGATCCAGGCCATGCTCATTTTAAGGAATGAGAGCAGCTGAGAGCACAGGTGCAGTACGGCCACTATCATGCTTGAAGAGGATCATGTCTCTGATCTTCATTCCGACAAGCGCTTGTCAGACTTCTTTGGTGAGTCCACGCTCAACAACGTGGGATTGTAGGACAGCATGGGAAGCCTCTACAGGATCCAGAGATTTCCCTCTTCTTAGGTACGTATGTCTTTTTTTTACCCAAAGATTTGCCTCAGGTACACTTGAAGCTAGGCCATCATGATGACCTACCAACTTACTAAGTTTTAGTTCTCTGATGGCTCTTTTCAGCTCCTCCATTGTTCTAATATTTCCCAGATGGAAATCTTGTTCTGAATCTTCAAGCTGTTTTTCTTCAGTCCTTCATCCAAGTAGTTCCCTGAAGAATTCTCTTTTCAGATGTCAGTAGTTTACCGTTCTTTTTTTTTTTAGTGAGTTTTAGAGAACAAGATGCCTTCTTCCTCATGTTCTCTAGGATTTTATTAATAAAAAGAAATACTTTTTTGGTCTTCTGTATTTCTTTATACTGTCTGCGCTCTCCCCAACATTTACACTTCCCCTTCTTTATTGTTTCCTTTACCATCTTTCTTCTACGGATTCTACACGGGAGCTGACAAAGGGAATTATTCCTGAAAGCAAATCCTTCAAGAAACTACTGCTAGTGCACATAAAATACATTTTTGTATGGTTCCTCATTTCTGATGCTACAAGTGCAGTATCAGCTATGCTTTTTTTTTAATTGGTCATACATGTGAAATTCTTAATTCTTTCCCCACTTCTCCAGATACTCTCCCTAAGTATTCCTTTTTCCATTACAACATATGTTATGTACAGGGATGAATGTATCGCTCAGGAGCCTATGGGCACATAAGTTCTGGTTCCTGAAGCTCTGCCTTTTAACACAGGCCAAACCCCTCACACCACACCACCTTTTCTGATTAAATACAACCAAGGTAGTGCTGATACTAACAAAGACAAGTAGAGAATACCAATGTATTAGGTAGCCCCCAAAGCATTGGTTGCCAGGTGTATACCAGTATTAGGAAGCCCCCTCAGTATTGGTAGGCAGGTATGTCCCAGTGTCAGGTAGCCAGCCAGGTGTTTCCAGTATGAGGTTTATTTTCAGTATTGATAGCCAGGTGTTTTCTAGTATTAGGTAGTCCCCTCAGTATTGGTAACCAGGTGTTTACCAGTATTAGGTGCTTCCCTTAGTATATTAGTAGCCAGGTGTTTCCCAGTATTAGGTTGTCCCCTCAGTATTGGTAGCCAGGTTTTTACCAGTATTAGACAGTCCCCTCAGTATTAATAATCAGGGGTTTACTAGTATTAGGTATCCCTCTCAGTACTGGTAGCCAGGTGTTTACCAGTATAAGACAGACCCCGCACTATTGGTAACCAGGTGTTTCCCAGTAATAGGTAGTCCCCTCAGTATTGGTAACTAGGTGTATCCCAGTATTAAGTACAGTAGTTCCCTCAGTATTGTTAACCAGTGTTTCCAATTATTAGGTAGTCTCCTTAGTCAGGGGCGTAACTAGAAATCCCCAAGCCCCACTGCTAAAAAAAAATTAAAACCCAGCCCCCCCCCCCCCCCCGGTGCCCGCTCAGGGCCTTTTTGGGGTGCAGGAGGGGTCGCAACATAAGAGGAGAGCAAGGCCGCACATCGGTGGGGAGGGAGGACATCCCCCCCCCCTCACCTCAGGCTCTCCTCTCAGCGCTTCCCCTCCTGCAACCATTAGTGGCGGCGGGCGGCGGCATGCTGAGCGCATACCTCCAGCGCGTCGGAGGTCTCCGATCTCTAAGAGCTTCATGCTACTTCCTGTTTACACAGGAACATGAAGCACTTACTGATGGAACCATGGAGGTATGCGCTCAGCCTGACGCCACTCGACCGCTGCCACTAATGATAACAGGAGGGGAAGCGCTGAGAGGAGAGCCCGAGGTGAGGGAGGTGGGGGAATGTCCCCCCCCCCCACCGATGTGCGGCCACGCTCTCCTCTTATGTTACGACCCCTCCTGCCCCCCAAAAAGGCCCTGAGCGGGCCCTAGGGGGGCCCTGCTCCCCCCCCCACGGGGGCAGGGGTTGCAACCCCTATTGTTACGCCCCTGCCCTTAGTATTGATAACTAAATGTTTCCCAGTATTAGGTAGTCCCCTCAGTATTGGTAACTAGGTGTATCCCAGTATTAAGTAGTGCCCTCAGTATTGGTAAACCAGGTGTTTCCCAGTATTATGTAGTACCCTTAGTACTGGTAGCAAGGTGTTTCTCAGTATTAGGTAGCCCCCTCAAAGTTGGTGACCAGGTGTATCCCAGTATTAGGTAGTCCCCCCAGTATTGGTAGCCAGATGTGTCCCAGTATCACAATTATGCTTTATTCTTTACCATACAAATGGATTTTTTTTCCCTTGGATATGTATTTTAAATATGGGCCATCTGCCAGGGCTTACACATAAATTGTTTTGTGTATCAGTGCTTTGTTCAATTTGAAAAGTCAAGAGTAACGTACAACACCCCTCATCCGCCCACCACCAATCGTCTCTCCTTATTGGAACTGCTTTAAACTGTAAACTGATGAATGATGAAGTCTGTGCTTTTTTCTTATTAAATAAACTGAAAAATGCTCAGCAGCTCCTAGATTTTTTACAACACCCAGTGGTACAGTATTCGTGTTTATGAGCAAAATATGAACATAAGAATATCTTCTGTTTAATAGTGCTTTTATTGGAATCACACATAAATAATCTAGTAGCTAAACAGCCAACTTGTGTATTGTACATTAACTGTTAAAGGGCCGATACGCACTTAAGTGGGCCTTATGACTCAGAGTCCACTTTTTTTTTTTTTCACAGGGTAAGAACAATCATTTTCCTCACTTGAGTTCTTGGGTGAGTATAGGTGTGATGTGGCCCTATTGCCTGCCAGGTCTATGCACTATGGATTGTTTTTGGTTTCTGCTTTTTCCTCTCTGTAATGGTTTCCGGTAATGGATTTTCTATTCCAACCGCCTTACCCCCACTACTACCACCACCACCATCGTTACATACAGCAGCTCAAGTCAATTCGCTTTTCCACACCTAACCTTGGCATCTCCCCTTGACATGGTCAGTTAAACCTAACTGTAATCTCCCCCTTCTGATGTTTAAAGTATACCTGAGGCAAAAAACACATACTTAAAGAGGAACGGTCGCTAAAATCTTTAAATTTAAAATACATACAAATAAGAAGTACATTTCTCCCAGAAATAAAATGGGCCATACATTTTTTTCTCCTATGTTGCTGTCACTTACAGTAGGTAGTGGAAATCTGACATTACTGACAGATTTTGGACTAGCCCATATTCTCATAGGGGGGTTCTCAAGGTTTTATTTATTTTTAAAAGCACTTAGTAAATGGCAGTTGCTCCGCCCAATTGCCAAAAATGTTGTGCAGCGAGCAGGGAGGCAGATCAGCATCTTTGTATTAATCATTTTCACGGAATGTCTTTATAAAGAATATAGGCCATGCTGAGAATCCCCCATGAAGAGATGGACTAGTCCAACACCTGTCGGTTCTGTCAGATTTCTACTACCTACTGTAAGAAACAGCATTATAGGAGAGAAGTAATGTATGTCACATTTTACTCTGGGGAGAAATGTACTTTTTATTTATATGTGTTTTAAGTTTTAAGATTTTCGCAATAATTCCTCTTTAAGAAGAGAGAAGCCTCTGGATCAGCCTTTCTCAACCTTTTTACCTTGGAGGAACCCTGTAAATAACTTTTGGATCTCAAGGAACCCCTGCAAACAATTTTTTGGTCTCGAGGAACCCCTACATTTATTTTTCAGGAGGCTTGGTCTTTAAATAGGTCAGGCTGCTAATTTCACTATCTCCTATTACACTGCCACTCATACTGTCTCCTGACCCCCCAATTTAGTGCTTCTTGTTACAGTACCCCCTATTATAATGTGCTCTATTATACTTCACCCACAATGGGGTGAAATGCCAAGGAACCCCTGCAGAGTCCTCAAGGAACCCTGGGGTTCCAGGGAACCCTGGTTGAGAAAGCCTGCTCTGGATCCTATAGAGCAGGGGTGCCAAACTCAATAATGTAAGGGGACAAAATCTAAAACTTAGTCTAAGTCGTGGGCTAAACAGTGTTGCTCAGATACAATCCGTGATCACGGCATAGCTGTGATTCATAAGCATTTTTTCACTATCTGACATTGTGATCCGAATCCGTGATCGGGAATCGATCACAGCAATTAATCACAAATTCAGCCGTTATTCCAAGTATTCGGCCCGTGAAAAATATCTGTGATTATCACCTGAAAACCCGCTGGCTTTAGCGGTTAATAGCAAAGCTCCCTTACATGGTAGAAACACCAAATTGGCCAGTTATGTTAAGAAGAATAGTGGGAACCAGGGATGATCAGCAGAGCTCGAATATTCGAGTAGCTCGAATATTCGAGCTCTTTTTCAGCTATTCGAGGTCGAATACCGAGCTCGAATAGCTGCAGCTATTCGAATGGGCTATTCGAGTGAACTCGAATAGCCCACTCACTATTCGAGCAAACAGCGCTATTCGAGCTCGAATACCGAGCTCGAATAGCGTCATAGCCCAGATTGATGTCCTTAGAGCCAATCAGAGGGCTCCCAGGCCCTCTGACGGCAGCCAATCACAAAGGGGAACCCTGGCCAGCCCCTACCCTATAAATAGCGGCCGCCATGTTCGGTTTTTCCGTCCTTGGCTGAGACTTGTACAGAGAGAGATCTGCTCCTTTGTGCTTTGGCTTAGCAAGTGCTCTATAGTGGTCAATTACCTAGCGTTTTTGCTGACATACACCTGCTCTATACACCTATATTGTTGTTAGCTAGATAGAGATTGTATTTTAGTTAGTAGCTTGTGTGTTACATAGAGACAGCTGCTGCTGCAGGCAAGCTTACACAGCTTTAGGCCTCAGGGCCTTGCCTGTGTGGGCAGCTGTCCTCCTGTCCCCTGTTAGTTTATTTCTCATCTATACCAGTGTTTCTGCTGTGTATTCTACCGTCTTGTCCTTTACTTACTGAGTGATTCTTGTATTTTGTAGTTATACTACTGTACTAGGGACACTCACTGTTACTGTTCATAGCTCCTGCGTGTGTGTGTGCGTGCACTGTCTGTAGTGTACAGTACATAGTATTCCCTTCTACTGAATCATCTGATTACTACTGAATCTGATTATTGTATTTTCTAGTTGTACTTACTGTACTAGGGACACTCAGTCACTGTTCATAGGCTAGCTCCTGCGTGTGCGTGTGCGTGCACTGTCTGTAGTGTACACACACTCTATTTCCTTCTACTGAATCTGATTACTACTGATTATTGTATTTTCTAGTTAGTGTACTAGGGGACAAACTCACTGTTCACTGTTCACACTTACTGATTACTGAATTATTGTATTTTGTATTTGTACTGTACTAGTAATCACTTAGCGATCTAATCACTTAGTGATTAGTGTCACCTCACCCACTAACCCACTCCATTAAAGTACCCCACTTTTCCACCCACCCCTGTTCGCAGCAGCCGCCCAGGGAGGAGGCCAGTTCACCGTCAGTTGGCGATCTGTCATTCAGCAGTCTTTTGACCCCAGGCATCATAAGTCAATTGTCTGCTGTTGTTGGCGATTTTGAGGAAGAGATGCTGATGGGCACTTTGGGGGAGGAGGGATTGGACAGCAAGACTGTGGCGACAGTCAAGCAGCCCATCCATGCATCAGGAGAGGAGTTTGGGGGGTCATCATCCCAGCAGGACATGTTTCAGGAGGGGGAGGATGATGATGATGACGGGGTGACAGACAAAGACTGGGTGCCGCCACCACCAGCACCTGGGGATGTCATCATCAGCAGCTCTGATGAGGAGGAGGAGGATGCGCTTGTGGGCCTTGCAAGGAGGCGCATCATTGCAAGCATTGGCAGCAGTAGGCAGGTCCCACAGCCTGCTGGTGTCTCAGGTTCAGCAGCAGCAGCATCTGCCAGTACCACCACCAGCCGCACCCAAGCCCCCCCCCCCCCCCCCCCCCAACCACCACAGGGAGACAGGCAGCAGCGGCTCCAGGCCGTAGGGGGGTTTTCTTGTCACCAATCTGGCAATTTTTCACCATGCCCACAGTTGACAGCAAGTACGCCACTTGCAACCACTGTCAGCGGAAGTTGAGCAGAGGTGCAGACCCCTTAAAGTTCAGCACCAGCTCTCTGATCAACCATCTTGCTGCTAAACATTACCACCAGCATGAGGAGTTCCAGAGGCTGAAGGCATCTGGTGCTGGCAGTGGCACCACACCCATCACTGCAAAGCCTTCAGCAGCAGCAGCAGTAACAGCAGCCACCCGCCCTCCTGCTCCTCCAGCAGCACCAGCAGGAGTGCGGAAACGCACTGCTCCTCCCCCCTCTGCAACTCCTGCCGCTGACACTGAGGCCTTTTTTGGCAGCCAGTCCTCAGTGGCCTCCTCTGCTGTCTCCGCTGATTCCCGTGCTAGCAAAAGGCAACGCCAGAGCCTATTAAACGAGTCCTTCCAGGGGGTGGTTAGGGCTCTGCCTCCCAGCAGCCGTCGCGTGCGGCAGCTGAACGGCTTGCTGGCACGGGCCATGTGCTCTCAACTCCTGCCGTACACGCTCGTGCAGGAGGGGAGCGACATGCGTGCGCTGCTTGCTTGTGCAGCCCCAGACTGGCAGCTCCCCAGCAGACACTTCTTCGCCCGCCAGGTCATGCCTGCACTGCACCGCTTTGTCATGGCCAATGTGGAGCGAGGGCTGGAGCACGCGGTTGGTGAAAGGGTCCACGTCACCATGGACTCCTGGAGCAGCTGCTTCGGGACAGGCCGCTACCTGTCCTTCACTGTCCACTGGGTCAGCTTGGTGGAAGGGGGTGAGGATGGGAGAGCAGCAGCGGGCACAGCAGCAGCAGCAACACAGTGGGTGGTGCCACCCCGCAGGGTCAGGGGAACTGCAGCAGGTTCCTCTGATCCTCTGTCATCCTCCGGCACACCTGGCCAAACCCCCTGCCTCAGCAGCAGCGTGAAGCCACGCCACTGCCAAGCGCTGCTGCAGTTGGTCAGCCTTGGGAAGACCAAACTGACGGCAACCCATGTGTTGGCCAAACTCCAGGAGCAGGAGAGGATTTGGCTGACCCCCAGAGGCCTCAGAGTCGGAGAGGTGGTGGCCGACAATGGGGCCAATCTGGTTGCCGCAATCGACAGGGGAAACCTGACCCACATCCCCTGTCTTGCCCACATGCTGAACCTGGTGGTGCAGAAGTTCTTGCGCACCTACCAGGGGATGGGCGAACTGCTGGAAACGGCAAGGAATGTTGTGCGTCACTTCCGGCGCTCGCCTGCAGCCTCTGCGAACCTGGAAGACGTGCAAAAGGAGCTGGAGCTGCCACGCCATCGGCTGATCCTTGACGTTCCAACTCGCTGGAACTCCACCCTGGCAATGTTGGAGCGTCTGGTTGAACAGAAGCACGCTGTCAACCAGTACCTTGCCCTGGCCACTGTGTCCGCCGCTCAGAAAAAGGACAAGACCAGCAACATCCCGTCCATCGTCCCCGATGACGACTGGGGGCACATGCAGCAGGTGTGCTTAGTGCTGGCTCCCTTTCTGCAGGCCACCAACATGGTGAGCAGGGACCATGCTATGGTGTGCAAGTGGGTGCCCCTGGTTTGTCTGCTGAACAGGGCCCTCGATGCTTTGCTGGAACAGGGAGCGGCAGCCTTGGCCCAGCAGGAGCGGCATGCAGCTGCACAGTCCACCTCTGAGGGGGAGGAGGAGGAGGACTTGGTGGAGGTCCCTGACCTTGCTGCAGAGGAGGGGGATCAGCACAGTGCAGCTGAGTTGGTGCGGGGGTGGAGAGAGGATGAGGCGGCAGAGGAGGAGGATGAGGACAGCACTGCCGTTGATGTGCCAGCACACGTGGCCCGCCTCTTCCCAATGGTGGCGCACATGCTGACGTGCCTGTGCAAGGACCCCAGGGTGATCCAGATGAAGCAGAGGGAGGACATCTGGATCAGCATGATGTTGGACCCGCGCCTCAAGGGGAAGTTGAGCCAGTTCCTGCCTCCTGCAGGAGGAGACCCAGCGCAACAAATAAGGAGCTTGCAGCAGGCCCTTGTTGAGCGCTTGGAGGAAGCCTTCCCCCAGCCTTCCACCCCCACTGTCCAGCCAGCACAGAGGCAGCAGCAGGTGCCTGCATCCAGCAGCAAGCGCCCCACAGAGCTGCTGTCTCTCAGCAACGAGCTCTACAGGACTGTAGAGGCTCCAGCAGTTAGTGTTGGGCGAACACCTGGATGTTCAGGTTCGCGAACGTTCGCCAAACATGGCTGCGATGTTCAGGTGTTCGCGCCGAACTCCGAACATAATGGAAGTCAATGGGGACCCGAACTTTCGTGCTTTGTAAAGCCTCCTTACATGCTACTTACCCCAAATTTACAGGGTATGTGCACCTTGGAAGTGGGTACAAGAGGAAAAATTTTTTAGCAAAAAGAGCTTATCGATTTTAAAGTTTCAAAGGGAAAACTGTCTTTTAAATGCGGGAAATGTCTGTTTTCTTTGCACAGGTAGCATGCATTTTGCCGCCATGCAGTCATAAATGTAATAAAGATAAGAGGTTCCATAAACAGGGACCAGCAACGCTACACCAGCAGCAGCACACGTGATGGAACAGGAGGAGGCGCAGGAGGAGAAGGCCACGCTTTGAGACACAACAACCCAGGCCTTGCATGAGGACAAGAAGAAGCGTGCGGATAGCATGCTTTTTGCCCCTATGCAGTCATAAATGTAATAAAGATAAGAGGTTCCATAAACAGGGACCGGCAACGCAAACCCAGCAGCAGCACACGTGATGGAACAGGAGGAGGCGCAGGAGGAGAAGGCCACGCTTTCAGACACAACAACCCAGGCCTTGCATGAAGACAAGAAGCGTGCGGATAGCATGCTTTTTGCCGCCATGCAGTCATAAATGTAATAAAGATAAGAGGTTCAATAAACAGGGACCGGCAACGCTAACCCAGCAGCAGCACACATGATGGAACAGGAGGAGGCGCAGGAGGAGAAGGCCACGCTTTGAGACACAACAACCCAGGCCTTGCATGAGGACAAGAAGCGTGCGGATAGCATGCATTTTGCCGCCATGCAGTCATAAATGTAATAAAGATAAGAGGTTCCATAAACAGGGACCGGCAACGCTAACCCAGCAGCAGCACACGTGATGGAACAGGAGGAGGCGCAGGAGGAGAAGGCCACGCTTTGAGACACAACAACCCAGGCCTTGCATGAGGACAAGAAGAAACGTGCAGATAGCATGCTTTTTGCCGCCATGCAGTCATAAATGTAATAAAGGTAAGAGGTTCCATAAACAGCGACCGGCAACCCTAACCCAGCAGCAGCACACGTGATGGAACAGGAGGAGGCGCAGGAGGAGAAGGCCACGCTTTCAGACACAACAACCCAGGCCTTGCATGAAGACAAGAAGCGTGCGGATAGCATGCTTTTTGCCGCCATGCAGTCATAAATGTAATAAAGATAAGAGGTTCAATAAACAGGGACCGGCAACGCTAACCCAGCAGCAGCACACGTGATGGAACAGGAGGAGGCGCAGGAGGAGAAGGCCACGCTTTGAGACACAACAACCCAGGCCTTGCATGAGGACAAGAAGCTTGCGGATAGCATGCATTTTGCCGCCATGCAGTCATAAATGTAATAAAGATAAGAGGTTCCATAAACAGGGACCGGCAACGCTAACCCAGCAGCAGCACACGTGATGGAACAGGAGGAGGCGCAGGAGGAGAAGGCCACGCTTTGAGACACAACAACCCAGGCCTTGCATGAGGACAAGAAGCGTGCGGATAGCATGCTTTTTGCCGCCATGCAGTCATAAATGTAATAAAGATAAGAGGTTCCATAAACAGGGACCGGCAACGCTAACCCAGCAGCAGCACACGTGATGGAACAGGAGGAGGCACAGGAGGAGAAGGCCACGCTTTCAGACACAACAACCCAGGCCTTGCATGAGGACAAGAAGCGTGCGGATAGCATGCTTTTTGCCGCCATGCAGTCATAAGCGACACAGAGCACAATGCTATACAGGGTGAGCGGTGTACTACTGTTCCCAGCAGACACACAGAGTGGCAGTAAACAGAATGCTATATAGTGTGGCTGAGCGGTGTACTACTATTCCCAGCAGACACACAGAGTGGCAGTAAACACAATGCTATATAGTGTGGCTGAGCGGTGTACTACTATTCCCAGCGGCGACACAGAGCACAATGCTATACAGGGTGAGCGGTGTACAACTGTTCCCAGCAGAGAGACACAGAGTGGCAGTAAACACAATGCTATATAGTGTGGGTGAGTGGTGTACTACTATTCCCAGCAGTGAACGGCGGGGGGCGCTGCCCCGGACTGCCTATCACAGTGCTCGCTGCTTCCTGCTCGTTTTATTACAGGCAGCGATGGTCTCGCGGGTGGGACCATTGTGGCCAATCACTGCACAGCATTTGAGCAGGAAGCCGCGAGCGCTGTGATAGGCGGTCCGGGGCAGCGCCCCCCGCCTGATTGGTAGTTGTACTGCGTATACATCGGAAGTGTAACTACCGGTATGTGATTCGTTGCTGGCGCCTTCGTCTTCATTACGCGTGCAGGCAAGACAGTGGGGAGAATGGGGAACTTTCAGCTGGAGCGGCGGGCATGGGTCATTGGACACAGAAAGACACAGGGGTCATTGGACACGGAAAGACACAGGGGTCATTGGACACAGAAAGACACAGGGGTCATTGGACACAGAAAGACACAGGGGTCATTGGACACAGAAAGACACAGGGGTCACTGGACACAGAAAGACACAGGGGTCACTGGACACAGGAGGACACAGGGGGTCACTGGACACAGGAGGACACGGGGTCACTGGACACAGGAGGACATGGGTCGCTGGACACAGGGGTCACTGAACACAGAAGGACACAGGGGTCTCTAAACACAGGAGTCACTAGACACACAAGGACACTGGACACAGGGGGACACTGGACACAGGGGGACACTGGACACAGGGAGTCACTGGACACAGGGAGTCACTGGACACAGGAAGACACTGGACACAGGGAGACACTGGTCAAAAGAGGACAGTGGACACAGGGAGTCACTGGACACGGGGAACACAAGAGGTATAAGGAAGACACAAGGGGAACATAATGGAGGGGAGGTCCATAAGATACTCCTGCACCATGGATGCACCAAATGTTTTTTTCCTTGGATTTTGTCCTCTAAATCTGGATGCGTCTTATAGTCCGGAGCGTCTTATAGTCCGAAAAATACGGTAAATGAAATAAGAAACACAACAACAAGAAAAGTATTTTAATATTCCTAATTAACCAGAAATACTTACCTGTACCTTTAAAAAAATGTTCCCTCACTAATATCCTCGGAAATGTTCCACGCTAATATCCTATATCTTGTGATCTTCTGAAGTTGATTTAAGATCTCCGCCGGAAGCCGCCACACACACCACTCCTGCCGAACTGCTCTCTACTAAGTATAGCTGAGAGCCAAAAGCATCTTTAAATTTCCCTCCAAGGCTCCCCATTAGTTCCTTAACAGATCAATGGGGGTAGGCATCTGGGGTCCCCTTCTTAAAGGGGACTCCTAGATGCCACCATGAACCCCCCCTCACCCCAGGGAGTAGTCGCCCCCACCTCCTCCTGGGGCACTGGAGGTGGGGACTGGGGAAGAGCCCTTTGTCTATGTATTGGACAGGTGTAACGAACGGTGAAGCACAGAGAGGATCTGATTACCGGTGATCTGCAGTATCACTGGGAATACAGATGTATACCAGATTATAAGATATCTGCAGTATCACCGATAATCCGATATACCAGCTAACCTCTGTTCACCTGAGTAGAGTGTAGTGTTTTTGGTGTAACAGTAACACTTAGAGGACTGGGCCTCAGTGCAGTGAGGAGTACTGCACGGCTTCCTTCCGAAGACCTGAACTCTCCAAGGCGGGAGGAGTCAGGCTGAGAGTAGGAAGGTTAGTCTGAAAGTGACACTCAGGAGGAAGTGTCACTAACAGGACGGGGAACCGCCTCCGATAGTAAGGTTGGTTCTCGAGGTCGGACAAGCCAGGTCGTAACACACGGACAGATAAAGTACAGATTCAGAAGGCAGAGGCGGAGTCTAGGTACAAGCAGGGTTCGGCAACAGGGTATCAGAAATATTGAGGTACAAGATCAGGAGGCAGAAGCAGAGTCTAAGGACGAGCCGGGGTTCGGCAACAGAGTATCAGAATGGCAAGGTACAAGATCAGAGTTCAGGAGGATAGTCAGGCAGGCAAAGGGTCAAAACAGATAATCACAATCAAACTAGTACTTTAAGCTATCAACAGAATCTAGCTAAGTGTAGGATTACAGCTTCAGCTGGTCCCGGCACACTTAAGGATCTGACTACAGGTCTGAGTGCTCCCACGTATGTGTTCGCAATGCCAGACCACCAGCAACTGAACATCCAGCAGTATATATACACAGGGATGTTTCCAGCACCTCCCCAAGCGCTGGACCAATGAGAGGAGGCAGGGATGTCAGCTGACCAGCCTGGTCAGCTGACCTGATTCTGGCTGCCATATAGGTCCTGCCCTTCCGCGTGCACGCGCGTCCTTCTAAACCTAAACGGACTACGAGTCCCAGCCACAGCAGCCCCGCTCTGCGGTGTCTCCGCAGCGGTTTCACCGCGCTCCGCCATGCCGTTATGGGAAGCAGCCGCCTCACGCTGAGTGGAGGCGGCTGCTTTCCCGCGATGCCTCACAACAGGGCTCCAGAGGAGGGGATTTTTTTTCTACCCTCTGAACATAAATTAATAAAAAAAAAGTTATAAAATATTATTTTTCCCACTGTTCTTTTTAACATATCTTGCAAATTTTGTGTTTCAAGCAAGTAAGGGGGCTTTGCTATTAACTGCTAAAGTCGGTGGGTTTTGCTTCTTTAAAGAGAACCTGAGGTGGGCTCTAACATTGCTATCAGCATACCGAGGCTGCATATACTGCTCAGCCTCTGTTGCTGTACCGATCCCCCCTAAGCCCCCCCCCCCCCCCCCCCCTGCGCTCTGCTATGCCCCCATAAATCATCAGCCAAGCTGTCGACACACAGCATGTCACAGCCCGCTGTTTATCTCTGCATCTCTCAGTCTCGCTGCTCCCCCGCCTCCTCCATAGCTCCGGTCCCCACCCGCGTCCCTTACTTCCAATCAGCAGGGAGGAAAGGGATGCAGGCGGGGACCGGAGCTATGGAGGAGGTGGGGGAGCGGAGACTGACAGATGCAGAGATAAACAGCTGGCTGCAACACGCTGTGTGTTGACAGCTCGGCTGATGAATTATGGGGGCATAGCAGAGTGCAGGGGGGGGGGGCTTAGGGGGAATCGGTACAGCAACAGAGGCTGGGCAGTATATGCAGACACAGCCTCTGTATGCTGATAGCATTGTTAGAAGTAGAACCCACCACCTCAGATTCTCTTTAACTAACTGTCATTTACGCATTTAAATGTATACTTTTTTCCTTTGACATTTTGAAATCGATTTTCTCAAAAACTATAACGTCTTTTTGAAAAAAAATGTTTTCGTCTTATTCCCACTATTCTTCTTAACATATCTGGCAAATTTGGTGTTTCTATCATGTAAGGGGGCTTTGCTATTAACCGCTAAAGTCTGCGGGTTTTTGGTGGTTTTTAATCACTAATACTTTTTTTATTTGAAACTTTGAATTCGATTTTCTCAAAAACTATAAGGTCTTTTTGAAAAATGTTTGCTTTAAGTTGTAGACACTGATCACCTTTGTAATCCATCCAATTTTGGGGATTATAGCATATATGGGGGCTTTGCTATTAAAGTTGAAGGTAAATCCAGATCACGACCCGTGATCACGGATTGTAATGGTGATCACAGCTAAAATCGAGTCGAATTCGTAAGTCAGTTTCAAATTTGGGCCACAATAACGGCTTAGGCTTGGAGGTCCAGAGGACAGCGTGGTAAGCCTCTGAGGGATACAGAGGCTTTTATTGCCTGAGATAAGTATTTGATTTTCCATCTGAGGTTCACCTCAGGTTTGCTTTAACATAACCCCCATGCAACATATTTAACCCTAACCAATTTCCCTCCCTGATGGAATATACCAATTATTTTTTGCATCAAAGCACAAGCAGCTCTCCAGTTTCCTGTTTGATTACTAATTGTATAGATAGGACTAAAAGTGGCCAAATGTGGGACTGTGTGGTTTGAAACCTGCACAGCCGCATTCAACACCATTTCAGCACCGGACCGCAGGATGGGGTGTGTTCCATTTATCTCTGATACTTTCTGATTCCAAGCTGGAAGGAGGAAACATCAGAGCTAAACGGAAAGCACCCCTTACTGCAGTCTGGTGCTGAATGCAGCTGTTTGGCTTGCGATTCAGAACAACGTGTTCCCGAAATTCAAACACCAACACTACTTTGTGGCAGACGAAAGTAGGATAACTGTGTGGGCAATAAAGATTAGGGAAATAAGTATTTTATTGCATTTCACTGAGGTCGGAAGACACCACGCCGATCGGGTCACCTTTGGCCTCGCTGGATAATGGCTCCATCCATCCATTGGCTGCTGCTGTTCCACTGCAGAGGGACACCTTTGGTTCAGCCCCTCCATAATGCCAGCCGTTAATCCGGAATTAAGGGCCACCACGGCTGGGTGCTTCTGTGACAGCCAGATTACCTTGACTAGCCCTGCTGAATGCTGTCCAGGAGTCGGAAACCCACCACAGAAATAAACACTACTGCCACCCTCACCCCACTTCAATGTCTCCTTAGGGATAACACCAGATGATTGCCAAGTGCCACTGGTGCCGTAGTATGGGAGTCTTGGCTATTGGGTTTCGGACATTTTCACCCTTACTCTCACCATCCAACCCCCCCCCCCCCCTCCAGAACCTGAATGAGCCATAACCAATTTACTCCAACCTCCCCTCCTTATTGTTAACTTCTTTCCTTACAAAACTCCTTTCCTAACACCTTTACCCAGACCTCCTAGCCCTAACTGATAACAAGATCATTGTCTTACCCTATCTCTTAACAATAACCCATCTACTCCTAATCAATAGCCCTAAACAGTACTCACCTTCCATTATCTTCAGGCCTGGTGCTGAATCCAAGCAGTGGGTGCTAAAATACTAAAATCTGACCCTTTGCAGCAAACGGTTTAGAGAACAAACCCTATTCTAGGTGCCTGTACACAATGCCTATACACAGTTAAAACATAACCTTTTTTATTTTGGTTTAAATACCATATGCAGCATACAATGTAACAGTGTTGTGCACACAATGGGGTGTTCAACCCTGTCTCTAACAAGTGTGGACATGTTGAATCAGATCGAGAAGGGATTCCCTTAATTTCACAGTCACAGGCAGTACTTTACTCCTCACTAATCCTGAATGGGTACCTAGCCGACAACACAAAAATGGCCACAGATTGTGTTGGAGCAACTGAACAGCTGTACCTTCAAAATTAGCAAGTTGTGAAAACTGCAGACATAGTAAGGTGGACTATCAAATGTTATAGCAGATATATCACTTTCCTTAAAATAGGCTGGTTGAGGAAGGGGAAGGCCCTGTATGTGCGAACATTTAGGGGTCAAATGCTTCTTTGGTCTGTTTTTACCGTCTCTCAACTCCATGGGCTAGGTTGCTCAAAACACTATGGGAACGTAAGGACAAATAGTAACGGTGGGTACTAGTATTTACAGTAACACCTTAATTCAACATGTTTCACCCATAAAAGGGCTTCATCAGGAGTGAATAACAGTTGGATAGTGCTAACATAAATAAATTAAAAAAAAGCACCACATCAAATGCATCTACTAGGTCAGGGCTGTAATATTATATGGCCAACATCGGAAGCCACAAACCAAGTAACACTTGCGGCTGAAAAAACCCTTAGAATGCAAAAAAACGACTACGTAACAGGCGAATATCTGCGTCCAAATGAACGGTGTGCAATCCAACATGTTCGCCTTTAGCTCGGTGCTCTTTATTATTCACAGCAAGAGAGAGATATTTTTTAAACAAAGCAATAATGGGATTTGGTAACCCTGGCATGTGGCTTGTCGATTCACGCTAACTGTGATTGTAGTGATAACTTTAAATGAAACAAACTGCGTCCAAGTTTAGGTGTTCCTCACTTTATTTGAAGTTACCACTTTGCTGGGGAACAAAAAAAAAGGATGCCGAACTTTCCGCACCGCATTAGTCTGAAGGGTTTGATGAATAATCTCTCTGACATGACACTGATGTAACGCTCATTGATTGCCTCTAATTGCTGATATTACTCTCCCATTCTCTTCCTATCTGTCCCTTGGCTGCTCTTCTAATTCACTGAACACAGATTAATACGCTCCCCTCGATGTGAATTACATGCTATGAATACATTAGTTCGTGGACAAGACTCTCGCCAATTCACTGCAGGGAATTGTGGGTAATCACATCAGTAACTTCGGAAGCTGAAGTTTAGGTGACTGTAAAAAGCCACCACTTAGTGCAGTTGGGTATTGATTAAGAAACAATAATATGTGTTTGCATGTGCTGCCAACATTAATACCTGAAATCTCATGTAGGCCTTCATTCAAGTCACCTTTCCTTTAAAGCAGCAGGGACAGCCATACTATTCCAGGGAAAAAAAAACACATATATACGTTAAGTAGATTAATACTTTTTCTACTTACATAACATGTGTATTGTTCTGTCCATGTTTTAATTTCATTGAATTTTATATCTCACTAATATTATAAATGTGAAATTTCGGATGTTTGGATGTTTGTTACTCGATCACGTTAGAATAGCTGAACGGATTTGAATGAAATTTGGCACACACATAGTACATTACCTGGAATAACATATAGGATACTGTTTATTCCCATAACCAAAAAGTGGGCGGAGACAAATACAAATTTCACTCACAAAATCTACACTGCAGCCATTCTTACACTGTTAATGGTATGGTTCTCAAACTTTGCACAGTTGGTCACTGGGTGACTGGGATTAATATTCAGAAAAGTGGGCGGAGCCTACACAAGTCAATCAAAATTCCCCTTTTTATTTTCAAGGGGAATATGTAATTGCTGCCATTCTTACACTGTTAATGGCACGAGCCTCACACCTGGTACAGTTGGTCATTGAGTGACTGGGATTCAAAATCAGAAAAGGGGATGGAGCCACAAACAGATTCAGATTTGTTTCAATTCAATCAGATTTGTTTCAATTCAATACAAATTATTAAAGCCAAAGACAGCAAAGTTCACAAACTTGGTCATTGAGTTTTGAGTAATTGGCTGGTCTCACCTCTTCTATTTCCTTACTTTCTGATCTTCAGTGATTGAGTGTCAGCTGTCAAATGATGATGTGGGCCGTTTTCGTGTCCATTTGGACCCATTCTCAGGACTATGTGGTTTTCAGTGCATGCTAGCCTGTCATTAAAGAGAAACTCCAACCAAGAATTGAACTTTATCCCAGTCAGTAGCTGATACCCCCTTTTACATGATAAATCTATTCCTTTTCACAAACAGACCATCGGGGGCGAGGACCGTGGTACTCCTGGCAGTTTCCTGTCTGTGAACCTTGTTGCATTGTGGGAAATAGCTGTTTACAGCTGTTTCCAACTGCCAAAACAGCGAGCGGCAGCTACATCACCTGCCAGCAGTAAAAATGTCCCCATGTGATAAATGTCAGAATGTAAATCAGGGATTTAAAATATTTTACAATGGGCAAACACTGAGTAAATAATTTATACATAATTATTGTAAAAATGAAGCACTTTTTTGTTACATTATTTTCATTGGAGTTCCTCTTTAAGGTTGCTTTGAGTACAGGAGGTCTGAACAGCCTGGGATGCCCTCAGCATCTGTAGTTCAGCAGCTGTCAGCAGGTAAATGATTGTGTCTGTACAGTATAAGACCAAGTAAGGTCCCCTTAAAGTGGAACTAAGCTCTAAAAGATAAGCCCCAGCACAATAAACGTATGGGGGGGGGGGGGGGATATCTTCATCACAATTTATGAATTCTAAAAGAACTAAACTTTTAATTTCCTGCACATTTCTGGAAGCACAGAAAGGGTTAAGCCTCAGTGTTTCCTTATTATCAGAGAGCCTGTAACAACTGAAGTCTTGGCGGCTGCTGTCAAGTGTTTTCCGTTCCTTCAGGCGTCTAGCACGCCGGGAACGGTGTTATCTCCAGCTCACAGGGGTTCTGTCTCGCGCGGGCGCGCGCAGAGACAGGATCGTTATGCAGGCAGAAGGCGATTCAGCTGACCTGCCGGTCGGCTGACGTCAGGGATGACTCTCGCCGCTTGGATTGGTGGAAATCCGAGGTGGGAGTGGCTGAGAGTCTCCCACTGCTTTTTAAGCCTTCGGTTGTCATTCATTCCCTGTCTGCTGTCGTGAATACTTACATGTTAGCGCTCAGACCTTAGACTAGTATCCGGTGTGCTTTGATCTGGGAGGAAACCAGTGGATTACACACAAGACTAGGACTATTGTCATATTGTATTATATTGATTACCTGTGTATGATTCTGGCTATTCTCTGACCTGTGCTTCTGCTTATCGTTTCTGTACCTCTGCTCATCTGACTCCCTGTTGCTGAATCCCTGCCTAATTACTGACTACTCTTCTGCCTCACGATCCTGCATTGTTATCTGACTCTGTTGCTGAACCTCTGCCTGATTACAGACTACTCTTCTTCCTCACGATCGTGTACTGTTATTACCTCACTGTTGCCAAATCTTGCCTGTCTGACCTTTCTACTCACCAGTGGGCCCTCGCCACTGGTGAGGTATTTTCCCCTCGCCAGCTCTCCTAGTGAGGCTATTCTCTATTGCTCACATAGTGACTGATAGAACCTTTCCAGCTCCTCTGGAAAGGTCTGGTTAAACTATACAGTCACAAACTCTGTTAATACCTTACCGGCTCCTCTGGTAAGGTCTGACCTAATTATACTATTTCAATAACTGATAGTACCTTATCAGATCCTCTGGTAAGGTCTAGCCAAACTATACAGTTACCGTGTCTGTTAGTACCTTGCCAGCTCCTCTGTAAGGTCTGGCCGTACTTATCTGTGCTGTTGCAGCTAGTGCCCTCCAGCACCCCTAGCCTCGTTAAGCTCCCGTGGTCTCTTACCAGCTTCCCTGGTTAAGACCAGCTTCACTATTTGCTATTCGCTCTCTGTTTGTATCTTTCCCAGCTCCTCTGGGAAGGTTGGTCAAATCTATTCAGTCAGTGTACTAATTGTACCTTGCCAGCTCCTCTGGTAAGGTCTTGCTAAACTATTAAAGTTACGGTTGCACCAAGCACTACACAATCAGCTCCTTGTACTGCTATACTAGTATTATTGGTGATTCTGCAGATCACACATAATCAGGTATAGCGTCTGCATTATTGGTGATTCTGCAGATCACCAAATAATCAGACATCTGAGTTGCGACACCCAACCGTTACAGAGCCTCAGTACAAAGCTCACAGATCTGATTCACAGCTGCCGATATAAGCTGAGAAGACAGCCTGATCTCCCTAAAAACACACAGAACATATAGCAGTGAATTTCTTAGCAACTACCTTATATACTTGCGCACAATTCTAATTTTTCAGCACACAAATGTGCTGAAAAGTGCTCCCCCCGGCACATATGCATGTTAGTGCAACAGAACGGATGGTGGAGAAGATTTTGTTACTGGCAGAGGAGCGTAAGGATTGTGCACTAGTGATCCTGCTCTTGTCAGCTGGCTCCTTGCTGTGTCTGTGCCCCACATCCCCTGCAACATGGTGTGCAGAGTGCGCTGCTCAAGACTACCTTTGTCCTCTGGCTTGTGGAGCGGAGTGTGCAATCAACGTGTCAGCGGTGCAATGATCAGGGATTCTTCCTGTGTGGCAATCGTTGTGTCTGATACCTATGATGACATCTTGAGACACAGCTGTAGGATCCTGGGGCACATCTGGCTATGGGGAGGGGGATGACCTGTACTGGGTGCACATCTGGCTACTGTGGAGGGGGCTATACTGGGGAGGGGGCTTATATGCGAGTCAATCACTTTTTCCTGGTTTCTGATGGAAAGAGGGTACCACAGCTAATACCCGGGTTGGCTTATGTGCGAGTATATACGGTATATGTGTTTTTATTTTGTGCTGTGCAAGAGTTCTGGTCTGTTTTAGATGATAATTTACCTTTGCCCTTCACAAGTGTGTAGAGGTGCCAAACCCCCTTCCCCACCCCCACCCCCAACTCCTGCTGGCTGCTCATTTCTGATCAGGGATGCCGGAAAACTGTCAATTTGCTATTGTAATTTACACTGCTACAGTTGACAGAAGTTTGCTCTCGCACGTGCTCCCTCTTCCCCTTTCTATACAGCAAAACAATCTGATCAGCAAATAGCTGAGGAGCCTGAAGAGTATGATAATGTTGAGCCAAGAAAAAGCCCCTCCCACTTAGACTGCCGTTAACTCCAGCAGGTGGGCTTTCTAAGGTCATGTTGCCCAAAGTATTTTCTAGCTGCTAAAATATAAGCAAAAAAAGAGCAACATTTGGGAACTTTGCCAAGTTACAAGATTGTATTTTTAGATCTGTCTCTGAAGTTGGCCTTTAAAGCAGGAAGGACAGCCATACTATTCCAGGAAAAAACACATATACTGTATGAGTAGATAAATACTTGTTCTAATTACATAACATATTTATTGTACTGTCCACATTTTGATTTCAGTGAACTTAATATAAAGAGAATTTTCCATTTTTATTCCCTTTGACTGAAGACAGTCTTGATGTAATTTCCTCTCTTACTCTTTTTTTTCTCCTTGAAACTGCACTGTTATATCTATCTTGCTCTGTAAAAACATTTAAGCACAGCATAGATAATATTTCAGCAGCTCACTTAACTGCCCTCAGCCAATCAGTGAGGAACAGTAATGTGGGAGGAGTGATGACAAGCTTCCTCCTCATCAGCAATGTACCAGAATAGAGCCAGGCTGACTGAGATACGATTTATTACAGCAAAAACATTTCTGATTAGATTGGAGTGCTTACAATGTAGGGTAAGGTTGCAGGCTGCATAATAAATACAGAGCAGTGGTAAATAGAATTTGATTTTATAGCTGACAATCCCTCTTTAAGCTGTTAAAATGATTTAAAGTTAAGTCTCCTTTAACATTTCTAAGTCATATTTCTTAATTTGTCCTACAGGGGCGATAAAATAAACAGCGATCAGCAGAAAGTTAACAGAGTTTTAGTGCTGCACAATAAAGTCGAGTACAGCTGTAAATATAATGAAGTTTCTTAATACTCATATTTGTATGTATATTTAATGTATATTTTATTTTTATCGTGCCGCTGAGCCCACAGCTTTTTACGAAACGCTTCTGGAAAGTTTGGAAATGCGCCGGGGTGGCAGGATGTGGGGAACTGGGGAGCCCGGAGGCATGGCTCACTTTTTGGAATGTTTACAATAACGTGAAGTTCCAGAAGCAGTTCAGTTCCCCCAAGACTGCGCGGTTACACCAAGCATAGCCGCGACACTCCCTGCAGGAAAGCCTTTGCTGAACGCACAGTATATTTCAAGCCGTAATTGAATTTAGTTGTGAATTCATTACAAACATCTAATGCGTTGTTCTACACAGCCAGTACCACAATATGTCTTCTGTAAGCAGTAAAGAGATTGAGAGAGGAAAGAGCAGGAGGCCGCGTTCTCAGAAGGGATGGTCAGAAATTCTAATTTCCGCCAATGCCAATTTCAGATTTTCAGTTTTTCTGATTTCTGATTTTCTCAATTTGCCGTTTTTCTGATTTCCCAGGAGTATTTTATGTGTAATTTATTTGCATCAGACAATGCATAAAATGACAAAAAAAAAAAAATCAGAATATCGGGAAAAATGAAAATCAGTCTTGTGATTGGTCTAAAATTATAGCATTCTCTGATTGGTTCAAGGCGTCAGAGTTCTGTGATTGGGCTAAAATTGCTGAGTTGTGGTAAATTGGATTGATGCGGAATTCCAAATTCCGATCGGAAATGCCAAATACCAAAAAAGCTTTCTGGGATCTACTCCCCTTCTTCAGGCATATTTCCAGATGTTAGCTGAAGTAAAACTCTGATGCAGGTAAATAGTGAACACGTAGATGGCAGTTGTACCAAACAAGGTATTACTTTTACAAGACTTTGTTTTTTTTCTACCTACATAATTTGTTTGGCTAACATTTTTACTAATATGATCAAAAATACAGAAATCTCAATTCTGCGATATCTGAATGAGCATCCCTAGTTCCCACTTGAGCTGAGAATGGACATTTATTGTCCACTCTCCACTCTTTGCAAAACTGACGGTGAACGGCTCCTATTTTATATGTAGGAGCCGTTCACACTTGTTGGCCTGCAATCCACCCATTGGATCTGTTGAGGCAAGTGGGACGCACTTCTGTATAGTCCTCGATAATACTGGAGAAGCAGATGAGGTCCTCATAAAGCCTATTGGGATAAACCATCGGGCTCGAGATCCAGCCAGACCACAGTGGACCATCGGAGCAGACACTACACTGTCCGCTCCCACTGGCAGCACGTAATCCTGCGCAAGTGGGAACCGAGCCTTACTGTGTCTGTGTGCTGTCTTAGCACCTCTCAGGGGTCACAAAACGTATCTCATGAATTATCTCACATTACTTGCAAGGTATACTGGTACAGAGGCACCAATCATAGAGCAAAATGCACTAAAACCAGTTTACAGGGGCGCTTGGTTCCACTTACTCCCTATTTTGCCTGATGAAGTCGGTCATACCCGCAAAATGCGTTGCACTGCAGAGTAGTCAAATAAAGCCAATTTTTTCCTGAAATTAAACAAAATTGAGTCTTCTTTGGGGAGGTAAGTCCACCCCAACCTCCCTTTTTCAACTGCTTTAGAACATTTTACTCTAGGACTAGCTTCTCTGTACAAGTGTATCTGTAATGATCTGCTCAGCTGTCTGCACAGGCAGACAGCTGTTTGACCATTTTTTAGGTCTGAATGCTGCAGGTCTCTGGAAAAGAGACCTGTCTTCACTTTGCAAGTTTCAGAGTTGCTCTACTGGTGAGGAATTTGCATACACTTGTCATGTAAATTGCTTAACTGCTTCCTTTGATGGCTTGCAGTAAAAATGCCGTTTGCTCCAAGAATTCCTTGCTGGTCATCATGGTTTGTTCCTGCTAACTCACCTGGAGTATCAGCCTTTGCTATTGTTCGCTATGATTATTTTAGAGTAATTCCTTGGGATTGCACTAAGCATTCCTTCTAGCGTAGTCAGGTTGTATTACCTGTATTGCCTTGTCTGTAGTGGCGGTGGTTCCTTCTGTACTCTGTCTGGGAGTGTAGGCCAGAGCTGCGGTTGCTGCTGGCTACTCCTTCTCCCTGTCTTGTCTGGTACAAACGCTTGCTGTAGGCTCGGTGAGGTAACCGTTTAGCAAGCGTTCGCGTTCTTTATTTCGTGTTTGTGTTACATTGGTTAGTTAGGGTGGCACGCTTATCACTGGGTGCCTAACGCACGGTGATCGAGTCTTTAACGCGTTCGCTGTTGCGAATGAGTGCAGAGTTCGCGTTTAGCTAGCGTTTGTTATTTTCCTTGACGTTCTGATCATTGTTATTTGCTGTGTCTTTCTTGCTACACTTGTGCTCTGTCTAACTCGGTCTTGTGTCACTAGAGTTGAGCTGAAATTTTCGTAATTTCGCATTACTATAATTACGCATGCGAAATTTGCGATTACGATGCGAAATTAGCGTAGCGAAATTGCCATTAAAATCGTAATTGAAAATACCGTAAGCGTAATTTTCAACGCGAAATTTCGCGTTTCGTTCATGCCGTAATTTCGCATTAAACGCTACCGTAATTTCGCATTAAACCGTAACGCTCCGTATAATATAAAAAAGCCGCCGACTTTAAGGGTTAATAGCAAAGCCCCCTTAAATGCTAAGAGCCTCAAATTTGGAGAATATATTAAGGAGATCAGGAGGAATAAGAGGAAACATTTTTTTTTCAAAAAGACCTTATAGTTTTTGAGAAAATCGATGTTAAAGTTTCAAAGTAAAAATGTATACATTTAAAAACCCGCCGACTTTAACGGTTAATAGCAAAGCCTGCTTAAAGTTTAGGAACACCAAATTCCTAGGGTATATTAAGGGGATCAGTGGGAATAAGAGGAAAAAATTTTTTTTCAAAAAGACCTTATAGTTTTTGAGAAAATCGATTTTTAAGTTTCAAGGGCAAAAATGTCTTTTAAATGCGGAAAATGTCAGTTTTTTTTGCACAGGTAACAATAGTGTATTATTTTCATAGATTCCCCCAAGTGGGAAGAGTTTTACTTACTTCGTTCTGAGTGTGGGAAATATAAAAAAAAAACGACGTGGGGTCCCCCCTCCCAGACCTCTTTAACCCCTTGTCCCCCATGCAGGCTGGGATAGCCAGAATGCGGAGCACCGGCCGCGTGGGGCTCCGCACCCTGACTATACCAGCCCGCATGGTCCATGGATTGGGGGATCTCGGAAGGGGAGGGGCAGCCAAGCTTTCCCCTCCCCCTCCGAGCCCTTGTCCAATCCAAGGACAAGGGGCTCTTCTCCACCTCCGATGGGCGGTGGAGGTGGAGGCCGCGATTTCCTGGGTGGGGGGTTCATGGTGGAATCTGGGAGTCCCCTTTAAAAAGGGGTCCCCCAGATGCCCACCCCCCCTCCCAGGAGAAATGAGTATAGAGGTACTTGTACCCCTTACCCATTTCCTTTAAGAGTTAAAAGTAAATAAACACACAAACACATAGAAAAAGTATTTTAATTGAACAAAAAACATAACCACGAAAAAAGTCCTTTAATATTCTTAATTAACCATTAATACTTACCTGTCCCTTTAAATAAATGATCCCACGCAATATCCTCGGAAATGTTCTATCAGTTACAATGTAACAAAGTTATTGCAATGTAACAACTTTGTTACATTGTAACTACGCCGCACCCGACGTCACTCACCGCCGCCGCCGCCACCGCGTCTGCGCTGCAGGACCCGACAGAGCTCTGAGCTATATAGCTCAGAGCTCTCTAAGCATCTTTGTATTTGGGCTCCAAGGAGCCCCATTGGTCCTTAGCAGACCAATGGGGTTCCTTCTGATTTGAAGGAACCCCATTGGTCTGCTAAGGACCAATGGGGCTCCTTGGAGCCCAAATACAAAGATGCTTCTCAGAGCTCTGAGCTATATAGCTCAGAGCTCTGTCGGGTCCGTGCAGGACGCTAAGTCCCCGCCGGCTCCGCTGCCCTCCCCGCCTCTCCCACATGTCACCCACATGTCACCCACATGTGGGTGACATGTGGGTGACAGATGTGGGCGGGGTGGACAGCGGGAGCTGCGGGGACTTAGCGTCCTGCACGGACGCGTATGCGGCGGCTGAGCGGCGAGTGGCGTCGGGTGCGGCGTAGTTACAATGTAACAAAGTTGTTACATTGTAATAACATTTCCGAGGATATTGCGAGGGATCATTTATTTAAAGGGACAGGTAAGTATTAATGGTTAATTAAGAATATTAAAGGACTTTTTTCGTGGTTATGTTTTTTGTTCAATTAAAATACTTTTTCTAAGTGTCTGTGTGTTTATTTACTTTAACTCTTAAAGGAAATGGGTATGGGGTACAAGTACCTCTATACTCATTTCTCCTGGGAGGGGGGGTGGGCATCTGGGGGACCCCTTTTTAAAGGGGACTCCCAGATTCCACCATGAACCTCCCCCCCAGGAAATCGCGGCCTCCACCTCCACCGCCCATCGGAGGTGGAGAAGAGCCCCTTGTCCTTGGATTGGACAAGGGCTCGGAGGGGGAGGGGAAAGCTTGGCTGCCCCTCCCCTTCCGAGACCCCCCAATCCATGGACCATGCGGGCTGGTATAGTCAGGGTGCGGAGCCCCACGCGGCCGGTGCTCCGCATTCTGGCTATCCCAGCCTGCATGGGGGACAAGGGGTTAAAGAGGTCTGGGAGGGGGGACCCCACGTCGTTTTTTTTTTTATATTTCCCACACTCAGAACGAAGTAAGTAAAACTCTTCCCACTTGGGGGAATCTATGAAAATAATACACTATTGTTACCTGTGCAAAAAAAACTGACATTTTCCGCATTTAAAAGACATTTTCGCCCTTGAAACTTAAAAATCGATTTTCTCAAAAACTATAAGGTCTTTTTGAAAAAAAAATTTTTCCTCTTATTCCCACTGATCCCCTTAATATACCCTGGGAATTTGGTGTTCCTAAACTTTAAGCAGGCTTTGCTATTAACCGTTAAAGTCGGCGGGTTTTTAAATGTTTACATTTTTCGTTTGAAACTTTAACATCGATTTTCTCAAAAACTATAAGGTCTTTTTGAAAAAAATTTTTTTCCTCTTATTCCTCCTGATCTCCTTAATATATTCTCCAAATTTGAGGCTCTTAGCATTTAAGGGGGCTTTGCTATTAACCCTTAAAGTCGGCGGCTTTTTTATATTATACGGAGCGTTACGGTTTAAGTTTAACGCGAAATTACGGTAGCGTTTAATGCGAAATTACGGCATGATACGACTGTAATGCGAAAATTACGCGAAAATTACGCTTACGCGAAATTTCGCGAAATCCTTCTTCATTACGATTATGTACTTACGGCCATAATCGTAATTACACTAATTACGCGAAATTTCGCAAAATCGTAATTAGGTCATTACGCTCATCTCTATGTGTCACTATTGGCAATCGCCACTCTTGCGATTGCGTTCCCACTTCGTTTCCGCTGTTGTGTGTTCACGGTCGCTGGGTGGCGACTAGATTGGTGGACACACATACATTCTGTCTCTGTACTCACTTTCTCTCTACAGGTGCATCGCACCAAAGCTGGGTTCTGTCGTTTTACATGCTTGTGGAGAACTTCCGCAGTGTCCGTGCACATCTTGTGCGCTGACCACGGAGATAGTTTCACATTCGATACAGTATCTTACTTGTTTTAAGTCCACCCTTGGTGGAGGGGTATAATGGACTTTTTCTTATCTACAGAGAGTTACTTCTTAACATTAGTGGGGTCAGGTCAAACCTCCCCATTTTTTCAATCAGTGGTTGCCTTAGTGGTAACCCGCATTTGTGAGTATTATTTTGCATATGACACTATTTCTACCATTATCTTAAAGTGGATCCGAGATAAACTTTTACTCATTGCATAATTGTGTTCCTTTCATATAGTTTATAGGGCATTCCTCAAGCCAAATACTTTTTTTGTTTTGTTTTAATACTCTAATTCCCTATAAACTAAACAAGCCTCGCCCACAGCTTCAGAGTGCCTTAGCATTCTCAGACTCATGTAGCAAGGGCTTATGGGAGCTCAGTCTGGGCAGGAGGAGGAGGAGGTCACTAGCCAGAGATTTCAGAGGCAGAGGGAAGGAGAAGAGGGGAGTAAAGTTTTCACAGGCTGAGGGGAGGAGATACAGAGCAGCTTGCCTGTGTAATGTTGACAAGCAGAACATGGCTGCTGTCAGTATATCACAGGAATAAATAATCATAAACTGTTGAAGCTGTTTGCAGCTAGATTTTCTGTGTAAACTATCTAAATTTTAGATAAGATACATAGACAAGTTATTTGTTATAGTTTGTTTTTCATCTAGAATCCACTTAAACCTACTTCACTATTGGAGGCTCTCTGTATCTCACATTGCTTATTTTTCTCCCGAACTATAAGGGGAGAGATAATTTATGATAAAAGCAGATAAGGAGAAATGAATTGTGAGTTAAGACAGATGAGGAGAGATAATTCATGAGACAAACAGATAAGGAGAATAAATTCATAAGGTATGTTTTGTGAATCAACTGCCAGTGCCTAGAGAAGAAGAGATTAGAGATGACTCCTAAAGGTGCCAATAGATCAGGCCATATATGGGCAGATCGACCATGAGACAGATCTCTCTCTGATCAAATCTGATTAGAGAGAGATGTCGGCTGCCCGTACACCGCAGACCAGTTTCCTATAGATTTCAGTCTGAAATCTATCAGAATTTGGCCTAGCGCTACCTCCACCGCCTGCCTGGTCACCCCCTAAGTGTGAAAATGTCCCTTCCGGTGCCTGTGCTCCCCAGAAATCTCACCTGTCCACAGTGCGATTCCTGATCATCACGGCTGTCACCGATATGTCTGTTGTCACCGCGATAGCCTGAACCATGTGGCACCAAACGTGGTTGTGACGTCACACTTAAGCAGGAAGCCACGTGGTACAGGCCTTCTGTCCATGGGTGTAACAATCACCCCTGCAACCCCGCCATCGTAGGGGGGCCCTGAGGCTTTGTGGGCCCCTCCTCTCTCTCCCCGACCTCAAGTGCAGCCAATTAACAAAAAGCCTCCCCACTCGCTCACAAAAACGGTCCCTCCCACCTCCTCCCGCCATGCAGAGTAGTGAGTAGTGGGAGTGTCTATAATTTTTTCCTGCTTCCAGGCGCTGTTTCACAGTAGAACACTCCCTGTTACCATTCGCCGGCTCCTGACCATGTGACCCACAAGGGGTTTTGGGACCAAGGGGGCCCCATGCCATTTTTGCAGGGGGAGACTATTAAGTCTACAGTAGCTACACCCCTGAATGTGGTACAGAGTATTATGGTGATAGTAGACATTATATAAATATGTGATTAAATAAATCATACCAGTTCCAAACAGAGGCTATTCCAGTGGATGCTGAATTCATGACTGAAGCCCCACAAGGCCATGGGGTTAACCACCTAACCAGGGCCAGGCCAAGCCAGAGGCAAGAGAGGCTCCAGCCTCAGGGCGCAGTGTAGGAGAGGGCGCACTCAGCTATCATTCTCCTATTGTGTTTGTGAGAAATAAGTGTGTGAGAAATAAGAAAAGGGGATACATGGCAGTGGCTGTAAGTCATATAACTAGAGATTAAGGTGTTGGGGGCCCTGGGGTGCCTCTTAGTCTAATAGCAATCAGTGTGACGGCTGAGGTGGGAGGGATGGAGGGGCGCACTTTGGTGTCTCAGCCTTGGGTGATGGAGGACCTTGTCCCAGCTCTCCACCTAACCATCACCATCACCATAACATCATTTCCTGTAATATATATAATGTATACAGTATATAACTTATGCGTTCTCTAGTTCTCTGTACATCTTCCGCAGCACTTGCTGGAATAAAGAGAGCTATTTATACAACTTTCCAATATTGTAATTTAGAACTCTCCTACCTGTCTGGCATTTTTTTTTTCGGTTTAATGAAACTCCACTTTCTACATTGTTGACTTAGATATCAATAAAACAGAAACAAATAGATACATTTTCCATACAGTGGTTTTAATATAGCCCCTGTAAACTGATTTTGTACACAGCATAAATATAATTTAATAGCACATAATTTAAGCCATTGTCGTGAAAAAACACACTGTGGTATAAAAACGTGGTATAAAAGTGCAATTGTTAGTTGCATAAAACAAAAACGGGCAACTTTTGTGATTCATTTCGGAAATGTGAATAGCATTTTAAATCAATCTGCGTAGGTAGGTTATAAAGAAAGAACGGAGGAAGATAAAGAAAAAGTATGGCTTAATTGGAATATTCTGAAAACAATTGCTAAAGTGATTCATAAAAGTTGTGTTCAGTATACTCACCTGCTACCCTTTCCATAGAATAAGGGGGAACCCCGAGATGCAGAATACCTATCAGTTGAAAGGTTTTGACCCTCTCTTTGCAGCACCAATCGTGTTTGCTGATGCTTTTTTTGACTTGCTGATGCTGTCTTCTCCACGAAACTGCGGAGACCAATCACTGGTATTGACCAACTAACTGGTGACCAACCACTTGGTAGGACTAGGAGACCATTCAGTTCATTTCCCATGCTTGATACTGCTTTCTTTATCTGCAGAACTTAGATTAGGTTTATCAGGGAGCCGGGTTACTTAAAGGGAACCTGAGAGAGCGAGGGAGAGAAAAATTATACATGCCTGGGGCTTCCTCCAGCTCCCTTGCCATCCTCCACTGCCTGGATCATCTGGAATTCCAGCTGGACTGCACCTGTGCCGACTGACCCCGACTGATGGACTTTCGGGGCCAAATTCCAGATGAACCAGGCAGAGGAGGACGGTGAGGGAGTGATCAGCCTGGAGGGGGGTGGAGGAAGCCCCAGGTATATACAATTTTCTCTCCCTCACCTTCTCAGGTATACTTACCTCTCCCTCACCTACATAAACGTTATTTTACATTTTAAATGTGCCTATCATAACCATAAATTACCCCCAGGGTGAATGCAGTTGGAGGCTGTATTTATACTTTTTCTTTCCCTGGACCAGCTTTCTCGTGGCTCCCCTTCCATGTTCAGTGACTCTGCCAAGTATAACAACCATATCATTTTACTGAGTTTATTTTTTTTTCTTTTAATTTTTTTAAAAATTAATTTTTATCAAGAACTTCAAGGTCTTCTTGGAAAAAAAAAATCTGTGTGCTCGTTCTTACTATTCCTCCTAACATACCTAGAATTTTTGGTAATGGTAGCATGTATGGGTGCTTTGCTATTAACTACTAAATAATGTATCCAGAGGGGTCTGTTTATAGTCGTTATAGTTATAGTCGACCTGTTGATTGTAATGAAATTTGTGTTTTTGTTTCAGTGGAAATTTGTGGTTATACCCGATGTTGGAGGAAAGTTTTGCAAGACTGTGAAAGGCTTTCTCGCTCATCCATACTGTAACGATCGGTGTAACACAGAGAGTGTCTGATTATTGGTGATCTGCAGTATCACCAAAAATACAGATATATACCTGATTATTGATGATCTGCAGTATCACCGATAATCAGATATATTACTAACCTCTGGACACCTGAGGTATGAGTGTTTGGTGCAACAGTAATACTTTGAGGACAGTACCTGGAGAACAGGTACAAGGGCAGTAAGGAATACTGCACTAGAGAACAAGTACCTTCCAGTAGCCTGAGAATCTCCCGGAGGGAGGAGTCAGGCTGGGAGTAGGAAGGACCAGAACGTAAGTGACACCAATAGGAGGATGTCACTGACTGATCTGTGAACTATCTATTAACCGGAGAGATAGTTCTCGAGGTCGGGCAAGCCAGGTCGGCAACACACGGACAGATAAAGTACAAGGACAGGAGGCTGATTCGGTAATCCTAAGGCACGCAGGGTTTGGCAACAGAGTATCAGATATAGCGAAGTACCGAATCAGTGATCAGAAGAGTGGTCAGGAAAGCAGAAAGTCATAACAGATAATAAACAATGCCTAGTCTTGGGTGTGAGCTCCGTGACCATCAACACCCTGGAACTAGTCTGAAGTATAACAGAATGGTAACACAAGTCCCTGATCTTGGGTGTGAGGTCCTTAATCATCAACACCCTGGAACTAGTCTGACATATAACAGAATGGTAACACAAGTCCCTGATCTTGGGTGTGAGGTCCTTGATCATCAACACCCTGGAACTAGTCTGACATATAACAGAATGGTAACACAAGTCCCTGATCTTGGGTGTGAAGTCCTTGATCATCAACACCCTGGAACTAGTCTGACATATAACAGAATGGTAACACAGATTTTGACAAAAGGTCTGAGTGCTTCCACGTAGTGATCGCAACGGCAGACAACCAGCGAATGACCAGCACCCAGTATATATAGCACAGCGCTCTCCAGCTCCTCCCCTAAGTGCTGGACCAATGGGAACTGGTTGAATCGTCAGCTGACCGGCTTGGTCAGCTGACTCCCTTCTGGCTGTCATAAAAGTTCTGCCTCTCAGCGCGCGCACGTCCTTCTGAACCTGTGTGGACTATCAGTCCCAGCCACACCAGACATGTGTTGTGTACCACCCGCCGCGCTGGACGTGGAACCAGCTGCACAGCTATCAGGGCATGCGGCGGTTTCTCCGCGTTCAGCCATACTAGCAGATGTAGGCCTACGCGTGCAAACCACCGCGTTAGACGCGGAATCAGCCGCCTTGTTCTGAGCACACGCGGCGGCTTTTCCGCGTTCTCACACATACTTGTCATGGTGATTAGCCCATTCCTGCCTCAGCAACCTACAGATGATGTGTGATAACAGAGGCGCCAAATTAGAGTAAAATGATTAAAAACAGTTTAAAAGGAGGGGGGTTGGTGGTTACCACCCTCAAGTATATAATGACCAGCCTATGAGTTGTTATATATAAACAATATAATTTATTTTGAAATCTCCAGGCAAGCAACGCGTTTCACGGCTCAAAAGCCCACTTCATCAGGCAATCAATTTTGGAAACACACGAAGCTGTATCAATAATTGGGCCCAGCGCCAACTGTGGCAAGCACTTCCAGTGGTTGCCTTAGTGGTAACCCAGACTTGTGAGTATATTACTTGTCGTTGTTTTGTCTTTTTCCATTTTTATCCGGACGTACTGCACTGTATTGGGCTCTCGGTTTCAAATCTTTACATTTTTCCCAGCAACCTACAGAAGTTATGGATAAATAGATTGGTTTGCTTAAAAAAAAAATAACAAACCAAAAAAAAGACATACCACCTTACCAATTCTATTAATTAAAAACTGACAAAAGTTACTGGCATCCATCATCTTTTTTTTTTTCCTTTTTTTCTGAGCGGGCGTAAACTCTACGTCCCATCCACCCGGCCCTGCATGTCCCCGCCGCTCTTGCCGCTCTGCCCCTGCCGCAATGTGCTGCCCTGCCGCCTCTATGACGGCAGAGCACCGTGAGCTGGGCAGGAGCCATTTTCATTGGCTCCTGGCCCTGTCATTCCTGTAAGCCGTTTCCATTGGCTTACATTGAGTGACAGGGTCAGGAGCCAATGAAAGCGGCTCCTGACCGGCGCACAGCACTCTGCCGTCATAGCGACGGCAGAGAGAGCAGCCTGCGGCGGAGACAGAGCGACGTGACCGGTGGGAGCGGCGGATTTTAGTGGCGATTCGTCGGGAAGCCGCGGTTAACTGTACCAGCCACCCTCTGGTCCTTAAAGGGAACCTTAACTGCCGTGGAAAAATAAATTCACTTACCTGGGGGCTTTCCCAAGCCTCCTGCAGCCGTCCTGTGCCCGCGCCGGTCCTTCGGTGCCCTCCGGTCTCCCTCCACCGCTAAGTTTCGTTTTCGGACGACTGCCAGTCGTCCTCGGGCCTCTTCCGCATTCCTCGTCGTAAACTGCAGTAAAGCGCGTCCGCATGACGCCAAACGCGTCATGTGCATGACGGCAAACGCGTCATGCGGACGTGCTTTACTGCAGTTTACGACGAGGAATGCGGAAGTGGCCCGAGGACGACTGGCAGTCGTCCGAAAACGAAACTTAGCGGCGGAGGGAGACCGGAGGGCAGCGAAGGACCGGCACGGGCACAGGACGGCTGCAGGAGGCTTGGGAAAGCCCCCAGGTAAGTGAATTTATTTTTCCACGGCAGTTTAGGTTCCCTTTAAGGGGGCAGAGGGTGCTGGTAATGAAGTGGTTAATGTCTATGTCCAGTCTCCATTGCAGTTCACGCTTATTATAACACGTGCCTTATGCAACAGACCACTGTGAATCCAGCCTTTGACTAATGTTTTCTTGCACAACCTTCAACACAATCTCTGTAAACAAGTGATTCCTGTAGTTCTCAGACCCATAGAATGCAATAAACCAATGATTTGTAATGGACCATTCTTGGGTCCTCTTAGCTACATGTGACATTATACTGGTAGGACCCTTAAAGAGACTCCGTAACAAAAATTTCATCCGGTTTTCTTCCATCCTACAAGTTCCAAAATCTATTCTAACTAGCCGACCCACGGCGTAGCATACGCCGCATAAGGGGGTAGAGGGCAGGAAGGGGGTATTGGGCACAGCGGCGGGAAGGGGGGTCGGACCCCCCCTCAACTGGGTCCCTCATGTGTGCTCCCCCTCCAGCTTAAGCTCAGCAGGAATCCCCCCCCCTCGGTCCCCCATGTGTGCTCCCCCTCCAGCTTATTAGTAAGAGGCAGCGGGCGGGGATGCCTCACCTCTTCCGCGTTCCAGCGTGCGTTCCACTGTCGTCACTTCCCTTCAATGCCGCACACTGTATTGGTGTAATTTGCCTTTTTAAAAAAGAAGGAAATCTGCAATAATTCAGCTATAAGTGAACATTAGTGGTTACCCACAATACACTACTACTAAACATGCCAATTATTCTTTTTCATCCTCAGTAACCCAAGCAAGCATCCAGATCCACTGGTGTATAGCAAGCCTATAGCTTTAAATTTTACACAGCCATATCAAACACACATGTGACAGCCTGTTTCAGACTTTTGGTCCTCATATGTACATGGTAAGGATTAATATGGCTGTGTGAGGTAGGGCTTGGACCAGTACAACAGAGTAACCAAGCAGCTCAGGGCGACCCAAACCACTCGGAATGTATAGGGGGATAAAAGGGACCAAAAAGACCTTCTACTAAAAAAAATCAAAGCTTGGTGTAATTTGGCTTCTTAAAACAGAAGCAAATCTGCAATAATTCAGCTATAAGTGAACATTTGTGGTTACCCACAATGCACCGCTACTAAATATGCAAATTATTCCTTTTCACCCTTGGTAAGTCAAGCAAGCCTATGGGCCTGATTCACAAAGCGGTGCAATCTGTTTAGCACGGTTGTACTAAACAGTTAGCACGTGAAGTGCCGTTCATGTACTTTTGCACGTGCAAAGTGCCGCGATTTGCGCGTTAGCGGTCTTTTGCGCGCGCAATATGCGGGAATCGCAGCAGTTTGCACGCGCAAAACTCCGCAATCGTGCGACTCGCGGCAAATTGCACACACAAAAGACCGCGATCACACGAATCGCAGCACTTCACATGCTAACTGTTTAGCACACCCACACTAAACAGTTTGCACTGCTTTGTAAATCAAGCCCTATAACTTTACATTTTACACAGTCGTATCAAACCCACATGTGACAGCCTATTTCAGCCTTTCAGTCCTCATCAGTACTTGGCAGGGATTGATATGGGTGTATGTGATAGGGCTTGGACCAGTACAACAGAGTAACCAAGCAGCTCAGGGTGACCCAAACTACTAAGAATGTATAGGAGGAAAAAAGAGACCAAAAAGCCCTCCTACTAAAAAAAGCAAAGCTTGGTGTAATTTTCCTTCTTAAAACAGAAGCGAATCTGCAATAATTCAGCTATAAGTGAACATTTGTGGTTACCCACAATGCACCGCTACTAAATATGCAAATTATTACTTTTCACCCTTGGTAAGTCAAGCAAGCCTATGGGCCTGATTCACAAAGCGGTGCAAACTGTTAAACACGTGAAGTGCCATTCGCAGACTTTTGCGCGCGCAAAGTGCCACGATTTGCGCGATCGCGGTCTTTTGCGCACGCAAAAGTCCGCGATCGCACAAATCGCAGCAAATTGTGCACGTAAAAGTCCGCAATAGCGCGAATCACGGCACTTTGCGCGCACAAAAGTCCACGAACGGCACTTTACGTGCTAAACAGTTCGCACCGCTTTGTGAATCAAGCCCTATAGCTTTAAATTTTACATCATCATATCAAACCCACATGTGACAGCCTGTTTCAGACTTTCAGTCCTCATCAGTACATAGCAGGGATTGATAAGGCTGTATGATATAGGGCTTGGACCAGTACAACAGAGTAACCAAGCAGCTCAGGGTGACCCAAACCACTCGGAATGTAAATAGGAGGATAAAAGAGACCAAAAAGCCCTCCTACTAAAAAAAGCAAAGCTTGGTGTAATTTTCCTTCTTAAAACAGAAGCAGATCTGCAATAATTCAGCTATAAGTGAACATTTGTGGTTACCCACAATGCACTGTTACTGAATATGCAAATTATCCCTCTTTGCCCTTGGTTTGATATGACACTACTTCTTCTTCTTGCTTGGACCAGCCCCTTCTTCTTGCTTGGACCGGCCCTGGGGGCAGGGCGCTACTTCTTCTTCTTGCTTGAAGGTTGAGGCACTTACTCTATTATATATATAGATGTGCTCTTGCTTACTGCAGCATGTTCTACTATCACCATTTCTGTAATAAATCAACTTATCTCTCTGTTGTCAGACTTGTCAGCCTGTGTCTGGAAGGCTGCCAAGTTCTTCAGTGTTGTGGTTCTGTGATGCATCTCCCCCCTCCTGGCCCCTCTCTGCACTCTGCCTGTGTGTTATTTAGATTAGTGCACCTTCTCTCTGCTCTATTATCTTTTACAAGCTGGATAAATCCTCCTCTGAGCTGGCTGGGCTTTCATACATACAGGCAGAGCTGTCTGCACTCTGCAGGAAGAAACAGCCTGACACTTCAGTGGAAGATAGCTGCAGGGGGAAAGAAACACACACATGGTCTCTTGAGATTAAAAAGGAAGGCTGTATACAGCCTGCTTGTGTATGGATGTATTTTCTATGTGTGGACATACTGTACATCAACCTACTTCCTGTTTTGGTGGCCATTTTGTTTGTTTATAAACAAACTATTTAAAACTGTTTTTAACCACTTTTAATGCGGCGGGGAGCAACGAAATTGTGACAGAGGGTAATAGGAGATGTCCCCTAACTCACTGGTATGTTTACTTTTGTGCAATTTTAACAATACAGATTCTCTTTAAGCTGTGATTGATACAGAACTTTCTGATGCAAGTTCCCACCATGAAACACAGCAAAGCACCCCCAAAACATATCCAAGCCACCCTCATTTTTCACAGTTTATGATGTTCTTTTCTTTCATTTTTGCTCTGTGGAGATAGAGCCGAAGTGACATGCCAGAAAGTTACAGTTGTGTTTTATCTGTCCAAAGAGCATTCTCTCAAAAGCACTGTGGATTGTCAGTAATGCATTCTGGCGAATCCCAATCTGTTTTTATGTTTTTCATTCAGAAGTGAAATCCTTGTTGGATCTTCTTCTACTGAGCCCAACGCCACTCAAAATGTGACAGATGGTGCAGTTAGACACTGATGGACCTTGACCTTGAAGTTCAGCTTCTATCTCTTTGTATATTATCACTGGCTTCTTGTTTATCATTCTCGCTATCTTTCTACCCATTTGGGGCTGGTATTTGACTTACAACTGCATCCAGGGAGGTTGGCTGCAATTCCATGGACTTTAAAGTCTTAAAGTGTAACTGTCGGCAAAAAAATAAAAAATCAATTCTTTATTTTTATCTGGTAAAGAAGTAATAAGACTGCTAACCAGTCAATCCCAAAGTTAAAATCTCTATTACTTTTCTTGTTGATAAAAGATCATTCCCCAGGTTACCTGACTCTTATTTGGTACACACAATTTGGTACACAAAAAGGAAGTTGCAGGGTATGCTGGGTTGTCCTTTTTTGCTTCTCTACTTCCCCTCAGACTTAACTAATGCAGCCTGATTGGCTGAAGCCTCTTTCCCTCCTGTTTTCCCCTCCCACACCTCTGTTCCTTTCTAATTGGCCAGTATTTCTCATGCTGAGACAATGGACTTTCTATAGTGAAGGGTGGGCAAATCAGGCAGAGGAGAGTAAGGGAGGAAATGACATCAGGAATGGCTTCAATAATGGAAATGATAAGAAGGAATTTCTCTTTTTTATACTGTAGAAAATCGCTAAAATCAAAATGTGGACAGTTTTTTCTGAGATAGTATGGCTGACAGCTCCTCTTTAATGATATTTGCTACTGTTGTCACAGGAAATTCAAGCTGCCTAAAGGTGGCTTTTTATAAATTGTCTTTAACGGCTAAACCTTTAATTTTCTTTCAGATCTTTTTAGACAGTGTTCTCCTTTGTTTCATCTAGTCCATGTTCAGCGTCGGACACATGATCATACAAAACAAGAGAGTGACTATGTTTTCTTAGTTTAAACAGGCTGAATGGTTGAGTGCACATGTACACTTTTGTACCAGTTTTTCACCAGATTTCCTTGAGTTGGTTTTGAGAGATCTGCTCTTTTATCACTTCATTCAACTTAGAAGACTACATGCATGCTGACAAAAAATGCCAGGGGATCCCTGAAAACCCCTGTCAGCTTACAGTGGAAATAAAATATAACAAATACCATGTAGTTACTTGACTACAAATATACACTACTGGAAAACAGGTATGTAAGGGGTCTTAAAGAAAACCAGAGATAAATGATATTAAAAGATTTATACATACCTCGGGCTTCCTCCAGCCCCATCCGCACGGACCGTTCCCACGCTGCCGTCTTCAGTCTTCTCCTTCTTCTGTACTGGGTTCCGTAACTTCGGCCAGGCTGCGCAAGCGCAGTGCGCTCTCTCCATCTCTCTCCAGCAGAAAATAGTACTGCACCTGCACAGTACTATTCTCCACCAGAGAGAAACAGAGAGAGCGCACTGCGCCAGCGCAGACTGGCCGAAGTTACGGGGCCTGGTACTAGTGCTGCAGAAGACTGAGGACGACGGTGTGGGAGCGATGCGTGCTGATGGGGCTGGAGGACGCCCCAGGTATGTATAATTCTTTGAATATCGTTTATCTCTGGTACACGTAATACCCTAAACTCATTGCCCAGTGAGGAGGTGCTTAAGTGACAACTTTGTTATTTGGCTGGTTGGGTAGCAACATAAAACCTTGCACCTTATAACTAGATACCCCACAAGGCCAGTGGGTACTATTTGGTGAACTCCTGTGCCAAACAGCACAGTGCTTTGTGAGTAAAGGAGGCCTTGCCACACCCCTGCTGGGCAGCCACATGCCTGACAGACATTTGGCTGGTAAGCAGAGCTTAGGGAGGTCCACATGCTTTGATAAGGTTACCAGAATGTTTAGTATAGCTCTGCATGGACATTCACACTGCAACTGAATACAAAAAAGCAAATTATACATGCAATAGCACCACTGGACTGTGCATTATCATTGAAAGATGGTTCACTGCTGCTTTTTAAGGACCGGCCTAAGAGGCAGCTGAAAAGCTGTCACAAATCATCTGCTAACACCAAAATGAGACAATTTATGCATAGTTGATAATGTAGGCATATAATTCACTACAAAACAAAAGCAACACTTTTCTCATGGGTGCTTGGAGAGTTTGGTGAATTATAAGGTAAGATAAAACCAGCAAAAAAACATTAAAACAGGAGACAAACAGACGTTGAAGACAGTAAGGAAGATGAATGAATCGACCCCTGTGACTGGAAACATTCTAGAATTACTCTTATTTAAGCAGAGAAATCTTTCAATTTGCAGCAGGAAAAAAAAACACAAAAAGTTTGGAATGTAAAACCAGTAATTACCTCAATAATTTGTCTTTCTGGGGGTTAGGCTTGCGCGAGTGTGTCGGGCTTGGAACATTATCTTATCCTTTGCCTTGGAAAGCAGCCCAGCCTGCAGGAAGCGCTTTCCTCCAGGACTAAAGAGGATACAACATTTTTTCAGTAGCAAGCAATTAATTATCAAGCGTTCCCCCTGTAGATCCGTCTTATTGATTGCAAAGCCATATTCCGATGTTGTGTGACAAGGAGCCTTTGATAAATGCTCTCAAAAAAAAAAGTCTAATTGTTTTTCATAATGATTTGTTTTCTTAATGTGTTTATTGCATATAATTAGGCCTTTGCAGATGAGCAAAAATTGCAAAAGCGCAAGAAAAAGAGCGACGTTCCAGACATGGCAAAAATTACAAAAAGAAAAGAAAAAGGATTGTGAAGTTGACCTTTCTCTCATTCAGCTTGTAGCTTGTTATTATGTCAGTAGTGGGGTGGGAGAGCTAACTGCTGCTTCATTGTGATGTGTACACAAAGGACTTATCTGAAACTCAATAGGGAGGCCTCCACTGCATTCACTTCCAAGGGAGTGAGGCTGAGCAATTTTGGAATCGTTACAGGAGGATCAATAGAATCATCTGCGAGACTTGAAGTCTTTGGTTTTCAAAGTACTTCTGAGAGGCAAAGAAAGTAATTGTCATAGAAATAAATATTTATAGCAACTCAAAGTATGATCTTAAAGGGACAAGGACAGATTCATGCATAGTCCTCATTGGCCAAAGCCTAGGGCGGCAGGTGTGCAGGGGGTGGAGCCCATCTCATCTCAGACACTTTGTTTCTTCCTTTAAATCTGAAGTTATACAGATTGACTTTGTAGCTGTCTACCTGCACTTTTAATTTTTTTTTTAGCGCTTTCCCTTCCACCCTTTTTAACTAACTTAAAGAGGAACTTTAGCGAAAAGGCGAAACAAATAAATCAATACATTGCAAAGTGAGAAAATAGAAGAGAGATCAAGAAATGATTGATATCCACCATGTAATTTGTTCATGTTGTTTGATCCACAATGAGCCTGCGTGTCATCATCTTTACTACTGGCAGACAAGGAAAAAACTGCAATTATCTATAACCACAGCCCCTAACAATGTGTAAAAGGTTGTTTTCATAGATATCCACATGCACAGAGGGAGATACTGGTTACTTGGAAGTTGGAAACAGATGTTATTTCCCACAATGCAATGAGGTTTACAGAAAGGAAACTGTCATGGTCCTGACATCACACTCTGGGAGGGGTTTCACCACAATGCCATCCATACAGATCCCCCTGATGATCTATTGGAGAAAAGGTTAAGATTTCTCATGGGAAAGGGGATACTGATTGGAATGAAGTTCAATCCTTTGTTATAGACAGTCATTCTTTAAAGCGGAACTGTAGATTCAAATTAAGCACATTGTTTCACTTACCTGGGGCTTCTGCAAGCCCCCAGCAGCTGTCCTTTCCCGCGCCGAGTCTCCCCGAGTCTCCGTTCCTCCGCCGCCTGTTCCGTTTGGTACCCAGTGGCGGCACCACGCTGGGGCTTACCCAGGCTTCAGCCCCAGCAAACATACTGTCAGCCCCCCCGAAAGCCCCCCCAGCCGGCCCGGCCGTACTTAAAAAAAAAAGTTCAGGCTAGGCAGACGGAGACGGATCTCCGTGCACTCCACGGAGCCGCAAGGGCACGTCAATGGCATGTGGTGTAGTGACGCTGTCACGCTGACGTCATGTGACATACGTCCACACGCTGCACTCGGTGTGGTCCACCTGTCCACTTCAGTGTGTCATACTGCTGCGCACGCGACACGTCGCACTTGAACTTCGCAGTAAGACACACGGGCGGCAACCTGAGGTGAGGAATGATTCAGCCAGACAGGCACCAGTCACTCTGTTGAGTGAGAGAGTCCGGCAGCAGCAGGCACGAGGCAGGACCCCTGGACAGTGAAGTCCACTGAGTGGACAGCCAGCCAGGAATCACAGAATCCATCCGAGATCATGATTTGGGTGGCATGGTGCCCACCCCCCCTGACTGACTCTCTAGACAGGACTCCTGTCAGGTGCAGGTGGGTAACTTTAAGTTAAACAGTCAGAGACAGTCTGAGTGTGGTGGGTGCCTGGGGGGTGGTGGGTGGTTGACAGTAAGTGACACATCAGGTGTGTGGGGCCACCAGCCAGGCCTGAGCCTGGAACCTCCAGCCCACCACCAGCCAGGCCTGAGCTGCCTTGGGGCCCCCAGCCCACCACCATCAGCCAGGCCTGAGCTGCCCTGGGGCCCCCAGCCCACCGCCACCAGCCTGACTACATATACTGGGGACAGCTATATGCCTAGCTACATATACTGGGGACATCTAAACACCTAGCTACTTTACCTATACTGCGGACACTCTCTGCCTGTCATTATGTGCATTAACTGGTGAAACGCTGTCTTTCATTACATGCATTTACTGGTGAAAGGCTGTCTGTCATTATGTGCATTTCCTGGTGAAAAGCTGTCTCTTATGTGCATTTACGGGTGAAAAGCTGTCTCTCATTACGTGCATTTACTGGTGAAAGGCTGTCTCTCATTACATGCATTTACTGTGGAAACGCTGTCTGTCATTATGTGCATTAACTGGTGAAAAGCTGTCTCTCATTACATGCATTTACGGGTGAAAGGCTGTCTGTCATTACATGCATTTACTGGTGAAAAGCTGTCTCTTATGTGCATTTACTGGTGAAACGCTGTCTCTCATTTCATGCATTTACTGGTTAATCGCTGTCTCATTCCGTGCATTTACTGGGGAGACGCTGTCTCTCATTACGTGCATTTACTGGTGACAGGCTGTCTGTCATTACATGCATTTACTGGTGAAAAGCTGTCTCTTATGTGCATTTACTGGTGAAACGCTGTCTCTCATTACATGCATTTACTGGTTAATCGCTGTCTCATTCCGTGCATTTACTGGGGAGATGCTGTCTCTAATTACGTGCATTTACTGGTGACAGGCTGTCTGTCATTACATGCATTTACTGGTGAAAAGCTGTCTCTTATGCGCATTTACTGGTGAAACGCTGTTTCTCATTACATGCATTTACTGGTTAATCGCTGTCTCATTATGTGCATTTACTGGTGAAAGGCTGTCTCTTATGTGCATTTACGGGTGAAATGCTGTCTATCATTATGTGCATTTACTGGTGAAAGGCTGTCTCTCATTACATGCATTTTACTGGTGAAAAGCTGTCTCTTATGTGCATTTACTGGTGAAAGGCTGTCTGTCATTACCTGCATTTACTGGTGAAAAGCTGTCTGTCATTACCTGCATTTACTGTTGAAAAGCTGTCTCTTATGTGCATTTGCTGGTGAAAAGCTGTCTGTCATTATGTGCGTTTACTGGTGAAAGGCTGTCTCTCATTATGTGCATTTACTGGTGAAGGGCTGTCTCTCATTACATGCAATTACTGGGGAAACGCTGTCTGTCATTATGTAGTCTGTCATTATGTGCATTTACTTCATTTTTTTTTTATGTAACATTACATTAGCTGGTACAACTACATTAGTTAGCCCCGCCCACACAATGTTATGACCACGCCCATTTTTTGCTTATTCCCCTCCATGTGCCCTGCCTGCCAACCATTGTGCCCCCTTTGAGCCCCCCAAAAAATCTGAAGCTGGAGCCGCCACTGTTTGTACCTCGATTGTTTGTAAGTCGATGCCAGCGCAGCCCTGCATATCCTTTTTTCTCGTTCCCCTCTGCAATAGCGGGGAGCGCGAAGAAAGGATACGCGTGGCCAGAGCCATGCAGGTGCAGTGGCCCGGTGGCGAAACCGAAAGTAGCTGGCGGCAGGAGAACGGAGGCTCGTCAAGGAGCGGCGCGGGTCAGGACGGCTGCTGGGGGCTTGGGGAAGCCCCAGGTAAGTGAAACAATGTGTTTAATAGGAATCTACAGTTCCGCTTTAAAGTAGACCCAAATTAAAAAAAATTACACCAGTTTCATAAGACTTGTGATACACAGGGGAAGTGGCTAAATACATAAATAAAGAAAATGATGTCATATTATTAAAAAAAAATAAGTTAAAAGTGTATTAATAGGGAAAAAATGCTTCTATGGGGTACTTACCTTGGGAGGGAGAGGCCACTAGAAGCTGGAGAGGCTTCCCCATTCCTCCTCCACTGACATGTTCCAGTGCTGGGACCCCCAAAACACCACTTGTCAATGGCTAAAGCATGCCCGCTAGCACGGACCCGCTCGGACTCCGGCAGAAAATGTGCATAGATTAGGAACTGGCTAATTGACAGAAAGCAAAGAGTTGTGGTCAATCTATCATACTCAATGGATGACTGTTAGCAGTGGGATCTCACAGGGGTTGGTACTGGGTCCAGTACTTATTAATGACCTAGTAGATGAAGCAGAAAGTAATGCTGCTATTTTTGCAGATGATACAACATTATGCAGAATTATCAACTCTCAGGAAGATAGTTATACAGTATATTGGAGAAGGATCTGGATAGGATGGCTATTTGGGCTCAGAAAGGGCAGATGAGACTCAATGTTGAAAAAAAATGAGTTTCAAAACCACTGTCCATCAAAAACTGTTGGAAAAAGTCGTTATTTCCCACAATGCAATGAGGTTCAGAGAAAGCAAACTGTCAGAACCATGGTCATGACATCACACTGTGGGAGGAGTTTCATCACAATATCAGCCATACAGACTCTCCTGATGAGCTATTTAAGAAAATATTAAGATTTCTTGTTGCAACGGCAGTACCAGCTACTGATTGGGATGAAGTTCAATCCTGGGTTATCGTTCCATACTTGTATTTGACTGGAGTAATGTAGAAAGGAGGATCCGCAGACCACAACAGGTTGAGGTAAAAAAAGGCTGATGAGTTTATTCGAAAAAATCCACAGACAGTGCAATAAAATCACAGGATCAACTGACGCGTATCGGGCCTACCATCTGCCCTTAGTCGTAGTTAAAAGTGAACCTGTACAGGAGGGAGTTTATATGTGGCCGGGGGAGAGAAACTCCCTCCTGTACAGGTTCACTTTTAACTACGACTAAGGGCAGATGGTAGGCCCAATACGCGTCAGTTGATCCTGTGATTTTATTGCACTGTCTGTGGATTTTTTCGAATAAATTCATCAGCCTTTTTTTACCTCAACCTGTTGTGGTCTGCGGATCCTCCTTTCTACATTTGTCCTGCTATGGTCTGGCTTGCCTGATCCTGCACCGATTGGTATGAAGGTTGGGAGTGGAGCGTCATGAACTTTCCCATTGCCTTTATTTGACTGGAGTGTAGCGTGATTGTGCATAAAGGCTTTTAAATCATTACTTTATGCTTTTAGTCAACTAAAAGTACTTCTGTGGGTTTGTTTACATTTGGTTTATTTATATTTGGTTTATCACTATTCCAATCTGGACATGTACTGTAATGGATTGACTTTGAAAAGTTCCCCTGAGCTCAAATAACTAACTCCTGGAGTACATAAACCACATCTTGAAAACCTACTTAGGCTTTACAAAAGTCCAGATGAGGTTTGGTATTAGGAATGGTGATCTTAACCTCTTCATGACTGATAATATTTTATGCCTTGGTGACAATTATTATTATTATTAGTTAGTATTTATATAGCGCCGACATCTTACGCAGGGCTGTGTACAGTATATATATATATATATTTGTCTTGTCACTAACTGTCCCTCAAAGGAGCTCACAATCTAATCCCTACTATTATCATATGTCTATGTTTGTATTATGTAGCGTAAGTACTGTAGTCTAGGGCCAATTTAGGGATGAGCCAATTAACTTATCTGTATGTTTTTGGGGATGTGGGAAGAAACCGGAGTACCCGGAGGAAACCCACGCGGACATGGGGAGAACATACAAACTCCTTGCAGATGGTGCCCTGGCTGGGATTCGAACCGGGGACCCAGCGCTGCAAGGCGAGAGCGCTAACCACTACGCCACCGTGCTGCCCAAGCATTGAGCATTAAGCATTAAGCATTGAGCATTGACAAGGGCAATTTTGTCATTTAGCAGTATTTACATTTAACTACTAATAACTTATTACTATTATTATTACTAGTAGACCTAAGTCCGTGCTCCGGGCTCTAGGTCTGTGTCCCTGCCCTCTCCTCCCCTCCCCTCTCATCCCCTCCCTCCCTGTGACTGCCGCCACCGCACACAGTAAATGCGCATGATGTTGGGGTATGGTATTAGTGTTGGGCGAACAGTGTTCGCCACTGTTCGGGTTCTGCAGAACATTACCCTGTTCGGGTGATGTTCGAGTTCGGCCGAACACCTGATGGTGTTCGGCCAAACCGTTCGGCCACATGGCCGAACTAAGAGCGCATGGCCGAACGTTCCACGAACGTTCGGCTAGCGCTGTGATTGGCCGAACGGGTCACGTGGTTCGGACCCGAACGCGCTCTGATTGGCCAAAAGGTCACGTGGTTCGGGTAAATAAATACCCGAACCACGTCATATCTCCGCCATTTGTCTGTGGGTTTAGCTTTGGGTAGGCAGGCAGGGTAGTTCGCTCTCCAGCCACGCTAGCCAGGGTCCCCCCCAGTCATTGTGTGTTGCTGCTGGGAACAGTAGTACACCGCTCGCTCAGCCACACTATATATAGCATTGGTTACTGCCACTGTGTACCTCGCTCAGCCACGCTATATATAGCATTGTGTTTACTGCCACTCTGTGTACACCGCTCAGCCAGACTATATAGCATTGTGTGTACTGCCACTCTGTGTACACGGCTCAGCCAGACTATATAGCATTGTGTGTACTGCCACTGTGTACCTCGCTCAGCCACGCTATATATAGCATTGTGTTTACTGCCACTCTGTGTACACCGCTCAGCCAGACTATATAGCATTGTGTGTACTGCCACTCTGTGTACACGGCTCAGCCAGACTATATAGCATTGTGTGTACTGCCACTGTGTACCTCGCTCAGCCACGCTATATATAGCATTGTGTTTACTGCCACTCTGTGTTAGTGTTGGGCGAACATCTAGATGTTCGGGTTCGGGCCGAACAGGCCGAACATGGCCGCGATGTTCGGGTGTTCGACCCGAACTCCGAACATAATGGAAGTCAATATGGACCCGAACTTTTGTGGTTTGTAAAGCCTCCTTACATGATACATACCCCAAATTTACAGGGTATGTGCACCTTGGGAGTGGGTACAAGAGGAAAAAAAAAATTAGCAAAAAGAGCTTATAGTTTTTGAGAAAATCGATTTTAAAGTTTCAAAGGGAAAACTGTCTTTTAAATGCGGGAAATGTCTGTTTTCTTTGCACAGGTAACATGCTTTTTGTCGGCATGCAGTCATAAATGTAATACATATAAGAGGTTCCAGGAAAAGGGACCGGTAATGCTAACCCAGCAGCAGCACACGTGATGGAACAGGAGGAGGGTGGCGCAGGAGGAGAAGGCCACGCTTTGAGACACAACAACCCAGGCCTTGCATGAGGACAAGAAGCGTGCGGATAGCATGCTTTGTACCACCATGCAGTCATAAATGTAATAAAGATAAGTGGTTCAATAAACAGGGACCACGCGGCAACGCTAACCCAGCAGCAGCACACGTGATGGAACAGGAGGAGGCGCAGGAGGAGAAGGCCACGCTTTGTGAGACACAACAACCCAGGCCTTGCATGAGGACAAAAAGCGTGCGGATAGCATGCTTTGTACCGCCATGTAGTCATAAATGTAATAAAGATAAGAGGTTCCATAAACAGGGACCGGCAACGGTAACCCAGCAGCAGCAGCAGCAGCAGCAGCACACGTGATGGAACAGGAGGAGGTGCAGGAGGAGAAGGCCACGCTTTGTGAGACACAACAACCCAGGCCTTGCATGAGGACAAAAAGCGTGCGGATAGCATGCTTTGTACCGCCATGTAGTCATAAATGTAATAAAGATAAGAGGTTCCATAAACAGGGACCGGCAACGGTAACCCAGCAGCAGCAGCAGCAGCAGCAGCACACGTGATGGAACAGGAGGAGGCGCAGGAGGAGAAGGCCACGCTTTGTGAGACACAACAACCCAGGCCTTGCATGAGGACAAAAAGCGTGCGGATATAGCAGCAATGCTTTTTGCCGCCATGCAGTCATAAATGTAATACAGATGAGAGGTTCAATAAACAGGGACCGGAAACGCTAAACCATCCCAGATGTTCATCGGTCATGTTACTTGGTTGGGGTCCAGGAGTGTTGCGTAGTCGTTTCCAATCCAGGATTGATTCATTTTAATTTGAGTCAGACGGTCTGCATTTTCTGTGGAGAGGCGGATACGCCGATCTGTGATGATGCCTCCGGCAGCACTGAAACAGCGTTCCGACATAACGCTGGCTGCCGGGCAAGCCAGCACCTCTATTGCGTACATTGCCAGTTCGTGCCAGGTGTCTAGCTTCATGCCCGGTTTCAGGTCCAGCGGTGCCAGCCACAAATCCGTCTGTTCCTTTATTCCCCTCCAAATTTCCTCCCCTGTGTGCTGCTTATCCCCAAGGCAGATCAGCTTCAGCAACGCTTGCTGACGCATGCCAACAGCTGTGCTGCACTGCTTCCACGATCCTACTGCTGCTGGTGCTGGGTTAGCATTTCCGGATGAGGTACAGCTTTGAGATGCGTTGGAGGAGAAGGAGTCAGAGAGGTAGGTGCTGCTGTTATTATCCAGCTGTTTGCGGCGTGGGCAACACCCGCGCCGTAGCAGGTGAGGAATCGCTGCCAGGCTCCACAAGGTTCACCCAGTGCGCGGTAAGGGAGATGTATCGACCCTGGCCGAACGCACTCGTCCAGGTGTCAGTGGTGAGGTGAACCTTGCAGGCAACGGCATTCTTCAAGCTTCGGGTTATTTAGCTGACCACGTGCTCATGCAACTCAGGCACTGCAGAGCGCGCAAAGTGGTAGCGGCTGGGAACCACGTAACGTGGGATGGCCACTGACATCATGCCCTTGAAGCTGTTTGTCTCCACCACTCGATATGGCAGCATTTCGCAGGCCAGAAGCTTGGCTATGCTGGCTGGCTGTTACTGCCACGGCCCGGGGGTCATTTGCTGGCAATTTCCTCTTGTGCTCAAACATCTCAGAGACAGACAACTCAACCGTAGCGCTGCACACCGAAGGGCTGTTGGTTGTTGTGTTTGATGAACACTGGGAGACCTCAAGAGCACTAGTCCGGAAAGTGACAGTGTCAGCATCGTCTGATGTTTGTGAATGTTGTGAACCACGCAATGGCTGGGCTACTGCTGCTGCTGAGGCGGGTCTGGTGGTGAGTCTGGTGAACCCAAGGGAGGCAGTGTTGCTGGTGGTACCCTGTCCTGCCGCGTTTGCCCACAGAGTGGGATGTTTGGATAGAATGTGGCGGCTCATGCTGGTGGTGGAGAGGTTGTTAATACTTTTCCCCCTGCTCAGGCGGGTCTTGCACACCTTGCAAATCGCCATGGTAACATCCTCAGTGCAGTCTTCAAAGAAAGCCCAGACTTTAACTGGCTGAGGACTCGGACCTCGTGCGTGATGTGCTGGTGCTGCTTAACCCACTGCTGGACGCTTGAGAGGTCATCCAAGTAATTATCTGGTCCTGTTCTTTTGGATCTGTGAGGGTTGTTGTCCTGGACAACATGGGCAGTATTGAGTGGGTTTTCTTGGGTGCTCCCCTGTGGCCTGTACGTGAACCGTCAGGGGAAACACCTCTTCCCTTGCCCCTCCCTCTTTCACCGGATTTCTTCCTCATTTCACTTATCCTTAAAGTACACGCTGACTGGCAGCAGTACAGTGGCAGTACAGAAATGCTATACAGTGGTGGGTGAGCGGTGTACCACTATTGTCAGCAGTGACACAGAGCACAATGCTATACAGTGGCGGGTGAGCGGTGTACTACTGTTCCCAGCAGACACAGAGTGGAAGTAAACACAATGCTATATAGTGTGGCTGAGCCGTGTACACAGAGTGGCATTAAACACAATGCTATATAGTCTGCTATATAGTCACCCCGAACAGGGTGATGTTCTGCAGAACCCGAACAGTGGCAAACACTGTTCGCCCAACACTACTGGGAGGGAACGCAGATTTTAGTACCTAAACACACGATACAACATGTTTTCCGGGGTCGGACTCTGAGGCACATACAGATGGTCCCGATCATCATCCTCATCATACAACTCTTCTCCTGAGTCTGACCCACCCACCACCTCTGCCACCCCAACATCCCCAGACACAGACCCCTCATCGTCCTCAACATTAACTTGGGATGCTGGCCTGAGCCAGACCTCCTCCTCCACATCAGGCCCCATCATCTCCTCAATGGCAGCCCTCATTAATCGCTCTGGCGACGGACTGATGGACACAACGTTCTCCTCCGGGGAGGGCTGCTGCTGACCACTGGCTGCTGGGGTGGATGTTATAGCTTGCGTGGGGCGTTGGCTGTTGCTGTTGTTGGGAGTGCTGCTCACAGCGGAGGTCTCTGGGGAACTCATGTTGAGCTCATATAGTGGTTGACGGTGAGTGGAGTATTACTGATCCCAGCAATATACACACTGACTGGCAGAGTACGCAATGCTATATAGTGTGGCTGAGCGGTGTACACAGAGTGGCAGTAAACACAATGCTATATAGTCTGGCTGAGCGAGCGGTGTACTACTGTTCCCAGCAGAATCAGAGTGGCAGTAAACAATGGTATATAGTCTGGCTGAGCGGTGTACACAGAGTGTCAGTAAACAATGGTATATAGTCTGGCTGAGCGAGCGGTGTACTACTGTTCCCAGCCGAATCAGAGTGGCAGTAAACAATGGTATATAGTCTGGCTGAGCGGTGTACACAGAGTGTCAGTAAACAATGGTATATAGTCTGGCTGAGCGGTGTACACACAATGCTATATAGTCTGCTATATAGTGTCAGTAAACAATGGTATATAGTCTGGCTGAGCGAGCGGTGTACTACTGTTCCCAGCAGAATCAGAGTGGCAGTAAACAATGGTATATAGTCTGGCTGAGCGGTGTACACAGAGTGTCAGTAAACAATGGTATATAGTCTGGCTGAGCGAGCGGTGTACTACTGTTCCCAGCAGAATCAGAGTGGCAGTAAACAATGGTATATAGTCTGGCTGAGCGGTGTACACAGAGTGTCAGTAAACAATGGTATATAGTCTGGCTGAGCGGTGTACACAGAGTGTCAGTAAACAATGGTATATAGTCTGGCTGAGCGGTGTACACAGAGTGGCAGTAAACACAATGCTATATACTCTGGCTGAGCGAGCGGTGTACTACTGTTCCCAGCAGACACAGAACAGTAAACAGAATGCTATATAGTGTGGCTGAGCGAGCGGTGTACCACTATTCCCAGCAGACACAGAACAGTAAACAGAATGCTATATAGTGTGGCTGAGCGAGCGGTGTACCACTATTCCCAGCAGACACAGAACAGTAAACAGAATGCTATATAGTGTGGCTGAGCGAGCGGTGTACCACTATTCCCAGCAGACACAGAACAGTGAACAGAATGCTATATAGTGTGGCTGAGCAAGCGGTGTACTACTATTCCCAGCAGACACAGAGTGGCAGTAAACAGAATGCTATATAGTGTGGCTGAGCGAGGTACACAGAGTGGCAGTAAACAGAATGCTATATAGTGTGGCTGAGCAAGCGGTGTACTACTGTTCCCAGCAGTGACACAATGACAGGGGGGACCCTGGCTAGCGTGGCTGGAGCGCGAACTACCCTGCCTGCCTACCCAAAGCTAAACCCACAGACAAATGGCGGAGATATGACGTGGTTCGGGTATTTATTTACCCGAACCACGTGACAGTTCGGCCAATCAGAGCGCGTTCGGGTCCGAACCACGTGACCCGTTCGGCCAATCACAGCGCTAGCCGAACGTTCGGGGAACGTTCGGCCATGCGCTCTTAGTTCGGCCATATGGCCGAACGGTTTGGCCGAGCACCGTCAGGTGTTCGGCCGAACTCGAACATCACCCGAACAGGGTGATGTTCTGCAGAACCCGAACAGTGGCGAACACTGTTCGCCCAACACTACTCTGTGTACACCGCTCAGCCAGACTATATAGCATTGTGTGTACTGCCACTGTGTACCTCGCTCAGCCACGCTATATATAGCATTGTGTTTACTGCCACTCTGTGTACACCGCTCAGCCAGACTATATAGCATTGTGTGTACTGCCACTCTGTGTACACGGCTCAGCCAGACTATATAGCATTGTGTGTACTGCCACTGTGTACCTCGCTCAGCCACGCTATATATAGCATTGTGTTTACTGCCACTCTGTGTACACCGCTCAGCCAGACTATATAGCATTGTGTGTACTGCCACTGTGTACCTCGCTCAGCCACGCTATATATAGCATTGTGTTTACTGCCACTCTGTGTACACCGCTCAGCCAGACTATATAGCATTGTGTGTACTGCCACTGTGTACCTCGCTCAGCCACGCTATATATAGCATTGTGTTTACTGCCACTCTGTGTACACCGCTCAGCCAGACTATATAGCATTGTGTGTACTGCCACTGTGTACCTCGCTCAGCCACGCTATATATAGCATTGTGTTTACTGCCACTCTGTGTACACCGCTCAGCCAGACTATATAGCATTGTGTGTACTGCCACTCTGTGTACACGGCTCAGCCAGACTATATAGCATTGTGTGTACTGCCACTCTGTGTACACCGCTCAGCCAGACTATATAGCATTGTTTACTGCCACTCTGTGTACACCGCTCAGCCAGACTATATAGCATTGTTTACTGCCACTCTGTGTACACCGCTCAGCCAGACTATATAGCATTGTGTGTACTGCTACTCTGTGTACACGGCTCAGCCAGACTATATAGCATTGTGTGTACTGCCACTCTGTGTACACCGCTCAGCCAGACTATATAGCATTGTGTGTACTGCCACTCTGTGTACACGGCTCAGCCAGACTATATAGCATTGTGTGTACTGCCACTCTGTGTACACCGCTCAGCCAGACTATATAGCATTGTTTACTGCCACTCTGTGTACACCGCTCAGCCAGACTATATAGCATTGTTTACTGCCACTCTGTGTACAACGCTCAGCCACACTATATAGCATTGTTTACTGCCACTCTGTGTACAACGCTCAGCCAGACTATATAGCATTGTTTACTGCCACTCTGTGTACACCGCTCAGCCAGACTATATAGCATTGTTTACTGCCACTCTGTGTACACCGCTCAGCCAGACTATATAGCATTGTGTGTACTGCCACTCTGTGTACACCGCTCAGCCAGACTATATAGCATTGCGTACTCTGCCAGTCAGTGTGTATATTGCTGGGATCAGTAATACTCCACTCACCGCCAACCACTATATGAGCTCACCATGAGTTCCTCAGAGACCTCCGCTGTGAGCAGCACTCCCAATAACAGCAACAGCCAACGCCCCACGCAAGCTATAACATCCACCCCAGCAGCCAGTGGTCAGCAGCAGCCCTCCCCGGAGGAGAACGTTGTGTCCATCGGTCCGTCGCCAGAGCGATTAATGAGGGCTGCCATTGAGGAGATGATGGGGCCTGATGTGGAGGAGGAGGTCTGGCTCAGGCCAGCATCCCAAGTTAATGTTGAGGACGATGAGGGGTCTGTGTCTGGGGATGTTGGGGTGGCAGAGGTGGTGGGTGGGTCAGACTCAGGAGAAGAGTTGTATGATGAGGATGATGATCGGGACCATCTGTATGTGCCTCAGAGTCCGACCCCGGAAAACATGTTGTATCGTGTGTTTAGGTACTAAAATCTGCGTTCCCACTTCCCAGTACTGCCCGCAGTGCCCGGGTCCACGGATCCATATAATTTTTTGGGCAGCACTATCAAACTGTGGTACAATGAGTGAGTTGCCATGGTCCTTCTGTGCTGCCTGTCACACTCACCATCTGTCTGCAGATGGATTGTTCAACACAGCTACGCCATCTGACATGTAGTCCTGGACCTTGACCATCTTCTCCAGGCGATTGGTGTTGGAGGACGTGGAACTGCCCGATTGCTGTTCTGTGGGCTGCTGCATGGGTGTCAGAAAATGTTCCCACTCCAAGGACACTGCCAATACCATTCCCTTTTCGGCACTAGCAGCAGCTTGTGTTCTTTGCTGCCCTCCTGGTCCTCCTGGGTTTGCTGAAGTCAGTCTGTCGGCGTACAACTGGCTAGAGAAGGAGGAGGATGTCAATCTCCTCTCTAAAGTCTCCATTCTCAAGGGCCTGCTGGAATTGTTCCATTTTTGACCTGTCTGACACTTTCTTCAATCAGTTTTTTAACATTGTGTTTGTATAAACTGGGTATAAACCCAGTAATTGGTGTTGTCCAGATTCCAGAATAATGAATAATAATGAATAGTGAATAATGCGCGGGCCGCGTTCAATGCAGTCTAGCATGAATTGAGCCATGTGTGCCAGAGAGTCCTGCCAGACTCCTCTGTCTTCATGTTCTTGTGAGCGTTGTGATTGTTGTGATGCACCATATTCGTCACCAGCATCACTTTCTTCCTCTTCTGCTGTCCATTCCCGCTAAATTGTGGAAGTCCAACGTGCACCGCTCTGTCCCTCGGCAGTGGGGGCATCCAATTCCTGCTCCAACTCCAGCTGTTCCTCGTCCTGTTCTTTGTCATAGCTGGGACCAGCCTTTCCTGAGGCAGGTTGCCTGATGTTGGTATCATCACGCTGATCGTTTTCATCTTCAGAATCCCCCACTTGCATCATGCCAGCGGTTTTCCATCTTCAACATTGATTTCTTCAGTAAACACAGCAGTGGTATTGTAATGCTGACTGTAGAGTTGTCACTGCTCAGTCACGCAACGTGGATTGCTCAAAATTTTGGAGGACTTGGCAGAGATCCAACATGGTGGCCCAATCATATCCACAGAAGCTTGGTAGCTAGCTGCTGGAATGCGCCTCGGCACTGCGCAAAAGCGTGCTAGCATGTGCAGCGTAGAATTCCAGCGCGTAGGGAGGGACATCACTCAGCGAGCGATGGTGCGCTAGATTGAAGCGCTCCTGCATCTCTTGGTGAGTCCTTCAGAAGCGGTACTGGACTTTTAACAATGTTTTTTTTTTTTTCCTTCAACAGAAGATCTGCCACGTTGGAGTGAGGAGGACGCCGCCGACCCCGACACCAAGCTGAACCCCGGCGAACTCCAAGCAGAGGATCTTCAGGAACCCTCAAGGCTTTGAGCAAGCTGAGGAGGATCAGCAGTCCCGACGAGACCTCTCCTAATATGCGACTGAGTGCAGTGGAGCTCCCCAGAACAATCTCTCAGTTGTCACTTTGTCACTGGTCACTTTGTCACTTTGTCACTTTGTCATTTTGTCACTTTGTCACTTGTCACTTTGTCACTTGTCACTTTGTCACTTGTCACTTTGTCATTTTGTCACTTTGTCACTTGTCACTTTGTCACTTGTCACTTGTCACTTGTCACTTGTCACTTTGTCATTTTGTCACTTTGTCATTTTGTCACTTTGTCACTTTGTCACTGGTCACTTTGTCACTTTTCACTTTGTCACTTGTCACTTGGTCACTTGTCACTTGGTCACTTGGTCACTTGTCCAGATGATCTCGGTACACCTCCTGCGATTCAAATTCCTGCACACATTGCTCTGGGATTTGGGTGTGATGAATGATGCATCTAACTGGCCACCGGAGGCAATTAAGGCCTTCAAAACATTGAAAGCAGCTTTCTGTTCCGCCCCCATTTTGCGTCATGTTGAGTTGTTGATGTCATGTTCATCCTCGGCCTCGCCTTGCATTTCAGTGCGAGGTGCATTTTCCACAGAAAAAAGGTTGTGAATCCGGGCACAACATTTGTGGCTGTTCCATTGACCTTTCACAGGTAGAAGATTGTGGGGGTGGGAATAGCTCCTCCGAATAGCCCATTGTGTCCTGAAAACTACTCATTGCATTGCTTTGCGCACACATTTTTTTGTCCTCATGCAAGGCCTGAGTTGCACCTGAAAGCGTGGCCTTCTCCTCCTGCGCCTCCTCCTGTTCCATCACGTCTGCTGCTGCTGGGTTAGCGTTGACGCCCGGTCCCTGTTTATTGAACCTCTTATCTTTATTACATTTATGACTGCATGGCGGTAAAAAGCATGCTATCCGCACGCTTCTTGTCCTCATGCAAGGCCTGGGTTGTTGTGTCTCAAAAAGCGTGGCCTTCTCCTCCTGCGCCTCCTCCTGTTCCATCACGCGTGCTGCTGCTGCTGGGTTAGCGTTACCGGTACCTTTTCCTGGAACCTCTTCTCTGTATTACATTTATGACTGCATGGCGACAAAAAGCATGTTACCTGTGCAAAGAAACATGACATTTTCCACATTTAAAAGACAGTTTTTCCTTTGAAACTTTACAATCAATTTTCTCAAAAACTATAAGCTCTTTTTCAAATATTTTTTTTCCTCTTGTACCCACTCACAAGGTGCACATACCCTGCTAATTTGGGGTATGTAGCATGTAAGGAAGCTTTACAAAGCACGAAAGTTCGGGTCCCCATTGACTTCCATTATGTTCGGAGTTCGGCGCGAACACCCGAACATCGCGGCGATGTTCGGCGAACGTTCGCGAACCCGAACATCTAGGTGTTCGCCCAACACTAAATGGTATACACAGTAAGAAAGGGACTTCATGTATGAGGAACAGGGCCAGCGCTACAATATGGGCAAACTGGGCAATTCCCCATGGTCTGCATGGTTCCTCTCAAGTGCCCCGCCACCACCCGTGCGCAGTTATGGTGGTTAGTACTTCCCAGGCTATGAGTTGTAAGGCAATGTGATGGAAAAGGACACGGGAGAATACACCTTACCTCTCTGGAGATTGGTCTTGGCGTCCAGCGCATCTCGCTTCCATAGCTCACCGGAAGGCAGCAGTGGCATCGCTATCCCCGTTATGCAGGCTTGTTACATCACCTCGGTGTTCACATGCCTGGGAGGAAGAAAAAGGTGGCGTTCTGCTACTGGGGGGAGAACAGATAGAAAAGTACTGGAGCGTGCATACTGCAGAGGGAACGAGCTCAGCCAACTGTCAGTTATGCATCAAGCTCTCCTGCAGTGCACACTCTACATTTTGGAATAAAATAACAACAATTGTGCTTGGAGGGGGATTTTCAAAGCTAGTGCGGCATGCGAAGCAGTGAAATATGGGTGTGGCCATGACATATTGTGGGCAAAGATAACTGTAATGTAACAGTGTAAGGCAAAGACAATGGGCCTTGGTTTTCTACTAAAACACGGGCAAAGTGACCCTGCAGGTAATTAGACAACATTCCCCCACCCACAAACAGCAAATGGCAGCAGCAAGACTTCTTTGGTGCTTTGTTGTGCATGAGCAGCCCGGCCATGCATGTGCTTCTATGGCTGGGAGCGACGCATGTGCAAACAGGCTATGCCTGCGTGACTCCGCCAAAGTAACGGACCATCAAGCGGGAGACCAGAGCAGCCTAGGGAGATGACAAGGGACCAAACAGACTGAAGGGGGCTGGAGAAAGTCACAGGTAAGTATAAAACCTGAGACACTATTCATGCTCCCTGGTAGTCTAATGGTTCCCTTGTCCCCCCAAACTGTTCCCTAGTAGTCTATTGGTCCCCCATCCTCCAAAGCAGGCCCGGATTTACCTCACAGGAGCCTTTAGGCAAAGATGTCCTGACACCTTCCCCCTCTATGAAGATACAAACCCCCACCAAACTGCACCACAAGTGTGCTGGCTGGCCCAGCTGTCACTTCTCCCTTACTTCCTTTGCCTGTTATAGGTAGCTACAGGTGCCCCTTAGTATTAGGTAGCCAGAGGTACCCTCAGTATTAATTAGCTAGAGGTGATCCCAAGTATTAGGTAGCTAGAGGAACCTCAGTATTAGGTAGCAAAAGGTGCCCTTGATTGAAGGGAGATCTCTCCAGTGGAATGCTGGGTAAGTAACCTCTCATTTACAATGAGAGTGACTCTGCATAGAGAAGGAGGGAGGCACTAGGGGAGGGGAGTGAGCCGCTTTTCCACCATCACGCTCCTGTAGGCACATGCCTACAGTGCCTTATGGTAAATCCGGCCCTCCTCCAAAGTGCTCTCTGGTAGTCTAGTCTCTCCCCCCAGTATATAATGGCAGGAAATCTATCTTTTAAAATCCTTCCTCCAAGCACAATTGTTATCATCCCCATCACTGGCGTACCAATAGGGGATGCGACCCCTGCCATCGCGGGGGGCCCGCTCAGGGACTTTTGGGGGGCAGGAGGGGTCGCAGCATAAGAGGAGAGTGTGGCAGATCGGTGGGGAGGGGGGAAATCCCCCCCCCCCCTCACCTCAGGCTCTCCTCTCAGCGCTCTCCCTCCTGAAATCATTGGTGGCAGCAGGCAGCAGCAGCGGTGGCGGCAGGATGATACATTACCTCCTTCTCGTTGGAGGACTTCCTGTTTGCACAGGAAGTTGCAAGAAGCTCTTAGAACGGAAGTCCTCCAGCGAGAAGGAGGTAATGTATCATCCTGCCGCCACCACCGCTGCTGCTGCTGCCTGCCCGCTGCCACCAATGATTTCAGGAGGGGGAGCGCTCCAATGAAAGATGACCAGCACCGGCTGTTTCTTAAGAAAGCAGGATTTTATTCACTCCAGACATCCGTGAATAAACATAGCTCCAGACATCCAGTGATATTCAAGATGTAATTATAGCTCTAGTATAGTAAGCTCTTAGATGCATGCAGAGGGAAGGGATCCTACATGGCAGAAGGAGATGTCCCCCCTGCAGCCTGGGCGGACCTGGCTGCAGGGGGGACATCTCCTTCTGCCATGTAGGACCCCTTCCCTCTGCATGCATCTAAGAGCTTACTATACTAGAGCTATAATTACATCTTGAATATCACTGGATGTCTGGAGCTATGTTTATTCACGGATGTCTGGAGTGAATAAAATCCTGCTTTCTTAAGAAACAGCCGGTGCTGGTCATCTTTCATTGGATTGTATCAAGTTGGTGTCAGCCGCACCGACTAGACCTTGCACGGCTTACGGGCGGTTTTGGTGTGCTGTCTGAGAAGACTAATAAGGAGGGGGAGCGCTGAGAGGAGAGCCTGAGGTGAGGGGGGGGGGGGATTTCCCCCTCCCCACCGATCTGCCACACTCTTCTCTTATGCTGCGACCCCTCCTGCCCCCAAAAGTCCCTGAGCGGGCCCTGAGGAAGGGGGGTGCGGATTTTTTTATTTTGCAGGGGGGCCCGGGGATTTCTAGGTACGCCCCTGATCCCCATGGTTATTTTATACTAGCTGATGGCCCGGCGTTGCCCGGGTATGTATTTGGCTGGTGTTGGTTGCCCCCACTTTTTCTAGTCCTAACACATAATTAGTCAATTACTTAATGACCTAGTGTGTGAACTTTGCGGTCTTTGGCATCAATAATTTGCACTGAAATGAAACAAATCTGGCTCCACCCTTTTCTCAATTTGAACCCCAGTCACCCAATGATCAACTGTACCAGGTTTGAGCCATTTACAGTGCAAGAGTAGCAATGAAATAGTCCCCTTGAAAATTAATGGGTGAATTTTGATTGGCTTTTTTTAGGCTCAACCCACATTCTGAATATTTTTTTTTTAATATTTTTAATATTTTTTTTATAATTCCAGTCACTGTGCAAAGTTTGAGAACCCTGCCATTAACCTCCCTGGCGGTTTGTTAAAATCCGCCAGGGGGCAGCAAATACCTTTTTTTAAATTTTTTTTTTTTTTTTCATGTAGCGAGACAATGTCTCGCTACATGATAGCCGCTGCTGAGCGGCATCCCCCCAGCCCCTCTGATCGCCGCCGGCGAATGGAGATCAAGGGATCCCGTTCAAAGAACGGGATCTCTTGGAGGGCTTCCCCTGTCGCATGCGACGGGGCGGGATGACGTCACCGACGTCATCGACGTCGTGACGCCAAAGGGGAATCCGATCCACCCCACGGCGCTGCCTGGCACTGATTGGCCAGGCAGCGCACGGGGTCTGGGGGGGGGGGGCGGCTGCGGCGATGGGTATAGCGGCGGATTGGCGGGCAGCGGCGGCGATCGGAGGTTACACGCAGCTAGCAAAGTGCTAGCTGCGTGTAACAAAAAAAAAATTATGCAAATCGGCCCAGCGGGGCCTGAGCGGTGCCTTCCGGCGGCATAGCCCGAGCTCAGCTCGGGCTTACCGCCAGGGAGGTTAACAGTGTAAGAATGGCTGCAGTTTACATTTTCCCAGTTAAATTTGTCTCCGCCCACTGATGACCCGGCGTTGCCCAGGTATGTATTTGGCTGGTGTTGGCTGCGCCTGGGTATGTATTCGGCTGGTGTTTTCTAACCCTAACACACAATTACTCAATTACTCTATGACCAAGTTTGTGAGTTTTGCAGTCTTTGGCATCAATAATTTGCATTTAACCACTTCACCCCAAAGCGGTTTTTACCCTAACGCACAAGAGCGATTTTCATCTTTCAGTGCTCATCCCTTTCATTTGCCAATAGCTTATCACTACTAATCACAATGAAATGATCTATATCTTTTTTTTTTTCACCACCAATTGGGCTTTTTGGGGTTGATATTTGTTTTCAGTAATTACTTTATTTTCTAGGCATTTTAAAGGGAAATACAAGGGAGAAAAATGAAAAAATACACTATTTCTCCAATTTCATCCCCTATGGTTTTAATATAAACACTGCTGCTGTGTATAAAACCAACACATTTTATCTGCCTATTTGTCCTGGTTATCACAAGATTTTAATTATGTCCCTAGTACAAAGTATGGTGACAATATATTATTTGGAAATAAAGGTGTATTTTTTCTTTGGTGGTTATTTTTTTCACTATTTTCACGTGTGCGTGCACGGGAATGCACGTGCACCTGCAGGAGTGCACACATGCGCACGTACACAGTGGCAGCAGCACTGTCTGAATTATAAAAATGTTCTGGAGCCATTAAGAGGCTCTAGCAGGACGTTTTTATAAGTCAGCATGTCATTAAGTGGTTAAATGAAACACATCTGATTCGCTGTTTGTGGCTCCACCCTCTTTTCTGAATTTGAACCCCAGTCACCCAATGACCAACTGTACCAGGTTTGAGGCTTGTGCCATTAACAGTGCAAGAATGGCTGCAATTAAATATTCCCCTATTTATACTTCAGCAACCCCTTTCCATGTTCAGCTGCCTCCACAGCCAGCAGCTGCCCAAGATCGGAGCCTTTGTCTCCTTTTTTAGTAGTCTGGCCCTGGCCATGATTCATTGCATGGGAATGATTTAATTTACAGTAGATCTAGGGATGAGATGATAGCTAGAGACATTGAATGAGTTGCTACTAATTCTGCTCAGCATGCAAATTTAATCCAAATTATTTGCAGCTTGGAATATGGCCAAATCCCCTCCTGATGATGTTGATTGGCTGAATGCCAAGCTGCTTGCAATTATCATGAGCAAGCTGGAATTATTAGCAATGCAAAGCAAAAAGGTAGACCGCTACACTTACGTGTGTACACAGATGGGAGCAGGGAGATCAATGCCAAAAGTCCAGAAATATCCAAGGAAGTCCCGCTACACCAAGAGGTAGGGTGAAGTAGAAAAAATACTTTATTGTAAATCCATCTTAATCCATTACCAGTGTACAAGTAAAAAGCTCACGCGTATCGGAGCAATGTGTGGCTCCTTAATCATAGCTTGCCAAGACAGGTGTTCATACAGATTATATAGGATACAGGACCACACCCTTAAAGGTGTGAGTCTTAGCCTTAAAGGTACAAGCATCAAAAAGCTAAAAGTGGAGTATACCACAATAATATATAAATATAAAACAAAATCTGCATAAAAGCACAATATACTGCATCAGATTATAGCAACCTGTCATACATAAATGTAATAATAACATATAGTATCTGGACAAAATGCATGACTATTAAACAGGGAGGGGATGCAAGGATGAGCAAGGGAAGCAAGGGATGCAGCAAAAAAAAAAAAAAAACAGGGGGAGGGGAAGCAAGGGATGCAGAAAAAAAAGGGGGGGGGGGGGGGCAAGGGATGCAAAAAAAAAAAAAAAAGGGAAAAGGGAAAAAGGGGGGGGGGGGGGGGGGGTTGCAAGCAGAGAAAGCAGGCCCAGTTTATATACAGATATATATGCAACACATCAATGTATTCATTTATCATAGAATGTATGAAGGTCTAATCGGGAATTTAATCCCAAGGGGGAGCGTGTCCCCAATTTCCAGATCCAAAAGGCCTCCCGCTTCAATAACTTGCTATATAGGTCTCCTCCCCTTAATGAGGGTGTTACTCTTTCTATACCTTGGAACCTAAAAACATATCGCCTAAATGGACATAAAAAAAGTGCTTGGATACACTAGATGCGTGCGTAATAAAGGTTTTGTTCTTGAGACATCTCCCGGCACCATTATAGTGCTCTGAGATTCTTTGGCGAAGAGGACGCGTGGTGCATCCTACATATTGTATCTCACATTCCGTGCAAGTGACTGAATATATAACATTATAGGTCTGACAGTTAATATACTGTCTCATATCATAATTGTTGTGTCTGGAAAGTGAGATAATTTCTCGTGTCTGGTCATGAACCCTACAGTATCTGTAGGTACTATAGCCACACTTATACGAACCTGTATGTGTGAGCCATGTAGGTTTAGGCCTATTTTACTCTGAAATAAACTGGGAGACAAGGTAGTTCCCAGAGTAGGGGCACGCCTTGAAGAAAAGCCACAACCCTCCTTCAAAACAGTATGAAGTTTAGGATCCGAATGAAGAACAGGCAAATATTTTTTAATAATATTGACAATTTGGTTATATTCCAGACTATACGAGGTAACAAAACTAACCCCTTTATTATGTTGCCTGTTCCTGCAACCGGATCTGGGAGTAAGTAAATCTGACCTTGTCTTAAGTAAGACCTGATCTCTTGCTCTCAAGATTTTGTCCTCACGATACCCGCGATCACGAAGTCTTGATTGTACCAAATCCAGCTCTTGCTACAACATAGCCGGATCAGAGCAGTTTCTTGCCGCTCTGATCATTTCCCCATATGGAATTGATTGCAGTGTATGTCTCGGATGACAACTAGTGGCCAATAGTAGCGAATTGCCAGCACATTCCTTTCTAAATGTTTTGGTTAATACCCTCCGTGATGTAGCACAGCCACTCAAATGGAGATCCAAATAGTTAATCTGTGTGGCATTATGGGACATCGTGAAGGACAGATTTAAATCATTGTCATTACAATAAGTAAGGAACCTGGGCAAATCACTTTCAGGGCCCCTCCACACCAGCAGCAGATCATCTATATACCTAGCAAAACAAAGAATCAGAAAAGGGGTTGCACTCCCCAAAGATGCGGAGCTCCTCCCACCATCCCATGTACAAATTGGCTAGGGATGGGGAGAATTTGGCTCCCATAGAAGCTCCGCATCTCTGGAGATAGTACACCCCATCAAACATAAAATAATTTCGACTAAGTAGATGATCTACCGCTAGGAGGAGAAAGTCACAAACGGTGGATGTAAATGACCCATATTTTCTGATATGAAAATCTAGAGCTTTCAGAGCCAACTTATGGGGGATGGAAGAATACAAGGAAGCCACATCCATTGTAACCCAGACAAAGGATGGCTCCCATTGCAAGGGTTCCAAGCTTGATAAGAGGTGCGTCGTATCCCGCAAGAAGCCCGGTAGACGACGCACCAGAGGTTGGAGGCACCCGTCCACCCACTGTCCAAGACGCTCCCCCAAGGAACCAATGCCGGCCACTATGGGACGGCCCTTGGGGGGTACATCAGATTTATGGACCTTAGGTAGATGATGGAAAATGGGCGTGACGGGCGCCTCCACCAAAAGATAGTCCCTTTCCTTCTCACTGAAGATTCCCAATGAAACCCCCAGATTAAGGAGCTGTTGAAGCTCAGTCTTAAAGCGGCCAGTCGGATCACTAGACAGAGCCTCATAGGTGGTAGTGTCCTCTAGTTGGCGTAGTGCCTCTTCTCTATAGGCAGCCGCATCCAGGACCACCACAGCCCCTCCCTTATCTGCACTGCGAATAACTATCGCCTTATTATTTTGGAGGGATTGAAGTGCCTCCTGTTCCTGCCGTGTTAAATCAGAGGTCGCTCTATTGGCTCTCTTGATCTGCACAAGTTCTTTTTCCACCAAATCTTGGAAAGTGTCCACGATTGGTGTTCTGGTCTGGATGGGATAGAAGTAGGGATTGGAGGTGGCCACGGGGCCCGGGGCCGCCCCGGGGGCTGGGCCATCACCCACACTGGACAACTGTTCCAGAGTGAGGATGATGGATGCCTCCTGGAAGGGAGGAATCTGCCCAACCCCCGGGGCGGGACAGAAGGGGGGCCCCCCGGCCACCCCACCAGCCCCCTCCACACCATCCGTGTCATCCGTTTATAAAAATGTTTTTTAACCATCAAGTTCCTAACAAATTTGTTGACATCTAGCATGGTATCAAAAATATCAAAATGATATGAAGGTGCATAGGATAAACCTCTAGAGAGCAAAGAGATCTGGGTCTGAGTGAGAACTGTATTGGACAAATTAATAACATTAGAAAAGGAGTGGATTATCTTTCGTCTCTTCCGGCCTGCCCTCCTGGTCTTCCTCCCCCCCCTCCCCCTGTACCTTCGATTGCTCCTCTTTGGTCGCTGGTAATAAGTAAGCTGTCCTGGAGGGGTTTCCTGTGCAGACTGTCCGCGCTAGTCCCCCCCCCCCCCCCCCCGGTTTGGGGGAACCAGAGAAGACTGACTGAACCCTCTCTTCCCTATTGTCTGAAGAGTCGGAGGCCGAACCTGCGCTATCGGCCGAACTAAAGCTAACTCTCTTATTCTGCTTGGGTCTACGAAGGATAGATCTTGGTGACCTGTGAACTGTCTCCCACCTACCCCATTCATAAACCAAATTGTTTTTGTAGTCACCTGAATCTCGAAGAAATTTGACCCGCTTGGTATTCATAATTAAATTTTCTAGCTTGGAAATATTTTCTTTCATTTTGTTGGTTAGCTCATCAAAATGTTCAAAAGAAGAGAGCTTATTAAGGTAATGGATTAAGATGGATTTACAATAAAGTATTTTTTCTACTTCACCCTACCTCTTGGTGTAGCTGGACTTCCTTGGATATTTCTGGAATTATTAGCATCTGTTTGACTTTGACTTGCGAATCTGATAGGGTGACATAAGCACGTTCTACTCAGCACCACAAGCTAACAAAAGGGCGTGTCCGAGACTCAAACTGAGACTCATTACAAGTGTACAAAAACATCAGTCTCCCAACTAACAAAAGCACTGTGGCTGAAAAGCTCCTTCTCTAACATTGCACTCCTTTTTACAAAACTGTCTGCAATGAGATTGTCATTATTATTATTTAGTATTTATATAGTGCTGACATCTTCCACAGCACAGAGTATATGTTATTTTATTATTATTTAGTGTATAGTCCCCTAATCGTCCTTCAGAGAGGCTCACACTCTAATCCCTACTATGGTCATATGTGCTTTGTAATCTAAAGGTAGCCATACACTGGTCGATTTGCCATCAGATTCGACCAACAGATAGATCCCTCTCTGATCGAATCTGATCAGAGAGGGATCGTATGGCTACCTTTACTGCAAACAGATTGTGAACCGATTTCAGCCTGAAACCATTCACAATCTGTGGTGGTGCTGCCACCGCCCCCCCCCCCCCCCCCCCCCCGCATACATTACCTTCTCCGCCGGCGCGACTGCCCCCGGTCACTGCTGCTCCGTCTCCGTGCTGGTCTGGTTTGGTCTCCGGCATGCTTCACTTCTTCCTGCCCGGCAGGAAGTTTAAACAGTAAAGCGCCCTCTACTGTTTAAACTTCCTGCCAGGAGGAAGTAAAGCATGTCGGACCCGGAGACCAGACCAGAGCGGAGACAGAGCAGCAGCAGTCGCGCCGGCGGAGCAGCTAATGTATGCGGGCTCTATTGCGTCGGTCGTCGGGCACTCGAACGCCGCTAGCGACACGCTCCCTACCCGCGGGCGATCAACGGTAATTTTCCGCACGGAGCGATCGACGGGATCGGACGGGATAGATCGAAATTTAGCGTGTAGCAGGAGCGATGTGACAGCAGATTCGATCCCAGTGATCGAATCTGCTGTCACATCGGCGGGGAATCGGCCTAGTGTATGGCCAGCTTAAGGCCAATTTATGTGGAAGCCAATTAAATTACCTGTATGTTTACGAAATGTGGGAGGAAACCGGAGTGCTCAGAAAAAAATATCCAGACAAAGGAAGAAGATACAAACTCCTTAGGAATAGTGCCCAGGCTGGAATTCAAACCAGGGACCCAAGGCTGTAAAATATGTGTGCTATCCACTATTATACTGCCACAATCATGTGTCTATCATAGTCTGGGGCCAATTTGTTAGGGGGTATCCAATTAAAGGACACCTGACAATTAGAGGGTATAGAGGCAGCCATCTTTTATATCATTTTAAACAATACCAGTTGCGTGGCATCCTGCTGATCTTTCTTGCATCAATATCAGTGTCTGCATCACCCGCATGAAACAATTATGTGGCAAATCCAGTCATACTTGATTCAAACATCTAATCTTTAGGCTTGTTCAGGGTTTATGGCTAAAAGTATTAGAAGCTAAAGATTAGGCAGCGAGGCAATGTGCATTGTTTGAAATAAATATGAAAGCCTCCATATCCTTCTCCCATCAGTTGTCTTCTAACTTACTGTATTTTTCAGAATATAATACTCTCTGAAATAAAAGACGTTCCTAGGTCATGGTCCATGAGCATCTTGGAGATTTTCTCCCTCAATTATTGTGTCCCCCTTGTACCTCTTGTGTTCTCCTGTGCCCCCCATGTGTCCTCCTGTTTCCCCCATGTCTTCTCCTCTGTCCCCCCATGTCTCCTTCTCTGTCCCTCATGTCTTCTCTTCTGTCCCTCAGTAGTGAGGGGAGGAGAGGTCTCTGATTGCCGTGGGCCACTATGAATTAGGTGAGGCGTGCTGCCACTGCTTTCATCTATTCAGGGGGAGCGGAGGAGGAAACGAGGGGAGCCGAGGAGGACATGGGAAAGTATACAGGGGGTTCCCGACATCGCGGCTGGTCGGCAGTTTGTATCGGTGGCTGTTCGTAAATTGAGGACTCCCTGTATTTGTAATGCGAGACACTGTGACTTTTTTCTCCCCATTTTTAGGGGAGAAAAAGTTCGTCTTCTATTCCTAAAAATACAGTATCTGTATGTTTTGGGAATGTGGAGGGAAACCGTACTGCACAGAGGAAACCCGCGCAGACATGGGGAGAACAGGCAAACTCTGCAGACAGAGTACCCTGGATGGGATTCAAACTGGGGACCCATCGCTGCAAGATGAGAGTTCTATCCGCTACTCCACTGTGTTTTGAAACAAAAGTCCCATCCACCGTTTCTTTTTAAAGGGGAACTCCAGCCTAAACAAACATGATTGTCATTAATTTACATTAGTTATGTTAACTAAAATAGAGAGGTAATATAATCTCTTACCCACCCTGTTTTAAAAGAACAGGCAAATGTTTGTGATTTCATGGGGGCAGCCATCTTTTTGGTTGAAAGGAGGTGACAGGGAACATGAGACACAGTTCCAATTGTCCTGTGTCCTGATCACCCCTCCCAGCTATGCATGCTAGGCTTCAAATCTCAAATTCAAAATAAAAAAATAAAAGAAATTGCACCAAAACAGCAGAATGAGAACAACAACATCAGAAATCCCATCAGGCTTTGCACAGCATCAGAAGAAAAATGCCCGGGCAGTTTTTTTTCTGTGCAGCTAAAAATGAGGCTTGGGTAAGAAAAACAAAGTTCTGATGCTGTGAAACTGTTAAAGACACACCAAGCCTTTTCAGTGCTGCTGAGTAGATTTTTAGTCTGGAGGTTCACTTCATATTGATGATAGAGCAATATTTGATGACAGGAGTTCCGCTTAAATGTCCAGCTTCTATTTTCAAGCAGTGGATAAAAGCAGTGATTATAATACACCTGATTGAGCCTATTGAAGTGAAATGAATACCCCCGAGGATCCCGCGTTAGACTCTGTGATTCTGCTCACACAAGACAGCGCACCTCTTTGTTCTAGCACAAGTTTATAGAAAATCCCGACATCCATTGTGGAGGGGCAAGAATCCTCAAGCCGGACTACGCACAGCGGCTGCGGGGAGGGAATTTATTCCTAATCTTTTATTCCAAAGCAGCGTGCAGCTGTGAAAGGCTCGTTGGGAGGTCACCAATTACAGGAGAAAGTGTTGGGTTTTATTCAGTAAATCGGATCTGCTTGGAAAGGCTGGAAAGTTTGTGTGAAAGCGCCTCTTGTGTTTGTTCAGTGCCATTTAGGCCTTCCAATGCTTTCATACAGACAGGGGCATTTATCAAGTGGCTCAGAAAGCATTATAACGTGTGGGTTCTTGGATTATGTTTCCTCACATGGTCCGCTGATGATCAATAATGCCCGGAGACTGGCTTTCTCCTAAAGGCCAGCTAAAGTGCTGAGCTTATAACGCTATAGCAAAGTGTACCCCTCTATAGGTCACAGGCAGCTAGCTGCAGCACCTTCAAAGAATTATGATTCCTATATACAGTGTAATCTCATATAGTACAGTAAGTGCCAAGGGGCCAGGATAAGCGATTTACTATATCAAAAGTTTACTATATTAGAAATTGTCCTAGAAATGGGCCAGCATGCCCTGGTACATTCTCTGCAGCAAAGAAGCAACTCTGTCCACCAATGGGATGTACGGTACAACAGTGTCAGACTGGGAGATGAAAAAGCTGAGAAAATGCAACTGCTAACCAATCAGCAGTAACCTTGTGTTATCACTCCCAACAGAAACCTATAGCAAGTCTTCACTGTGAGCAGCAGCACATGCTTACTGCTACTTGGCCAGCTAGTGGATTTCTTCAGCTTTTCCACCTCCCAGTCCAAAACTGCAGTACAAGCACTTCAAGATTTGATGGACTACAAGGTTAAGTATACATTAGGGCTGCATAGCCAGGCTGGACATATTGCTGGTTCAGTATCCAGGGCTCCTTATACGTCCAAGCTAAACCTGGGGGTTCCTCCAGCCCCTGGCAGCCATCCTGTGCCCTCTCTGCAGCTCCGGTGTCTTCAGGTCTCCTCCGCTGTAGATGCCGACCTCGCCAGGTCGGATCTGGGTCGGCTTCTTCTGCACTCAACCGTGTGGTTCACGTGGTTGCTTTGACATCATCAGGACTATACTGCGCAGGCGCAGAACTACTGCTTAGTTTTGCAGTGAGTAGGCCCACTCTGATCTGCACAACAAGTGAAAGTAGTCTGTACTGCGCTCCACATGCTACCAGTTGTGTCATTACTAACAAGGGAAGTGTGTACAATAAACAAAGTCTTATCAGCACAACATACCAAACACAGGTCACGTGACTCTTCCCTGTTATTCTGCTTCATGTGGTGACTATGGCTTCAATTCACTAAGCATTAGCGCATTCGGTAATGCTGAAAACAGCTGACTTTACTAATCACCTTTCCAAATCACAACTCAGTAAACCTATTACCACACAGAAAATTAGACTTACCGACTAGGGAGGTAAATTACCGACTTGAACAGTAAATACCTCAGGAAATGTCAAGAAATTGCAATTCACAAAGATTAAAGTATTAGGTAAATCGGCCAAAAATGATATTTTTCTCCAGCCCAAACCAGCCGGTAACTCACTCTCTCCATGCTGTCTCTGTGTGGTAACTTTGACAGACAGCCTTTAGGGAGAGCCAGGCAGCCAATAGGGAGAGCCACACAGCCCTGCTTCTCACGCTGATTTGATGCGACAGGATATTGGGCGGTTCTTCACTCTCACAGAGCAGAGGAAAGTGACATTTTATGAGGCTTTTCTGCATCCCTTTAGATGTGAAAATCTATATTCTGGCATGCATAGAGCTCCCCCTGGTGGCTGCAGCACATCTAAAGGGATGTCAGAGATGCACTGGATGGAAAGCCCAGACTCATACACACAGCTCCCTGCCTCACCGCTGACTTACTATATGGCCGGTAAGTGACACTTACCAAGCAGGGCTTAGTAAACTGAAGAATGTTTGTTCAGTAAATTACTAAACTTCTGCCTCATGTGGAAGATCTTTAGTGAATTCGAAAAAAAAAAAAGTGTAAAATACCGAATGAGGTATTTTACTGACCAAAATGATTTTACCAGCCTACCCTTAGTGAATTGAGGCCTGTGTACATCACATGAGGCAGAGTAGCCAATGGAAAGGTAGATAATCTCCCTGCTATTCCAATTTCTCCAATATTCATTAATACATGATTTAGTCAATGTTTGTCCATTGTAAAATCTTACCTTACCCCTGATTTGCATTCTTAAATGTATCTACTGGCGAGGAGAATCACTATGGCATTTTCATTATTTTTATCTTTTCCCTCCGTGGAGTGATCAGGGATATCTTATGATCTCCCAGGGTGCTCTGGGCAGCAGGTTGCAAGACATCATAGCCTAGGCCATACATGTCAAACTCCGGCCAAATCTGGCCCTCATTTCCATTACATTTGGCTCTCAAATGGTTTCCCCACTTTGAATTATATTTGGCCCACTCTAGACCACCAGGGAAGCTATATTGGAGGTGAAGCCCTAGAACACCAGAGAAACCACATGGGGAAGGTAGGGAGAAAACACTAAACACTAGGGAACTGTATAGGGAAGCGTGGGGGCCTCTAGACACCAGAGAACTATATAGAGGTTGGAGGGGGCCATTAGACATCAGGGAACTTTATAAGGGAGGGGATGGCCAGTTCCCATTAAGGTTGGCCCACAACTTGGTCCCAGTGTACAATTTCGTCCCAGTTTGTATTTGAATTTAGCACCCCTGGCCTAGGCCAAGGCCCGCCGCAGGCCAAAATGCGCCCTACTGGTCATTTTATGTGTTCATCTTGTTAGAAACATTGGGCCTGAATCAACGCTAGGGTATCACCACACTGGACCCTTAGCACTGCAGGTGTTACCGCAGTTACACACACAGGGCTTGATTCACTAAGACAAATAGCATGCCTTATCAAAGTTAACACACCTTATCAGAGTAGCATTGTGAGCACTACGAACCCGCAGTGGCTCAGGGCAGGATGAGTGGAGCTCTCGTCATTGCCAATTAGCAGGCATAAGTTCGCTATGCTACTCTGATAAGTCGTGTTAACTTTGATAAGGCGTGCTAACTTTGATAAGGCGTGCTAACTTTGATAAGGCATGCTATGTGTCTTAGTGAATCAAGCCCACAATGTTATGGTTCACCACAGAGATCACCTCTCATTCTTATTTTAACTAGTAGAAGTTTATATATATATTTTTACACTTGAGTGCCTCCATCCTTACGAGCATCTGATGAGAATGGCTAATTGGCCATAGGTTCAATCAAAAATGCAAATTACAACAGTAATAAAGGACAACGCTACTGTGTCCCCCTATTCAATTTAAATGAAGCAGTCACCACATCTCCTGTTCTCACCCCAACTGTAGTCAAGTTGTACAACACCAAAATATTTCTTCTTACCTTACACGGCATTGGTGCCGGCTTAACTAGGCTAAACCATTGACAGGTATGCCGTAATTAGTAACGGTGACTATCCAGACTATTCTGCCAATGTGGTTGTTGTGAGCGGTTCTCTTGCAGTACAGTATACGAAAAAACAAGAGCTAGCAAAGAAAGAGCAGCAACTAAATGGCCCAGGTAGAATATGAGCGCTTTAATGCTGAGACCGTAAAACTTAAATTCTAAACTATTAATTTCATGAAGCTGTTTTTGCTCAACGAACTTAGAAATACCCAATAATTAGCCTGGGTTCTTTTTCGTATCATAATTTGAATTATTTACCAGCCCGGTGGTGGTAGAGCCGAGGGAACACGGCGAATTAAAAATAAATCAGGGCGTTTGGGTAATTTGTAATGCTGCTGTGTAGGAGCAGAGAAATTACATATAGATTTTGGTAAGTTTTATGGGTTTATGGAGGAGTAAATGTAATACTGAAGCGAGCTCATCAGGCTTAAATAAAGGCCATTATCTGTTTATTTTACTTTATGGTTCTCATTAAATGGAGGCAATCTTTCAAGAGACACAAGGAAAACTGAAGAATTTTAAGGGGAAGCTGTATGTTATCAGCACACTATTAACAATGGTTTATTTCAATTTGCTTTTTTTAAAAAGAGACCTGTAACAGTAAAAACGGTTCCGCTCCCGTAGGTGACACCGCCACTTCAGGACTAAAGCAATTTTCCCACATCGGCGCTGCTCCCATTCATTTGTCAATAACTTTACTATTACTTATCACACCTGAATGATCTATATATCGTTTTTTTTTTCAGGACACATTAGGCTTTTAGTGTGTGAAAATGTTGTTTAGTAATCACCTTATTTTCTTTGCATTTTGAAGGGAAAATAAGGGGGAAAAACACACACTATTTCTCAATTTACATCCTTTATTGCTTTACAATAAATAGTGCCAACTATAAGTTAAACGTACAGATTTTATTTGCTTATCCATCCTGGTTATTACAACATTTAGATTATGCTCGTAGTACAATGTATGGTGACAATACTGTATTTGGAAATAGCAGTGTCTTTTTTCTGTTTTTTGATTCTTGCTTTCTCATTGTACACTATCAATGATTACAAGACCTTTAATTTTTTTTTTAATAATAATAGTAATATACCCTCATGGTATACATATTTGAAAAGCAAAGTTCCTAAGACAACAATACATGTTTTTTTTCTTTTATATTCTGTCACTTTGTTTTCATTTTACAAGTCTTTTATTTTGATACATAATATGTAAATCTTTAATTTCTTTTGTTTAAGTTTGTGACTTAAAAGAATACACAAGACATGGGCCTCAACCCTAAAACTCTCTAAACTCTATTCTACTACGTACCTCAGTTAAAATGTTACCACTTACCACATATGTCTATTGTAGTTTTGCTAAGACTTTTCTCAAAGTTTGATCATAATTTTTAAAATTACTTTAATGTTGGATTGAGTTTGTCCCTACTTATTTTTTATGCGACATGGGTCCAAGCTTTAAGACACACCAAAATGTATTCTACAACCCGTCACAGTTAAAATGATACTACATGTGCCTCATTTAGTAACAAACTGGTGATTCTCTCTCCACAACTACAATGGTCGTTTACATACGTCCAGTTGTCATTAAGTGGTTAAATATTGCTAGTATTGTGGCTTACATATTTTCTGAGCTGCTACTAGAACAAACATGTAGCCAGTGGAGTCAGAAACCCTGGGGGCTGGTGCAATCCAAAGAGATAGACTTGCTGCCTGCAAGCCTTTTATTATCCTGGATACTGCAAGGATTTGTTGCAACTGTATCACTTCTCCCATAATCTTAGATCAAAAGGATCTAATAACTCAGTCAGCCCCAGAGTCCATCTAAAAACCTTTGGAGACAGAGCCTCCTGTCATGCTGTCCCTACATTTTGGAACTCCTTGCCACACCCAATCAGGACATCTCCATCCCTGGAAGCATTTAAAGTTTACACAAGGCAGATTTTAGGGGGACAAATGGGATACAGAGGCATGTGTCCTGCTCCATGACATGTCTTTGTGTCCACTTGTTGCTGTTCTCCGCCCCCTCTTCTCTTCACAGCCCTCTCCCCCGGCAGGAATCACCTGGTGCTTGAACCACCAGCCGAAAAAAATCACCCCCCCACACCCCTGCAACATGAAATACTTACCGAACCTTCGGGCGGTGACTTCTGCCTAGTGTTGGGCGAACACCTAGATGTTCGGGTTCGCGAACGTTCGCCGAACATCGCCGCGATGTTCGGGTGTTCGACCCGAACTCCGAACATAATGGAAGTCAATGGGGACCCGAACTTTCGTACTTTGTAAAGCTTCCTTACATGCTACATACCCCAAATTTGCAGGGTATGTGCACCTTGGGAGTGGGTACAAGAGGGGAAAAAATTAGCAAAAAGAGCTTATAGTTTTTGAGAAAATCGATTTTAAAGTTTCAAAGGGAAAACTGTCTTTTAAATGCGGGAAATGTCTGTTTTCTTTGCACAGGTAACATGCTTTTTGTCGGCATGCAGTCATAAATGTAATACATATAAGAGGTTCCAGGAAAAGGGACCGGTAACGCTAACCCAGCAGCAGCACACGTGATGGAACAGGAGGAGGGTGGCGCAGGAGGAGAAGGCCACGCTTTGAGACACAACAACCCAGGCCTTGCATGAGGACAAGAAGCGTGCGGATAGCAATTTGCATTTTGTCGCCATGCAGTCATAAATGTAATACAGATAAGAGGTTCTATAAACAGGGACCGGAAACGCTAACCCATCACAGATGTTCATTGTTCATGTTACTTGGTTGGGGTCCGGGAGTGTTGCGTAGTCATTTCCAATCCAGGATTGATTCATTTTAATTTGAGTCAGACGGTCTGAATTTTCTGTGGAGAGGCGGATACGCCGCCGATCTGTGACGATGCCTCCGGCAGCACTGAAACAGCGTTCCGACATAACACTGGCTGCCGGGCAAGCCAGCACCTCTATTGCGTACATTGCCAGTTTGTGCCAGGTGTCTAGCTTCGAGACCCAATAGTTGAAGGGTGCAGATGGATTGTTCAACACAGCTATGCCATCTGACATGTAGTCCTTGACCATCTTCTCCAGGCGATCGGTGTTGGAGGTGGATCTGCACGCTTGCTGTTCTGTGTGCTGCTGCATGGGTGTCAGAAAATGTTCCTACTCCAAGGACACTGCCGATACCATTCCCTATTGGGCACTAGCTGCGGCTTGTGTTGTTTGCTGCCCTCCTGGTCGTCCTGGGTTTGCGGAAGTCAGTCTGTCGGCGTACAACTGGCTAGAGGAGGGGGAGGATGTCAATCTCCTCTCTAAAGTCTCCACAAGGGCCTGCTGGTATTCTTCCATTTTGACCTGTCTGACTCTTTCTTCAAGCAGTTTTGGAACAATGTGTTTGTACCGTGGATCCAGAAGGGTATAAACCCAGTAATTGGTGTTGTCCAGAATGCGCACAATGCGTGGGTCGAGTTCAATGCAGTCCTAGGCCGAAGAGGTCATAGCCTAGGGTCACAAAAACCTGTTTATTTGGGCAATTTCAATGGTGGCGAGTCTGACGTACATAAATCGCAGCAATGGCCGTTAGCAACGTCTGAATCTCACGAAATGTCTCATGCAGGTAGAAGACATATTGTTAGACTTGGGCTCCAAAGATGGGTTCCCTATATCTCTGCAAACCAGAGTTACAGGGCTCCAAATTTGGTAAAATCCCCCATAGGCTTTCATTGGGCCTCCTATTTACAGTTCCAAAATCTCACATCTTTTCAAAGGGCAATTGCTCAGCAGTGGCAAATTTTCTAGCATTGTGGGGACCCTTAGGGGGAACATGACTGGTGAGTTTCGGGCCCCTAGGCCGAAGAGGTCATAGCCTAGGGTCACAAAAACCTGTTTATTTGGGCTATTTCAATGGTAGTGATGCTGACGTACATAAATCTCAGCCATGGCCGTTAGCAATGTCTGAATTTCACGAAATGTCTCATGCAGGTAGAAGACATATTGTTAGACTTGGATTCCAAAGATGGGGTCCCTACATCTCTGCAAACCAGAGTTACAGGGGTCCAAAATTGGTAAAATCCCCCATAGGCTTTTATTGCCTCCCTATTTCACTTTCCAAAATCTCACATCTTTTCAAAGGGCAATTGCTCAGCAGTGGCAAATTTTCTAGCATTGTAGGGACCCTTAGGGGGAACATAACTGGTGAGTTTCCGGCCCCTAGGCCGAAGAGGTCATAGCCTAGGGTCACAAAAACCTGTTTATTTGGGCTATTTCAATGGTAGTGATGGTGACGTACATAAATCTCAACCATGGCCGTTAGCAACGTCTGAATGTCACTAAATGTCTCATGCAGGTAGAAGACATATTGTTAGACTTGGATTCCAAAGATGGGGTCCCTACATCTCTGCAAACCAGAGTTACAGGGGTCCACAATTGGTAAAATCCCCCATAGGCTTTCATTGCCTCCCTATTTCACTTTCCAAAATCTCACATCTTTTCAAAGGGCAATTGCTCAGCAGTGGCAAATTTTCTAGCATTGTAGGGACCCTTAGGGGGAACATGACTGGTGAGTTTCGGGCCCCTAGGCCGAAGAGGTCATAGCCTAGGGTCACAAAAACCTGTTTATTTGGGCTATTTCAATGGTAGTGATGCTGACGTACATAAATCTCAGCCATGGCCGTTAGCAACGTCTGAATTTCACGAAATGTCTCATGCAGGTAGAAGACATATTGTTAGACTTGGATTCCAAAGATGGGGTCCCTACATCTCTGCAAACCAGAGTTACAGGGGTCCAAAAATGGTAAAATCCCCATAGGCTTTCATTGCCTCCCTATTTCACTTTCCAAAATCTCACATCTTTTCAAAGGGCAATTGCTCAGCAGTGGCAAATTTTCTAGCATTGTAGGGACCCTTAGGGGGAACATGACTGGTGAGTTTCGGGCCCCTAGGCCGAAGAGGTCATAGCCTAGGGTCACAAAAACCTGTTTATTTGGGCTATTTCAATGGTAGTGATGCTGACGTACATAAATCTCAGCCATGGCCGTTAGCAACATCTGAATTTCACGAAATGTCTCATGCAGGTAGAAGACATATTGTTAGACTTGGATTCCAAAGATGGGGTCTCTACATCTCTGCAAACCAGAGTTACAGGGGTCCAAAATTGGTAAAATCCCCTATAGGCATTTATGGCCTTCCTATTTCACTTTCCAAAATCTCACATCTTTTCAAAGGGCAATTGCTCAGCAGTGGCAAATTTTCTAGCATTGTAGGGCCCTTAGGGGGAACATGACTGGTGAGTTTCGGGCCCCTAGGCCGAAGAGGTCATAGCCTAGGGTCACAAAAACCTGTTTATTTGGGCTATTTCAATGGTAGTGATGCTGACGTACATAAATCTCAGCCATGGCTGTTAGCAACGTCTAAATTTCACGAAATGTCTCATACAGGTAGAAGACATATTGTTAGACTTGGATTCCAAAGATGGGGTCCCTGCATCTCTGCAAACCAGAGTTACAGGGGTCCAAAATTGGTAAAATCCCCCATAGGCTTTTATTGCCTCCCTATTTCACTTTCCAAAATCTCACATCTTTTCAAAGGGCAATTGCTCAGCAGTGGCAAATTTTCTAGCATTGTAGGGACCATTAGGGGGAACATGACTGGTGAGTTTCGGGCCCCTAGGCCGAAGAGGTCATAGCCTAGGGTCACAAAAACCTGTTTATTTGGGCTATTTCAATGGTAGTGATGGTGACGTACATAAATCTCAACCATGGCCGTTAGCAACGTCTGAATGTCACGAAATGTCTCATGCAGGTAGAAGACATATTGTTAGACTTGGATTCCAAAGGTGGGGTCCCTACATCTCTGCAAACCAGAGTTACAGGGGTCCAAAATTGGTAAAATCCCCCATAGGCTTTTATTGTCTCCCTATTTCACTTTCCAAAATCTCACATCTTTTCAAAGGGCAATTGCTCAGCAGTGGCAAATTTTCTAGCATTGTAGGGACCCTTAGGGGGAACATGACTGGTGAGTTTCGGGCCCCTAGGCCGAAGAGGTCATAGCCTAGGGTCACAAAAACCTGTTTATTTGGGCTATTTCAATGGTAGTGATGCTGACATTCATAAATCTCAGCCATGGCCGTTAGCAACGTCTGAATTTCACGAAATGTCTCATGCAGGTAGAAGACATATTGTTAGACTTGGATTCCAAAGATGGGGTCCCTACATCTCTGCAAACCAGAGTTACAGGGCTCCAAAATTGGTAAAATCCCCCATAGGCTTTCATTGGGCCTACAATTTACTGTTCCAAAATCTCACACCATTTCAAAGGGCAATGGCTCAGCAGTGGCAAAACTCACTAGTCATGTTCCCCCTAAGGGTCCCTACAATGCTAGAAAATTTGCCACTGCTGAGCAATTGCCCTTTGAAAAGATGTGAGATTTTGGAAAGTGAAATAGGGAGGCAATGAAAGCCTATGGGGGATTTTACCATTTTTGGACCCCTGTAACTCTGGTTTGCAGAGATGTAGGGACCCCATCTTTGGAATCCAAGTCTAACAATATGTCTTCTACCAGCATGAGACATTTCGTGAAATTCAGACGTTGCTAACGGCCATGGTTGAGATTTATGTACGTCACCATCACTACCATTGAAATAGCCCAAATAAACAGGTTTTTGTGACCCTAGGCTATGACCTCTTCGGCCTAGGGGCCTGAAACTCACCAGTCATGTTCCCCCTAAGGGTCCCTACAATGCTAGAAAATTTGCCACTGCTGAGCAATTGCCCTTTGACAAGATGTGAGATTTTGGAAAGTGAAATAGGGAGGCAATGAAAGCCTATGGGGGATTTTACCAATTTTGGACCCCTGTAACTCTGGTTTGCAGAGATGTAGGGACCCCATCTTTGGAATCCAAGTCTAACAATATGTCTTCTACCTGGATGAGACATTTCGTGAAATTCAGACGTTGCTAACGGCCATGGCTGAGATTTATGTACGTCAGCATCACTACCATTGAAATAGCCCAAATAAACAGGTTTTTGTGACCCTAGGCTATGACCTCTTCGGCCTAGGGGCCCGAAACTCACCAGTCATGTTCCCCCTAAGGATCCCTACAATGCTAGAAAATTTGCCACTGCTGAGCAATTGCCCTTTGAAAAGATGTGAGATTTTGGAAAGTGAAATAGGGAGGCAATGAAAGCCTATGGGGGATTTTACCAATTTTGGACCCCTGTAACTCTGGTTTGCAGAGATGTAGGGACCCCATCTTTGGAATCCAAGTCTAACAATATGTCTTCTACCTGCATGAGACATTTAGTGACATTCAGACGTTGCTAACGGCCATGGTTGAGATTTATGTACGTCACCATCACTACCATTGAAATAGCCCAAATAAACAGGTTTTTGTGACCCTAGGCTATGACCTCTTCGGCCTAGGGGCCCGAAACTCACCAGTCATGTTCCCCCTAAGGGTTCCTACAATGCTAGAAAATTTGCCACTGCTGAGCAATTGCCCTTTGAAAAGATGTGAGATTTTGGAAAGTAAAATAGGGAGGCAATGAAAGCCTATGGGGGATTTTATAAATTTTGGTCCCCTGTAACTCTGGTTTGCAGAGATGTAGGGACCCCATCTTTGGAATCCAACTCTAACAATATGTCTTCTACCTGCATGAGACATTTCGTGAAATTCAGACGTTGCTAACGGCCATGGCTGAGATTTATGTACGTCAGCATCACTACCATTGAAATAGCCCAAATAAACAGGTTTTTGTGACCCTAGGCTATGACCTCTTTGGCCTAGGGGCCCGAAACTCACCAGTCATGTTCCCCCTAAGGGTCCCTACAATGCTAGAAAATTTGCCACTGCTGAGCAATTGCCCTTTGAAAAGATGTGAGATTTTGGAAAGTGAAATAGGGAGGCAATAAAAGCCTATGGGGGATTTTTCAATTTTGGACCCCTGTAACTCTGGTTTCCAGAGATGTAGGGACCCCATCTTTGGAATCCAAGTCTAACAATATGTCTTCTACCTGCATGAGACATTTCGTGAAATTCAGACATTGCTAACGGCCATGGCTGAGATTTATGTACGTCAGCATCACTACCATTGAAATAGCCCAAATAAACAGGTTTTTGTGACCCTAGGCTATGACCTCTTCGGCCTAGGGGCCCGAAACTCACCAGTCATGTTCCCCCTAAGGGTCCCTACAATGCTAGAAAATTTGCCACTGCTGAGCAATTGCCCTTTGAAAAGATGTGAGATTTTGGAACTGTAAATAGGAGGCCCAATGAAAGCCTATGGGGGATTTTACCAAATTTGGAGCCCTGTAACTCTGGTTTGCAGAGATGTAGGGAACCCATCTTTGGAGCCCAAGTCTAACAATATGTCTTCTACCTGCATGAGACATTTCGTAAGATTCAGACGTTGCTAACGGCCATTGCTGCGATTTATGTACGTCAGACTCGCCACCATTGAAATTGCCCAAATAAACAGGTTTTTGTGACCCTAGGCTATGACCTCTTCGGCCTAGGACTGCATTGAACGCGACCCACGCATTGTGCGCATTCTGGACAACACCAATTACTGGGTTTATACCCTTCTGGATCCACGGTACAAACACATTGTTCCAAAACTGCTTGAAGAAAGAGTCAGACAGGTCAAAATGGAAGAATACCAGCAGGCCCTTGTGGAGACTTTAGAGAGGAGATTGACATCCTCCCCCTCCTCTAGCCAGTTGTACGCCGACAGACTGACTTCCGCAAACCCAGGACGACCAGGAGGGCAGCAAACAACACAAGCCGCAGCTAGTGCCCAATAGGGAATGGTATCGGCAGTGTCCTTGGAGTGGGAAAATTTTCTGACACCCATGCAGCAGCACACAGAACAGCAAGCGTGCAGATCTACCTCCAACACCGATCGCCTGGAGAAGATGGTCAAGGACTACATGTCAGATGGCATAGCTGTGTTGAACAATCCATCTGCACCCTTCAACTATTGGGTCTCGAAGCTAGACACCTGGCACAAACTGGCAATGTACGCAATAGAGGTGCTGGCTTGCCCGGCAGCCAGCGTTATGTCGGAACGCTGTTTCAGTGCTGCCGGAGGCATCGTCACAGATCGGCGGCGTATCCGCCTCTCCACAGAAAATGCAGACCGTCTGACTCAAATTAAAATGAATCAATCCTGGATTGGAAATGACTACGCAACACTCCCGGACCCCAACCAAGTAACATGAACAATGAACATCTGTGATGGGTTAGCGTTTCCGGTCCCTGTTTATAGAACCTCTCATCTGTATTACATTTATGACTGCATGGCGACAAAATGCAAATTGCTATCCGCACGCTTCTTGTCCTCATGCAAGGCCTGGGTTGTTGTGTCTCAAAGCGTGGCCTTCTCCTCCTGCGCCACCCTCCTCCTGTTCCATCACGTGTGCTGCTGCTGGGTTAGCGTTACCGGTCCCATTTCCTGGAACCTCTTATATGTATTACATTTATGACTGCATGCCGACAAAAAGCATGTTACCTGTGCAAAGAAAACAGACATTTCCCGCATTTAAAAGACAGTTTTCCCTTTGAAACTTTAAAATCGATTTTCTCAAAAACTATAAGCTCTTTTTGCTAAAAAAAATTTTCCTCTTGTACCAACTCCCAAGGTGCGCATTCCCTGTAAATTTGGGGTATGTAGCATATAAGGAGGCTTTACAAAGCACGAAAGTTCGGGTCCCCATTGACTTCCATTATGTTCGGAGTTCGGCTCGAACACCCGAACATCGCGGCCATGTTCGGCCCGAACCCGAATATCTAGATGTTCGCCCAACACTACACGTGACCCGTTCGGCCAATCACAGCGCTAGCCGAACGTTCGGGTATCGTTCGGCCATGCGCTCTTAGTTCGGCCATATGGCCGAACAGTTTGGCCGAACACCATCAGGTGTTCGGCCGAACTCGAACATCACCCGAACAGGGTGATGTTCTGCAGAACCAGAACAGTGGCGAACACTGTTCGCCCAACACTACTTCTGCCCACCCTGAAGCTCCTAGCGGCTTTCCAGTAACCTCCGTGTAGGGCTCCCAGTGTGTCACCTGACCTGCGTCAGGTCAAGTGACACTCCGGTAGCCATGCACTGTTTCCGTAAAACCACCAGGAGCTACAGGTAGGATAGAAGGGTCCGCCCAGAGTCAAATAACCCCCCAAAAATCCCAAAATACACTCCCCATTATCACCTCAGGCATGTCGGTTAGTTGAGACTTCCGGTTGTCTGGGTTTCAGATAACTGGATAACTGCTGTGCTATATAAATACTAAACAAATAAACATTGAACAAAATTTTCCAATCAATATAGACATATGGATGGCTCTAGCTTTATTTACCCTTCCCCAAAGGATTTATCTGTTTGCCCAAATTGTACCATACAGCTGGAAGGGATGTGGGAATAGACGAGACGGTCCCTCTTTGGTCGAAGTTCTCGGAAACAGAAATACATGACCGTACTGACAGGGCACATCAGTCTTTCCCGGAAATAGTAGTCATACTTTTAGAACTCTTTGTACTTAGCAATACACAGCTCAATTAATTGTTCTAGGGGTTGCTATGGAGAGAATTATTCCAGTGTGCTGGATATGAGATTTAAGTTCCTCTCTGTAAGTCGTAAATAATCAGGTTTTGCCTAAAACCGAATTAGAGCGCGGCTATAGATCAGCCAAGTAAAATGTGAGTCAGATTAACGGCCCAATTAGAACCATAACGTACTAGGTCAAACTGAACTTTCTTGGTATACATCATCCCTTGTCATAGCCAAAGGTTACCAGTCGGCTTTCTGGCCGGGCCTGCTGGCAGAAGAGAGAAAAAAATTTCCTTCCATTTTATTTATTTATTTATTTTTTTCTTTAACCAAGGGAGGAATAAAACCAATATCAATTTAAACCATTTTATTCAAGTCTTGGGTATGACATTGGGGTTAATTACATACTGGGTCAAACTGATATCTTGCTCTAGCAAAAACAAGTGCTAATAAAATATGTCATTGCTGCACAACTTTATTTATTTATTTATTTATTTTCATTTGAAGAGAAACTTTAAGGGCTGGTGCACACCAAAACCCGCTAGCAGATCCGCAAAATGCTAGCAGATTTTTAAACGCTTTTTTTTATTTTTCTATGGCGTTTTGCTAGCGTTTTGCGGATTGCTGCTGCGGTTTTCAGTATAGTAGATTTCATATATTGTTACAGTAAAGCTGTTACTGAACAGCTTCTGTAACAAAAACGCCTGCAAAACCGCTCTGAAGTGCCGTTTTTCAGAGCGGTTTGCGTTTTTCCTATACTTAACATTGAGGCAGAAACGCATCCGCAATCCAAAAAATGCCTCACCCAGGCATTTTTCGTTTCTGCAAAACGCCTGCTGCTCTGGTGTGCACCACCCCATTGAGATACATTGACCAAGCAGATCCGCAGCCGCAAGCGGATCTGAAAACGCCCAAAAAGCCGCTCGGTGTGCACCAGCCCTAACCCAGGATTGAAAGTCATCCCAATCAGTAGCTGATACTCCCTTTCCCACAAGAAATCCTTACCTTTTCTTAAAGGGAAAATGAAGTAAGAGTGTTTTTAAAGGGAACCTGAGATGACTAATATGGGGGTATTTATACGTACCTGGGGCTTCCTCCAGTCCCATGAAGTGTGTGAGCTCCAGTGACATCTTCATGGGTGTTCATCGCCCCGGAATCTGGCCAGCCACGCTTTTCTCTGCATGCGCAGCTTGGCCATGCGCACGCCCCCTATCGCACTCCCACTGCCGGGAGCATTGTGCGCAGAAGCACATGAGTGACAGCAGCTGGCCAGATGACAAGATTACCATTTTCAGCAACTTCTGCAGAGGGTGAGGTGTATTTCCCTTCTCAGCCCCGTGTCACACTGAACTTCACTCAGCCAATCAGTGAGGAGCAGGAATGTGGGAGGGGAGATAACAAGCTTCCTTCTCCCTGGCAATGTACAAAATAAAACAAGGCTTACTGAGATAAGAATTATTACAGCAAAAACATTTATAATTATATCGGAATTCTTGCAATGCAGGGACAGGTTGTAGACTGCATAATAAACACAGGGCAGAGGGTAAACAGAATTAGATTTTATGGCTGACAGTCAAATTCCTAGTTTAGTTCAAAAAAGCTGACATAAATTAGTAAAAACATATTTCTAAAACATACAGCTACTCACAAGGAAATTTCTGAGCAGCCCATGTTCCAAAGTACAGTTTCTATACCTACAAAAAAAAGTACAAGTTAAATTAAAGTCCATTTTTGGAATGTCATAGGTTGTTGCAAATGGAAATGTGAAGGTCTGCAATAACAGTCTTGGAGATTCTCTTCGCTGTCTTTAGCAGGAAAATGGCGCCCGAAGCCCTGCAATGCAGACTCAAAGTCTCTAGAGCAGGGCTTCAGATGCCATTTTACTGTAGCCCTGCTCTGCCACTGCCGGAGCTGTGCTATGAGTTGCGGGCTGCTGCTCCCGGTGAACTGACGTGGTGTCTATTAGACGCCGAAAGTCAGTTCACGCTGGGGGGGTGCTTTAGGGGTGCTTGGACAATTTTAGGGGGGTGCACTCCAAAGCACCCCCCTGGCGCCGCCCCGTGCCCACATAACCAACTCCAGTGACACGAAGCAATCACATTTCAAGTAATTCTGCCCACACAACCACCTCCAGTCACATGACCCACCACATCTCAAATAGTCCTGCTGACCCACACATCTGGGTGAGATGAAAAAGGGCACCCAGAAATAGCTGATAGTAAAATATCGATAAGTTTAGCGATATTCTACTGTTGCAGTGCTAATGACAATAGTAAAATATTTGTCATAGATATTGATAGTTTACTACAGCGAAACCTAACCTTATTCTTGCACTGAACCCTCCCTCTACCAATGTCTAACCTTAAACACTCGCCCTGGATGCCTAACTTTAACCATCTCCATGCACGCCTTCAGGACTTCTCAAGAACTGCTCCAACACTTTGGTACTCTCTACCTCCACCCATTAGGGAAGCCCCCTCCTTCAACATCTTCAAGAAGGCCCTCAAAACTCACCTTTTTACTCTGGCCTACCACCCCTCACAATTGCTCTAAACCCACAACGGAACTCTGGTCCCCTACCTTTCGTGTCTCTACCTCTCCTTCTAGATTATAAGCCTTTGGGCAGGGTCCTCCTCCTTTTGTGTCCTACCTGATCATGCACCTCCATTACTATGAACCCATGCTATGCACTTGAGTAAACCTAACTTGCCTAATCTCCATGCTCCATCCAGTGACTGACTAAGCATTACCTTATGCTCATACTGTGCTGTGTGATCTGGTTTTCTTGTATTCCTGTATTGTCATATTGCTGTATGTCACCCCTAGATATTGTTTGTAACCTAAATGAATGTTCAGCGCTGCGTAATATGTTGGCGCTTTATAAATACAATAAATAAATAAAATAAATAAATAACCATCCCTGCTTGGGGAAAGGCCTATTACCCTTTTATTAGTGTTACCTGGTGAAGACACTGTCATGTGACGCTGTGCAGTGATCACTTTGGTTTTCTAACTGGCTAAACAGATTCAGGTACTATGTGCAGTGTGATCTCTTTCTGATCCAGATGGACATATGTTATATACGGATACAGGAGATTTGATGTGAATGAACACTACTTCTGCTGAATATGACTTAACCAACCCCCCCCCCCCCATTGCAAAACAGCCGATAAAACGTGCTGATTTTCGAGGGCAGCCATAGGTGCCTGCTCATTGTAGCCATATTTTGCATTGCGGGTTGCCCTGGTGTGGGTGCCCAAATGTTCCCACATTACTGGTATTTAAATGAGCACCTATGATGGTGCCAAAACTTCTACCGATCGTAGTAGCCCAAGTTTTCTGTTTCCCATACACCCACCTCCAGGCACACGATCCTCCATGTCTCCAACTGTCCTACCCACACACCCATGTCCAGCCACATGACAAACCACATTTCTGGTTGTCCCCTAGCGAACATAGCCATATCCAATCACATGACCCACCACATTTCCAGTTGCCCCCATAGCCCACACACCTATATCAGTCACATGACCCAACACATCTCCAGTTGTCTTTTAGCCCACACACCCATGTCCATTCACATGACCCATCACATTTACAACTGTCCACCTAGTTCACACACCCACTCCAGTCACACAATCCACCACATCTCCAGCTGTCCTGCCCACCCAAACTACCTCCTGTTACATGCACGAAAGAGGGAAAGAGGTGCCCTGGTGTAATAAAAGCATCTAAAATCAGCTTAAAATCGAAAAGTAATATGAGGTAGCTTACCTCAATAACGAAACCTCTGTAATTAATACAAGGGATTTTTATTAGCACAGGCAACGAGTTTCGCGGGTCTCAGCCCGCTTCATCAGGCCAGTAAAAGTGCCAAATAAGAAAGATCATCTAGCATTACATGACTCACCACATCTTCAGTCGCCTGACCTGCCCACATGCCTACCATCGATCAAAGTGGACAATCAGGGCCATGGGCGTCCGCAGAAAATTTTCCAGGGGGGGGGCAAAAAGTGGTGAGCAAAAAATCCGGGCTGGTGTAAACGGAGCTACGTCATGCGGCGTGGGTGTGGTCGTGAACCAGAATGTGGGTGTGGTCGTGGGTGGAGACAAGTTTACATGAACTAAGCAATGGTGGGACATTAGATGAGGACAGTGGTGGCGAACCTTTTGGAGGTCGAGTGTCCAAACTGCAAAGTCACTTTACTATCACAAAGTGCCAACAGCAATTTAAACTAAATACAAACGTTTTAACTCATACATGAACATTATGGAAAATTAAGTTGAAAATAAACTGTGAAGATAAACAATTTCATCCATCGTACTCCTGAAAAAAATTATTCATTTTTTTAGAACCTCCCAGTTTCATTTTCTGTTTTAAAAAGCGGAAAAAGTAGGTTTAATGCTATTGTCTCATATGATGATGATTCAGCTTTTTCCATAGTCTCGCAGTTAGCAATCATGTGACCCCCAACATGACCAACTCAGCAATCATGAGGCCCCCAACAAGACAAATTCAGCAATCATGAGGCCCCCAACAAGACAAATTCAGCAATCATGAGGCCCCCAACAAGACAAATTCAGCAATCTTGAGGCCCCCAACAAATCATGAGGCCCCCAACAAGACAAAGTCAGTAACCATGAGGCCCGCAACAAGACAAATTCAGCAGTCATGAGGCACATAAATAGACAGCTTTTCACATAAATAGGCAGAATGCCCCCTTAATATGTAGACACCTCTCACCTGGCAGCAGTTCCCCAAAATACACTCAATCTGACAGCAGTGGTTCCCCAAAAATAGGTAGCCCCAGGTCTATAGGTGTCCCCAGAATAGGTGGCCAGCGGTATAGATGTCCCCAGAACTGGTAGCCAGGGGTAGAGATGTCCCCAGAACAAGTAGCCAGGGGTATATGTGGCCAGTATATGTAGGCAGGGGTATATGTGCCTAGTATATGTAGGCAGCAGGGGTATATGTGCCCAGTATATGTAGGCAGGGGTATATGTCCCCAGTATATGTAGGCAGGGGTATATGTCCCCAGTATATGTAGGCAGGGGTATATGTCCCAGTATATGTAGGCAGGGGTATATGTCCCAGTATATGTAGGCAGGGGTATATGTCCCAGTATATGTAGGCAGGGGGTTTATGTCCCAGTATATGTAGGCAGGGGTATATGTCCCCAGAAAAAGTAGGCAGGGGTATATGTCCCAGTATATGTAGGCAGGGGTATATGTCCCAGTATATGTAGGCAGGGTGTATATGTCCCAGTATATGTAGCCAGGGGTATATGTCCCAGTATATGTAGGCAGGGGTATATGTCCCAGTATATGTAGGCAGGGGTATATGTCCCAGTATATGTAGGCAGGTGTATATGTCCCAGTATATGTAGGCAGGGGTATATGTCCCAGTATATGTAGCCAGGGGTATATGTCCCAGTATATGTAGGCAGGGGTATATGTCCCAGTATATGTAGCCAGGGGTATATGTCCCAGTATATGTAGGCAGGGGTATATGTCCCAGTATATGTAGGCAGGTGTATATGTCCCAGTATATGTAGGCAGGGGTATATGTCCCAGTATATGTAGGCAGGGGTATATGTCCCAGTATATGTAGGCAGGGGTATATGTCCCAGTATATGTAGCCAGGGGGATATGTCCCCAGAAAAAGTGGCCATGTCTGCGTGCAGGAGGAGGGGAGCAGCGGAGAGAAGAGGGAGAGCTATGGGCACTCACCTTAGGGGGCTCTCCCTCCCTCTCTCGCTGTCCCCTCCGGAGTCCGGAATGAAGTGTGCAGCGCTGGCAGCGGGTGGAACTTACCTCCTCTCGTCGCACGCGCCGGATGGATTAGCCGCTACTCTGGCCTGATCCAGACCAGAGTGCGGCACCAGAACTTCTGGCGCAGGAGCGAGAGGAGGTAAGTTCCGCCCGCTGCCAGCCGCTGCACAGTGCACACTTCATTCCGGAGGGGACAGCGAGGGAGAGAGAGCCCCCTAAGGTGAGGGAAGGGGGGGGGAGACGTCCGCCCTTCCCCACTGTGCCCATAGCTCTCTCTCTTCTCTGCGCTGTTCCCTCCTGCTGGCTGCACGGGCACGCGGCCAGGGGGGGGGCAGCGGGCGGCCAGGCTCGGGCAGATGCCCGGTTTTGCCATATGTGCGGACGCCCATGATCAGGGCAGAGAAAGAGATTGATGATTAGACTTCATGGGAGGTAAGTATGATATGTGTAGGTTTATTTTGACTTTTCAGTTCAGGTTTGCTTTAATTAGGGCCAGGCTATGCTTGTCCGATCTGTGCTGCGTGGGCTCTCCAGCCCACAGCATAGCCCACTTTGAAGCCAGGGCGACCAGACTTCCCCCCTTTTTTCCCCACTAGGGGGATGTCCTGCTGGGGGGGTCTGATCGCCACCGGCCATCTGCGTTTTGCTGGGGGGGGCTCCTCAAAGCCCCCCTCCGCAGCCATTTCCGCCCTCACGCTCCTTACCTCCCTCTCCCTCTCGCTACGTAATGCGCAGGACGGATTTCCGTCCTGCGCCTCCTAGGATAGGCTTCCGCCTATCAGATGCCGGCAATCCCCGGCCAATCAGAGGCCGGGGATCGCCGATCTGCCTTATGGCGCTGCTGCGCAGCAGCGCCGTATGATGTAAACAGCGGGGATTTGTTACCCGCGTGTTTACATTTTGCCGGTGAGCCGAGATCAGCGGCTCTCCGGCTGTTCACGGAAACACCCTTCGTTAACTGACATGGAATGGTAAACCACTTAAGACCTGCAGACGCCTATGGGCGTTAGCTGGTCGTTCAGTGGTTAAGTCTGGCTTTTGTCTTAATTTGTTTTAATTGCAGTATTTCACCATTAATACAGAGCTTATGGTAAGTAGAGTTGGGCCGAACAGTTCGCCTGGCGAACCTCTCTGGGCCTCTTACTACTTCCGGGTCGCAATGACCCGGAGTAGTACGCCTGCGCTGCCCGGCGGAGCGCGTCCTAGATCGCGCTCCTGTTGCCGGGCACTCTCTGCGCATGAGCGTGACGTCACTCATGACGTCACGCACATGCGCAGAGAGTGCCCGGCAACGGGAGCGCGATCTAGGACGCGCTCCGCCGGGCAGCGCAGGCGTACTACTCCGGGTCATTGCGACCCGGAAGTAGTAAGAGGCCCATGAATTTAGAGATGTTCGCCGGCGAACGGTTCGGGAACCGTTCGCCACATCTCTAATGGTAAGATACTGGGTGGGGTATAGTACTGTTTTTAGCTACGCCTAGTTTTAACATGGACTCTCAAGCAACCAGAAACTACTTCAGCCAATATTGACTGAATTTATTGTGCAGCATAATGGGGGTTTATTGTATTAGCAATCCAGGATAAACAAGGTAATTGTGTTACCCTGAATGAACACTTTTTATTAGGCAAACAAATCAAAAAGATGGAAATTAGATAGAGAGTGGCAACGATTTACTTCCAAGATTGGGATTTCCCCTCCAAAACATGAATACCCATGAGCAATGCCATTGAAGGTGCAACGCAATGATATGTATTTCAGAAAAGAAATGCAAAACACATGTGAAATTTGTTTACTTATACGTTAAAGACAAACTTTAGTGAATATAACTTAATGAATAAAATTGCTTATTTTTTTAATATGTCTTTATAAATGTTCGTAGACCTCTCCTCTTCCACAGGCTTCCCTAGTGCTGTCTTCTGCTGATCGGGTCATCAGCAGAAGCCGGCACTAGAGGAGCAATGCGGGAGAGGACTGCGGCTGCACTTAAAGGGAACCTTAACTGTGGGGGAAAAAAAATCACTTACCTGGGGCTTTCCCAAGCCTCCTGCAGCCGTCCTGTGCCTGCGCTGGTCCTTCGGTGCCCTCTGGTCTCCCTCCGTGGCTAAGTTTCGTTTTCAGCTGACTGCCAGTCGTCCTCCGGCAAAGCCTACTCTTCTTCCGCATTCCCCGACGTAAAGTGCCGAATGACACGCTTTACTGCGCTTTACGGTGTGGAATGCGAAAGAATAGGACGCTTTGCTGGAGGACGACTGGCAGTTGGCCGAAAATGAAACTTAGCCATGGAGGGAGACCGGAGGGCACCGAAGGACCGGCGCGGGCACATGACGGCTGCAGGAGGCTTGGAAAAGCCCCAGGTAAGTGAATTTTTTTCCCCCACAGTTAAGGTTCCCTTTAATTATGCACACAAAACAGAGGGGACACAGGAGGGCAGAGAGAGGGGGCAAACGAGAGACAGAGAAAGACACAGGAGGGCAGAGAGTGGGACAAACAAGGGACAATGCAAGGAGTCCCCGACATCGCGGTATGTCGGCAGTTCATATCATTGGATATTCATAAGTCGGGGACTCTCTGTCTTTGGAATATAAGATGCAGGTACTATTTCTCCCCATTTTTGGGGGAGAAAAAGTGCATCATATATTCCGAAAAATAGGGTAACATAAAATTGGGTATTCTGAAAAATTTAGTACATTTTACTATATGTCATTGCAGTGCCTCTTTAAGTCATAGAGTCCCATTAGCAGAAGTGATCTATGGTGCGCTGACTACTCGTCGGGATATAAATACAATGAGGCACTCTGGTGGAAGTCCATAATGTAACTATAGAATACTGCCTATTAGCTGTCGTATGTATCGGTGAGGAGTGCAGAATAGTTGGCAGTAAAAGCTGATGTCACACGATTTATTGGAACATCATAAAGCTGAATTTATGGACTTTCTAACCTCATAGGCTTGATTTGTACCTGGAGAAAAAAAAAAGCTGGTCCAAAAGCTTGTAAATTCATCTTTATGTTAGTCTAATAAAAGTCATAATACTACATATTCCATCTCTCCGCTTTCAATACTGAAGATGCCAGTGAAGCCCATAAACTTCTGCTTTTCCCCCTAATAGATCAAAGTTATATGGATGTGCAATGTTCATTTTTGTTTGATTGTGATTGAAGTCGTGTTTGTGAGGCTAAAAATGTAAACTAAAAACACAGTATACAGAAAAAGCTGGAGACAGGCTGTACATACAGGCGACTGTTGTTTTGAAGTTTATAAAAATTGAAAAGATAGGAGGCTGCCCTATGTTTAAAGCGGAATATAACCCTGCATTTCAACTTTGCTCTAAAACATTATTTACAGTATATTATATGCAACCAGCATTTTTTTTTTACTAGACCAGCATTGGAAGAGTTACACAGAGTTTTAAAGTTCCTGGAGATTTCTGCAGACGCATCCGAAGCTGAAATAGATACATTTTGTTTACATAAATGTATCTAAGTGTTGAATGTTACACACTTTGGCTGTCCTCCAGCTGAGTCAGAGAGAGTGAGTCACATTCAACACTTAGATACATTTATGTAAACAAAATGTATCTATTTCAGCTTCGGGTGCGTCTGCAGAAATCTCCAGGAACTTTAAAACTCTGTGTAACTCTTCCAATGCTGGTCTAGTAAAAAAAAAATGCTGGTTGCATATAATATGCTGTAAATAATGTTTTAGAGCAAAGTTTAAATGCAGGGTTATATTCCGCTTTAAGGATACAAGAGGTGAAAGCAATTGGAAAAACGGTGGGGGCAGGCATGTATAGGAAGCTGTTCTAATGCCCACTGTTACCCCCATTCTCCTCTACCCTCCTCCTTTGTTACCTAAATTCCCCCCACGCCCTCTTCCGGGTTAGGTGAGCAACGCAGCAGTCCACAAGCGCTGGCCCTGCTGAACACGTCCCAGGTTGTAGTTGTGAAGTGATCAGGAGTGCACTCTCGGACGCCAGGCACCCAATCTAGGACACGGGGCGGACCAGTGCCTGTGCAGTGCTGCTCAACTTGCCTATCCGGAAGAGGCTGCAGGGGGATCATGTAGTGCTCCCCCAATTTTTCCAATTGCCTTGGCCTCCTTTAACCACTTCAGCCTACAGCGTGGAAAATCTCATGCATCCGAGCAACGTTCACCTCCCATTCATTCGCCAATAACTTTATCGCTACTAATCACAATTAATTGATCTATATCTTGTTTTTTTCCGCCACTAATTAGGCTTTCTTTACGTAGTACATTTTGCTAAGAATAATTTTTTTCTAAATCCATATTAACAGGAAGATTAACCACCTTAGCGGTATGGACGAGCTCAGCTCGTCCATTACCGCCAGAGGGTGCCGCTCAGGCCCAGCTGGGCTGATTTTGATGAAATAAAGAGCAGCACACGCAGCCGGCACTTTGCCAGCCGCGTGTGCTGCCCGATCGCCGCCGCTCTGCGGCGATCCGCCGCGAGCAGCGGCGAAAGAGGGTCCCCCCAGCCGCCTGAGCCCTGCGCAGCCGGATTAATAGTTCCGGCCAGCGCTAAGGGCTGGATCGGAGGCGGCTGACGTCAGGACGTCGGCTGACGTCCATGACGTCACTCCGCTCATCGCCATGGCGACAGGAGAAGCCAAACACGGAAGGCTGCTCATTGCGGCCTTCCGTGTTACTTTTGGCCGCCGGAGGCGATCAGAAGAACGCCTCCGGAGCGCCATCTAGTGGGCTTTCATGCAGCCAACTTTCAGTTGGCTGCATGAAATAGTTTTTTTTTTATTTAAAAAAAACCCTCATGCAGTCGCCCTGGCGATCTTAATAGAATGCCAGGGTGGTTAAGAAAGAAATGGAAAAAAATCATTATTTCTCAGTTTTTGGCCATTGTAGTTTAAAATTAATACATGCTACTGTAATTAAAACCCATGTATTTTATTTGCATATTTGTCCAGCTTATTACGCCTTTTAAATTATGTCCCTATCACAACTTATGGCACCGATATTTTATTTAGAAATAAAGGTGCTTTTTTTTAAATTTGCGTTCATCACTATTTACAAGCTTATAATTTAAAAAAAATGAGTAAGATGCTCTCTTAACATTTATATTTAAAAAGTTTAGACCCTTAGGTAACTTATTTATGTCGTTTTTTTTTTTTAATTGTAATTTTTTTATTTATTTTTTTTATTAAAAAATGTATGTGGGTGATTTTAGATTTGGGAGGTAAACAGCAATTTTTATATGTAATATAATGTAATTCTTTATTTAAAAAATGTATGTGGGTGCAGTTTACTATTTGGCCACAAGATGGCCACAGTCAAAAAAGTTCCTGGAGCGTATGATCACACTGCCAGGAACTATTAGGAGGCTGTACATTTTTTTCCGGGCAGAAATACAGCGCTCTCTGCTTAGAAAGCGTCGATATTTTTACGGGGGGCTTAGATCGGTAAATGGGAATTATATTCCCATTCACTGATCGGGGAGGGGGGGGGGGGGGTAGCGGCAGGCAGTGGGAGCGCGCACGCCCGTTTGCGCACACCACGCTGCAGGGGCAGCACAGTATATCTGGACGGATATATCCGTCCAGATAGGGTCAAGTGGTTAACCACTTCATCCATTGGGCATCCTGTAACCTGGGCCTCTTTTCCACAGCAGCTGACGAAAGCAAAATTTCAGCCACGCTCTGTACAAGTGGTGGACAGCTACCCCCCCCCCCCCCCCTCATGTAGTTGCATCTGAGCACTGCGGTTCTGTGTGTGTGTGTGTGGGTGGGTGGGTGTAGGGGGTTGGGAATGTATGTACAGCTGTTTTTGGTCATATATTTGCAAAGTGAGAGTTTCAACATATGCTAACCCAAAAAAAAATTAGAAAAAAATCAATTCTCTTCAATTTTCTTCTACAAAATGGAGCTTGGATTGATCAAGTTTACGTACACGGTGTTGTGTCTTCAGATTACTGGGATGATCTGAATAGTATGGGTTAATTGCACTGCCTCCAAGTACAGTATACCTTATTTTTAGGACCATAAGGCATCCCGGACCATAAGTTGCACCTAGGCTTAGAGGACAAAAACTAGGAGACAAAAAGAAGATGATTACACACTTTTGATGAGGGGCGAGGGAGGTGGGCCCATATGTTATTAGGTAGAGAGAGGAAGGGTGCACTGAAAACAAATGTTATGGGATGGGGAGGGAGCAAGCATTTTATGAGAGGGTGAGGGTGGTGGCTGCACTTCTTAGAGGTTGGACATGGATGGCTATGATGGCTGCACTCGCTGGGGTATGAGGGGAGGCGTTATGGCAGTAGATGGGGGTTTTAGGTTGTCCATTCTTGTTATGGTAGCTGTATGACCTTGGGTTTCAGATTTTGGGAAAGGTAGTAACATAGGCTCATAGGGATCCATCAAAATCTTGCTGGGGGAGGGAGCTGTCCACAAGTTTTAATGACTTCCAATAAACACTATGCTTTATGTCAGTGCTGTCCAACTCCAGTCATTGAGGGCCGTGGTCCTCACACATATTTGGCATAGCTCAAATTAATTGCTGGAACTGAATCAGAAAAGGTGTGGTTCACTCAGTAGAGCACATTTCTCCATTTCTCAGTCCACTCTAAACACTGGCTCGAGGACTGGAGTCGACAGCCTTGCTTTAGACGATGATCATAAATGGCTATATTAGCTATCTAAAGTTTTGCTCTTCCTGAGTTCTTTCTTTATAAGACCCATATTTGAAAACGTAAGGTTTATTTTTGTCTGGAGTGCAGATTTACAGACTGGGAACGGCCCCTCGTATTTGGTCTGGCAGCCTTTCTACTTCATAAATAATTAAACAGTGGTACAGTCGACTCTAACATGCATGAGTTCTGCCTCCCGCCCGCATTGTGCTGTAATTAAATGCACATATCAAACGACATGAATGTTTGACTGGTAAGTGATGAAAGCAGCTGCTTGTAGGAGATGAAATGAGCTGTTACTAGCAGCAAGGGGCCTGCTCCTTCTCAAAGGTGATCTTTGGCTGTGGGGCGCGAGTCTCCATGTATCGCTCCTGCATTGGGAGACACAGCTGCAGGGAGTATCCAGCAAAAGGACACATGCATAAGATATGATCCCGGCTCCATCAGAATTATCTCAACTATGTTGCAGCTTTGCTCAGTTGTGCTTAAAGGAAATGTTTTTAATGTATTTATTAAAGCGTTACTCCCGGCATGAATGTTTTCCTTGTCTTAAATAGCATAAGTTTTTTTTGTAGGTCATCCTGTCCATCACATGTTCAAAAGGCAAGACTATAATTCTTCACTTCTGAATGCGTATATTGAAACATGGAGCCCTGAAGTGTGGGTGCCGAGAAAAGCGCGGTGGTGTAGTTGATAGCACTCTCACCTTACAGAGCTGGGTCCCTGATTTGTATCCCAGCCAGGCAGGGCCGGTTTAAGCAACAATGGGGCCCCAGGGCAAAATAAACCTGGGGGGCCCCCCCAACATATACCCCGGAACAAAAATCGGCATTAGGGGACCTTTTTTGCAGCTGGTATAGTCAGGGTGTGAAGTCCCAATCGGTCGGAGCTCCACATTCTGGCTATCCCAGCCTGCATGGAGAACAAGGGGTTAAAAAGTTTCAGGAGGGGGGACCCCACATAATTTTTTTTTTTTAAATTCCCACACTCTAGACATAAAAAAAAATAAAAATTGGGAAAATAGGAAAAAATGCCAGGGATCTTCATACAGCCATATTGCGGCTGTATAGCGATTCCTGGCCAAAGCGCTGCGGCTGCGCAAAGACCCCCTGGAAACCCCGTCAGGAAATGTATTGCGCTTTTGTTTGAAGCATGTAAAATTACACTACCGTTAGGTTTGCTACTAAAAGTGACATTTACCGCATTTAAAAGTATACTTTTTTCCTTCGAAACTTTAAAATCGATTTTCTCAAAAACTATAAGGTCTTTTTGAAAAATTGTTTTGTCCTCTTATTCCTAATGATCTCCTTAACATATCCTGCAAATTTAGGGTTTCTAGCATTTAAGGTGGATTTGCTATTAACCATTAAAGTCGGCAGGTTTTTAAATGTGTATTTTTTTTCCTTTGAAACTTTAAAATCGATTTTCTCAAAAACTATAAGGCCGATTTGAAATTTTTTTTCCCCTCTTGTAACTACTTGGGGCCCCTACAAGCTCTGGGGCCCTGGGGCAGCTGCCTCCTTTGCCTTAATGGTAGCGCCGGCCCTGCAGCCAGGGCACTATCTGCACAGAGTTTGTATGTTCAACTCATGTCTGTGTGGGTTTCCTCTGGCAACTCCAGTTTCCTCCCACATCTCAAAAACATACAGAATTGGCTCAGAGGCATAGCTAGGCTTTCAGCGCCCGGGGACAAAGAAAGTTTTTGCGCCCCCATCTGGACAAATTGGGCATGGCCACACATCAGAGTGTGGTCATGGTCATGGGTGGAGTCAAATGTACAAATACTGTTTATATAGCCAGATGTGCCCCCCTTCCTCCATTTAGATAGCCAGATGTGCATCTCTTCCCTCTCGTTTAGATAGCCAGATGTACCCCTATAGTTAGCCAGATGTGCCCCCCTTGTTCTGCTGCTGTTAACTATTCTGCACTCCTCTGCAGAGGGACACAGGGTCACTTTTGGCAGCCAGCGAGCTGCCTCTCACTCATTTGGGGGTGTGGTGGCCATGCTCTGCACCCCCTTACAGTGCTGCCTCCAGGGACATGTGTTCCCCCATTCCACACCTCTGAATTGGCTTCCTCCTAAAATCGCCCCTAGACTACGATACATAAACTACTCAATACATACGTAGACATATGACTATGGTAAGGATTAGATTGTGAGCTCCTCTGAGGAATAGTTAAGTGACAAAGCTACCAGTCGGTGGACGCAATATATAGGTATTACGTCCTGCTTTTGCGTCTGAGTTCTTTTGAGGTTAAAGGACAAAGCTCCCAGTTGGCAGGGGCGCAACGCGTAAGTGTCACATCTTGCTTTTGCATCTAGGCGCTTTCATCAGCTGGCCGGCTGCTTGGAAAACTTGATCCCTGCATAGCTACCGCTCCCCGCCGAGACTCTGTGGCTGGGTAGGGGTAGGCTGTAGATAGAGGCTGCACTGGATGATGCTTGGAGGCTGGAGTGGCCTGAAAGCAATACTCCAGATTGGTAAGACACTAGCAGAGACACACTGGCTCTCTGCCCATTTGAAAGCTACTTCTTATAGGCACAGTGATGTTTTCTACTGCCGTCTTCAGCTCTTTACCGACTGCACCCCCTAGCATTACCTGTCTTTGCACTTTAAAGACAAACCGAAGGGTGATGGTACCAGACCAGACCAGTGTGGTTGAGGAAGAATGGTTTTGCTGTATGCATGAGAAGCACTCCACAGTTGTTTTAAGTAGAGATGTCGCGAACCTCTGATTTTCGGTTCGCGAACCGGGTTCGCAAACTTCCGCGAAAGGTTCGGTTCGCGGAAAAGTTCGCGAACCGCAATAGACTTCAATGGGGAGGCGAACTTTGAAAAATAGAAAAAATTATGCTGGCCACAAAAGTGATGGAAAAGATGTTTCAAGGGGTCTAACACCTGGAGGGGGGCATGGCGGAGTGGGATACATGCCAAAAGTCCCGGGGAAAAATATGCTAAATTGCAGGCCTAACGTGCTTTAAAACATCTTGCATGTGTATACATCAATCAGGGAGTGTAATTAGAGTACTGCTTCACACTGACACACCAAACTCACTGTGTAACGCACCGCAAACAGCTGTTTGTGTAGTGACGGCCATGCTGGACTACTGCGCAACATGGTGAGATTGCTCTTCCTCACTCAGTGATGTCAGGTAATGTGTGACTTCCTTCTCAACTTTCCATGGCATTGTTTAAAAGCTTACGTTTTGTTTTTAAATTACATTTTCTACTTGCTGTGTACTTGTTCAGTACCGCTACAATGAGAATCCTGTGGAGGCGGGCAAGTCTGCCATTGTGACCCCGGGTAATGGCCGGGGAATGAGGGGTTTGAATCCAGTGTGGAGCTTGAGCAACGGCTACCACTACACATCCAAGGAGGGCAGTGGGCAGGCATGCACGCCCGCCCGCCCCGAGGTAGTGACCAAAAATAACAATACAGGAGGAGGACTTTCGAGGCCTGCTGTATATTTGAAATGAATGTACTTTAAATCCTTTAACGAGAACCAGTTATGGCGGGCAAAGATGACACCACATTCCTTTCACGAGAATCATATGGAGGCGGGCAAGTCTGCCATTTGTGACCCCGGGTAATGGCCGGGGAATGAGGGATGGAATCCGGTGTGGAGCCTGAGAAACGGCTACCACTACACATCCAAGGAGGGCAGCAGGCAGGCATGCACGCCCGCCCCGAGGTAGTGACCAAAAATAACAATACAGGAGGCGGACTTTCGAGACCCTGCTGTGTATTTGAAATGAATTAACTTGAAATCCTTTAACAGGAATCCGTTATGGAGGGCAAGTCTGCCATTGTCACCGCGGGGAATGAAGGTTGGATTCCGGCCCGAAGTGGGAGCCTGCTGAGACCCATGCTGTAGCTGCCCTGACCGTGCTTTGCAGACCAGGCATCTGTGGTCAGATGGACCCTTGAGCCAGCGGAAGACAAACCAAGTCGAAAGCATTTGCCAAGAATGTTTTACGGAGGGCAAGTTTTTTTGCCCTTTTGTTAAATTTTTTGAAAATGATAAATGGTTGTATTTTTAAATTGTTTGAAAGTTTAGATGGTTGTATTTTTAAATTGTTTGAAAGTTTAGATGGTTGTATTTTTAAATTGTTTGAAAGTTTAGATGGTTGTATTTTTAAATTGTTTGAAAGTTTAGATGGTTGTATTTTTAAATTGTTTAAAAGTGTATCCATTCTTCCTCCCCCCAGCCACGAACAATACCATGGGAACGTGGAGCAGCAGAAGCCCCCTGTGACGGCTGCCGTGGTTGTTCTCCGCGGCTTGTCTTTTGAGGGGTGCTGCTTTTCCTCAGGTGTTCTTGCCATAGCTGTTTGTGCCTTCTCTCCAGGTGCCTTCGTAAAGCACTTGTCCCTACGTGACAGTTGGCCTTTCCACGGCTCAATTTTTGCTGGCAGAGACAACAGATGGCTTTGCTCCGATCTGAGACACACACGTGAAAAAATTTCCAAACCGCTGAACCCCCCTGGGGTGATGGCGCTACGGTGGCATCAGCAGCTGAGGTTGAAGGGCATGTTGGCTGCCTGGCCATAGCGGGCGATACATGGTGCCAGACACTGCCCCCAGCAGTTTCTGAGGACGAGCTCCCTCTTGTATTGCGTTCCGGAGTTGGAGCCTGATCAACATCTACCACCACACATCCAAGCAAGGAGGGAGGCAGGCAGGCATGCACGCCCGCCCCGAGGTAGTGACCAAAAATAACAATACAGGACTCAGGAGGACCTTTTGCGGCCCTAATTGAAATGAATTAACTTTAAATCCTTTAACGGGAATCCGTTATGGAGGGCAAGTCTGCCATTGTCACCGCGGGGAATGAAGGTTGGATTCCGGCCCGAAGTGGGAGCCTGCTGAGACCCATGCTATAGCTGCCCTGACCGTGCTTTGCAGACCAGGCATCTGTGGTCAGATGGACCCTTGAGCCAGCGGAAGGCAAACCAAGTCGAAAGCATTTGCCAAGAATGTTTTACGGAGGGCAATTTTTTTTGCCCTTTTTTTTTACATTTTTTGAAAATGATAGATGGTTGTATTTTTAAATTGTTTGAAAGTTTAGATGGTTGTATTTTTAAATTGTTTGAAAGTTTAGATGGTTGTATTTTTAAATTGTTTGAAAGTTTAGATGGTTGTATTTTTAAATTGTTTAAAAGTGTATCCATTCAAGTGCAAGGTAAGCACTGACTGCCAGGTATAATGTGCAGTCACAGATGCAGTGAAAGGTATGCAGTGACTGCAAACAGCCGTTTGTGTAGTGTCGGCCGTGCTGGACTGGTGCGCACCACGACGAGAGTGCAGGTGATGGTGGCTTTTCAGCCCATATGCTCGCCCGGCTGATGTAGCTGAATGACAGAACAGTGACTGTCCAGCTAATCAAATTTGGTCTGACCACAATGAAGCAACAACCTTATTATCTTTTGTGTGCCACCCCCACCCGAGACACTCAAATAGCCGGTGGTCATTGCTTCATTGTGATGCGCAAGCCCCTTCACTGCGGCAAGGTAATGATCACAAAGGGGGATGGGCACATGTACACACACCAGAAAAATTAGTGTAGCGGCCGCTGCTAGCAGCGGCCTTAAAAATTCAGGAATCCGCCTAGAGTCCTGGACCCTGTTGATAGTGGCGGAGAAGGCAGTCAAGCGGCCTGCAGGCAGAGATGCTGTGTGTGGGGACTGACTTAGTCTTCGGTCGTGCAGTAACCCTCCGTGATCCATTCCTCATTCATTTTGATAAAGGTCAGGTACTGAACACTGTCGTGACTTAGGCGACTTCTCTTCTCAGTAACTATGCCTCCAACTGCACTAAAGGTCCTTTCTGACAGGACGCTTGCGGCAGGGCAAGAGAGAAGTTGTATGGCAAATTGGGACAGCTCTGGCCACAGGTCAAGCCTGTGCAACCAGTAGTCCAAGGGTTCATCGTCGCTTTTCGCAGAGTCTACATCCACACTCAAGGCCAGGTAGTCGGCTACCTGCCGGTCCAGGCGTTGGTGGAGGGTGGATCCGGAAGGACTATGGCGAGGAGTTGGACTAAAGAACGTCCGCATGTCCGACATCACCCTGAGATCGCTGGAGCGTCCTGTTCTTGCCTGCGTGGACTTGGGAGGAGGAGGGTTACTGCCAGTGGTACCTTAATTGCGTTGTGCAGCCACATCACCCTTAAATGCATTGTAAAGCATCATCGACAGCTTGTTCTGCAAGTGCTGCATCCTTTCCGCCTTTTGTTGAGTTGCTAAGAGGTCCGCCACTTTGTGCCTGTACCGAGGGTCTAGTAGCGTGGCCACCCAGTACAGGTAATTCGTCTTGAGTTTTTTGATACGGGGGTCCCTCAACAGGCTGGACAACATGAAAGAGGACATCTGCACAAAGCTGGATGCAGACGTACTCTCCATCTCCTCTTGCTCTTCCTCAATGACGGGACGCAACTCCTCTTCCTCCCCCCAGCCACGAACAATAACACGGGAACGTGGAGCAGCAGAAGCCCCCTGTGATGGCTGCCGCGGTTGTTCTCCTTCCGCCGCCTCTTCCTCCTCCACAGAAACACCTTCCTCATCATCACCATCATCAGAGTCTGACTCCTCTCCTTCCCCACACGACTCCTCTTCTTCCTCCTCCTCCCCCCTCTGTGCTGCCGCCGATGTTGTGGAAACATCGGGTTCGTGTGTAAATGGCTCCCACGACTCCTGCTGCCCTAACTCTTCTTGTTCACGCTCCTCCACAGCTGTATCCACCACTCTACGCACGGCACGCTCCAGGAAGTAGGCGTAGGGGATCAAGTCGCTGATGGTGCCCTCATCGCGACTCACCAGTTTGGTCACCTCCTCAAAAGGCTCCATGACCCTGCATGCATTTCGCATCAGTGTCCAGTTGTTGGGCCACAACATCCCCATCCTCCCAGATTGTGTCCTTGTACTGTAATGATACAGGTACTGGGTGACGGCTTTCTCCTGGTCTAGCAGGCGAGAGAACATCAGCAGGGTGGAATTCCAGCGAGTCGGGCTATCGCAAATCAGGCGTCTCACCGGCAAGTTGATTCTACGCTGAATGTCCGCAAAGCATGCCATGGCCTTGTAAGAGCGCCTGAAATGCCCACACAACTTCCTGGCCTGCTTCAGGACGTCCTCTAAGCCTGGGTACTTGGACACAAATCTTTGCACGACCAGATTAAGCACATGTGCCATGCAGGGTATGTGTGTCAGCTTTCCCAAATTCAACGCAGCAATGAGATTGCTGCCGTTGTCACACACCACGTTGCCGATCTCAAGCTTGTGCGGGGTCAGCCATTGCTCCACCTGTTTGTTAAGAGCAGCCAGGAGAGCTGCTCCAGTGTGACTCTCCGCTTTCAGGCAAGACATGTCTAACACTGCATGACACCGTCGCACCTGGCATGCAGCATAGGCCCTGGGGTGCTGGGGCTGTGTAGCTGGAGAGGAGATGGCGGCACCAGCCAAGGAGGAGGAGGAGGAGGATGACGACAGCGAAGCGGTGATAGCAGGTGGAGAGGAGGTGGCTGGAGGCCTGCCTGCAAGTGGTGGAGGTGTGACAAGTCGGTCCTCTGCGCAGCCACGTACTCCCTGCTTGCTGCCATCGGTCACCAGGTTGACCCAATGGGCTGTGTATGTAATGTAGTGGCCCTGCCCGTGCTTGGCAGACCAGGCATCCGTGATCAGGTGAACCCTTGACCCAACGCTGTGTGCCAGAGATGACACCACTTGCCTCTCAACTGCACGGTACAGTTTGGGTATGGCCTTTTGTGAAAAATAATTGCGGCCTGGTATCTTCCACTGCGGTGTACCAATGGCCACAAACTTACGGAAAGCCTCCGACTCCACCAGCTTGTATGGTAATAGCTGGCGAGCTAATAGTTCCGCCACGCCAGCTGTCAGACGCCGGGCAAGAGGGTGACTGGCAGACATTTGCTTCTTACGCTCAAATACTTCCCTCACGGACAGCTGGGTACTGCTGTGGGCAGAGGAGAAGGAACCGCTGAAGGGAAGAGGCGGTGTGGAGGAGGGTGGCTGTGAAGGTGCAAGGGAGAAAGTGGATGAAGACGATGCACCTGAAGGAGGAAGAGGAGAAGGAGGGTGGCTTGTCTTTTGAGGGGTGCTGCTTTTCCTCAGGTGTTCTTGCCATAGCTGTTTGTGCCTTCTCTCCAGGTGCCTTCGTAAGGCACTTGTCCCTACGTGAGAGTTGGCCTTTCCACTGCTCAATTTTTGCTGGCAGAGACAACAGATGGCTTTGCTCCGATCTGAGACACACACGTGAAAAAATTTCCAAACCGCTGAACTCCCCTGGGGTGATGGCGCTACGGTGGCATCAGCAGCTGACGTTGAAGGGCATGTTGGCTGGCTGGCCATAGCTGGTGGTTACATGGCGCCGGACACTGCCCCCAGCTGTTTCTGAGGACGAGCTCCCTCTGCTTCTATCATGGAGTCGTCTCCTGCTACTCCTCTCTGACTCCTCCTCTGAACTGTCCCCCTGCTCATCTCCTCCACCGGGAACATATGTGGTATCCGTATAATCGTCATCATAATCCTCCTGGCCAGGTGCGCTTTCCTCAGACACCTCCTCAAGTGCACCAACTTCAGGTGGTCCACCATCAACCCCATCCACACACGTTACGTCCATACTATCGCCACCTAACTCAGACGTATGAGGTGGTGTACCTGCGCCTTCTTGTTGTTGTTGCAGTAGTGGCTGGGAATCAGTGATTTCACCACCACCACCAAATAACTCCTGCGAAGTGTCAAATGCAGCGGATGTGGTGCTTGTTGTAGCGCTGGTGGCTGCGGGAGATGAGGTGTTCTGTGTTAAATACTCAAGCACCTCCTCACGATTTTGGGAAGTGATGGCACGTGCCTTCTTCTGAGCACTGTATTTTGGGGCAGGTCCGCACTAAATCACAGCAACACCACCTCGCACAGCCACAGACCTGCCGGTGCCTGGTGGCCTTCCTCTGGGTCTGCCTCTACCTCTTCCTCTACCTGGTTTGTCCATTTTGTCCATCTCGGGGGTATGCTAGCTATATGCAGTGAGGTGGGTTCTCACTCAACACAACAGGTAGTTAGATGCAGTGAGCTGGGTTCACTGAACATAACAGGTAGTTAGACGCAGTGAGCTGGGTTTACTGAACAGTTAAGGTACTTAAGATGCAGTGAGGTGGGTTCTCACTCAACACAACAGGTAGTTAGATACAGTGAGGTGGCCAGGTGGGTTCTCACTCAACACAACAGGTAGTTAGATGCAGTGAGCTGGGTTCACTGAACAGTAAAGGTACTTAAGATGCAGTGAGGTGGGTTCACACTCAACACAACAGGTAGTTAAATGCAGTGAGGTGGCCAGGTGGGTTCACACTCAACACAACAGGTAGTTAGATGCAGTGAGCTGGGTTCACTCAACACAACGCTAGGTATATGCACTGATGAGGTGGGTTAAGTAAACACAACAGGTACTTGGTAGTTAGATGCAGTGAGCTGGGTTCACTCAACACAACGCTAGGTATATGCAGTGATGAGGTGGGTTAGGTAAACACAACAGGTACTGGGTAGTTAGATGCAGTGAGCTGGGTTAACTGAACAGTAAAGGTACTTAAGATGCAGTGAGGTGGGTTCTCACTCAACACAACAGGTAGTTAGATGCAGTGAGGTGGCCAGGTGGGTTCTCACTCAACACAACAGGTAGTTATATGCAGTGAGCTGGGTTCACTCAACACAACACTAGGTATCTGCAGTGATGAGGTGGGTTAAGTAAACACAACAGGTACTGGGTAGTTAGATGCAGTGAGCTGGGTTCACTCAACACAACGCTAGGTATATGCAGTGATGAGGTGGGTTAAATAAACACAACAGGTACTGGGTAGTTAGATGCAGTGAGCTGGGTTCACTGAACAGTAAAGGTACTTAAGATGCAGTGAGGTGGGTTCTCACTCAACACAACAGGTAGTTAGATGCAGTGAGGTGGCCAGGTGGGTTCTCACTCAACACAACAGGTAGTTAGATGCAGTGAGCTGGGTTCACTCAACACAACGCAAGGTATATGCAGTGATGAGGTGGGTTAAGTAAACACAACAGGTACTGGGTAGTTAGATGCAGTGAGCTGGGTTCACTCAACAGTAAAGGTACTTAAGATGCAGTGAGGTGGGTTCTCACTCAACACAACAGGTAGTTAGATGCAGTGAGCTGGGTTCACTCAACACAACGGTAGGTATATGCAGTGATGAGGTGGGTTAAGTAAACACAACAGGTACTGGGGTATATGCAGTACTGGGTAGTACAATGTGCAGCTCCCTGTCACACACACACAGGTAGTCACTGAATGTGCTGGGCTGCTGGCAGTGGCACACACAATATTAATTAGCAAGGCTGTGCATGCAACAAAAGTGTCAGTTTGACACACAGAAAAAAAAAATGTACAGGATGAGCTCTGAAAAGAGCTGTTGCTGGGTGCTTTAAAAGCAATAATAATCAGCCAGGAGCAAGCAAAGCAGCCTAGAACCTAACTAATCTGTCCCTAGGAGAAAAAGTCTGCAGAAGCTGTCCCTTTCCTCTCTCTAGCAGGCACACGAGTGAGGCTAATGGCCGCCGGACCCTGCCTTATATAAGGGGGGGGTGGGGCTCCAGGGCTTAGTGTAGCCTGAATGGCTACAATGTGCCTGCTGACTGTGATGCAGAGGGTCAAAGTTGACCCTCATAGTGCATTATGGGGCGAATCGAACTTCCGCAAAAGTTCGCCTGGCGCAGGCGAACGCGAACCCCCTAAGTTCGCCTGGAATCGTTCGCCGGCGAACCGTTCGCTACATCTCTAGTTTTAAGGCAAAGTATTAATTTATGCAATTCCATTTTTGTTATTGAATAAAGGTTATCAGAATTACAGTATCCCTTTGAGCTCTTGCATTATATTTGTATTTGCAGTTAAGTAACAAGACAATATACTGTGTACAGCGCTGCCGAAGATATTGGTGCTATATAAATACTAAATAATAATAATGGTAAATTTACAGATATTCTACTGTTAGAGTGCAATTAATATTGGAAGCTGGGGCAGCCTGAAATGCAAAATACGGCTACAAATTTACCCCCATTGCCGATATTTCTATGGGCGCTTATGGCGGTTACCAAACTTCCGCCACTAGTGGGCACCTTCCCTTCTGGACAGTGGGTGAAGCTATGCTAATTTTTTCTTTCTAAATTTGTCCATACACTGGCTGATGATGGCCACCCGACGTGCCCAAAAGATAGATCCAGCTATGACCGAAATCTAATCTATTACTGCCACACAGTGCAAAGAGATATTTATTAAATTTACGCTTGAATCTATTATTTCTTCAGATTTATTCATTTGTAACTGAACCTTGGATTGGCTGCAGCACAGTGCTAGTGTAAGGCATATGTAGGGGAGGCTAGTGTTAGGCATAGGTACAGTAGGGGTAGGTTAGATTTAGAACAGCAGAGAACAGGTCAGTACAGGGCCAGGAATACAGGGGACCAGAGATCAGCACCTGCTACAATGAGAGCTGCTCCCATTTAGGGGGCGAGATGGCTGTGTCATCTTACTATTATAAATGTAAACTGCAGCCATTCTTGCACTGGTAATGGTAGGGTTCTCAAACTTTGCACAGTTGGTCACTGGGTCTTAGTGACTGGAAATAATATTGGGATTAATATTCAGACAATATTCAGAAAGTGGGTGGAACCTACAAAAGCCAATCAAAATTCACCTGATTTTCAAGGGGAACATTTAATTGCTGCCATTCTTGCACTGTTGATGGCACATGCCTCAAACCTGGTGCAGTTGGTCATTGGGTGACTGGGGTTCAAATTCAGAAAAAGGGGGTGCAGCCACACACATTCAATCAGATTTGTTTCATTTCAATGCAAATTATTGATGCCAAAGACCACAAAGCTCGCAAACTTTGTCATTGAGTAATTGAGCTAATTGTGTGTTAGGGCTAGAATAAGTTGGAGGAGCCAACACCAGCCAAATACATACCCGGGCAATGTGTGTGTGTGTGTGTGTGTGTGTGTGTGTGTGTGTGTGTGTGTGCAGCGTGCGTGCGTGTGTGTGTGTGTGTGCAGCGTGCGTGTGTGTGTGTGTGTGGGTGTGTGTGTGTGTGCGCGTGTGTGTGTGTGTGTGTGTGTGTGTGCAGCGTGCGTGCGTGTGTGTGTGTGTGTGTGTGTGTGTGCAGCGTGCGTGCGTGCGTGTGTGTGTGTGTGTGTGCAGCATGCGTGCGTGCGTGCGTGCGTGCGTGCGTGCGTGTGTGTGTGTGTGTGTGTGTTAGAATAAAAAAAAAAAAAAAAAACATATATTCAGGTTAACCATTTCCACCTGGTTGAATGGTTGTTGCTTTTGACAAATGACTCCCATTATGCTTTCAGGTAAGCAGGGGAGGTGGTCTTACCGTCGTCCAGAAAGCAGCCCATATAAATGAATTAGGTGTGTAATAAAACCGAAAATCCTCTGTAAGCTGTTGGCTGGCCGGGACTCTGCAAATCTGCTGGATTTCTGCCAAAATATGACACGTTTCACCAGGACCTTAACTCACACGCTCTTTCCACAACAAAACATGAAGGAAATCAAAATGTCAGGTCATTTAATTTAAGACCTGTAAGATATGAGAGGTGCTGAGAAGCAAAATCAAGTAAACATTGCACAGCCGGAGGAAGACATGAAAGTGGCCGGGGGAACTTCTGTGCACAGCTGGAAAAACTGCAGCATACCTGGAGAGGCGCAAACTTTGTAAAATATTTTCTTCATTTAATTAGAGCACACCAGTGAGATTTGCAGAGAAGGCCAGTCCAATTCCGGGAATAGCTGTGTGGTAAGTAAAGAGCCCACATTTTGTTTTATCGTATCAAACTAAGCCTCTGTGCCTAAAAATCTTGTTGTTCTTGGCGCAGAGAACTTTCTCTTCTTTGTTTGCTCAGTAATGACTTCAATACAAGTCTTTCTGATTATTTGTCCTGCAGCCAGCAATGATATCAGTTAGCTTTAGTGATGTGTAGATATGCATTGAAATGCCATTAGACCAGTCTTATAGTGTTTCATATTCAATTTATTTACTATGTTTTAGATTTTAAAGCAGACTTATTATTTGAAGTATCATTAAAAATAATGTTTTAGCGACACCTGCGTTCTCCACATTCTCACTAGAGATAAAATGTGAGACTGTGCTGTTTTACTGTTGCTGGATACTGCACTGGTTAAAGGATACCAGATCCCAAACACTGATGAGAAACGGGGGGAGCAGGCATGTATGGTGAGCTGTCCTGATGCTCATTGCTCCTCCCATTCTCCTTTCTGCCCGCTCATTTACCTGCAATTGCAGCATGTACCCATCTTCTGACGTAACATGCAAGCACAGAGCACTCCCGGCCAGGGGTTCCATACTGGTGTACAGTACAGGGCAGTTTCTAGGCTAAATTGCACCCAGGACAAAGGTATAAAAATTGTGCCCCCTTCTCCCCCACCCCCGTGGACTTGCGAACCGTTACTCTTTAGGGACAGTCACACAGCCACAGGTCACAAGTAGATCTGCCTACTTACTAGTGACCAGCTACTCATGTAGGAGAACACACAGGCAAAGAGAGCCCGGAAAGCCGACTCTTCCATGTGCACCGTCCACGGACATCAGGTGTCATCACGCGGTGGTGACGTGATGATGACTTGACCTCTGACGCAGGCAGGGTAGGAGGAGTCAAGGAAGGTGATCATGCTGGTAATATCCTTTCTACTTCCATTTGGCTGTGCCACGTGTCACAAGCTCTCTAGTGGTTATGTCTCTACTTCTACTAGCTGGTCTGTGCCCAGGGTGGTCGCCCTGCCCGCACTCCCCAAGAAACAGCCCTGCTGATGTACGTGTGCCGGCAGAGGTTGCATGCCATAGTATGTGTGCAGCCTGGCCAGAAACACACAATGCTCCCGACCCGGCCGAACAGAAGACAAGGCCACGGGGCAATTGCAGCTAAACGAGCGGACAGAAAGGAGAACAGGGGAGCGATGAGCATCAGGACAGCTCACCATACATGCCTGCTCCCCCCGTTTCTCATCTGTGTTTGGGCTCTGGTATCCTTTAAGGGCTCTGCCTCTGCTCTGACACAGGAGACTAGGGATTGAATCTCGACTGTTCCTGTTCAGTAAGCCAGCACCTGTTCAGTGAGGAGACCTTGGGCAAGACTCCTTAACACCGCTTCTGCCCATAGAGTGTGTGCTAGTGGCTGCAGCTCTGGCACTTTGAGTCCGTCAGGAGAAAAGGGCGATATAAATGTTCTGTGCCACTTGGGGCTGCCATAGCCCATGTCACAGTACACAGCTGATAAGAGGTCCTCTTTATAAGGCCCATACACACGGCATACAAGTGTCTGTACAGGCATGTTTTAAGCGACGGTTCAACAGACGTCTATGCAACATCCGGTTGTGGGTTCTGCCTAGCCGAGTCTTTACCTCTTCTGTTGTCACTTGTGTACAACTGTCGCTAGTGCAAACTGTCGCTGCTAGAAAATCCTGAATTGTCGATTGTCTGTTGTCGCTACTGATCAGACCTCTGGCAAGAGTCTCTCCTGTCACACATGGAGATCAGGGGCACAAAGTTCCTAAACTGCCTCAGACTATGAATAAAGATGAATACAAATGTTCCATCTTTATTTGACACTAGACACCAGAATTACCATTTCAAATGACCAGTGTTCCAAAAAACGCCTCCTGGCAACAAGCAGTGAAGAGTGACATCAGCAATCATTGATATTCATTAGTGCATCATAATTAAAAAAGGAAAGTCCCACTGGGTTTGTGGACATACGGTTTATGCAGTCATCTAACCCTAGATGGTATGATGCAGTAGTGACACTAAACGTTACTGATATAACAGAAACATTGGGCCCAATCCAATTCACTTTTTCTCCTAAGTTTCCTCTTAGGTGGTAGTTTCAAATTATAAATAAAATTCCTTTTTAAGTGTACCAAAAGTGATGTATTAAGCATGTTTTATACATAACCTGGGGTCTACTCCAGCCCCATGCCGGTGTTGTGTCTGATTACGCTGCCTGTTGATTTGCGCTGCCCCGCATGTGCAGTAGGAGACTGTGCGGCCACATTTCCTATTGAATGATGCTGCTGGTGGTAAAATACTAAATATCTCCGCTCCCTTACATCCTACACTCCCCACATTTTCAGGGTAGGGAGGGAACCCTCAGAACGACCTCTATGCCAAATTGCAGCCCCCGAGACCCACTGGTTCCCGAGATAGGTTTCTGTTATCTATCTCCTGAACCAGCGGGTCTCGGGGGCTGCAATTTTGCATAGAGGTCGTTCTGGGGGTTCCCTCCCTACCCTAAAAATTTGGGGAGTGTAAGAGGTGTGGGAGAGGAGATATTTAGTATTTTACCACCAGCAGCATCATTAACTTCACACTGAGCATGCGTGCTACTCAGTGTGGAAGGAAGCTTCCGGGCAGCACATTCAGACATTACACCGGCCATGGGCTCCATTGCCATTCTCCTGGGTCCATCTGTTTCTCCGCTGTATCCCCCAGTATGCAGCTCAGTCATGGTTTACTGCACATTCATGGCTGGCCATGCACAGCGGCGACATGCATGCGTGGCCTGGGCCATTGTGTGCCTGCGCAGTACTAGCTGTGCAGGCACAGAATTCTCCCGGGGACAGCTCTGTATCCTGAAGAAGCTTTTCCTGTCCTCCTCAGCCAGACCGTTCCAGCGATGAGACTCCCAAAGAGCAGCTGCACTGCGCAGTAGCATGGACCCGCTCGGGCTCAGTTTTACCAAGCGAGTCTGTGCTACTGCACATATGTGTGCGGTTGACAAGTTCAACAAGCAATTCTTCTGGACTTTCAGCACTGGGATAGCTCAGTGAAGGAGGATGTGTGAAAATCCATAAAGCCTCCCCAGGATCCAGAAGCTTCCACCTCTCAAGATTAGTAGCCTGTAGGGACATTGTTTTTCCTACAGTTACACTTAAAGTTACGTACATTCACCAGATTCTCACTGCATAGAAAAATCACTTCTGATCTCTGCCTGCCCTGACCCCTGGTCAAATTCTCAACTGTGCTATTGAACAGGCTAAGCTGCTCAGCAGGAAGCTGTACAGTGATGATGGACAAAATGGCACCCAAAGTGACCACAAATGCTTATTAATATCAATCCCAGGTCTGTATGTAGCCTAAAAGGCACGCTGGACTGAGACCTTGTAAAGGAAGGTACCGATCTCCAGGTCAGCAGTGCAGATGATTGAAAAATTTGGTGATGGGAAATCTGGGCACTGGAGGCACCACAGAAGTTTTGGCGCTCCATAGGCACCCATGTTAATTGCGATCATGAGGGGAAATAGTCGGCCAGGGCCACCTGCTAATAAATCATACAACTGACTGACAGTTTTGAATTTAATTAGTGTCTTCATATTTCTAGTTTCTGGTCAGTAGAAATCTGCAGGCGTGGCCGGTTTAATCTTGTGGCCCCATTCGATTTTGAATTCATCGCACATCTAATGTGTTTCAAGGGCATAACGTTTGACCTGCATTTTTCTTTTTTGTGCATTTTGTGGCATGTTTGGCTATCTATATTATTGTGTTGAGGGGGTTTCCTTAAACTGGGAGCCCATCTAGATATCTATACTGGGGAGAGGGACTACCTTTAACTGGCAAAAATTAATACTGGAATCATATCTGTCTACCTATACTAGAGAGGGATCTACCTAATGCTGGAGACATATCTGGCTAGCTAGGCTGGGGAGCAGGCTACCTAATACTGGGGGCAAATCTGGCTATACTGGGGATTGGGGTTCATAACCACTTTATCCACCACTACAGTATATCTACATCCTCTGTGACTTCATCTAAGCCACGAGGACGTAGATATACATCCTGTAGATGAAGCACAGTTGTGCTTGATTGAGCTTGCTCCTGTACACACCTCTAGCACTATCTGATGCAGCACTAATTGGTGAAAGGGAATATATGTACTCTGACCCAATAAGATTGATTTTTACCATTAAAATACTTAATATATTAAATAATGAAGATTTATTTTCTCAATTCATAGTGAAAAGTACACATGAGGACACACAAGGACATGTACAAGACGCTCCTGGAATATGGACGCACCAGGTTTAGTATTTTTTTTTTCCCTGGTTTTTGCCCTCTAAACCTGGGTGCGTCTTATATTCCGGAGCATCTTATACGGCGCGAAATACGGTACACATTTTAGCATTATTTCATAATCAAATATCCTCACCATAAATTGTGACAGGAACATAATCTAAGTTTTGTAATAAACGATAGAAATAGCCAAACAAAATTTGTGTTTTTTATCTACAGTAGCCCTTTTTTTGTAAACTGTAATTAGTAAAACTGAGAAATAATGTGTTTTTTATTTTATTACTCTTTTTCCCATTAAAATGCAAAGAAAGCAAAATTGTTTGAGGGAAAAAATGCCATACAATGAAAATGTAGTTTGTCTTGAAAAAAAAAAAACAATATTTATTTCATTTAGGCTTCATAAGTAGGGATAATGTTATTGCTGATGAAATAAGGACATCGCTAGCATCCATCCTAGTCTGGTACGCCAGCTCCTCCGCCAGCGACAGACACAAATTACAGAGAGTCATCAGATCAGCGGAGAGAATTATAGGAAAACCGCTACCTGCTCTGGACCTCCTCTACCACTCAAGGCTGAACTCCAGAGCTTTGAGGATTGTAAATGACCCCTCGCACCCAGGCAACCGTTTTTTCAGCCAGCTTCCTTTGGGCCGGAGGTATCGGTCCATCTACACCAGGACCACTAGACACAGAAATAGCTTCTTCCCCTCAGCTGTAAACTCACTAAACTCTCACCACGCACTCCCCACCACAACGTGATCATGTATTGCCGCCACACATATCCCTCACACACCTGAGTGCTGTGTATCTATGCAAAAATTTGGAAGTGGTAATGAAAATTGAGTGTTGAATGTTGTCTCTGTATGTAACATCTGATATAGTGTTGATCCCCTTTGATGTATTCTGTGTACCCTATCCTACCTGTATCTGTACGTGCCAAGACCAATTCCGGGCACGACCTAGTCGTGCTTGGCGAAAATAAAGATTCTGATTCTGATTCTGATTCTAGCTAAACTGTCAAAAGTGCTCTGGTCTATAAGTGGGAAATAAGGTCTGGATGCGAAGTGGTTAATACTGGGGGAACATTTGGCTAGCCTTACTGGGGAAGGGGCTACCTTATACTTGGGGAACATCTGGCTAGCTATACTGGGGAAGGGGCTACCTTATACTGGGAGAACATCTGGCTAGCTGTACTGGGGAAGTGGAATACCTAATACTACTGGGACCACAGCTAGCTATACTGAGGCGGGCAGCTTCTGGAGTCACATTTGGCTACCTATACTGTGGCGGCCAGGCACAATTTAAGAGGTTCACCTTGGGTTCTCTGCCTCTTGTGCTGGAGAACCTTCTCCTGGCCTCGTCAGTTAGGAATGTCTGCGGCAAACAGTGCCTCGAATAATGTAAAGCAGTTTCAAAATGACTATAAACAATCTTTCTCATTCTTCCAGTCATTTATTACCAGGTTAAAATTCAGAGAGAGAGCTTTGTTTTCAACACATTATTCTTTGATTCCCTTTTTTCCTCTTTTGCCCGGAAGCCTAGCTAGACGATGAAGGTTTACCGGTGACGGGCTGGTGACAGAAATATTTCATCCTAAATTGGCAAGATATCATTTACAAGCTCATCATCAGAGAAATGTTTTATTTAAATTTCGGCAGCCCAATCGCTCTTGGCTTGGCGTCTTCTTTCAAAGTGTCGGTGATGTAGATGGGGAGCGACAGCAAATTCCCGCAAATTAAATAAAAGAGTAGAAGGAACGCCATTTCCGCAATAAGCCCATCTATCTATCCATGGGAAGTTAAGTGAAGATAATTTTATTTAACATTTTAATGTTTGTTTATAAAAACATCATTTCTTCCCATTGTCAGGAGATCGGGGCTGGAAATGAAAACAGATGCCTCTGGATTTCTGTTCCATAATTTACCAGCGTGAAATATTGAGGTAAAAGCAGAAAAAAAAAAACAGTGAGGCGAATAATTTATTTATATATATATATTTATGCCCCTTATCTATTGCAGCTGGTGGAATTGTATGCGGAGCCGCACACAGGATATTGAAGGCTCAACTGTCTTACTTTGCTGATGTTCGTGTCCCCGAGGAAAGTTTACAGACAGGGTGGTCTCTTGACCGCTTAGAAAAATTGGCAAGAACTTTTCACCACCACGAACAAAAGCCTAAGAAAGCTATAGCCACCACACCGTCTGTACAACCATACTCCTAATTCAGGGATTCTCGGATATCCCTTTTTAAAATCCGAATTTATTTGGATCCGGACACTCAGAAATTCGGATCCGAATCAGATGTTCCGGGAATTCCGAATTGATTCGGATATCCCAATAGAAAACCGGAAGTGGCCTGTGAATGGCTTAAATTGCTTCCAAAACACTCTCTCTCTCTCTCTCTCTCTCTCTCTCTCTCTCTCTCTCTCTCTCTCTCTCTCTCACTCTCTCTCTCTCCCCCTCTCTCTCTCTCTCCCTCTCTCTCTCTCTCTCTCCCTCTCTCTCTCTCTCTCTCTCTCTCTCTCTCCCCAAAGGGATTTTTGCCATTGAAGGCCTCCATTCAGGTATCCGAAATAACTATCCGCCCAGATTTCAGAGAGAAATCTGATTTTGCTCGGATAGTGCTATTTGGATTTACACAGATATCCGGAATTTGAATCAAAGTTCGGATAGTGGAAAAAGTTTGGATTATCTGGGTAGTTCGGATACCCGAATATTGGATGAGCATCACTTGCACATATTATCACTGTAAAAAGAAAATAATATTTCCTCTGGTTTCCATATTTCCTGTTTCTCTTTGATGCCATAAGTGACATCACCTCTGCCCTCTACTTTTGTTTTTCTTTTTTTTTCAAAAAGGTCAGTGATAGGCCTGATATTAAGATGGTATAGCATAATTGTAATTTTGCATTGTTAATTTAAATTACGATGCAAAATCGTAATGCGTAATTTTAGGAAAAATCATAATTTATTTTGTTTGTAAACATACGGTAATCATGAACCGTGATTTTGCAATATTGCGTAATTTTTTGCATCATTTTGTGCCAATTTGAACGGTTAATAACAAAGCCCCCCATGCTATTGTCACCAACATTGCAACATATGTTAAGGAGCAGAGTTTTGAAAACTTTCAAAAAGTCCTTGTAGTTTTTGAGAAAATCCATTTTAAAAATGCAAAGGAAAAATGTTAAATTGCTATTTATCTGAGTTGAAAAACTATTTTTCCTTTGCATTTTTAGAATCGTTTTTCTCAAAAGCTAGAAGAACTTTATGAATTTGTTTTACTTGTGCCCACTATTCTCTTTAACATATGTAGCAAATATGGTGACAAACGCGTTTATGAGGGCTTTGCTAATAACTGCTGAAGTCTGCACAAAATGATGCAAACATTACGCAAAGTTATTAATGTATTACACAAATTTAATTGAATGTCCAAATCATAACCACGTATAGCTGTAATTGTGAAAATGTACGCAAAATTTCGTGAAATCTTTATTATCACACTACAGACCACATGGGGTTCCGCACCCTGAGCTATACCAGAGTGGCAGAACATTAAAGAACCAAATCCTGAAAACATAAAAAATGATTAGGTGCCAAAAAGTCACAGCTCCCACCTGGGTCACATTATGCCACAGATATGTGTATAAGTGCATACATGTATTCCCCAACCCTGTCCTCAAGGCCCACATACAGTGCATGTTTTGTGGAAATCCACAGAGGTTGTTAATCAGCTCTGCTATACTTCATCTGTGCATGTTTGTGGTTTTCCACAAAACACGTACTGTAGGTGAACCTTGAGGATAGGGTTGGGGACAGGGGCTTAACTAGAAATCACCGGGCCCCCCTGCAAAACTTTGGATGGGGCCCCCCTACCCGCCCCCTCCTTGCTTTCTGCACAGGTAAACTGAGAACCAATGTTATTCAATTGGCTAGAGCACACTTGAATGTGTTTTCCCCATGCAGTTAAAAACAGACAGCAGTGAAGCACTGTATGCTTTTTCTCAATTAATTATATTAGCTTCTGTGATAAAACGTGCACGTTCACACGAACAGATACACATGGTGTGCAGACAGCAGAAAATTGAATAGGGACTGTCTACAAGAACATTGAATAGGGACTGTCTACAAATCTTTGTCTGTAAAACTTTGTATGACTCCTTATCAGTGGCAGGGCAGATGCAGTCATTAGAACAAATATGCAGACAGCAGAAAGCTTTTTTCTCTCTGCACCCTTAGTTGACATTCTTTCAGGAAAGGGTAAACAAACTTCTCCCCCCCCATGGGGCCCCCTGAGGCTTCTGGGCCCCCCTGTGGCTGCATCCCTCACAGGGTCTATTGTTACGGCCCTGGTTGGGAAACTGTGCTTTAAGAGAACTCTAGAACAGAAAGTTTGCAGATGGCAGGCTGAGGCAAGCTTTAATGACTGGCCTACTACTGCAGAGCTCTGTCTTCTGAACTGGCATGTATTGGCTCTGTCTGAGCTGACAAACTTCATCTGGTGCTGCTGTGCTAATGCAAAAGTGAATTGTACTCCTGCAGTCATCGTTGGGCAGATTCCCATGGTTACAGGACACTTCCCCATTTCAGCAGACTATCAGCTTCACTAAATAACTCATTATCAGAACGAAAGATCATTCTTGAGTGAAGCCCAATCAGCTGGGATAGTTTATTTTTAGCCAAGAAAGGTATTTTATGCAGCAGACAGTCATCAGCAGCAGCTAATATTGGCCATTTCAGCCACCCATCGTTTTTATGTCTACAGGTATCATTAATCTTTCTATACTTTACTCAGAGTAACCACAGTAACCACTGCAGAGACAGAGGCAGAATCTTGGCGGAAGTAGGAGAGCCTGGGAGCCTGAGCACATGGTAGTCTCTGATGCCAGAGAAGATGGATGCTGGAGGAATATAACTTTGCCAGCAATAATTTATATGTAGACCCGTGAAACGCATTGTCTACAGTATAATCTTTTTTGTATACTAAAGACTCCTTTTTCCCATCAATGTGAGTCTTCACTAGAGGTGAGATACCTCTTTTATATATATTGGTATGGATATAAGTTTCACCCACCTCACCAAATATACATTGGGCACCTCCCCAAAATCCCTAATCCCGTTGTTACTCCACACCGCCATGTGAGGTGTAAATCCCTCACTACTTGTTGACTTAGTCCACCAGTAGAAATGACCAGAGGAGGAGAGCTACCGCCTAGTTCCAGAAGGATCCAGGACACCGAGCGGGAACAGTTTTATCTCTGCAGGATTGCACCCCATCTTTGTGAGTATCTGCTGTCCACAACATTGTATAATAATGTGTACCCAACCACAATACTGCACCATTGGCCTCCTGGTCTCCTCTTCTTCACAGGCCAAGGGATCTTCCCTCCCTTTGTGAAAGGACTTCCCACCACCTTACAGGCCACAAGTAAAAGCGGGGGTTGCCATGGGTCCGAGGGAGTAGAGGTGTAAAAGTGAACCTGAGATGAGACTGCTGTGGAGGCTGCCTCTAATGGCTCCCATACGCGGTACAATAAAAACGTTACATTTTCCTGTTTATTCGACCAAAACGATCGAATAAAATGTAAGTCAAAACAAATATTTTTGATCAAGAAAAACAAATGATTATCCCATTTCTTCAATAAAAATCCGATCAGACATGTTGGAAAAATCTTTATGTTCGATCTAACGGAATAATCGAGCGAAATTATCTCATCAAAAAAAAATAAATAAGAAATTGTACCATGTATGGGCACCTTAATACTTTTAGCCTTAGACCCCGAACAAGCATGCAGCAGATCAGGTGCTTCTGACATTATTGTCAGACCTGAGATGATTAGCTGCATACTTATTTCTGGTGTACTTAAAGCTCTACTGCAGCCAAATAAATCAGCAGGGCTGCCAGGCAACTGCTATTGCTAAAAAAAGAAACAAATTGGCAATCTCCATATCACTCTTACCTTGAGTTCACTTTAAGCTGGGAGCTTTCAAGGAATAAAAAAAAAAAGATAACATACACCATCCAATTCACATTTTCTCCTAAGCTTTCTCCTAGGAGATAATTTTTAATCTTCTGTTTAAAATAACTTTTCAGAACTGTGCAACTGAAAAAGTACCAAACAGTAAATGAAAAAGTTCAGCGAAGTATTTTCTGAGTATTCCTGTGCTTGCTGGCAGGGATGGTTGTAGTCAGCCAACTTCGCTATGCTGGAACTATGCGTAGTTTTACGCAATTACGCTTTGCCAAACTACGGCTTCGAAATCAAATATTCGCTTCGTATGCATTTCGTAGACTACGTGTTAAAATACGCAATTACGCGTAGTATGAAGGGTAGTGTATGCGGATGCTTATGCCCGTATGCAGAACATTTTACGCATGAATTCCTCTTTAAAGGGAACCTTAACTGAACGGGGGGTAAAGAGTTTCACTTACCTGGGGCTATTACCAGCCCCCTGCAGCAGTCCTGTGCCTTCGGAGCTGCTCTGGAATCCTCCGGTCCCCTGCTGTCACTTAGTTTCGTTTTTGACGACTCACCAGTCGGCCGGCCGCCATGCATATTATTGGACGCATTCCCTACTCAATTAGCGCTCTTGCGGACCGCAACGCATACAAAAATACGCCTTGCCGCATTCCGCACCGTAGATATGCGGCAACGCGTATTTTTGTACGTGTTGCGGTCTGCAACAACGCTAATTGCAGTAGGGGATGCGTCCAATAATACGCATGGCGGCCGGCCGACTGGTGAGTCGTCAAAAACGAAACTAAGTGACAGCAGGGGACCGGAGGATTCCAGAGCGGCTCCGAGGGCACAGGACTGCTGCAGGGGGCTGGTAATAGCCCCAGGTAAGTGAAACTCTTTAACCCCCGTTCAGTTAAGGTACCCTTTAAATACTTGTAACGGGAACTCTTCTATGCCTACATTCCCCTTTTCAATGCGTAAATTTGTGAGCATACCATCGCACGCGGAAAATTAGACACAAATAACGCATTTGTAGTTCACTACGCAATACACATGTTAACTACGCATAGTGGGCATAAGCTACGCATAAATTCGTAAGCTTAGTTTTGAAACATCACCTACAAACTATGATGCGTAGATGTGAACTACGATGCGTAGATTCACACTGGCGTAGTTTCTGCTCATCCCTGCTTGCTGGTGGCTTAGTTCTATTTGAGTCACACCCCTGCAACAAGCATGCAGCCAGTGGAGTCACAGCGCCTGCCTGCATGCTCATTCCGGGCCAGTAACTTGTAGTATCAGAGGCGGAGTATCAGTACAGAAGTCAGACAATTGGCATTATTTCAGGAAGATGGCAGCCAGCCTCCATATTTCTCTCAGGTTCCCTTTAATTTGATTTGCTAAAAAACAGTTGAAAAAAATCAGGCGGATTTCTGCTTTAGCGAGCGCAGTGCGGGATGTTCACATATATTTACACATCTGTGCAGCTGAGGCCTCCGTGTGTGTTACACAGCTAAAAATGAATATAATGAGGTCCCCTTTGACGTCTGTCAGGACTGAAAGGCGGTCAGTTGTATTCTATGTACTTGTTGCAGTGCATTGTCTATCCCATGTGCAATCCACTTATTACTGTTATTTTACTTGTGCTGCTTCTTCTACTTTCTGTTTTCATTGTGACAGGCAGCCAGTCCCAGCAGCGAACACCAGTAAAACTAGATGTAAATGAAAGTTTTTGTCTGGCGGAGCCGCTTCCCCCTCTCCCCAGAGCCCGTGTGAGAGATTGCAGCTCGTTACAGTGTACCAGAACAAGTTGCTACCGTATATATATATATATATATATATATATATATATATATATATATATATATATAATAAAATTGTTAAATATATTCTTTGCGTTACACCTTTCTTCCCCTTCCAGATTAACTGTTTGCACAGTAAGCCATGCCTGTCTGCATTTTACAGGAGGCTTCTGGGTAAATATTTAGGAGAAAAGTTAGATTTAGATAGTATGAGGGGTTAGGCCAGGCATGGGCAAACTTGGCCCTCCAGCTGTTAAGGAACTACAAATCCCACAATGCATTTGCCTTTCTGAGTCATGGCTGTGACTGTCAGACTCCTGCAATGCATTAGGGGACTTGTAGTTCCTCAACAGCTAGAGGGCCAAGTTTGCCCATGTCTGGGTTAGGCCCATTTTCAGATTCATATTGCTGTCCTATGTCTCTATCTGTGAGAATTGCCATCACTTCCTGTCCAGAAAGGAAGTGAGGTACTCTTGCTTAGAATGACAGCGAGAGCAACACATAATAATAATAAATGTGAGTTAAGAAGGATTTAGACTCTTCAGCTAGATTTTAGTGTTGCTTGGAAGTCCTAAGGACAGGACGGGAGGGGAGGGGTAATATCTCCAGTGGGGAGATACAGATAGCGATAAGCCACCCTAAGGCTGAATTCACAGTGGTGTGTTGTGGTGCAGCGTAATGGCCACAATGTAATGTGGCAATGTGTGCAGTGTGGTTCAATTGCCTGCGGCATCCTAACACACTGCATGCACATTAAAGTGAACCTGAACTCTTGCCTAGGACAGAATGTAAATATAGAGAAATGTACCCTGTACGTAATTAGAGAGTTTACCCTCTCTAATTCCCCCTCCTCTGTGGCTAATCACAACAGTAATTTGATCTCTCAGCTGTGTCAGCTGGCTGCCTCAGCAGAGCAGCCAATTTGTAAACACAAGATGTTAATCCTATGTCTACTTCCATGAAAGTAGGAAGTAGACACACTGCAGATTTATTGAAGGATGTGTATCAGCTAGAACAAAGAAATGTTTTTCGTTAAAGGTTATTATGCTTTTCCTTATATTTTAGAGCATAGAGGAAGTTCTGAGTTCCAGTCCACTTTAACAGTGACAGTCAGGCATACTTTTAATTGACAGTATTCACTGTGAAGCATACTTGAAGCATATGTTTCATTGACTTCAATGTACTTTCCATTCAATTGCATGGCATTGCCTTTACAGGGAACCCAACACCCACTGTGAACATAGCCTAAAAGTTTCTAACGCCTTCCCTCTCTATGTAAAACAAAAACTAATCCGTGGGTTTCTTTATTTATAGCGAACCTGAAGTACCTAAAAAAAAGTTTCACTTACCTGGGGCTTCTGCCAGCCCCCTGCAGCCTCCCTGTACCAGCGCCATTGCCAAATGATCCTCTGGTCCCCCACTGCGACTCAGTTTATTTATCGCTGACTTGCAAGTCAATGTCCACTGCGCCTGCACGGGGCTGGCCATGTGCATCCTCGTTCACACTCCCTTAGCCGGGAATGTCCTGCACTGGTGCAGTATGAGAAAATCTCTACTGTGCCTGTGCAGGACGCGAACGAGGATGCATGTGGCCAGGGCTGTGCAGGCTCAGTGGACAGCGACTGAAGAAAGAGAAAACGAGGGGGACCGGAGGATCGTTTGGTAAAGGTGCGGGCACAGGGTGGCTGCAGGGGGCTGGCAGAAGCCCCAGGTAAGTGGATTTCTTTTTCTTAGGTAATTCAGGTTTCCTTTAAAGAGACTCTGTAACACAATTTTCAGCCTTATTTCTTCTACCCTATAAGTTCCTGTACCTGTTCTAATGTGGTCTGGCTTACTGCAGCCTTTTCTAGTTTCACGGTTTCTGTAATATTTCTAATCTTCATTTCTTTGTCAAGATTTGACAACCCAGAGAGGAATGCACTGCCTGTGCTGTGATAGGGAGAAGTTATGCATGCCCCCTCTATGCCCCCTGCAGGCTCTGTGTGTGTGCTTTGTTTATTAGTCACAGACAGCTCTCTGCTGTCAATTTCAGCTTGTCTGAGGGTGGGGGGGGGGGGGGGGAGCTGTCCATGCTGAGAAACTGTGAGAATCCCTGACTGGAGTGTAGAAAATTCACTATGTAATAAAAACTTGTGGTATACTGTGACTTGATATATACATACACAAACATCACTTCCTGGTTAGCGGTCATGTTTTTTGTTTGTAAACACTGCCTAAAACTGGCGAGTGGCAGAAATGGCCAAAAGGGATCCAGGAGATCACAGTGACTTGATTGGTATATTTTTTTATTGTACAAATCGGACAGTACAGATTCTCTTCAAGCCAAACACTTTACATACTCAGTAGACATTTTAGTGATGAAGTAGTTTTTTCACTGTTGACTGGCTGTTTAGTGACTCATAACAGAGCCCTGAGCAAAGAAAAATGTTTCTCAGAATTACAATGACAAAACGAGAATGACCTAATATTGAGGGATTCCTGAAATTCAATGTTCAAGCTAATGTATAATGATTAGTAGCAAATCTCTGTTTTTGTTTATAGATAAGCAAAAATAATTCTATTACGTGTTTTGTTGTAAAATAAAAATACAGAACTACGGTACGTCATATTTATTTGCCAAATGAAAACTATGTTTTCTAACTAGTAAAGGGAGATATTGCCTTTGTAGTGTTAGCTACATACTGGTAGATTGACCTGGCTGATTTCTATTTAATTAATCAAATGTACCAGCAACACAAGTGTACCAGCAACACAAATGGTTTACTAGAGCAATTGTGCAAAGAGGATTCACTGATTTTAAACATCCAGCCAGGTACTCAGCACCTATCTACATGTTTGCATGGAGAAAGTCCTGCACAAAGAAAGTCTCTGCTGGATTTGATTAGTCTTATCTCCGGCAGTTAGTGAATGAAGAATAATCTGGGTAGCAAAAGAGGCAATGTGAGCATGAAGTCTTCCAGCAAAATAAAACACAGTCTATTAATCTGTTCAGTAATGTTGTTGTTATTAAAGTAATTAATTGTTTGGAAAAAAGAGGAACACCGAGATATCAGTATAGTATAGTATATAATGTAATTGGATAAATGAAAAGTAAGTAAACGATAGTCTCACAAACCAGGGTTACCGTATGGGCAACCACTGTAGAGGCAAGTGAGGAGATTAGATCTGTCACCACTCAGGATTAAGATGTCGCTCTCTGTAGATCAGAAGAAAGGGGGTTTGACCTCTCCACCAGGGGTGGATATTACAATAATTAATTGTTTAGTGCCAGAAATTGTTATTGTGCACCTAACAGACAACAGTTCCATTTTGAACTCTTCGCAGTTTACTCTTCGCACTCTTCGCAAGGATACCTTGCAGTAAACGGCATCTGAGAGTGGAAAAGAGATATAATGGGTCAATAGTTCATAAATTTTAGCTCTGGCATACTTCAATGAATGTGTCATTGAGCATAGACAATGAAACCGTAAAAACTTTAAAAAAGTTGATTTAAAGAGAACCCGAGGTGGGTACACAAAATAAAAAAAAAAAACATGCTGCCTGATCCGGGGGGCTGGGCAGATCAGGTACAAACAAACAAACACAGAACATTTATATTACGCTTTTCTCCTGGCGGACTCAAAGCGCCATCCACGTTGTTCTCCGCCGCTCCAATGGCCTGCATAAGCTTTGTTTCCTTTCTGTGACCTCTGGAGTCATGACGCTGGAAGGAGAGCGAGATGCTCCCCCAGCGTGCAGGGAGGTGGAGAGCAGTAGGAGGCGTGGCCAAAGAGAGACAGCTGCCCAATGGCAGCTCTGGAAGGCCTACAAAAATGCCCCCAGTGGGCATTTAGAGAAGGGAATTCCTCTCTTCACATACCCTCCAGAATAGCGCCAATCAGCATGGCGGGTGGGGTGGGGGTGGGGTGGGGGGGCAGAGAGCGGTGTGGGGGGACACAGAGGCATGTCCTACAGCAGGGAACATGCCTCTGTGTCCCATCTGCCCCCTGCCACACGGCCTCAGATACACTTTAAATATAAAATAAAACCATAAGACATCTAAAAAAGTCATTTTTAGGAGAAGGAGGAAGATGCAATTGTTTATCTCATCAGTTTTCACCTCATGTTTCCGTTGAGCTTTTAAAAAAAATGAAATTGTGTTTGCCGTCCATTTACCTGTGCTATCTGCTGAAAAATACATACGGTTTCCCAAATAGCCACAGTTAGTCTGCTGAGAGACACCTCAAACTCTTTGAATAAGAATAGCCATATTTGTCACTGTGCGGCATTAAATAAATTGCCCGGTTTTGATGTTCTGAGTAATAAACGGCCAGAGTCAGAGGCATGGCCGTAACTCATCAAGCTGCATAAACGGATACAAGTGTGTACCTCCGGTTTGTGCATACATCGAGCCGATATTAAAAGTGTTACATCACTTATACAATGTACATTGTGTAACGGCAGCCAATAAAATGCTGCCAGGACATTTCATACATAATAACGGTCACCATGAATCAAAATCATAGTCCATTAAACAGACTTTATACCTGTTCCAGGGAGGGCAGCGCTGGCACCAGGCAGAATGGAGTGGCTGCCTTTATAGCGATGTTGTAAAGGAGTGAAACAATTGATGGGGTTATAAATCACTTTGCAGAGAACATCAAGTACAGGTTATGTTATGTGTTTGTTATGGGATTTCTGAGAGTTATTCTCATTTTTGCAAAACTGAAGTTCAGCTTCGCATTATAGGCAGGAAAGGCTCTTGGAGTTGCTTTAGGGCTGGTGCATGCCTAGGACTTGGTTCACTAAGACAAATAGCACGCCTTATCAAAGTTAACACGCCTTATCAACGTTAACATGCCTTATCAGAGTAGCATAGCGAACTTATGCCTGCTAATTGGCAATGACGAGAGCTCCACTCGCCCTGCCCTGAGCCCCTGTGGGTTCGTAGCGCTCGCAATGCTACTCTGATAAGGCATGTTAACTTTGATAAGGCGTGCTAACTTTGATAAGGCATGTTATTTGTCCTAGTGAGTCAAGCCCCAAGAGCGCTTTTGAGCACTTTTAAAAACGCTAGCGCTTTAAAAAGCGTTTGGCTAATGTATGTGAATGGGATGGAGCACACCAGAGCAATGTGCTTTTTTTTCCAAAACGCAAACGTGGGTCCTGCAGCATTCCTGCTGATTTCTAAGGTGGTTCATCCTCAATGTTCAGTATAGGAAAGTGCTTATTTGCATACTCTGACTCTGTTCTCAACCTCAAACACAATATTTCCCTTAAGAGGCCCATAAACTTTCCAATTTCCCGCCGATATACAGCCGATTCGATCACTGTGATCGAATCGGCTGTGAAATTGTTGCGCAAACGCTGACAGAACAATCAATTTCTGTCCAAAATCGATAGTTCCCGATGATTCCCGTCATTCCGTCTGTGCGGAAGATCTCCCTCGATCGCCGGCGGGTCAGGAGTGCGTCCATAGCGGCGTTCGAATGCCCGACGACCAACGCTAGCGGTAATACATTACCTGCTCCGCTGGCGCGAGTCCCAGCTCTGTCTGCTGTCTCTTCTCTGCTGGGTTCCGGGTTCCCGGCTGGCTACTTCCTGTCCCAGCAGGAAGTTTAAACAGTAGGGCGCCCTCTACTGTTTAAACTTCCCCAGACGTGAAATGAATCCAGCCGGTCCGGAACCCAGCGGAGAAGAGACAGCGGAGATCGGGTGACTCGCGCCAGCCGGAGCAGGTAATGTATAGCCGGCGGGCAGCGTGAAATCAATTCACCAACTGTTTGCAATAAAGGCAGCCATACGATCCCTCTCTGATCAGATTCGATCAGAGAGGAATCTATCTGTTGGTCGAATCTGATGGCAAATCGACCAGTGTATGGCCATCTTTAGATGTTATTAAGAGGCCCACATAATTCCCTTCCTTAAGGTGCCCATACACTCGTCAGATTGGCAGCAGATAGATAAGAAATGCATTTGATGATCTATCTGATGCGTTTTTAGAACATTTTTTACCAGGATAGAATTCCAATAGATTTCAGTTTGAAATCTATTGCAATTCGATCTGATGGCATTTTTTTGCCATCAGATTTCCATTAAGGCCAATGCAAACTGATAAGCAATCTCATCAGATCGACCTAAATTTTCCACCCTGCCAGTTCGATGGAAATCCATCGAAATCCATCGAAATCGGCCATCGATCGGTCGATTGGCCAACCGATTTGCAATCGATCGATCGGCTGAGTGTATGGGCCCCTTTAGTTCAGCAATGTTTTGCAGGCTTTGCCAGGAAACATTTATAGAATAGAAATGATCTACCCTGGTTGGGCAATGTGGGATTTTGTAAGGGATGCATGATAGATGTTGGTGTTTATAAAATTCTGTTTGTAGATCGAACATTGTTCATGCATGGCTATTGGCTACTTGTTAATCATTTTGTATATTCAAAATTGTTTAATAAAAATCTTTTGAATTAAAAAAAAAAAAGTATAGGAAAGTGGAAAATCGCTCGGAAAAGCGCTAGAGCAGAGCGATTTTCCAAGCGTTTTTAGATACAGCTGTACTGTATCTAATAAAAAAATGCTACACAAAAACTCTCCAAAAAATCGCTAGGCACATGCCTAGAATCGCACTTCAAAAAGCGCTGAGCGTTTGCGATTTCGCTAGCACTTTTTTGGTGTACACGGGTCCTCAGAGTGGATCTGAACTCGAGCACACGACAGAAGGAAACAGAGAAATTAATCCTGTATGTATTTAGAGAGTTTAGCTTGTCTAATTCTCCCTCACCTGTGACTAATCACAAGTTGTAGTTTGATCTCTCAAGGCTGCCTCAGAAGAGCAGCTAATTGGTAAACACAGGATGTTAATCCTATGTCTGCTTCCATGAAAGCAGGAAGTGGACACACTGCAGATTTATTACAGGATTTGTATCGGCTGTAACAAAGAAATGTTTTTCTTTAATAGTTATGGTGTTACTTATCTTTTAGAGCAGAGAGGAAGTTCTGAGTTCAGGCCCGCTTTCAGTTTTGCGTACAAAGGATGGGAGTCTAAAGAAGATATATATGTTAAAAGAAAAGAGTATGATCTTTTAGTATACAGTGTAAGCCAATAAATGTACAGTGTAAGCCAATAGATGGTGCCATCTTTATTCCAAGCTTTGTGTAATAGGCCTCTGTTACCATGATGAGACAAACGGTAAATATCACTGAACACAAAACAAAGTGTAAATCAAATTTGGTGTCCCCGGGCTTAGATTTAGTAGGACTTATTCTGAAGCAGGTCCAAATGTGTCATAACCTTCTATCAGCAAAGATAAAATGTTTATAGAAGAACCCCAGGATTAAACTTCATCCCAATCAGTAGCTGATACCCCCTTTCCCACGAGAAATCTTTACCTTTTCTCAAATAGATCATCAGGGGGCTCTGTATGGCTGATAATGTGGTCATACCCCTCCCACATTGTGATGTCAGAGCCTTGGTCATGAAAGTTTCCTGTCTGTGAACCTTGTTGCATTTTGTGTCAACTGTCAAGCAAGCAGCATCTCCCTATATACTATTACATTGTTAGTGGGAATGTTTATGGATAAGTTAGTGCTGTATTTTTTTTTATGTATACCAGAAGTAAAGATGATGACCTGCAAGCTCATGGTGGATAAAAAAAACAAAATTACACAGTAAATATCAATCATTTCTTGATCTATCCTCTATTTTTTAACGTCTCACTTTGCAATGTCTTCATGTCAGAATCCGCTCTGCTGGCCTTGATTCCCTGGACAGTTTTGTTTCCTATGCAGGTTGCATAGTTCAGTCCAGGGAAAAGAGGCCTTTTTGTCAGTTTGCAAGGCTGACTGATTTGCATCTACTTATCTTGCAATCTGCTTGTCTGCTTCCTTTGAAGGTTTCCAGTATAAATGTCACTTCCTCCCAGAATTCTTTGCTTGTCATAGTTCCTGTTTAGGGAGACTAACTTTAGAGCCTCAGCATCCTTGTTGCTAATATTCTAGTGTAGTTAATTCTTGGGGAGTGCACCTTGCACTCCTATTAGTGCAGTCAGGTTTGTGTATAATTTGTACTGCCTATTCTGTCTTGTCTTGTCTGTGCGATTGTACTATCACCAGCGGTGGCTGATAGTGAATCGTTGTGTCCTGTTCCTAGATCGCATTCGCCCTAGCTCTAGAGGAGGTGGATCTCCCTTGTCTGAATCTTGGAGTATAACCTTAGCTGCGGTTGCTACTGGTTACTCCTTCTGTCTGTCTTGTCTGGAACGAACGCTTGCTGTTGTCTGGTGTGAGACAACCGATTAGCAAGCGTTCCCGCTATCTGTTTGTCTTTGTTCTCTGTGTTCATTTGTTAGTCAGGGTTGGTACATTTTGTCACTGTTGCGCTTAACATGCAGTGACCGTACTATTAACGCGCTTGTCACTGTTGGGCATGCGGTGACCGCGTTTAGCCAGTTCATTTGTTATTTTCCTTGGCATTCAGATTGTAGTTATTTGCTGTGTCTTCCTTACTCAATTCATGCTCTGTCTTTGCTCAGTCTTGTGTTGCTGATAGCAATCGTCTCTCTTGCGATTAGCTTTATCACTCTGGTATGTTCTGATGTGATATGTCTACCGTCGCTGGGTGGTGACTAAATTAGTAGACATTCACATGGGCGTCCGCACATACGGCAAAACCGGGCATCTGCCCGAGCCTGGCCGCCTGCTGCCCCCCCCTGGCCACGTGCCCGTGCAGCCAGCAGGAGGGGAACAGCGCAGAGAAGAGAGAGAGCTATGGGCACAGTGGGGAAGGGCGGACGTCTCCCCCCCCCTTCCCTCACCTTAGGGGGCTCTCTCTCCCTCGCTGTCCCCTCCGGAATGAAGTGTGCAGCGGCTGGGCAGCGGGCGGAACTTACCTTGTCTCGCTCCTGCGCCGGAAGTTCTGGTGCCGCACTCTGGTCTGGATCAGACCAGAGTAGCGGCTAATCCATCCGGCGCATGCGACGAGAGGAGGTAAGTTCCGCCCGCTGCCAGCCGCTGCACACTTCATTCCGGACTCCGGAGGGGAGAGCGAGAGAGGGAGGGAGAGCCCCCTAAGGTGAGTGCCCATAGCTCTCCCTCTTCTCTGCGCTGCTCCCCTCCTGCTGGGGCACACATGGCCAGTTTTTCTGGGGACATATCCCCCTGCCTACATATACTGGGACATATCCCCCTGCCTACATATACTGGGACATATCCCCCTGCCTACATATACTGGGACATATACCCCTTCCTACATATACTGGGACATATACCCCTGCCTACATATACTGGGACATATCCCCATGGCTACATATACTGGGACATATACCCCTGCTTACATATACTGGGACATATACCCCTGCCTACATATACTGGGACATATCCCCCTGGCTACATATACTGGGACATATCCCCCTGGCTACATATACTGGGACAAATACCCCCTGCCTACATATACTGGGACATATACCCCTGCCTACATATACTGGGACATATCCCCCTGGCTACATATACTGGGACATATCCCCCTGGCTACATATACTGGGACATATACCCCTGCCTACATATACTGGGACATATACCCCTGCCTACATATACTGGGACATATACCCCTGCCTACGTATACTGGGACATATACCCCTGCCTACATATACTGGGACATATCCCCCTGGCTACATATACTGGGACATATACCCCCTGCCTACATATACTGGGACGTATACCCCTGCCTACATATACTGGGATATATCCCCCTGGCTACATATACTGGGACATATACCCCTGCCTACATATACTGGGACATATACCCCTGCCTACATATACTGGGAGATATACCCCTGCCTACATATACTGGGACATATACCCCTGGCTACATATACTGGGACATATACCCCTGCCTACATATACTGGGACATATACCCCTGCCTACATATACTGGGACATATACCCCTGCCTACATATACTGGGACATATCCCCCTGGCTACATATACTGGGACATATACCCCCTGCCTACATATACTGGGACATATACCCCTGCCTACATATACTGGGACATATCCCCCTGGCTACATATACTGGGACATATCCCCCTGGCTACATATACTGGGACAAATACCCCCTGCCTACATATACTGGGACATATACCCCTGCCTACATATACTGGGACATATCCCCCTGGCTACATATACTGGGACATATCCCCTGGCTACATATACTGGGACATATACCCCTGCCTACATATACTGGGACATATACCCCTGCCTACGTATACTGGGAGATATACCCCTGCCTACATATACTGGGACATATACCCCTGGCTACATATACTGGGACATATACCCCTGCCTACATATACTGGGACATATACCCCTGCCTACATATACTGGGACATATCCCCCTGGCTACATATACTGGGACATATACCCCCTGCCTACATATACTGGGACATATACCCCTGCCTACATATACTGGGACATATCCCCCTGCCTACATATACTGGGACATATACCCCTGCCTACATATACTGGGACATATACCCCTGCCTACATATACTGGGACATATACCCCTGCCTACATATACTGGGACATATACCCCTGCCTACATATACTGGGCACATATACCCCTGCCTACATATACTGGAACATATACCCCTGCCTACATATACTGGGACATATCCCCCTGGCTACATATACTGGGACATATACCCTCTGCCTACAAATACTGGGACATATACCCCTGCCTACATATACTGGGTCATATCCCCCTGGCTACATATACTGGGACATATCCCCCTGGCTACATATACTGGGACAAATACCCCCTGCCTACATATACTGGGACATATCCCCCTGGCTACATATACTGGGACATATCCCCCTGGCTACATATACTGGGACATATACCCCTGCCTACATATACTGGGACATATACCCCTGCCTACATATACTGGGACATATACCCCTGCCTACGTATACTGGGACATATACCCCTGCCTACATATACTGGGACATATACCCCTGCCTACATATACTGGGACATATCCCCCTGGCTACATATACTGGGACATATACCCCCTGCCTACATATACTGGGACATATACCCCTGCCTACATATACTGAGACATATCCCCCTGCCTACATATACTGGGACATATCCCCCTGCCTACATATACTGGGACATATAACCCTGCCTACATATACTGGGACATATACCCCTGCCTACATATACTAGGACATATACCCCTGCCTACATATACTGGGACATATACCCCTGGCTACATATACTGGGACGTATACCCCTGCCTACATATACTGGGCACATATACCCCTGCCTACATATACTGGGCACATATACCCCTGCCTACATATACTGGGCACATATACCCCTGGCTACCTGTTCTGGGGACATCTCTACCCCTGGCTACCAGTTCTGGGGACATCTATACCGCTGGCCACCTATTCTGGGGACACCTATAGACCTAGGGCTACCTATTTTTGGGGAACCACTGCTGTCAGACTGAGTGTATTTTGGGGAACTGCTGCCAGGTGAGAGGTGTCTACATATTAAGGGGGCATTCTGCCTATTTATGTGAAAAGCTGTCTATTTATGTGCCTCATGACTGCTGAATTTGTCTTGTTGCGGGCCTCATGGTTACTGACTTTGTCTTGTTGGGGGCCTCATGATTTGTTGGGGGCCTCAAGATTGCTGAATTTGTCTTGTTGGGGGCCTCATGATTGCTGAATTTGTCTTTTTGGGGGCCTCATGATTGCTGAGTTGGTCATGTTGGGGGCCTCATGATTGCTGAATTTGTCTTGATGGGGGGGGGGCCTCATGATTGCTGAATTTGTCTTGTTGGGGGTCACATGATTGCTAACTGCGAGACTATGGAAAAAGCTGAATCATTATCATATGAGACAATAGCATTAAACCTACTTTTTACGCTTTTTAAAACAGAAAATGAAACTGGGAGGTTCTAAAAAAAATGAATAATTTTTTCAGGAGTACGATGGATGAAATTGTTTATCTTCACAGTTTATTTTCAACTTAATTTTCCATAATGTTCATGTATGAGTTAAAACGTTTGTATTTAGTTTAAATTGCTGTTGGCACTTTGATAGTAAAGTGACATTGCAGTTTGGACACTCGACCTCTAAAAGGTTCGCCACCACTGTCCTAATCTAATGTCCCACGATTGCTTAGTTCATGTAAACTTGTCTCCACCCACGACCACACCCACATTCTGGTTCATGACCACACCCATTTTTCGGCTAAGCGCGCCGCATGACGTAGCTCCATTACACCAACCCAGATTTTCGGCGCGGCGCGCTACGCATGCCGCCCCGCTTCTTACTCCCCACTTTTTGCCCCCCCCCCTGGAAAATTTTCTGCGGACGCCCATGGACATTCACATAGTCTGTCTCTGTTCTTGCTTTCTTCTGAGTTGCTACTTTGTTGCCCAGTCTTGCTTAATCGTGCAATTTCAATCTGGCATCTGTGGCTGTACAGAGGACTTATTCCTCTGTACTCCACAGCTCCATCTGCTGGTTGGAATTCTCCTCTACAAATATATACTGGGTACTTTGCTTCTGTGACTGTGGGGATTTCCTTCTGCTTCAGCGCACGTTGTGTGCGCTGACTGGAAATCGCCCACAGATCATTACACTTCATTTATTTTTTCCCCCACTATGTTCTTTTGGTAAAATTCCTCTTTAACCTTTTAGCAGCCCTGCCCGCATTATCTCCAGTGAGATAACTTAGGGCAGAACATTATCATCTGACTTCTCCCGGACTGCCTAATACAGCCATGCAGAGCAGGGCAGGGTGTGCTTCATGTTTACCTGTTCCAGATGCTGGATCTGCTCTCCTCCCCCTCCACTGGCTCTCCTATCCCCTCCACCGAATGACCGCTGTAATGCCACATCCTGTTCTGGGTCACGATCACATGATAAGTGTGCTCCCTGCCTTAAAGCAGGAGGGACAGCCATACTATCCAAGGAAAATATATATATATCCTACTAATATAATAAATGGTAAAGTTCGGATGTTTGGATGTTTGGATGTTTGGATGTTTGTTACTCGATCACACAAAAATGGCTGAACGGATTTGAATGAAATTTGGCACACACATAGTACATTACCTGGAATAAAGTATAGGATACTTTTTATTTCCATAACCAAAAAGGGGGCGGAGAAAAATACAAATTTCACTGGAAAATGTAAACTGCAGCCATTCTTACACTGTTAATGGCAGGGTTCTCAAACTTTGCACAGTTGGTCGCTGGGTGACTGGGATTGATATTCATAAAGGTGGGTGGAGTCTATAAAAGCCAATCAAAATTAACCTATTGATTTTCAAGGGGAATATTTACATTGCTGCCATTCTTGCACTGTTAATGGCACAAGCCTCAAACCTGGTACAGTTGATCATTGGGTGGCTAGGGTTCAATTTCAGACAGAGGGTGGAGCCACAAACAGCCAATTAGATTTGTTATATTCCAATGCAAATTATTGATGCCAATCACTGCAAAGCTCACAAACTTGGTAATTGAGTAATTGATTAATTGTGCGTTAGGGTTAGAAAAACGGGCACAGCCAACACCAGCCAGATACAACGCCGGGTCAGAAGTGGGCGGAGACAAATACAAATTTTACTGGGGAAATGTAAACAGCAGCCATTCTTACACTGTTAATGGTAGGGTTCTCAAACTTTGCACAGTTGGTTACTGGGTGACTGGGGTTAATATGCAGAAAAGTGGGTGGAGCCTACAAAAGGCAATCAAAAATTACCTATTGATTTTTCAGGGGAATATTTCATTGCTGCCATTCTTGCACTGTTAATGGCACAAGCCTCAAACCTGGTACAGTTGATCATTGCGTGACTGGGGTTTACATTCATAAAACAGGGTGGAGCCACACACAGCCAATATGAGTTGTTTCATTTTAATGCAGGTTATTGATGCCAAAGACAGCAAAGCTCACAAAATTGGTCATTGAGTAATTGATTAATTGTGTGTTAGGGTTAGGAAAAGTGGGCGCAGCCAGCACCTGAAAAATACATAATCGGGCAATGCCGGGTCAACAGTAGGCGGAGACAAATGCAATTCTTACACTTTTAATGGTAGGGTTCTCAAACTTTGCACAATTGGTCACTGGGTGACTGGGATTAATATTCAGAGAATTGGGTGGAGCCTACAAAAGCCAATCAAAATTCACCTATTGATTTTCAAGAGGGAATATGTAATTGCTACCATTCTTGCACTGTTAATGGCACAAGCCTTAAACCTGGTACAGTTGGTCATTGGGTGACTGGGGTTCAAATTCAGACAAAGGGGTGGAGCCACAAACAGCCAATCAGATTTGTTTAATCTCAATGCAAATTATTGATGCCGAAGACCGCAAAGCTCACAAACTTGGTTATTGAGTAATTGTGTGTTAGGGTTAGAAATAGTAGGCGGAGCCAACACCAGCCAAATACATACCTGAACAATGTTAGGAAATAAGTGGGTGGAGAAAAATACAAATTTCATTGCGCAAATGTAAACTGCAGCCATTCTTACACTGTTAATAGTAGGGTTCTCAAACTTTGCACAGTTGGTCGTTGGGTGACTGGGATTAATATTCAGAAAAGTGGTTGGAGCCTATAAAAGCCAATCAAAATCCACCTATTGATTTTTAAGGGGAATATTTAATTGCTGACATTCTTGCACTGTTAATCACCTGTACCTGGTACAGTTGGCCATTGGGTGATTGGGGTTCAAATTCAGAAAAGGGGTGGAGCCACATCCAATCAGATTAATTTTATTTCATTGCAAATTATTGATGCCAAAGACCGCAGAGCTCACATACTTGGTCATTAAGTAATTGTGTGTTAGGGTTAGGAAAAGTGGGCAGAGCCAACAGCGGCCAAATACATACCCGGGCAACGCCGGGAGTCCAGCTAGTATATATATATAAGCAGATAAATACTTATATGACATATGTATTGTACTGTCCAGGTTTTGATTTACCTGAATTGTATATAGTACAGTACAGTATCTTTACTGCCTCTGACTGAAGCCAATCCTGATGTCATTTCCTCCCTTACTCTTTTATTCTCCTAGAAACTGCACTGTTATATCTAGCTCACTTTGTAAACACATGTGAAAACAGCATAGACCGTATTTCAGCAGATTTTGCAAAAGGGTGAGGTGTACAGTATTTCCCTTCTCAGCCTCCAGTCACACTGAACTGCCTTCGGCCAATCAGTGAGGAGCAGGAATGTGGGAGAGGAGATAACAAGCTTCCCTCTCCTCGGCATTGTACCAGAATAGGGCCAGGCTGACTGAGATTCATTACAGCAGAAACATTTATGATTATATTAGGATGCTTGCAATGCAGGGTTAGGATGTAGACTACATAATGAACACAGATCAGTGGGTAAATGGAATTTGATTTTATGGCTGAAAATCCTGCATCAATTAATGCAATGCTACCAATGAAAGCCATTTGTATTTACAGTGCTAGTGTCAGGCAAAAAAAAGGGTATAGAGTACATTAAAAACAGTGCTGGTTTGCCATATTAATCCACTACAGAGAGTCAGGATCTGTATTTTACTTTTTTTTCTTTTCGTTTAATCTCCTTCGGTGGCCGAGCTGAAAATAGCACGTGGCGGAATTTTATTGGACACGGAACATAGAATCCTTTTGTTGCTGTTTATCATTACTAAAAGAAAAGACTTTAAACAGTTCAGTAATTATTTCTTTCATCTCGGGAAAAGAAATTATTCTTCACCTCTGAAATTGCAATAAACTTTACTTTCAATGAGCGGACCGGAAAGTATGAGAGCAGAGGATATTAAGCATTTATGGCTGGTTCACTTTACAGACCATGAAATTATTACTTTATGGCGAGTTTTATTCTCCTCTTTCGTTCTTTTGGCTCCGTTCTATTTATCTACGTGTCCTCCTGGTTTTGGAATAGTGGCTCTCCTGCTGTTGTGCTGCAGAAGGTATGGCTGTTTGGAAGAAAGGGGCAGAAGGGCCGGATTTCTGGGAGGGCCATATAGCTGCAGGCCGTTGGTGGGGGGTGGGGGGGGGGGCTGGACATATAAGAGGAGCAGTTGGACGTGGAAGAGAGGCTGCTGCATACAGAGGAGGAGGAGGCTGCAAATTGAATAGAGTGGCAAACACACATGGAAGAGGGGTGCTCCTGCCCAAGAGAGCTGTATATGAAACAGAAGGGCTGCTGTGCATGGATGTTATTAATGGATAATGGGCTGTGCATGGAATGTGGGGACGCTGCTGCCGGTGGTGGGGGAGAAATTAGAAAGTTGGACAAAGGACATTAGTAGTGTAAGTGCAGTCTTGAGGGGCAGTAAAACTCTTTTCCCCAAAACAAACATAAGAAGAAGGAAAGTAGAAGCACTTGAGATTTTTGTTGTGCAGGTGTGACTAAGCTTCTATCCAGGTTCCAGGTGGTGTAGGAAACAGGAAGGCTTGTGGTTTACGATATTCAGCTCTGTTGATCCTGGCTCCAGAGGTCAATGTGGCTATGGGTCACCAGTCATCACCAGAGCTCCCTGCAAATGCTGACGGGCTGCCGAGCCTCATGGATGTTTCACCACTTTGCTGCCTAGTTGCCACCAGATCATGGTTCCTACGATTTCTTCACTGAAAGGTCTTCCTTGAGGTGGTGACTAGACAGTGGTGCAAGTTGGTGTCTAAAGGGGACTAAAAGAGGAACTTCAGCGATTAGAGGAAAATAAATACATCCGTACATTGCAAAGCGAGAAGTTAAAAAAGAAGATAGATCAAGAAAGTATTGATATTCTCCATATACTTAATTTGTCCATGTTTGGTCCACAATGAGTCTGCCTAAAAGGTTGGTTTTTTTAATTGATATACATCTGCACAGAGAGAGATACTGGTTGCTTGGCAGTTGGAAACAACTGTTATTTCTAACAATGCAACAAGGTTCACAGACAGGAAACTGTCAGGGCCATGGTCCTGACATCACATTGTGGGAGGGGTTTCACCACAATATCAGCCATACAGACCCCCCTGATTATCTGTTTGAGAAAAGGCTAAGCTTTCTCATGGGAAAGGGAGGTATCAGCTACTGGTTGGGGTGAATTCAGTTCAATCCTTTGTTACAGCTCCTCTTGAATCAAACTCCAAGGTGAAGTCAGGACAGGTAGAACACAATTATGGTCAACAGACAAGTTAGACAGACAGAAGTTTTCTTGAATAAGAAAGCTTATTGTCAATTTGCGATGAGGAGCAGTGAAGGCTGAGCTGTTAACTGGTGGTCAGAGCAGGATCATTCACTAGGCAACCTAGGCAGGTTCTTGGGGCCTAGTGGGTGTAAAGGGGCCCACCTGCCACTTTCTTTGTCCAAAAGGACCACAAGGGGGCCCAAATCTACCTTGCCTATTGCCCCATTACATCCTAAACCATCTCTCTCTATCACTGCTTTATAAATAGGCCCTACTGAGTGTTATAGTATACCTTGTCTAAATAGTTCTCCTTGCTCCGGAGTCTGATAAATCATAGTGATGGTCGCAATCAGCAAAATTACGATTTCACTAAATTTCCCGTAGATTTTTGCTATTACGCCTATACATAATTACGATTTGCAAACTAAATTGATTTTGTAGTCATTCGTAATTTCACATAAAAATTTGCATAATTTTGGTGAAATTTTGCGTAATTTTGTGCCGACTTTAGAGGTTAATAACAAAACCCCCATACATGCTATTGACACCAAAATTGCTACCCATGTTAAAAGGAATAGTGGGTACAAGGGGGATAAAAAATAATTTTTCAAAAAGATCATATTTTTGAGAAAATCGATTTTAAAAATGCAAAGAAAAAATGGTTTTTAAACTTTAAAAAAGACAGTTTAAAAAATATTTTTCTTTGCATTTTTAAATAGATTTTTTTCAAAAACTACAATGTTTTTTGAAAAATTAGTTTTCTGCCTTGTACCCAATATTCTCCTTAACATATGTAGCAATTTTGGTAGCATTAGCATGTATGGGGGCTCTGCTATTCACCGCCAAAGTCGGCACAACATTTTGTGAAACTGTGCGAAAATTACGGGAAATTCTGAAATACTACTATTACATCCGAAATCAATTAAGATTTTCCCCAAAATTTCACATTACAATTACGATGCGTAAATGCAAATTTCGTATATGCGAAATTTCGGCCCACTACTGATAAATCATTTACTATGTCTTGCTGTATAAATGGTTCAGTGAATAGAGGTGTGATAAATGGCAAGCAATGGGGAAAAAAGGGAGGAATGGAAGTCCCAATTTCCACTTAGTGCAACTTTGCATTGCAAAACTTCTCACTTGTACTGAAAACAGTGCGATTTCAATGGAAAACTTCCCACCTGCAATTTTAGTTAGCTTCATTTTTGTGGGAACGGACGGACTACAAAAACGAAGCTAACTAAAATGGCAGGTGGGAAGTTTTCCCGCAGTCTGATATATTACTAGGCTGAATATACGTGATCCATTCTATGCACACCTCTTAACATCAGTCTTCCCTGCCAGTTATCAGCCGCTCTGCACATGCTGTATATTAGTTAATTAGAACACACATTTTACAAAAGATAATCATTAGAAGCATAACTGCTGACAATAGGGAAGACAATATAATAACAGAATAAACACTTGCAGGTATAATTGCAGAAGCAGTGAGGCCGCATAAGTAACACCTGCTACTAATTGCCGGTTACAGTGGAGGCACTCTGGATCGGTGAGTGCAACAGACTCTTGTACAAAACTTTATGGGGGGGGGGGGGGGGAGTGGTGTGTTCTGCTTACAAAGTCAGTCCCAACAGTAAGGCATGGTTAGAAATGCCCATCTCAGATTCTGCAGAAATTCTGATTTCTGACAATGTCAATTTCCATTTTTACCATTTTTAATTTTTTAAAAATGTCTGAGGAGTATTTTACTTGGCATTTATTACACCAGAAAATGCAAATAAATGGAAATCAGAAAAACAGAAAAACTTTGTGATTGGTCTAAAATTATCACGGTAATCAAACTTTTTACAGAAAAATTCTACATTGTCTGATTGGTCTAATGCTTCTGAGTTCTGAGCTTGGGCTAAAATGACTGAGGTGCCGTAAATCGGATTTCTGCAGAACTCCTATTTCCAATCAAAAATGCGGCAATTTAAATTCCGCGGAATCTGAATGAGTATTCCTCCCAACAGTGACCTGTGTAGCCACAAAACACCTGATCTGAAGGATGGACCCCTGTATTGGAGAAAGTAAAACAGTATTTGGGACCCCCTTACAGCTGTGCCTCTCCCCGGCAATTGCAGGGGCTGCTTCCCTCTAGTTACGCCCCTGAGACAAGGTGACCCTAGATCCTGTGAAATAAAGTAAATCTTGACAACAATATTTAGGCTGCCATGTTTGATTACTTCCCAACTGACTTAAGTGTATTATTAAAGTAGAAGAGGGGGAGGTTTTTTTTTTTTTTTTTTTGCCAGAGTAGGTGGAATCCTCTCAGATGTTCATCAAGCTCATTATTCCACAAAGGGGTCCCTCTTCATCTTCTGGCCATGCTCACAGTTACAATAATATTATTAATAATAATATTCTGGTTGAACTTGAATGGATAAATGTCTTTTTTTCAACCAAATGTAATAATGATAATAATAAGAAGAAGAAGGAGAAGGAGAAGGAGGAGGAGGAGGAGAAGAAAAAGGAGAAGTGGAGAAGGAGAAGTAGGAGAAGGAGAAGAGGAGAAAGAGTAGGAGTAGGAGAAGAGGAGAAGGAGGAGAAGGAGAAGAGGAGAAGGAGGAGGAGGAGGAGAAGGAAAAGGAGAAGTGGAGAAGGAGAAGTAGGAGAAGGAGAAGAGGAGAAAGAGTAGGAGTAGGAGAAGAGGAGAAGGAGAAGAGGAGAAGGAGAAGGAGGAGGAGAAGGAAAAGGAGAAGAGGAGAAGGAGAAGAAGGAGAAGTAGGAGAAGAAGAAGAGGAGAAAGAGGAGGAGTAGGAGAAGAGGAGAAGGAGGAGAAGGAGAAGAGGAGGAGAAGGAGGAGAAGGAGAAGGAGGAGGAGAAGTCAAGCTGATTGAAAGCCTTACAAGAAAATACATAAGTGTGTATATCAAAAACATAACCAACACTTCTTTTGAAAATACATTTTTAATTTATTACTATACATTTTACTCAAAGGATGTATGTAAATATTGTGAGAACAACTTAAAGACTTCAGATCTTAAATAAAAGGAATCAAGTAGATATACCGCTACACTCCGGCAATAGACAGGGCTGGACCTGGGCAGCCTGAGTCAATGTTTAAGCTGAAAGAAGGAAGTGGGTCCGCTTCAATGTCTCCAAAATGTATTAAGGACTTATTCCAAAACAGAAAGACATGCACAATGCTGACATGTTTCGGACCTAGCTGTGGTCCTTAATCATAGCAATCATGGTTGCAATGATTAAGGACCACAACTATGTCCGAAACATGTCAGCATTGTGCATGTCTTTCTGTTTTGGAATAATTCCTTAATACATTTTGGAGACATTGAAGTGGACCCACTTCCTTCTTTCAGATCTGAAATACACTTTTTATTTAATCTCTATCTGGGTATCATCAACTTACAATGTACATTTTTGTTTGATGTGTATGTAGGGGTATCATGTCCCCACTTTTTGTCAACTTAATTTATCATTTATGTACGACAGGCAGTGGAGGGACGCAGAGTGAAAATTTGTCTCTCTGTGACCTCTGAGAAGGGTAAAATAGGGGGTGGGGGTATAGATGTGTGTATATGTACATGAATCTCTTGCTGAGTGATGATCTAGACACTATGGAGACCCCTACCCATTCTACCCTATATCCTTCAACTTATTTATACAGTATATATAGGACCACTGTATACATATGTCGTGCTCATACAGGCTTCACATGCTACCTTAGCACATACTGAATGGTGGTTCTTGTGGACACCAAGTCAGTACAATCTCTTTATCATTGCCCCAATATTTAAAAAACCTAATAAAAGTCATACTTTAGCACGTTCATAGGGGCTTTTTCCTGCTAGGAACAGTTTATTATGTATTCAATTTCCCCCAGAGTGTTTTTTTTCCAGTTTTTCAGTGCACGTACGGATCTCATTTAATTTTGATGCACAATAAAAAATATATTAGTGTTATTTTGACCCAAGAGAGTGCAATGTCGCGCAGCTCTTTACAGTGTGATGCCAACCTGTCCAGGCATTGTCACACGGTATATTTCCAAACTAAAATATCACTGGTGAAATGTTACTTATAATGGACAGTTGCCAATGAATTACCTCAATGAATCGTAGAGGATAAATAGTTGGCAGGAGGGGTGTGTGTACATAAAAATAATCAGCCATCCATGATATTTTTGGACACCTGTTTGTGCAAAAAATAAGTACAGTGATCCAATCTCTTTTTCTCCTAACTTTTCTCCTAGGAGATATTTTCACATTATAAATACAACGCCTTTTAAACCAACAGCAAGCAAGAACACACTGAGAATAACTTGGAAAGCACTTTTTTTTACCTACGTTTTGGTACTCAATTGCAAACTGCAAAACTTATTTTAAGCAGAAGATAAAAAATTATTTTTAGGAGAATACTTAGGAGAAAAGGTGAATTAAACAAGGCTCACGGACCAACAATTTTTCAAATTCTATTTAAAATAACTCTTTAGCACTTTACAATTGAAAAGTATCACAACATAGATAAACAAGTACTATCACAATTATTTTGAGTATTTTTTGCTTGCTGGTGGCGTAAAAGGCAGTTTTTTGACAAGTTCTAAAATATCACCTTGGAGAAAACCCATTGGCCCATATGCAATTAACTTTGTCTACTATGTTTTCTTGTAAGTAATTTTTTCAAACTTGTCAATACAATTTATACTTTTATTTGCAAAATGCTGAAAAATTATTTTAAACGCAAGGTGAATAAATAGGTGGTATTTTTAGATTGTATCAATAAAATGCCTTTAAGCCACCAGCAAGCAAGAAAATACTCACAATAATTTTGACAGTACCTTTTCACCTGCTTTTTAGTACTCTTACAATTGCTTCTGTTCTGTTTGAAGTGCTGAAAAATAACTTGAAACAGAAGAGGGGAAAAATATCTCCTATGAGAAAACTTATGAGAAAAGGTGAATTGGATCAGGCCCTTTGTGTGAAACTGAGACATACAATCACAAGATCCTGAAACAACACACAAGTCCAGTGACGTAGCTAAGGAGCTGTGGGCCCCGATGCAAGTTTTACATGGGGCCCTCACCCAAGCACTCTATACATAACAACTGATACGGCACACCAAAACCTGCCAATGGCAACCAAAGTTTCAGAGGTGCAAGAAGGGAATGGGGAGCAGCTTATTAATGATTATCACAATTCAAAGTATCTATAGAAGTGATTATTACGAGCACAGGACCAATAGAGAGCTAATACTGTAGTTGAGGGAAGGCCCATCAGGGCCCTCTGCCCCAAGGGCCCCGATGCGGTCGCTACCTCTGCACCCCCTATTCCCACGCCCCTGCACAAGTCTACTTCACACAAATATTTTTAAAAACTGACAGCTATATTTTTTTTAAGGCTACACACCCAGTGCCAGTCATGTTGGTATTGTGTTTATGAAATGTCTTGCCCAAATCTACATTTACCAAAGTCCACATTCATCAGTAGGGGTTGGCATAAGGTGCAAATAAATTTGAGATGACTGAGAATTAATCTTATTATAATGATACAGAATTAATGCTAATTATTATAAAAATCTATTGTAAAAATTGACTAATCAAATCTTGCAGTGAAAGCATTTTCAAGCTGTACTCATTTGCAAAAATCTGCATCAACTTAGAGTTATTTGCATATTTCAAGTAAAGAGGAAAGTTGGCATTGAGAAAAAACATTATACTAAACGCCTTTTAGATATCCAGGAATATGGGGAACCAAAATGGCCTCTAATCATAGTTTACACAGAAGGGTTCATATGCAATCAACTTTTTCTCCCAAGTTTTCTCCTGGGTAATATTCTTAAACTTTTTTAATGCCATTTAAGCAACCTGAAAGCAAGAAACTACTCAAAATAAATTTGATAGTAGTTTTTCACCAACTTGTTGGTACTTTTCAGATGAAAAATCATCTCCCAGGAGAAAACTCGTGAGAAAAAGATAATTGCATATGGGCCAAAAGCCAATATGCAATTAACATCTCCTGAATTTTCAGTTAGGAGATAATGCTTCATCTTCTATTTAAAATAATTTTATCACTTTGCAATTGAAAAGTACCAAAAAAAAAAAAGGTGGAAAAGTACTATCAAAAATATTTAAAGTATTTACTTGCTTGCTGAAAGGCATTTTAAAATCACAAACACTGGTTCACATGACAGTCGGGGGCCCCAGCCTCTCTCACTTGCTGGGGCCCCCAAACCACCATGCGATACCCAGAGGGAAATGTGGGCGAGCCCTGGCTCTCTCACCTCCAGGGACTTCACCCCCAACACCTCTAAACTGAATGCAAACTGCAACACACACAATGCCTGCCATACCGATCTAGCAGGATCTGCATAAATTAGCATTCAGGTGGGAGGCTTGGTTTTTTTTTTTGCGAAAACATGAACATCATTATTTTTACTGGGAAAATTTGTGAAAAGAGCGAAAAACAACAAAGCTGATTTTAAGCGGAGTTTTTGCTTGAAAATCAAATAAAACATTATTTTCCTGAAAATGAATGCGAAAAATAATATTGTCATTTTTGCTTATCACTGGCGGCAATCCAAGGGTTAAAAAAAGCTGGACAGAAATTAGTATCAGTTACATTTTATTACAGCCGAAATGGAGAATTGGCTAGATATGCAGTAATGTCTTCTCTTAATCATGTTTTTTTTTTGTTCTATTGTAATGTTTATACCAACAAGTCTGCTGTGATAATGAAATCACAAGTGCAGATAATGAGTCAATCCATGATTACTAAATATAATATTACATTATAAACAGGAATAATTTTGACACGATGACTTTGACATTTGGAAATCAAGCTTGCAGCGAGTCTGCTGTCATTTTATTAGTTTCACGAAATGAATGAGCTTGTTAGACGAATGGGAGAATAATTAGTGCCTAATAAAAGAAAGTGTTTTTCAATGTAGATCTATTGAAAAGTGTTGGTGAAGTCACTCTGCTGTGTAATGCAATGTCAGGAGCGATTTAGCTCAAGGTGATGTGAATCATAATTCTTCAGTGATCTCTGCTGCGTGACAAGTTTACACAGAGATGGGACAGAACGGATGATGATTGCTTTAATCGGGGGAGATCATCTTCAGTGGACTGGGCTGGAGGCCAGATTTCCCTACAGCAATATGTAAGCTGCCTATGAAATGCTTAGTGCACAGAAAGCTCAAAGTCTGACTCTGTTCCCCATTGGAGTGCTGAATACAGGGGCGGCTCTAGATACAATGGGGCCCTGGAGCAAAAGTCACCTGGGGGCTCCCTAAAGTCAGACAAGGTGCGTGTGTGCCTGCCTCCATGATGCTGCGGAGTAGGAAGGAGCATGGAGCAGGGGTACTTGGCCACATAATTTAGTTGGTGATGGGGCACTTGGGGGCCCCAGTGGATGCAGGGGTCCAGGGGCAAATGCCCCCTTTTCCCGTATGGTAGCGCTGGCCCTGGCTAAATACTGATGATAGTAATCTGCTAGTTACGATTACCCAAAATGTTTGCGTACCTTTTCGCAATTACAGCTATACGTTATTACAATTTGAACATTCAACTGATTTTTTGCCTGCAGGGCATGAAGATTATTTTTCAAAAAAAACCTTGACCTTAACTCGGAAAAATTACTGTCTAAAAACCTTTTTTTCTTTGCACTTTTTAAAATCGATTTTCTCAAAAATGACAAGGTCTTTTTGAAAAATTATTTTTTTTTCTCTGCCTTGTTCCCACTATTCCCCGTAATATACAAAGCAACTTTGGTGACGATAGCATGTATGGGGACATTGCTATTAACTGCTAAAGTTGGCATGAATCTCACATTAAAATTACACAGAATGGCAACATAATAGTTCCAGATTAAGTTTTCAAATAAAATTATTACGATTTTACCTGAAATTTTGCATTACAATTTCCCATCATAATTGTGAATAACAATTCATAATTACGATTATGCAAAATGTGTGCTTATCACTTTTTAGCCACCAGAAATTAATCTGTGGAGGAAAAAAGTTGATACTTACCTCCGCAGGATGCCTCCTTTTTGTTCCCAATGATATTACTTTTTTTTTTTTTTCTAGTTCTCAGTTCTGTTATCCCTTTGCTGCCACTCTTATGGTGGTGCACATATCAATGGTGCAATTTTTAGTGAATGATTGTATTTTATCAGAACATTCTAATCAAATTGTGTGAAAACAGTGGAGCTGATGGGCCCATTCAATCCTGAACAATTGCATTATTGAACATTGACTGATTGAGTACTAATGGGAATTAACACCAACAGGAAAGACCCTCAAAATGCACTTAAAATGTAAAAATATTTACGTTCACAATATCCAAACCAGTTTGGATCGCATACATGTAAAAAATGTTGACCAACCAACTCTTTAAAGAGAATCTGTATTGTTAAAATCGCACAAAAGTAAACATACCAGTGCGTTAGGGGACATCTCCTATTTCCCTCTGTCACAATTTCGCCGCTCCTCACCACATTAAAAGTGGTTAAAAACAGTTTTAAAAAGTTTGTTTGTAAACAAACAAAATGGCCACCAAAACAGGAAGTAGGTTGATGTACAGTATGTCCACACATAGAAAAATACATCCATACACAAGCAGGCTGTATACAGCATTCCTTTTGAATCTCAAGAGATCATTTGTGTGTTTCTTCCCCCTGTCCTCATGCACTGAAGTTTCAGGCTGCTCTTTTCTTCCTGCAAACAGCTTTGCCCTTGTCTGTAATTCTTCAGTATGTGAAAGCCCAGCCAGCTCAGAGGACAATTTATCCAGCTTGTAAAAGATAAGAGAGAAGAGAGAAGCTGCTCTAATCCTAAATAACACACAGGCAGTGTGCAGAGAGGGGGGAGTTCATAGCAGAACCACAACACTGAAGAACTTGGCAGCCTTCCAGACACAGGCCGACAAGTCTGACAAGGGAAAGATACATTGATTTATTACAGAGGCAGTGATAGTATAAAGTGCTGCAGTAAGCCAGAACACATTAGAATAGCTTTTGGAATTTATAGGATGATAAAAAACAGGATGCAATTTTTGTTACGGAGTCTCTTTAAGGAAATTATGGAAAATGCAAATGAATTGGCATACATATACATTCCTAATAAATGGGGCAGATGTCAACACAAATATACACAAAAAAGCTAATGTCCACACCGCACACAACCCATAAAATAGTCTGTGTGTTGGGACATATTTTGAAAGAGGAGGAGAAATAGATGTAGTTTCTATCTCTTTCTTGGGCCGGGAGGAAAATTAGAGCTGGCTTTCTGAGATCCCATCGCTGGAACGCTGAGATTGGGTGAGTGAAACAGCGCCGCACATCTAGGGAGGGGCGTAAGGGGAGTGCGAGGAGGAAGACATTTGGGGAGAGGAGCCGCCTCTTGCTGCCTTCTAATTGTTGCTGCCCTGAAGCATTGATTCTTGTTGCTTCATGGAAGAACTGCCCATGATATCAGCCCCGAATAAATAAACAAAATAAATGATAATAACGCTGTCAGCGAAATATTCTCAGTGCAGAGAAAAGAAGACAGAAAACACCATGTTTTATAGAATTTCCTTATAAATTGGTAAACGTGGTCTGACTGCAGTCTGCCATGTAGGAGCTCAGCCAATAGAGGGCAGCATTCCATGAGCAGAAGTCAGGTGGCCCCTCCTCAGGCTGCAGAGAGTAGACGTGGCACAGAAGCTGGTTGTTAGGAGATTGAGATTCATATATCTGCTCCACCTACAGTACCAAAAAAAGTACTGCATTCTCCGTACTACATTCTAGCTGTATGCTAATGTTAATGTTGTGTCTCAATAAAGTTGTTGTTGTTCCACACACCAAGAGGCTCTGTTAAAGCGGAATCATCACCATAAAAATCAAATTTCAAAAGCAACTGGTCTGAGTGTATTAAGTGATAAAGATGCTAATCCTGCATTCAAAACTTTCAAAATGTTTTCTGTTGTTATGATTTGGAGTTATCACATACTTAAGGAGCACTGGCCCTTTAGTAGTCGGTGCCAAAGAATTGCATGCTGGGGGTTCTTTTTATCTATAATGTATTCCTCCTCATTCCTTTATTTCCCTGCCAGCTGCTTATCTGAAACCTAATCCCCTACTCACTTGTGTTTACAAGCAAAGCTAAGGCGACTCAGCTATTGGAGGAGACAAGAAAAAAAGTAAAGGGCAGAAATGACATCACAAATTAGCCTTAACTGTGGGCAAAAGACATGGCCCCCACCACTAACAGAATTCTCGTCATTTACTACATAACATTCACTGAAATAAAAACCTGGACAGTATAATACATGTGTTATATAAGTAGATCAAGTATTTTTCTACTTATATATGTGTTTTTTTTCCCTGGCATAGTATGGCTGATCCTACTGCTTTAACCACTTCAGCCTACAGTGTTGTTTCACCTTATGCATCCGTGCAACTTTCACCTCCCATTCATTCGCCAATAACTATATCACTACTTATCACACTGAAATGCTCTATACCTTGTTTTTTTCTGCCACCATTTAGGCTTTCTTTGGGTGATACATTTTGATAAGAATTATTTTATTCTAAATCCATTTTAACAGGAAGGTTAAGAAAGAAATGGATACAAAATTCATTATTTCTCAGTTTTTGGCCATCATAGTTTGAAATTAATACATGCTACCATAATTAAAACCCATGTATTTTATTTGCCCATTTGTCCCAGTTTTTACACCATTTAAATTATGTCCCTATTACAATTTATGGCGCCAATATTTTATTTGGAAATTAAAGTGCATTTTTTCAATTTGTGTTCATCACTATTTACAAGGTAATAATTACAATTAATAATATATAGTAATATACTCTCTTGACATGCATACTCAAAAAGTTCATGTCCTTAGGTAACTTTAATTTTTTTTATTAAACATTTTATTTGGGTAATCTTTGGTGTGGGAGGTAAACAGTTAATTTTAAATGTAATATCATGTGTTTGTTTCATAAAAAATGCATTCGGTGTAGTTTTACTATTTAGCCACAAGATGGCCACAGTCAAAAAGTCCTGGAAGCGAAAGTTCTCGCTTCCAGGAAGCATTAGAAGGACGGGAGACTTTTTTTTGTGCACAAAGACTGCGGCCTCTGATAAGAGACCATCGATTCTTCTGCCGGGGACTTAGATCGAAGAATGGGAACTATGTTCAAATTCATTGATCTTGGGGCTATCGGAAGGCGTCGGGAGCGCACGCGGAAGCAGTGGCAGCAGCACAGTCTATCTGGACAGATATATCCATCCAGATAGACTTAAGTGGTTAAAATGGTGCCAAAAGATGGGACGAGAACTAGTGTTTTTTAGCTACTAAACCGCACAAACAGGACTGAAAGCTGTCCCTGTATACTACTAACATCTCAGCAGCCACACAGAGACAAAATGGCTACAAACAACATAGTTAATGTTGTGTCTCAATAAAGTTGTTGTTGTTGTTCCACACACCATGAGGCTGTGTTAGCACTGGTGACCACTCATGTACCCCTCCCTTAATCCTGTGCACTGTAAAGCCCTTATTAGTGTTTTACTTTAAGCTTCTGTTAAATCTCTCTCCACGCTTTCACACCCTGTGATTTTAACACTTGCTTAATGCTCCTTTAACAAAGTTTCCTGACTTTAATTGACTTTAAGAATGTTTCTGGCATTAGGAATAGGAAGATGATTGCTGCATAATGTCCGTTATCTGCCGGTGTCTGCTGATGCATAAAGAATATGTATTACTGGGATAAAATAAAACGGAGATAATACGGCTACATTTGCTTAGTTTTTAATGTCTCCGCATTATCCAGTATAAATATTTAACTTCTCATTTGCATGCACCTCTAGAACAATTATAAAGGGGAATGAGAGGAGCGCATGAGAGCTCCATCTCTCACTAATAACTAATTATAGCATTTAAGAAAAGGTGTCCGAAACGGCACCGCTCGTTATTAGAATAGGTAACGGCTAATATTTAATGTCTCTGAAGCTAAATAGCTTTTCATTTTGCTGAGCAGAATCTGTTTTGTTATGTCTGTAATTATGTCTGAATCACAGCGCTGTCTTCTTAAAGCCAACCCGAAAGAAGAACTTTAGCGAAAAGGGGGAAAAACAAATCAATATACTGCAAAGTGAGAAGTAAAAATAGAAGAAAGAGCTAGTGCACACCAAAAAAACGCTAGCGGATCCGCAAACGCTAGCGGTTTTTGAAGAGGTTTTTCAGAGAGATACTAGTCATGTTTATTCACCCTGGTGTTCTATTTTTTTGCGGCGTTCGGCCCCGGTTGGGTTTTTTTAACCTATTTTTTTTTATCATGTAGCTAGCCTAGCGCTAGCTACATTATTCCCTCCTCCTTGCACTATCCCTCCCACCCCTCCGATCGCCGCCGGTGATCATACCCAACAGGAAATCCCGCCCTGAACGGGATTTCCTGTTAGGGCTTGCCTCATCACCATGGCGACGATCTAAATGACGTCATCGACGTCATGATGTCAGGGGAAGTCCCGATCCACCCCATAGCTGAGGGTCTGGGTGGGGGGTGGCCATCCTTTGCGGCGCGTAGCGGTGGTGATCGAATTAAACACGCAGCTAGCACTTTGCATGTAAAAAAAACATTGTAAAAAAAGAGCCACCAGAGGCTGAGATATCCACCGTGGCGGTAATGGACGAGCTGAGCTCGTCCATACCGCTAAGGTGGTTAAAGAGATTTTCTGAAATGCCTAGTGTTTTTTTGGAGCGTTTTTGTGTAGCAGATTTTATATTTTGTTACAGTAAAGCTGTTACTGAACAGCTTCTGTAACAAAAACGCTTGGAAAACTGCTCTGATTTAGCGCTGTTCAGAGAAGTTTTCCATTTTTCTATCCTTTACATTGAAGCAGAAATGCCTCAGAAAACCGCAAAAATGCTGCAGGACCCGAGTATGCATTTGGGGAAAAAACTAACCGCTCAGGTGTGCGCCATCCCAGAGATCAAGGAATGAATGATATTTGCCATGTTATTTGTTCATGTTGTTTGGTAACAGGAAATCAGGGTGCCGGCTGAGGGTGGATGAAAAGAGCGCCGCCATAGACTTTAATGCAATTATCGTTAATGCGGCGAAAAAAGCAGAAAAAGGGTGCCGTGATAAATATCGTTAACAACATCAGAACATTATAGTTTTTGAAGTATGTTATTGTTTTAGAAGCTTGCAACGTTATAATTTTTGTCATATTATTTTGTTTATATTTAAAATAATGTTACGTTATCAAAGATATTATCGTTACTATGTGTAAAAGGGTGTTTCTGCCGAGGGAGTGGTTAGGGTTAGGCACCACCAGGGGGAGTGGTTAGGGTTAGGCACCACCTGGGCGGCGGTTCGTTTTAGGCAACACCAGAGGGGGTGGTTAGGGTTAGGCACCACCAAGAGGGTGGTTAGGGTTAGGCACCACCGGGGGGGGGGGGTGGTTAGGGTTAGGCACCACCAGGGAAGTGGTTAGTTTTAGGCACCACCAGGGGAGGGTTCTGTGTGAGGGTAGGGTTGGGTTAAGCTGTATTGTTAAATTACGTACCGATATTTAATGTTAATATCTTTTCGTTATTATTTCTCGTCTGTTTTTAAAACAGTATTTATCGCTAACAAAGCTTGACAACGATGCTTATCGTTATAAGATTTCGTTAATAACCGGCACCATTTTGTCATCAACTCAGGCCCTTTTTTCAGGCGCCCTTTTTTCATGCACGCTGTTGTTTGATCATCCACAATTAGCCTGCACGTAATCATCTTCACTACTGGCAGACATGAAAAACAGATAGCACTTACTGCCATTATCTATAACCCCACCCGCTAACATTGAGATAGGCTAAAAGGTTTTTTTGGGTTTTAATAGATATACATATGCAGAGAGGGAGATACTGGTCGCTTGGCAGTTGGCAGCTGTTATTCCCCAAAATGCAATAAGGCTCACAGACAGAAAATTGTCAGAACTTAGTAAAAAAGGGCGCACAGGGATAGTGGACAAAAAGGGCGCCGCCATAGACTGCAATGCAAAATATCGGCTATTCGGCGCCCGACAGGAAAAAAGGGCGCACGAGAAATAGCGGTTACAGGGATCGTGTTATCAAAGGTTTTCGTTTACAGGATAAAGTTTATAACAAATATCGTTTACAAGTTCGTTTAGACTTTGTATTATACTTATTTTTTCGTTTGTAAATTTCGCTTATATGGGTTTTAACTAGTTTTTTTCGTTTTAAAAATGCGCTTATAAAACTATAACAACTAAAATTTCGTTTACACTTCTTTTATCATTTAAAATTCGTTTTCATATGTATAATGCTTGAATAACGTTTCTAAAGCTGATTGTATTAGAAATACATCGCTTATGGTATTAACTTTGTTTTTACACTTCTAATGCGTTGATTATAGTTACTAAAATATCGCTTTAAATATTACTGTTATTTTAAGATTTCTACGTGATTTTAAGGCTAGTTATTCTATTACAAATTACTGTTATTTTAAGATTTCTACGTGATTTTAAGGCTAGTTATTCTATTACAAATATATAAATTATTTTATTCATGTTATTTGGAGTGAAGTATTTTAACCTCCCTAGCGGTATGGACAGAAATGTCAGTTCAAAAAAAACATGCTGTGAACAGTGTAAACATGCATACACATCAATACTCTCCTGCACTGTATACTAGACCCTTGCTTGACACATTTTGGCAAGTTACAGAAAAAAAAAAGTTTTAAAAATAAATTTTATCACTGTTTGCACAGAAATCCTGGGGAAATTGAACGCTGGGGAGGTTGGATTAAATATATTATTGTTTATATGTGTTTAGTGTGTTTTGTGCAGTGGGGATGGTTAGGTTTAGGCATTACTAGGGGGTTTAGGGGTTAGGGATAGGTACAGGGAGGATTAGGACCAGGGTGGTGGTTAGTTTTAGGCACCACCAGGGGGGTCTTAGGTTTAGGCACCAGAAGGGGTGTCTTAGGTTTAGGCACCAACAGGGGGGTCTTAGGTTTAGGCACCACCAGGGGAGTCTTAGGTTTAGGCACCAACAGGGGGGTCTTAGGTTTAGGCACCAGAAGGGGAGTCTTAGGTTTAGGCACCAACAGGGGGTCTTAGGTTTAGGCACCACCAGGGGAGTCTTAGGTTTAGGCACCAACAGGGGGGTCTTAGGTTTAGGCACCAACAGGGGGGTCTTAGGTTTAGGCACCAACAGGGGGGTCTTAGGTTTAGGCACCAACAGGGGGGCCTTAGGTTTAGGCACCACCAGGGGAGTCTTAGGTTTAGGCACCACCAGGGGGGTCTTAGGTTTAGGCACCAACAGGGGGGTCTAGGGGTTAGGGATAGGTACAGGGAGGGCTCTGTATGAGAGTAAGGTTAGGTATAGTTATAGTACAATATATGTAATAAATACAATTTATTACATTATGTGTATTTACACAAAGGGGGGTCTAGGTGTGAGGGATAGGGATAAGGAGAGATATCTGTGACCCTAAAGTTAGGTATAATTGTAGTAAAATACCTGTAAAACCTACCATTCTAGTACTATGCTTAATACAAGTGTAAATATCGTTTTTGCTATAGACGCTATTTGACGTTTCATTTCAGAATTCGTTTACTGTTATAGACGGTATTTTACCATTTCATTTCCGTTTATTTAACGTATTTAGCACTAAATTATCGTTTATAACCTCTTAAACGAAAAATACGGTTTTGCATTCAAACTTCTAAATTCGGCTACACCCCGCGCCCTTTTTTCCAGGCGCCCTTTTTTGATATACGCCCTCCTGACATCACACTGTGGGAAGGGTTTCACCAAAATAACCTCAATTCACTAAGCTTTATCAAACACTTTATTGAACGTTTGATAATTTACCTCATGGGTAAAATCTAATTTTGAATTCACTAGGGTGTTATATATTTATCAAATGTTTTATCGATAAAACATTCAATAAATCGTTTGACCCTTTTTTCTTTCCTGCACTCAGTAGCCATTTTTGGTTTGGAAAGTGTTTTATGGCTTTAATGCCTTATCAGTGAGGGATAATGTTACAGTCAGTTCTGAACTGGACAGAAACAGTCACTTGCATACCTGATTGCATTATACATGCACAACTCACTCAACTATCACTCCCCTATTGTGTTTGAAGCAGAGAGAAATAAGAAAAGGGGGTACATGGCGGTGACGGCAAGCCAGATAACTAGAAATTAAGGTGTTGGGGCCCTGGGGCGCCTCTAAGTCTAATAGCAATCAGTGTGTGACAGCTGGGGTGGGAGGGAAGGGATGGAGGGGTGCATTTTGGTGTCTCAGCCATGCGTGCTGGAGGACCTTGTCCTGGCTTTGTTAAGCAAGGTTCCTCCTGTAGCATTGCTAAATACTGGGTGGCCTTCCTTAGCATGTGAAGACTTTCAAGTAATAATTACTATATTCCCATTGGCTGTGGATGGTGCATCTAGTGCTGCTGGTTTATAGTAGAGATACAACCTAATTATAGAACCATTTATCCAACTTGCATATTGTTTGTTTGCAGAATTAAACGGAATACAAATGGTTTTTAAACAAGAGAACCTCTAGTAAATATATGTTTTAATTACATCAAATAAAACAAGACATTTTCTTTTATTAGAAAAAGTAAAGAGAGTCGTAAGTAAGGAAGTTATTATGTACAATGCTTTTTACATATTGTTTTTATTGTTTCTGTTTATACAGTACTGTATATACTGTAAGCTATACAGTCGTTATGGGTGTATGGTAGTGCTCACTTTAGCAACAAAGGTAAATTAGGTTAGTAGTAGTGAGAAACTTCGACCAGCTAGTTCAGGTGTAATCCAGGATCAAAGGTCCTGCTACATGCTGCATAGTCCACCGAGAAAGTGAGGGTTTTATTTACATTTTCAAGTAGGAAGTGGTTTCTTGCTCATAAGCAGCACTTTTCCACTTATATGGGTAAAGCCACAGTGCCCTGTGGTATTATATACCCAATTCATTCCTCCATTTAAAGAGACACTGAAGTGAAAAAAAAATGATATAGTGAATTGGTTGTGTACTATGAATAATTACTAGAAGATTAGCAGCAAAGAAAATATTCTCATATTTTTATTTTCAGGTATATAGTGTTTTTTCTAACATTGCATCATTCTATAATATGTGCACATTACACAACACTCAGCATTCAAAATGAGTCTTTCAGAGCAGTCTGTGAACTAATGACCTCTCCTCTGGCAGAGAAAAAGAAAACAGTTGAGATAATAAAAGTCAGATAACAGCCCTCTCCACGACTTTGAAAGTCGTAGAGCTTAATGGCTTTTTTGCATAGAGATAACAACTGGAGTTTCTTAACTCTTCCTGTACTAAAAACAATTAGACTGATGTGTCTGATCTTAATGTTTTATTTCTTAGCTGTACTACACAAACAAATCATAATATCATAATTTCTTTTTCGCTTCAGTGTCTCTTTAAGTGTAGTTGGGTATGTCCTAAACATTTTTTATAGCAGCCTCTCACTGTGGGGTCATCATTTGTGCTGCATTTTGTCACAGTGAGAGGAGGGCAGGTCGCTTCAGCTTGTCATTTTTGCCAGGGTCAACAAATCCACATTCAGCAACCCATGACACAATGAACAGTAGAGAAAGATGACAATTCCTATCTTGAATTTCCCATCATCTCATAAGCAGTTTTCTAGATACTTCTTCATTTTTTTTGCTTTGTAAATAGTGATAAGTAAATAAAACTGTTTTAATCACAGATGCTTCTTAGACAAAGCAAAGCCCACCGGCATGAAGGCAGCAGATAGTGAGGGCACTTTACACAGTCCACCCAGAACAAGGCGCTGGTGATGTCACTGACCAATCCTGTGTGGGCCTCCCGTGTGCTGAATTGTAGTCAGAGAGTGCCATAAGGCCCGGTTCACATTAGCGGCTGCTATCCGGAATCGCCGTGCCGGAGCCGTGCCGGAGCCGGACCGCATGCGGACCGGACGAAACGGACGCACGGCATAGCAATGAAAGTCTATGCGACCGTTCACATGCGTCCGTTTCGTCCGGACCGGAGCCGGACCAGATCCGGACTCCGGCGTCCGTTCCAACATGCGCTATTTTTTGGTCCGGCTGGTCCGGCTGACGTATCCGGACCGGAGCCGGAATGTTGCATCCGGCCAATGGAAACCAATGAGAACCGGAGAGCGCACAACACACTGGCTATAAAAACCGGATGTTGTACCACACTTCCTATGCTGACTCTATGGTATGGTGGCCATTTTGGATGGGGACCACATGGCACCAGCGTTCACAGAGTGGAGCAGCAGTGACTTCATGCTGGAGCTCTTTGGCAGCAATATGGAGCAGGATCTGTCTGATAGCGAGGGGGTGAGGCCCTACACATCAGAAGACCTCATCCTACAGGTGCAGCAGGTACCAGCCCTGTGGGACAAGGGGGATACGGACCACAGCAACATCAAAAAATGCAGAGGCCTGTGGAAAAAAATTGACAAGCTGTATGTGGAGGACTTTGAGCACTTGAGCAAGAGACAGCAAGGCACAGAGGGTATGTTGACTAGAAGTTTTTGGGGGGGGCTTGTGGTTTAAGCTTGTGATGTATTCCACTTTTGCTATGGATTTGTGTCACCCACGTGTTGCCCACCCACCCGTGGCCCACCCACCTGTTCCCCACCCACCTGTACCCCACCTGTGATGTATCCCACCCACCTGTACCCCACCTGTGATGTATCCCACCCACCTGTACCCCACCTGTGATGTATCCCACCCACCTGTACCCCACCTGTGATGTATCCCACCCACCTGTACCCCACCTGTGATGTATCCCACCCACCTGTACCCCACCTGTGATGTACCCCACCTGTGCTGTATCCCACCCACCTGTGATGTATCCCACCCACCTGTACCCCACCTGTGATGTATCCCACCCACCTGTACCCCACCTGTGATGTATCCCACCCACCTGTACCCCACCTGTGATGTATCCCACCTGTGATGTATCCCACCCACCTGTACCCCACCTGTGATGTATCCCACCCACCTGTACCCCACCTGTGATGTATCCCACCTGTGATGTATCCCACCCACCTGTACCCCACCTGTGATGTATCCCACCCACCTGTACCCCACCTGTGATGTATCCCACCCACCTGTACCCCACCTGTGATGTATCCCACCTGTGATGTATCCCACCCACCTGTACCCCACCTGTGATGTATCCCACCCACCTGTACCCCACCTGTGATGTATCCCACCCACCTGTACCCCACCTGTGATGTATCCCACCCACCTGTACCCCACCTGTGATGTACCCCACCTGTGCTGTATCCCACCCACCTGTGATGTATCCCACCCACCTGTACCCCACCTGTGATGTATCCCACCCACCTGTACCCCACCTGTGATGTACCCCACCTGTGCTGTATCCCACCCACCTGTGATGTATCCCACCCACCTGTACCCCACCTGTGATGTATCCCACCCACCTGTACCCCACCTGTGATGTATCCCACCCACCTGTACCCCACCTGTGATGTATCCCACCCACCTGTACCCCACCTGTGCTGTATCCCACCCACCTGTGATGTATCCCACCCACCTGTACCCCACCTGTGATGTATCCCACCCACCTGTACCCCACCTGTGATGTATCCCACCCACCTGTGATGTATCCCACCCACCTGCGATGTACCCCACCTGTGCACATAAAACATACACAATGACCAATTATTAAACATCAATTTATTGTAAAAAATTAAGACATTTAAAATCACTTAAAAACTTGAAACTCCAAAATAAACACATTTCAACAAAACATATTAAAAACCAAACATTCACCCTCGTCCTGGTGGTGTGGTAAAATAAAGTCTCAGTTGGTCCCTGTTCCGCAGTGACACTACCCTTGGCCTGGTTGCATACCTCCGCAGGGGCATTAGTGGAAGCACATTCGGGGGTTCCGGAGTCTCTCTTTTCTCCTGCCGCACAAAGTTGTGGAGGATGCATGCTGCCTTCACCACGACAACTGCGTTGCCCGGTTTCAGCAGCATGGGCGTGTGGAACACCCTCCACTTTGACACCAGGATCCCAAATGTGCACTCCACCATTCTCCTTGCACGGCTCAACCGAGCATTGAAGTGTAGCTGGCTGGCATCAAGTCCCCTGTCTGGGTACGGACGCATTACATGGTCGGACAGGGCGAAGGCCTCGTCCCCCACAAACACATAGGGGTAGGCCGGTGCCCTTGTCCCAGGCCAGGGTCTGTCACGGGGGAGACGCAGTCTGCCTTCCTCCATCAGCCGGCAAAGGGTCGTACGCTGGAAAATTCCAGAGTCATTGGAACTACCGTACGACCCCACATCCACGTACACAAACTTGTAGTCCGCATCTGCCACTGCCATTAGAACAATGCTGAAGTATTTTTTATAGTTGAAATAATGGCTGCCACTCCCCACGGGTTTCTGAATCCGGATGTGTTTCCCATCCAGTGCGCCAACACAATTAGGAAACTTGCACTCGGTCCAGAAGCCCTGGGTGATCTCCTCCCATTTCGTGGTGTCCGGCACAGGCATGTATCTGGCCCTCAGTCGCGTCCAAAGGATCCTCGAAGTCCTCACGACGATGCCTGCCACCGTGCTCTTCCCAATACGAAATGTGACATGTAGCGATGTATATGTTTGTCCAGTTGCGATGTACCTACAAGAGAAATAATCGAAATCAATTTTTCATGTCGTTACAGGAGAAAGGTTCAAGACAAGGTGGCGCAATATACGTGATGCATACGTGAAATGGCTACGGAAGAAAAAACTTGCCGAACGAAGTGGCAGTGGCGGGGGAAGGCGACAAAAAGACTACCAATTTGCCAAGCAATTGTCTTTCATCAATGCAAGCCTGGAACCTAGACTGTAAGTACCACTACTGTGGCCAGGAACTGAGAGCTCATTTACTACCATGACTTCGGCCATGTATTGCTATAAACTGGCCTCAATTCCCATGGCTAGCGAACTTTTCTCACAAGCTTTATCAAATGTTGGGTAGAAACGGTTGATAAAGGGTTTGCTAGTGTTTGCTAGCTCTGTGAATTGACGCCACATGCTGTTTGGCACACCAATAAATATTGTTTTTATCTACAGGACTGAAGACAATTTGGAGCAAGAGGAACCGACCCAGGAGGCACGGTTCAGCAGTGAGGAGAGCTTGGTGGATGATGACGTCGCCGATGTAACCTATTGCCCCGAGGAGAGGAGTAGGAGGAGGGAGTCCTTAATCCCAGCTCTCTCCTTTGATGATGACTTGGCAGAAGAGAGCTTGGATGTTGAGGTTGCAGGACCGAGTGTGGAAGAAGCTGCACCTCCACAATCGACCGCTATGGAAGCTCCAGGGGAACAAGAACAAAGTGAGGAGCACCGAGAGACTGCAGCACAACCAGCGCGCAGGGCAACCCCGACACAGGCCAGAGGACGGGAAGATGCTGCCACACCACCAGTGAGGACCACCACACCAGTGAGGCGTCGAGGTACCCTCCCCCCAACAAGGAGAGAGACAGAGTCCGAGATGTCCGGGGCTGTCTCCGGACTTCTCGGGATTCTTCAGAGCCACCAAACTCTCATAACCCGGCAGTTGCAAGATGAGGACAGGGGCCATATCATGGAGCAGTACAAGTCCCACATCACTCCACTGCAATGTGAGCTCGACGCTGTACATGGGCACTACAGGGACGAGCTTAAAATGATTCATGAGATGCACAGAGGAGAAATCGACCAACTGCGTGCGCAGCATCATCAGTCGGTGGGCCAGCTGCAGAACATGATGCAGCAAATGCATCAACAAAGCAAGGAAGTACTGAAATTGCAGGCACACCCGTGTTTTCACACTGTGATGTCTCTAATACCATATTTGGAAAAGGTGCCTTCCCAAAACCTGATGGCGTGCCATTCCAATTTGCTGGAGGTGATTAAACAGCACATGGACACGCCATTATTGCAACCACCAATTTTTAGACCCCCACAACCAACAGCGGTGCCCACCTGGCAATCATCACAGATGTACACCGGCTACAGAGGCAGTCAATATGGGCCACCGCTGTCAGGGTCCAGCTCATCCACGACCAGCACCCAAGAGAGTCCAGATTTCCAGGCAGCAACTCCCACCTTTTCTAGTAGTAGTGCCGATACAATTTGAAAAAAAAAGTCAAATGGTTGCTGGACATGCTCCTCTGAATACCTCCGATCCTCGGAGGAAGGATACCATCACAGGGCTTTTTAGCCCAACCTTTTCCCTGCCCCATCTCCTTCAACCAAGGTTCAGAGGTGTTCAGATGACCATGTCAGGGAACTTTTGGTTTTGCTGGACTTGAACTTTAGGGCCTGGTGTCCCCGAAAGACACTACCTGGGTCACAACCTTGTGCCTGTTGCACTGCACCTGTAGTCCTGCACCTGTGCCTTTGATTCCTCTTGTTCCTTACTTTGTTGTTCCTAATCACTTGCACAAGACCCTTGGAGCCATGGGTGAAGGACACCTTCACTGGTCGGTGAGAGGCCTAGCCTTTTCACTGACCTGTGTCCTTCATCCATGGCTCAGAGGGTCCTGTGCCAGTGGTTAGGTTTTAGAAGCACTAATAATTTAGGGCCTGGTGTCCCCGAAAGACACTACCTGGGTCACAACCTTGTGCCTGTTGCACTGCACCTGTAGTCCTGCACCTGTGCCTTTGATTCCTCTTGTTCCTTACTTTGTTGTTCCTAATCACTTGCACAAGACCCTTGGAGCCATGGGTGAAGGACACCTTCACTGGTCGGTGAGAGGCCTAGCCTTTTCACTGACCTGTGTCCTTCATCCATGGCTCAGAGGGTCCTGTGCCAGTGGTTAGGTTTTAGAAGCACTAATAATTTAGGGCCTGGTGTCCCCGAAAGACACTACCTGGGTCACAACCTTGTGCCTGTTGCACTGCACCTGTAGTCCTGCACCTGTGCCTTTGATTCCTCTTGTTCCTTACTTTGTTGTTCCTAACCACTTGCACAAGACCCTTTGAACCATGGATGAAGGACACCTTGACTGGTCGGTGAGAGGCCTAGCCTTTTCACTGACCTGTGTCCTTCACCCATGGCTCAGAGGGTCCTGTGCCAGTGGTTAGGTTTTTAAAGCACTTCAATTTTAGGGCCTGGTGTCCCCGAAAGACACTACCTGGGTCACAACCTTGTGCCTGTTGCACTGCACCTGTAGTCCTGCTCCTCTGCCATCGGTTCCTCTTGCTCCTCACTTTGTTCTTGTTCCTAACCACTTGCACAAGACCCTTTGAACCATGGATGAAGGACACCTTGACTGGTCGGTGAGAGGCCTAGCCTTTTCACTGACCTGTGTCCTTCACCCATGGCTCAGAGGGTCCTGTGCCAGTGGTTAGGTTTTTAAAGCACTTCAATTTTAGGGCCTGGTGTCCCCGAAAGACACTACCTGGGTCACAACCTTGTGCCTGTTGCACTGCACCTGTAGTCCTGCTCCTCTGCCATCGGTTCCTCTTGCTCCTCACTTTGTTCTTGTTCCTAACCACTTGCACAAGACCCTTTGAACCATGGATGAAGGACACCTTGACTGGTCGGTGAGAGGCCTAGCCTTTTCACTGACCTGTGTCCTTCACCCATGGCTCAGAGGGTCCTGTGCCAGTGGTTAGGTTTTTAAAGCACTTCAATTTTAGGGCCTGGTGTCCCCGAAAGACACTGCCTGGGTCACAACCTTGTGCCTGTTGCACTGCACCTGTAGTCATGCACCTCTGCCATCGGTTCCTCTTGCTCCTCACTTTGTTCTTGTTCCTAACCACTTGCACAAGACCCTTTGAACCATGGATGAAGGACACCTTGACTGGTCGGTGAGAGGCCTAGCCTTTTCACTGACCTGTGTCCTTCACCCATGGCTCAGAGGGTCCTGTGCCAGTGGTTAGGTTTTTAAAGCACTTCAATTTTAGGGCCTGGTGTCCCCGAAAGACACTACCTGGGTCACAACCTTGTGCCTGTTGCACTGCACCTGTAGTCATGCACCTCTGCCATCGGTTCCTCTTGCTCCTCACTTTGTTCTTGTTCCTAACCACTTGCACAAGACCCTTTGAACCATGGATGAAGGACACCTTGACTGGTCGGTGAGAGGCCTAGCCTTTTCACTGACCTGTGTCCTTCACCCATGGCTCAGAGGGTCCTGTGCCAGTGGTTAGGTTTTTAAAGCACTTCAATTTTAGGGCCTGGTGTCCCCGAAAGACACTGCCTGGGTCACAACCTTGTGCCTGTTGCACTGCACCTGTAGTCATGCACCTCTGCCATCGGTTCCTCTTGCTCCTCACTTTGTTCTTGTTCCTAACCACTTGCACAAGACCCTTTGAACCATGGATGAAGGACACCTTGACTGGTCGGTGAGAGGCCTAGCCTTTTCACTGACCTGTGTCCTTCACCCATGGCTCAGAGGGTCCTGTGCCAGTGGTTAGGTTTTTAAAGCACTTCAATTTTAGGGCCTGGTGTCCCCGAAAGACACTACCTGGGTCACAACCTTGTGCCTGTTGCACTGCACCTGTAGTCCTGCTCCTCTGCCATCGGTTCCTCTTGCTCCTCACTTTGTTCTTGTTCCTAATCACTTGCACAAGACCCTTGAAACCATGGATGAAGGACACCTACACTGGTCGGTGAGAGGCCTAGCCTTTTCACTGACCTGTGTCCTTCATCCATGGCTCAGAAGGTCCTGTGCCAGTGGTTAGGTTTTAGAAGCACTAATAATTTAGGGCCTGGTGTCCCCGAAAGACACTACCTGTAGTCCTGCTCCTCTGCCATCGGTTCCTCTTGCTCCTCACTTTGTTCTTGTTCCTAATCACTTGCACAAGACCCTTGAAACCATGGATGAAGGACACCTACACTGGTCGGTGAGAGGCCTAGCCTTTTCACTGACCTGTGTCCTTCATCCATGGCTCAGAGGGTCCTGTGCCAGTGGTTAGGTTTTTGAAGCACTAATAATTTAGGGCCTTTTGTCCCCAAAAGACACTACCTGTAGTCCTGCTCCTCTGCCATCGGTTCCTCTTGCTCCTCACTTTGTTCTTGTTCCTAATCACTTGCACAAGACCCTTGGAGCCATGGATGAAGGACACCTTGACTGGTCGGTGAGAGGCCTAGCCTTTTCACTGACCTGTGTCCTTCATCCATGGCTCAGAGGGTCCTGTGCCAGTGGTTAGGTTTTTGAAGCACTTCAATTTATTAGGGCCTGGTGTCCCCGAAAGACACTTGGGCAGCTATGCCCTGCAACTCTTCCAGCACAAAGTTGGTGGTTGGTGTTCCTTAAAACTGACCGGGCTATACCATAGATATGTTATTTTTTTGTCTTCCATGTTGGAAGAATGTTTCCATGTTGGAAAGTGGTTGTTTTTGCAATAAAAAAAATTGTTTTTACATACCTCAGTGTGATGAGTAGTTGTTCTTGTGGTGTGACTGCTCTCCTGAACGTGGTATCCTTCTTCCTAAGGTCATCCTTCACCATCTCCAAAAGGGTATCAAACCTGTCAGGAGATGTAAAGGAAGAAGCTGTAAAGTATGTTGTGGGACAAGGTGTTGGGTGGAGGATGGGGGAGGTGTGTTTACAGAGGTTTGGGAGTGTTGTGGAGGGTGGGGGTGTAGTGTATAGCTAGGTATACAGGGGTGTGGGGGTCAGGGTGGTGTGTTTAGCTAGGTATACAGGGATGAGGTGTTGTGGGGGTGAGGGTGGGGTGTTTCGGAATGGTGGGGGTTGGTGTATTTAGGCCTATATACTTACAGGGGAATAGACATCCGAGTGTAGCTGTAGAACTTCTGTGGGTGTCGTCTGAGGTCCCGGTAGAGGGCCTGGAACTCTCCCTTCCTCTGCCTCCTGGCTAGTAGAGGGTGCACCCACCATCTCCTGCGAGGAGCACGCCTTCTCCCCACATAGTAGTAGGTAAACAACAGGAAGGAGAGAATTCCCAGGTAATAAGCGTAAAAAATGACTGGATCCATGGTCCCAACTGCTGTCTCTGTATCCAAGGATGGTCTCCACACGTCCAGCTGTCTCCAACAATGACCCCGGAGCTTCTGCTGACCTCCCAGAACCCCAGGTATTTATACAGGTTGTTATCTCTTTAAGAATCCGGATCCGGACCGCATCCGTGTTCATACCGCACGGAAACCGTATGCAACCGGACCGGATCCGGACCGGATCCGGACAGGAACCGTACGGTTCAGGTCCGATCCGGCTCCGGTGCGGTCCGGACATCCGGTGCGGTTTTTGCAAAACCGCAAGTGTGAACGGGGCCTTAGAGCTAGCGAGCTATGTACACTGTTACATGATGGAGCCACATAACAAAGAAATTATACACTAGTTACATTGGTGGTGGGGCTAGTGCTTCTCCCACTGGTTCCATGTAACAGTGGCAGCACTGGGCGCCTCTCCTCATTCCTCCTACTCCCCACAATCACATCTCGAAAATGTTTACATTCGACTGAAGTCAAATGTTCAGACAGGAAGAGACAGGCTTGCTTTGATGTTCCCTCCCATCACCCACCTCCCATTTTCTCTTCTTCCATGCCCCAGGAGGGAATGGGAGGGTGATAGGAGGTAATACTGCAGCAAGCCTGCCTCTTCCTGTCTGAAAATTTGATTTCAGCCAAAAGTCGAATTTTTGAAGGTGTGATTATAGAGACCAGGGGGAAGAGCCGAGGAGCAGACAACACACAGATTGATATGGAATCAGCATGAACACACCTCTGTGCTCAGCTTAGGCAGGTTTGTCTCAGGTCAGGAATACTTTTAGTAAGGTTCTCTGTTAAAATAAAGTTTCTTATGTAAGTATTTTTTTCAAATCAAGGTTTGAAACTGATGGGTTATTTTAACTGAGACTGAACCTCAACTTCCTAAATTCTTAAAGGAGTTGTAAGGCATATTTTAATAAAATAAAGGCTACTTACCGGGGCTTCCTCCAGCCCCAAGCTCCCAGGACCTCCCTCGCCGCAGCTCTGCCCACAGCCGTTTGCCGGAGCTCCGACCCGGTCCCCGGCGATGACGTCAGAGCGACCTGGAGGTCGCTCTGTACTGCGCCTGCGCGATCGGCACTTTCAATCACCACCACGTGGGCCGGAGCGGACTGCGCAGGCGCATAACTACCATTTTATTTTCTTAAAATATGCCTGACAACTCCTTTAAGCCTGATACATACCTTGAACTTTGGTTAGCCAATTACTGACCAGTTTTACCATCTCCATGGAGTATGAGAGCTTTCCTACACAATGGCCAATATGACTTTTCTCCTAGGTGATATTTTTTACAACTTGTCAATCAAATGCCATTTAAACCACCAGCAAGCAAGAAAATATTTAAAATAATTATTTTTGCCTTCTTTTTGGTCATTTCTCAATTACAAAGTGCTGAAAATTTACTTTAAAAAGAAGGTGAAAATGTATCTCTTAGGAGAACATTATGTAATTTACTTTTTTCTCCTGAGTTTACTCCCAAGTGATATTTTCAATCTTGTCAATGAAATGCCTTTAAGCCTTGACAGTACTTTTTCACCTACTCGTTGGAACCTTTTCAATTGAAAAGTGCTGAAAATTTTAAATAGAAGATGAAAAATTATCTCCTAGGAGAAAATGTAGGGGAAAAAGTGAACTGCTTATGGGCCCATGGGTCTGATCTAATTCACTTTTTCATCTAAGTGAATTTCCACATCTTAATATAATGCCTTAAAGGCCAACAACAACAGCAAGCAAGAAAATACTTAAAATAATTTTGACAGTACTTTTTGGTATTTATTTTTTATTGCAACATTCTTAACAATTGTTTAAACAGAAGATGAAACATTATCTCCGAGGAGAAAACTTGAATAGAGAAAAAGTGAATAGGATTGTGAACTATCTGCTCATAATTTTTAAAATCTGTTGACCCTCACACCATATGGTGGTGGAAGATTGGTCAATCAAAATTGAAGGTGCGTACCTGGCGTTAGGAGAATCAGAACCTTTGTTGTTCAGTACTTTTGTTGCTGTCTGAATGTTTTCAAGACAAGACACGGAATGTTTCTATCACTCTTTTCTCCTGGCGGACACAAATCGAATCAAGTGGCTTACTGCTGGGCGCCGAAACCAGGCGCCCCATAGCAGCAATGCATTTCTGCATGGTGCATATAAGAGTAATTCGGCGGTTGCCAGACCCCAAATTACATCTCCCTCCGAGTTGCGACAACTTTGAGGGGGAATAGCATTTAACGCCACCGGGGAGTCAGCTCTCCCGGCACCCAACTCACCAACAGCCATACGTGACTCAAAGCGCCAGAGTTGCAGCCACTAGGGGTGCACTCTATAGGCAGTAGCGGTGTTAGGTAGTCTTGCCCAATGACTCCCCACTAAATAGGTGCAGGCTTACTGAACAGGATTTAAACCACGGTCTCCTGAGTCAAAGGCAGAACCCTTAACCAGTACACTGTCCAGCCACTACCATACACACTGCATAGAAAAACGAGGCCACTTGTAGTCATTTTCTAAAACTTTACAGCTGATGTTTGCAGTGGATTCTCGCGTACTTCTCCCCCCACACTTCCTCTCCCTCAAGGTCGTCTGTTGGGACTCGGCATATTTATCTGATGTGACCTCTTTGTTGGTGATGCTGATTCTAAACTACACTATAATTGCAATTCTGCTTTCCCTTCCAAACTCTAACACGCTTTTATTGAAGAGCAAAACTCCAAGAATCAAATACAGACTTCCTTTTTTTATATAATTTCAGATGTGATTACGTACAAAATCCCAGCTCCCACTGAGTTATTAAAAGCCAAACCTTGAAGAGCAAGACTGATTTAAAAAATGTTTGTTCAAGTAAAGACTTCTGAAATATTTTAATAACGGATAATGCTGGCCTTTCTTCCTCCGAGACTGCAGCCTACTGGCTCTTCAAGCTGTGCCTATATTTATGGCACAGTAAAATGCAATGACGGCTGCGGTGCTCAGAATTCTAATGGGCTACCCTTTATGACACCGGTGTTGGTTGCTTGGTTTTAATTGCTTGGAACCATTTAATTTGTTACATGAGGTGTTGTGTCATTGTCCTCAGGCACCGGCAACTACGACCCACACTGGGATAGTCTCGCTGCCTCAAGTTATAAGAAGAGGAAACAAATATGTTTGTTCCCTTCTTGCCTTCTTGTTAATAATTGCAGAAGTTTAGTAGAAGCAATAGGGGGACCATATTGCGACACATTATGGCAGTCATGGTCTTGTGTGGTAGAATATATTTTTACAGTCACTACAGTGGGTTGCAAAAGTATTCAGCCCCCTTGAAGTTTTCCACATTTTGTCATATTACTGCCACAAACATGAAACAATTTTATTGGAATTCCACATGAAAGACCAACACAAAGTGGTGTACACTAGTGATGGGCGAACACCTGGATGTTCGGGTTCGGGAAAGTTCGCCGAACATGGCCGAGATGTTCGGCATGTTCGGGCCGAACCCCGAACTTTCCGAACATCCAGCTTTTGGGGGCCCTATGGGGTCGCAGGCATAAGGGGGGAGCATGCCCCGATCGCGGGGGGGGGTCGGAAATTCCCCCCACCCCCTCCGCTAGCGCTCCCCCCTCTGCCCGCTTCCCCATAACAAAGTTTCAAGAAGTACCTGCTGTGTCCGGTGCTAGTGTGGGTGGCTGGCAGTGGGCGGCACTATGCAGTGACTGAATGAGGAGGAGGAGTCCGGAGAGTGACGCGTTGAGGGAGGCCGGGCAGCGGGCGGTTCACTGCTGAACCGCCCGCTGCCCGGCCTCCCTCAACGCGTCACTCTCCGGACTCCTCCTCCTCATTCAGTCACTGCATAGTGCCGCCCACTGCCAGCCACCCACACTACCACCGGACACAGCAGGTACTTCTTGAAACTTTGTTATGGGGAAGCGGGCAGAGGGGGGAGCGCTAGCGGAGGGGGTGGGGGGAATTTCCGACCCCCCCCGCGATCGGGGCATGCTCCCCCCTTATGCCTGCGACCCCATAGGGGGGCCGTATTCGGCCGAACAGGGCCCTGTTCGGCCGAACAGGGGCCCTGTTCGGCCCTGTTCGGCGGCCATTAGAAGTTCGGGGCGAACCCGAACTTAAAAGGCCGAACACCATCAGGTGTTCGGCCGAACGCGAACATCACCCGAACAGGGTGATGTTCTGCAGAACCCGAACAGTGGCGAACACTGTTCGCCCAACACTAGTGTACACATGAGAAGTTGAATGAAAATCATACATGATTCCAAACATTTTTTACAAATAAATAACTGCAAAGTGGTGTGTGCATAATTATTCGGCCCTGTAACGATCGGTGTCAGCACACAGAGAGAATCTGATCGTTGATGATCTGCAGAATCATCAACGATACAGATGTATACCTGATTATGGATGATCTGCAGAATCACCAATGATACAGGTATGACTAACCTCTGGACACCTAATGAGCAATGTGTTTGATGAACTGTAGGCTATCTCCTGAGAAGCAGGAGATATAGGTGACTTGGCCAAGAGCCACCTGGGAGACAGGTGGCCCTGGGCAGTGCAGAAACTATCTCTAGATAGAAATGACCTGGTAACCAGGGAAGCAGTATTAGATGGTGAACTGTACTGCAGCCAAAGGAGTAGACCACTGGCTGCTAACAGACCGGACTCTCTGAGGTGCGGGAGTCCTGGTTGCAGCTGACACCTGGTGGAATGGTGTCACTGCTAATACTGATCAACTGAACACTCAGGGAGAATGACAGCTAGGATGGTCGGGCAGGCCAGGGCGGCAACACACAAGCAGATGAGGTACAGAGACAGGAGACTGAGTCGGTAACCGGGTACAGGCAGGGTCTGGCAACAGATAGACAGATATGCAAGGTACCGAATCAGAAAGCAAGAGAAAGGTCAACAGAGCAAAAGGTCATAACATATAAATATCACAGAATCCTAGACTGGGGTGTGAGCTCCTTGATCTCAACACCCGGGAACTTGTCTAGAGTATAACACAGTATAGACACAGAGTCCCTAAGCTTGGGTGTGAGGTCCTTGGTCACAACACCTTGGAACTGGTCTAAGATATAACACAGCAATGACACAGTATCCCTAAGCTTGGGTGTGAGGTCCTTGGTCACAACACCCTGGAACTGGTCTAAAGTATAACTCAGCAATGTCACAGTATTCCTAAGCTTGGGTGTGAGGACCGTGGACTCAACACCCTGGAACTGGTCTAAAGTGTAACACAGCAATGACACAGTATTCCTAAGCTTGGGTGTGAGGTCCGTGGTCTCAACACCCTGGAACTGGTCTAAAGTATAACACAGCAATGACACAGTATCGCTAAGCTTGGGTTTGAGGTCCGTGGTCTCAACACCCTGGAACTGGTCTAAAGTATAACACAATAGTAATCTGGCTCAGTGTGAATTCCCAGGTCCTCCTGGTTCTAACACGCTGTAGGATCTGACTGGTCTGAGTGCTCACACGTATGTATTCGCAACGGCAGACAACCAGCAACTGACAGGCAAGAAGTATATATAGAGCAGCGCTCCTCAGCGCCGCCCAGTCCCACTCAGCCAATCACCTACTGCGCTGGGGTCAGCTGATCGTCCTGATCAGCTGATCCCTCTCCTATTGTCATAAAGGGCCTGCCTCCTGGCGCGCGCGCGTGTAGCTCTCCATCTGTGTGCACTACTAGGCTCAGACACACCAGACGCATGCTGCTGTGCGGAAACCGTCAGTCTGAACGTGGAGACAGCCGCCCCGCTGCCAGACCGCGCGGCGGTGTCTCCGCAATCCTTTACAGGCCCCCTTTGATCTGAGTGCAGTCAGTTGCCTATAGACATTGCCTAATGAGTGCTAGTGACTAAATAGAGTGCACCTGTGTGTAATCTAATATCAGTACAAATACAGCTGCTCTGTGAGGGCCTCAGAGGTTGTCTAAGAGATAATTGGGAGCAACAACACCGTGAAGTCCAAAGAACACACAAGACAGGTTCAAGACACGTCAGGGATCAAGTTATTGAGAAATTTAAAGCAGGCTTAGGCTACAAAAAGATTTCCAAAGTCTTGAACATCCCAAGGAGCACTGTTCAAATGATCATTCAGAAATGGAAGGAGTATGGCACAACTGTAAACCTACCAAGACAAGGCCGTTCACCTAAACTCACAGGCCGATTAAGGAGAGTGCTGCTCAGAAATTCAGTCAAGAGGCCCATGGTGACTCTGGACGAGCTGCAGAGAGCTACAGCTCAGGTGGGAGACTCTGTCCATAGGACAACTATTAGTCATGCACTGTACAAAGTTGGCCTTTATGGAAGAGTGGCAAGAAGAAAGGCATTGTTAACAGAAAGCATAAGAAGTCCCGTTTGCAGTTTGCCACAAGCCATGTGGGGGACACAGCAACCATGTGGAAGAAGGTGCTCTGGTCAGATGAGACCAAAATGGAACTTTTTGGCCAAAATGCAAAACGCTATGTGTGGCAGAAAACTAACAGTGCACATCACTCTGAACACACCATCCCCACTGTCAAATATGGTGGTGGCAGCATCATGCTAGGGGGGTGCATCTCTTCAGCAGGGACAGGGAAGTTGGTCAGAAATGATGGGAAGATGAATGGAGCCAAATACAGGGCAAACTTGGAAGAAAACCTCTTGGAGACTGCAAAAGACTTGAGACTGGGGCGGAGGTTCACCTTCCAGCAGGACAATGACCCTAAACATATAGCCAGGGCAACAATGGAATGGTTTAAAACAAAACATATCTATGTGTTATAATGGCCCAGTCAAAGTCCAGATCTAAATCCAATCGAGAATCTGTGGCAAGATCTGAAAACTGCTGTTCACAAACGCTGTCCGTCTAATCTGACTGAGCTGGAGCTGTTTTGCAAAGAAGAATGGGCAAGGATTTCAGTCTCTAGATGTGCAAAGGTGGTAGAGACATACCCACCTTTTGCTGCAATTACAGCTGCCAGTCTTTTAGGGCCTAAAAGACTGGCAGCTGTAATTGCAGCAAAAGGTGGTTCTACAAAGTATTGACTCAGGGGGCAGAATAATTACGCACACCCCACTTTGCAGTTATTTATTTGTAAAAAATGTTTGGAATTATGTATAATTTTCGATCCACTTCTCACATGCACACCACTTTGTATTGGTCTTTCACGTGGAATTCCAATAAAATTGATGCATGTTTGTGGCAGTAATGTGGCAAAATGTGGAAAACTTCAAGGGGGCCGAATACTTTTGCAACCCACTGTATCTACAACCTTAGAAATAGAATACCCTATAGCTGTAGTGGGGCCCAGTAGTGCAGAGGACCCAGTAGTTCCTGGTCAATAAGTGATTCAGGCAGGTAGCAATAGCAGTTGGTAGACACATTTGGGTTAAAAAGAATACATGTATAATTTGGGCTATGACTATGAAACATCATTACCAGATGAGTTCCCCCATTGCTATTTAATCTTAGAGTTTTGCTGATGTTCCTGTTGCCAGGAACAACAGCTATGGTTGCCAGGAACACCAGTGATGGTTGCAGGGGTAATTTTTCCATGAAGCATTGTGAATCACGTGACTCAGGGCGGCAATAATTAGAGGGCAGCAAGAGGGGGCTTCCCGTCCCCAAAGGTCCCCCTCCTCGCACTCCCCTCCTCCCCCTTCCCTAGATGTGCAGCACCGCTTCACTCACCTGCTCTAAGCAATCCAGCGATGGGATGTCCATCCACCCAGCCAGCATCCTGTATCCATGGCTACAGCGGTGCCCTATGTGACATGTTACGTGCTGCCGGATCACATGAGTCGCCGCTGTAGTCAGAGAGGAAACAGAACTTCACATGTGGCTGGCGATCCCATCGATAATCTGCTGAGAGCGGGTCAGTAATGCGGCGCTGGTGCAGTACATACCTGGTATCCTGAGGAGCAGAGCCGGGATGCTGCGGGCCAGCAGGGAGGAGATGCTGTCTTGGAGGAAGCGAAGTGCCAGTGCCTAACCATACCGTTACCATATTTGCTTTTGTGCACAATGAATATTGTCTGTCTACAAATTACAATTTCCCAAAGTACAGTTTATCTGCTCTGAAAGCTTCCATTGCATTTTGTTGCATAGCTGCTGTATTTATATATTAAAATTCATCTAGTGATCATTTCTTAGCTCTTTCTGCTTCTCAGTTCTTTACAACTCAGTGTCCGCAGTTTGCTGAAGTTTACTACATGAATCTGACAAAGGAATATAAACAAAAGATAATATTATCACTAGAGATGTGAGCGAACAGTTTGCCTGCGAATCTCTCTATGTGGCCGTACTACTTCCGGGTCGCTATTACCCGTAGTAGTACGGCTGCGCTGGGCCGGCGGTGCGCGTCTTTGATCACATGCCTGTTGCCGGGCACTCTCTACTCATGAGTGTGACATCACTCATGACATCACGCACATGCGCAGAAAGTGCCCGGCAACAGGCGCGCGATCAAGGACGCGCACCGCCGGCCCAGCGCAGCCATACTACTAAGGGTCATAGCGACCCGGAAGTAGTAAAGGGTGAGGGGTTTGCCGGCGAACGGTTCGGGAACCGTTCACCGACATCTCTAATTATCACCTCTTCAGATGCAGACAGAAGCTGCCCACTGAAGCAAGGAACTTTCCACTGAAGAACAAAGTGTTGTGTTTACCTGTTTGAATGCTGTTCAGCTTCAAAACATTTTTTTTGTGGTAGTAGATTTTATCAGTGATGAGCGGAAATGCCGATATTTTTTTGCATTAATATTCATAATGTTAAAGGCGTTCTTTAAGTTTTAAGTTTAAGTCTCACTTACCTGGGACTTCTACCAGCCCCCTGGAGCCCGCGCCGGTCCTCAAGGTTCCTCACTTTCCCTTTCGCCGACTTCAGCCACTAAGCCTGGCGCAGTTCGAGGACGCTCCTGGCGACATGAGCAGAAGCAAGGATGTGCATGGCCGTGACCGTGCAGGCACAGTGGCAGTCAACTTTTAAGTCGGCCAAGCAGAAAGTGAGCCACGGCGGAGGAACGGAGGATCCTTGAGGACCGGTGTGGGACAAGACGTCTGCAGGGGGCCGGTAGAAGCCCCAGGTAAGTGAAAACATCTTAAAAGACCCCTTTAAATTCAAGCTTCGAGCGAAAATGCCATCGAAAATGATTTTGTAATAAGTTTGTGATTTTGCGTATTTTTCGCGATTTATCATGCCAAAAATAATCGATTTTCTGCTCTTTGCAAATCGTCACAGTTAAAATAACGATTTTTGATGGTTTTTGAAAATGTTTTTCCTTTGACCATTTTGTGAAAATACTATGCATTTTCACAAATATTTTGTTGAAATCGAAAGTAGCTAGTTTTTGATGCACAAATTATGCAAGCAACACTGTATTTTATGCTGTAAATAATCTTTTAGAGCAAAGAGGAAATGCTGAGTTTAATACCATGTTAACTTTTTTTTTTCCTATTCTCATTACAGGTACCCTTTAAACACATAAAGAAAATGTCTAGTCTACCTCACTTACAACCCTTTCTTAGTAGCAGTTAGAATAGCAGTTAGTCTGTGATGAACAGAACAAAACAGTGCTTAGAACAGCTCTTTAAAAAAATGACAAAACAAGGACAGATAACATCATTACCCTTGCAAAAAAAATAAATAAGCAGGAAACACACACAATGACCCCGAACTGAGTTCCAGACTGTTGCACCATCGAAATGTTTTGAAACTCCCATCAACCTGGAATATTTTTTTTTATCCACTCATTGGAACAGCTGGGACATTTTACAGATAATACTCAGTGGAAATTGTTTTAACAGAGTAATAAAAAAAAATCTCACCTTTGTCTCCACAATGTCATTTTCGAACAATGAACGTGACTCTCGTATTGGTGCAAAATCTGAATTAAATTAATCGTGACCTTTTCAAAGTGTCTTCCTTTTCTTTTCTCCTTGTGTAAGTGTCCTGATTGTAATGGAATAATTAAGTTTGTATATAAACGAAAGCGTGGCTATTGGGAAAAAAAATCATGAAGAAATCATGGCCATTGTTGCGTTTCATGAACTGGTGTATTATAGGATTGTCTGTTGAACTCTAAATGTTCATTTTGAAGCCAGACCATCAGGGAAAATGATATACATCAGGTACGGTCATGGTTGAAGTGCAACCATCTGTCCGTAGAGTCTAACCATTATTTTTCTTCAGACTAAATTGATATTTTTAGTGATATAATGCTCTGACATATGGTGGTTGTAATGGTGTGTTATTTTCTCAAACTGATCACCACGGTCATTTGTGTTAATATTCCGTATCCCTGGCTGAATTTTAATGCTCCTCGTATACCTCAAAAAGTAAAGTAGGTCAACAGTTCACGAAAAAGATGAGTATTTCTCCCCATTCTGCTACACAATGACTTCAATTCACTAAGATCTGTTCGGTAAAAAGTCTAACCAGCTGTGGAGGACTGGAGGCCTCGGCAGCAAGCTGTGCTCTGCTAAGGTGATGTTCTCCCATTTCTCTGAAAACAGTTGTGATGATTCTTCTGGTACAAGTGGTCTGCCTATAACATGAGCATCCCTTTGCAAGTTGCTGCTTCTGTCCTACAAGAGTAAAAAGCATCCCAGGTGGGTACATATCATCTCGGCGCTGGGCAGTTGGACGCAGAGCAAGCTGGAGGATGGCTCTCCTTCTTGCCGCTAAACTCTCCGGGGGCGTTAAACACTATTCCCCCCCCCCTAGTTTTAGCAACTTGGAGGGAGATTTAATTCAATTCAGGGTCCAGCAACCGGTGGATCCCCAATTTACCCTTACGTGGTGCTACCCTTTATTGCTGCTATGACAGCACCCTGCTTTGGCGCTCACCGTCACCGCTGAGCGCTGGGTGCTGAAATGAACTGATGTATCCCTGGCATCCTTTTACATCTGCACCCCTCCTCTTGTCCCTCTGATTATCTGTATCAGTGTTTCCCTGTTCACGTCTAAAGCCATATAAGGGAAACCTCTATGAATGTGTCCTGCTACGGCATCTCATGATTTGTTTACTTTCTGATGTCCCGCCTGGCAATACATCGGTACCAATGGGATGAGTAGTTAGAGAGGCTGGCTCCTTCTATTGGCTGGCTTGTCTTTTGCATGATTGCTAACTCAGTAAAGGAACCAGCCTTTAAAGAGAGACTGAAAACTTTGAAAATGACCCTTTTTTTAGCGAGTCCTGTTAAGCATTAATGGGTTAGCTGAAACGCCACTATCCTGCGACAAAACGAGGCTTTATTCACCCGAAATGCCCAGGGCAAATTGTGGAGCTCCTTCTTGTTGGAGGCAGAGCTTTGAGCTGCAGCTCTGCCTCCATTCGCGTCTATCTCCAGCGGGTCTCCGCCTCCTCCCACCCCTCTTTTGCAAGTCTTCTTTCACTGGGAGGGGCAGGGAGGAGGCGGAGATCCGCGGGAGATTGACACGAATGGAGGCAGAGCTGCAGCTCAAAGCAACGTCCACAACCAGGAAAGTCGTGGATTTTTGCCCCGGTATTTGGGGGTGAATAAAGCCTCATTCTGCCGTGGGATAGCGGCGTTTCAGCTAACCCATTAATGCTCAACAGGACTGGCTAAAAAAAGGGTCATTTTCGGAGGCGTCTCTTTAAAGTGTTGCTATCATAAATTTGGCATACTGGTGTCTGAACCCTCTATTACAGTGATTATAGATTGACATTATACCTTGCATTGAATCAGAGCACTCAGTATTTGATTTTATATAAAATGTATTTGCTTATTCTACAGTTTATAGATAAAGAATATGAACAGTTCCAAGTAGCGTTTCCCTCTAACAATACTTATAGTAAAGAGAAATCATGAATCTTCTAAGTACATAGTTACATAGTTATTTTGGTTGAAAAAAGACATACGTCCATCGAGTTCAACCAGTATAAAGTACAACACCAGCCTGCTCCCTCACATATCCCTGTTGATCCAGAGGAAGGCGAAAAAACCCTTACAAGGCATGGTCCAATTAGCCCCTAAAGGGAAAAATTCCTTCCCGACTCCAGATGGCAATCAGATAAAATCCCTGGATCAACATCATTAGGCATTACCTAGTAATTGTAGCCATGGATGTCTTTCAACGCAAGGAAAGCATCTAAGCCCCCTTTAAATGCAGGTATAGAGTTTGCCATAACGACTTCCTGTGGCAATGCATTCCACATCTTAATCACTCTTACTGTAAAGAACCCTTTCCTAAATAAATGGCTAAAACATTTTTTCTCCATGCGCAGATCATATCCTCTAGTCCTTTGAGAAGGCCTAGGGACAAAAAGCTCATCCGCCAAGGTATTATATTGCCCTCTGATGTATTTATACATGTTAATTAGATCCCCTCTAAGGCGTCTTTTCTCTAGACTAAATAAACCCACTTTATCTAACCTTTCTCGATAAGTGAGACCTTCCATCCCACGCATCAATTTTGTTGCTCGTCTATGCACCTGCTCTAAAACTGCAATATCTTTTTTGTAATGTGGTGCCCAGAACTGAATTCCATATTCCAGATGTGGCCTTACTAGAGAGTTAAACAGGGGCAATATTATGCTAGCATCTCGAGTTTTTATTTCCCTTTTAATGCATCCCAAAATTTTGTTAGCTTTAGCTGCAGCTGCTTGGCATTGAGTACGATTATTTAACTTGTTGTCAATGAGTACTCCTAAGTCCTTCTCCAAGTTTGATGTCCCCAACTGTATCCCATTTATTTTGTATGGTGCTAGACCATTAGTACGTCCAAAATGCATGATCTTACATTTGTCAACATTGAATTTCATCTGCCATGTATGTGCCCATATAGCCATCCTATCCAGATCCTGTTGCAATATGACACTATCTTCCTGAGAGTTAATGATTATGCACAATTTTGTATCATCTGCAAAAATAGCAACATTGCTCGCTACTGCATCTACTAGGTCATTAATAAATAAATTGAAGAGCACTGGACCCAGAACAGACCCCTGTGGGACCCCACTGCTAACAGTCTCCCATTTTGAGTATGATCCATTGACCACAACTCTTTGTTTTCTGTCCATTAGCCAGTTCCCTATCCATGAACACAGACTCTTCCCCAGTCCTTGCATCCTCAACTTTTGCACCAGACTTTTGTGGGGAACAGTGTCGAAGGCCTTTGCAAAGTCCAAGTATATCACATCTACAGCATTCCCAATATCCATATTAGCATTCACTACCTCATAAAAGCTGAGCATGTTAGTCAAACAGGACCTGTCTTTAGTAAACCCATGTTGATGCTGAGAAATAAGATTATTTTCTACTATGAAGTCATGTATAGTATCTCTTAGTAACCCCTCAAATAGTTTGCATACAACTGATGGTAAACTTACAGGTCTATAATTTCCTGGATCAGATTTTTTGCCCTTCTTAAATAATGGGAAAACGTGGGCTGTACGCCAATCCACTGGGACTCTGCCAGTTGCAAGAGAGTCACAAAAGATAAGATAAAGGGGTTTATCTATAACTGAACTTAATTCCCTTAGGACCCGAGGATGCATGCCATCCGGGCCAGGTGCCTTGTCTATTTTTAATTTATTTAGTCTTGCCTTCACTTCTTCCTGCGTTAAGTATTTAATATTACAGTTAGAAGATTGAGACTCTTCTGCCTCTGTAATTTGCAACAGTGCTGTTTCCTTTGTGAAGACAGAAGCAAAGAAAGCATTTAATAACTCTGCCTTACCTTGGTCATCCACCATTGAGTTCCCATCCTCATCCTTTAGGAGTCCTATACAGTCAACCTTTCTTTTTTTAGAGTTAATGTACGTGTAAAACTTTTTTGGGTTAGATTTGATATCCTTAGCGATTTGTTTTTCAGCTTCAATCTTTGCCTGCCTAATTTCTTTTTTTACAATTTTTATTGCACTCCTTATAATTCAAAAAATATATTATCACAGTTGGATTATGTAAAAAAAAAGATCAGTGGCGTAGCTAGAGATTATGGGGCCCCATAGTAAAACTTTCATGGGGCCTTTAGATGTAGGCACTCTTAAAGGATACCCAAAGTGACATGTGTATGTACAGTGCCAAGCACACAAATAACTATGCTGTGTTCCTTTTTTTCTTTCTCTGCCTGAAAGAGTTAAATATCAGGTATGTAAGTGGCTGACTCAGTCCTGACTCAGACAGGAAGTGACTACAGTGTGACCCTCACTGATAAGAAATGCCAACTATAAAACACTTTCCTAGCAGAAAATGGCTTCTGAGAGCAAGAAAGAGATACAAAAGGGGAATCGCTTATCAGTGAGGGTAACACTGTAGTCACTTCCTGTCTGAGTCAGGACTGAGTCAGCCACTTAAATACCTGATATTTAACTATTTCAGGCAGAGAAAGAAAAAAAGGAACGCAGCATGGTTATTTGTGTGCTAGGCGCTGTACATACACATGTCTATCTCATCATGTCACATGTCACTTCGGGTATCTTTAAGCAATGCCACCTGCCCCTACCCTATGTATACGAGTTAATTGAGCAATTTACATTATCATGCAATTAACACTGCACATAGTTCATTATGGGCACCGAGACAAAGTCAGAGGGTGGAGATACACAAAAAATGTATCAGTGAATACATTAAAGGATACCCGAGGTGACAACATGTGACATGATAAGATAGACATCGGCCTGTACAGTGCCTAGCACACAAATAACTATGCTGTGTTCCTTTTTTTCTTTCTCTGCCTGAAAGAGTTAAATATCAGGTATTTCATTGGCTGACTCAGTCTTGACAGGAAGTGATTACAGTGTGACCCTCACTGATAAGAAATTACAACTATAAAAAACTTTTCTAGCCAGAAATTGCTTCTGAGACCAGGAAAGAGATACAAAGGGTCAATAGTTCATAGATTTTAGCTCTGGCACACTTCAATGAATGTGTTATTGAGCAAAAACAATAAAACAGTTAAAACTAAAAAGTAGATTTAAACATAAAATAAAACTGTGGAATATCTTAAAAAGTCATTTTTAGAAGAAGGAAGATCGATACAATTGTTTCATTCGTTTATTTTCGCCTTTGATGTCCTTTAACCACTTCTCTACCACAGTTTTTTACCCCTTCAAAAGCTCTTCCCATTCATTTGCTAATAACTTTATCACTAATTGTTACACTGAAATGATCTATATATTATTTTTTGCAGGAGAAACCAGGCTTTCTTTGGGCAGTATTACTAGAGAAAGATGAAGCGCGCCATAGTGCGTTAAATGTGAAGGAATTTTATTAACAATTAAAAGTTATACTCACAAACATGAGTGATAAAAGCGCATTTCAGCGGACTGCCAACCGCTTGTCTCTGCAGTAAGGAGTGACGCGCTGTGGCCAGCAGCGCGGTTTCCGATGGTTGGGAATCCTCTCGCAGAGCGGTGGGCGTCGCTGGAGTATCAGTTGGCGTGTGACGTCATTACGCGTTTCGGCGCTCAGCGCCTTCGTCAGATGACGTCTCACGCCTGCGGGGAGGAAGATATAGCGTCGCTCTGATGGTCACCTTGGCGACCAGAAAGCTTAAAACAAACTTTATTATACGGCGAACACCGGAGGATCAGCGCGATAGCGCTGTGAATTACTGTCAGACTTGAAACTGACACGGGGGCGCAGTAGCGTTGTGGACTTATTACAGCGCGTCATGTCCCCAAAAGAAAATTAAATAACAGGAACAAATAATACCTCAAATTTAGCACACATGATTGCAATTCGATAGTTTGTCACATACTTGACTGGATAATGAAGTAAAATACATATAACAGATTTTATAGCACAATAGTGGCCATGAATGGGCGCAGCTTCCAATAACTAGATTGATCTAATGGAAAGCTACATAAAACTGATATTCTATAGAAAAAGCATGACATAAAATGGGCACATGATGCTCAATCATTCTGGCATACGTCATGTCAGTACAATAATTTACAGTATACTTAAACAAGACTGGATATGCAATAATGATACAAAAAATTATTATAAATAAAATACAATAAAATTGAAATGAATTAAATTGAATTAAAAAATCTCAATAAATATTATAGCACAATGTTTGTAAGGAACAAACGTAGCTTCCGTAAACGGATTGGCCCCTTGGGAGGTTGCATGAATTCATCATTATTAGATACCATATGTCATGTTTGAGGGACAGGATCAAAGGGACTTACATAAACAGATACCATAACATGCATACAAGACCATGAATGCAACTATTCAATGAAAGATTATAAATATATAAAAAAATATAAAAAAAAAAAAAAAAAAAAATTTATTCTGTAGACCATGCTCTAAAAATCAATAGTCAAATGGGGTCTGAATACAACCCACAAAAGTATTCATTAAAACTGTTGGGTATGTATATAAATATATATATATATATATATAAAAAGAAAAAAAGGGGGGGGGGGAAAAATCCGGAAAGGGGCCGGATATTGATATGGGATTTCAAACCCAGAAGGACTGTCGAACCAAGGGGCATAAGAGCAAGGGTCTGGGACCGGGATGAAGCACAGGAAAGGAAGGGGAAGGGAGAAGAAGGGGGGGGGGGGAGGGGAAAAAAAAAAGGGAGGGGAGGGGAGGGACAAGGGGATGGAAAAGGTGGGGGCGGGGGGGGGAAAGGTTGGGTAGCGGTGGGAAAGGCAAAATGGGGAAGGGGAAGGAACTGGGTGGAGGTGAAATGGTGACAATACGGACAAGGAGGTGGGAACTCGGGGGGGTTTAAGGGAAGAGATGTAGAGTGGCAATGTGTAGTGAACACCTACTATGGACCGTGCCTATTATACGGTATACTCACCACCCTCATCTAGTGTATAATTCTGCTATTGGGGATGAGCTGGAGGGAAAAGGGAGGAGAAGGGGAGACACATTAGTAATTACTATACCATGAAATATAAAACACTTAAAAACATCACATACAAAATTACATACAAAATTACAATGTGTGTTACAGATATGTAGATATCTCCAAGCCTTCATTAAGACCTTTTGGACTAAGGGTGTCTAATTTAAATATCCAAAAGGTTTCTCGCTCACAGAGCCTTCTGTATCTTTGTCCTTGTAGTAGATTTCTTGAAATTGTCTCTAGACCCACTATTTTGAGGGAGTCCACCAGACCATTATGGCACTCCTTGAAATGGCGTGGAACACTATGTTTCTCCACGCCATCAAGTATGTTCCTTTTGTGCTCCCCCAATCTCTGTCGAAGGGGTCTTGTGGTTCTACCCACATAGAACTTAGGGCAACTGCAAGTTAGAAGGTACACCACATAGTCACTTCCACAGTTTATAAAATCTTTTAGTTTGTGGGCATGGTTATTGTTGTCTATTATCTCAGTGGCTCTATGTCTAATGAATGGACAGCACCCACATCTCTTCACATTACACTTGTACGTGCCATTTAGAGAGGGGAACATACTGTATGGTTTCTTGATTTTCTTTTTGACATTACTTGGGGCTAGAGTATTCTTAATAGACTTTGCTCTTTTGAAGATAACTGCTGGGTTTGCCGGAATCAGATCTCTCAGTATAGGGTCCTGTTTCAAAATAGGCCAGTTTTGAATTACTATATTCTTAATTGTTCTAGAGGCCTCCGTATAGGTGGTAATAAATGAAAGGTCAGAGTGTGTGTTGGTATGAATTTTTGTATCTTCTTTAGATTTAGGTCTAACTTTATACCCTTCGAGTGCCTGCTTTATGTGTTCTGGCTTATATCCCTTCTCAATGAATTTGTTGGAGAGTATCTCACCTTGCTCCAGATAGTCCTTATCTGAAGTACAATTACGTCTAAGCCTACAGAACTGACTTTTAGGAATATTCTGTATCCACTTTGGATTGTGGCAACTGGACGCATGCAGATATGAATTGCCCGCCGTGGGCTTGAAGTGTGTTTTGGAACATATCATGCCCTCTTCATTTGCAAATAGCTCCAAGTCCAAAAATACTAAACTGCTATCGGAAATGACATGTGTGAAAGTTAAACCAAAGACATTATTATTACAGTGGGTGAGAAATTTATCAAACACCGACTCCTCACCTTCCCAGATAAGCAAGATGTCATCTATGTACCTGGTGTAAAATACTAGATTTTTAATAAAAGGGTTGCCAGACCAGATTTGTTGGCTTTCCCAATAAGCCATGTACAAATTGGCAAAGCTGGGGGCAAAGCCCGCCCCCATCGAAGTTCCACAAGTCTGTAAGTGCAGCTTGTCCATGAAACTAAAATAGTTGTGTGAAAGGGCAAATTGAAGTAAATCCAGAATGAATTGACTTTGTGGAATAGGCAATGTGCAATCTTGGGTAAAAAAATATTGTACTGCTTCTAGACCCTTTTCGTGAGGAATGCTGGTATAGAGTGATGCCACATCTAGTGAGGCCCAAAAATAATTATTTTCCCACTTGTAGTTCTGCAGCATGTCCATCACATGTAGAGAATCCCGTGTGTAGGCTTGTGAATTTAAAACAAGAGGTTGTAAAAAATAGTCTATATAAGATGACACATTTGACAATAATCCCTCCATCCCAGCTACAATAGGTCTCCACAACGCTACTGCGCCCCCGTGTCAGTTTCAAGTCTGACAGTAATTCACAGCGATATCGCGCTGATCCTCCGGTGTTCGCCGTATAATAAAGTTTGTTTTAAGCTTTCTGGTCGCCAAGGTGACCATCAGAGCGACGCTATATCTTCCTCCCCGCAGGCGTGAGACGTCATCTGACGAAGGCGCTGAGCGCCGAAACGCGTAATGACGTCACACGCCAACTGATACTCCAGCGACGCCCACCGCTCTGCGAGAGGATTCCCAACCATCGGAAACCGCGCTGCTGGCCACAGCGCGTCACTCCCTACTGCAGAGACAAGCGGTTGGCAGTCCGCTGAAATGCGCTTTTATCACTCATGTTTGTGAGTATAACTTTTAATTGTTAATAAAATTCCTTCACATTTAACGCACTATGGCGCGCTTCATCTTTCTCTAGTAACTTTGCCAAACACCCTATTGGAGCGCTGCGGGGTGCCGAATGTGAAAGGAAAGCCATCGCTTGAGTGCACAGCAGTCTTTTTGGAGCGCAGGATATCTTCGTGTTTGTTTGTGAAAATATCCTTTTCTTTGGGCAGTACTTTATGCTAAGAAGTATATTATTTTATATGCATTTGACAGGGAAGAAGTAGAAAAAAATTGACGTTAAATGAAAAAATTCACCTTTTCTCAGTTTTCAGCCATTGTAGTTTAAAATTAAAATGTGCTATTGTAGATAAAACAGACACATTTTATTTGCCCATTTGTCCCGGTTATTACTATGTTTGAATTGTGTCCCTAGTACAATGTATGGCGATACAATTTTATTTTGAGTTAGGGGTGAAAAATGTATTTAATTTTTGTATGGTAAGTGTATAATATTGTATTTGGAAGTAGTTTTACTTTTTGGCCACAAGATGATGCTATACTAACTCCGTGTTCTAAAAATAGAAAACAGAACCAAGTGTTTACATGTGTTTACAGGTGTTTATAAACAGGGACATTAAAAAGCATGGCAGAAGTTGCTAAGTGGTTAAGTACCACCTGAGCCACCTTTGCTCCAGGGCCCCATAGCAGCGTGTATGTAGCTGTGTCAGAACTCATAGCAATCTTCTTGAATAAAATTACATAAAAATAACGTCTAGCAAAACTTCTTGCTAACGTGTTAACATTTAACAGAAATGAATTATGGAAAATTAATAATAATTAATAAAGACAATCACCAGAATAATAAACATATTACTCCTTCTCTGTCATCTCTTCAGCATCTAGAACTGCGTGTGGGAAGGTAGCTTCTGGCTTGTAGCTGAGTAGGTGTCTTTCAGAAGCGATCCAGTCTTATTAGCACTCAGATCACCTATTTGCATACCCAATCCATTCAATATGGCTGCCATTTGGTATTTCCCTCAATTTAGGGCAATTTATGGCAGCCACCATGTGCTTCTCACTTCCTTAAATGGGTCTGATAGGTCTGAATGGAATAACACTGTTCAAAGGTCCACACAGCACTGTGGAATAGAGATATCGCAAACATAGAATTTTCTGTTCGCGAACTTACACAAATGTTTTTGCGAACATGCGAATCTGGTGAACCGCCATAGACTTAAATGGGCAGGCAAATTTGAAAACCTACAAAGACTGTTTCTGGCCACAAAGTGATAAAAAGAGTTGTTTCAATGGGTCTAACACCTGGACAGGGGCATGCCAGAGGGGAATCCATGCCAAAAGTCACACAAAAATTACGAAGTTGACGCAAAGTTGGGTTTTAATCCCTAAAGGGCAGAAATCACATTATGCACAGCTCTGGGTACCAGTGGGTTGTGGATAGTGTTGGGCGAACATCTAGATGTTCGGGTTCGGGCCGAACAGGCCGAACATGGCCGCGATGTTCGGGTGTTCGACCCGAACTCCGAACATAATGGAAGTCAATGGGGACCCGAACTTTTGTGGTTTGTAAAGCCTCCTTACATGCTACATACCCCAAATTTACAGGGTATGTGCACCTTGGGAGTGGGTACAAGAGGAAAATTTTTTTTAGCAAAAAGAGCTTATAGTTTTTGAGAAAATCGATTTTAAAGTTTCAAAGGGAAAACTGTCTTTTAAATGCGGGAAATGTCTGTTTTCTTTGCACAGGTAACATGCTTTTTGTCGGCATGCAGTCATAAATGTAATACATATAAGAGGTTCCAGGAAAAGGGACCGGTAATGCTAACCCAGCAGCAGCACACGTGATGGAACAGGAGGAGGGTGGCGCAGGAGGAGAAGGCCACGCTTTGAGACACAACAACCCAGGCCTTGCATGAGGACAAGAAGCGTGCGGATAGCATGCTTTGTACCACCATGCAGTCATAAATGTAATAAAGATAAGTGGTTCAATAAACAGGGACCACGCGGCAACGCTAACCCAGCAGCAGCACACGTGATGGAACAGGAGGAGGCGCAGGAGAAGGCCACGCTTTGTGAGACACAACAACCCAGGCCTTGCATGAGGACAAAAAGCGTGCGGATAGCATGCTTTGTACCGCCATGTAGTCATAAATGTAATAAAGATAAGAGGTTCCATAAACAGGGACCGGCAACGGTAACCCAGCAGCAGCAGCAGCAGCAGCAGCACACGTGATGGAACAGGAGGAGGCGCAGGAGGAGAAGGCCACGCTTTGTGAGACACAACAACCCAGGCCTTGCATGAGGACAAAAAGCGTGCGGATATAGCAGCAATGCTTTTTGCCGCCATGCAGTCATAAATGTAATACAGATGAGAGGTTCAATAAACAGGGACCGGAAACGCTAAACCATCCCAGATGTTCATCGGTCATGTTACTTGGTTGGGGTCCAGGAGTGTTGCGTAGTCGTTTCCAATCCAGGATTGATTCATTTTAATTTGAGTCAGACGGTCTGCATTTTCTGTGGAGAGGCGGATACGCCGATCTGTGATGATGCCTCCGGCAGCACTGAAACAGCGTTCCGACATAACGCTGGCTGCCGGGCAAGCCAGCACCTCTATTGCGTACATTGCCAGTTCGTGCCAGGTGTCTAGCTTCATGCCCGGTTTCAGGTCCAGTGGTGCCAGCCACAAATCCGTCTGTTCCTTTATTCCCCTCCAAATTTCCTCCCCTGTGTGCTGCTTATCCCCAAGGCAGATCAGCTTCAGCAACGCTTGCTGACGCATGCCAACAGCTGTGCTGCACTGCTTCCACGATCCTACTGCTGCTGGTGCTGGGTTAGCATTTCCGGATGAGGTACAGCTTTGAGATGCGTTGGAGGAGAAGGAGTCAGAGAGGTAGGTGCTGCTGTTGTTATCCAGCTGTTTGCGGCGTGGGCAACACCCGCGCCGTAGCAGGTGAGGAATCGCTGCCAGGCTCCACAAGGTTCACCCAGTGCGCGGTAAGGGAGATGTATCGACCCTGGCCGAACGCACTCGTCCAGGTGTCAGTGGTGAGGTGAACCTTGCAGGCAACGGCATTCTTCAAGCTTCGGGTTATTTAGCTGACCACGTGCTCATGCAACTCAGGCACCGCAGAGCGCGCAAAGTGGTAGCGGCTGGGAACCACGTAACGTGGGATGGCCACTGACATCATGCCCTTGAAGCTGTTTGTCTCCACCACTCGATATGGCAGCATTTCGCAGGCCAGAAGCTTGGCTATGCTGGCTGGCTGTTACTGCCACGGCCCGGGGGTCATTTGCTGGCAATTTCCTCTTGTGCTCAAACATCTCAGAGACAGACAACTCAACCGTAGCGCTGCACACCGAAGGGCTGTTGGTTGTTGTGTTTGATGAACACTGGGAGACCTCAAGAGCACTAGTCCGGAAAGTGACAGTGTCAGCATCGTCTGATGTTTGTGAATGTTGTGAACCACGCAATGGCTGGGCTACTGCTGCTGCTGAGGCGGGTCTGGTGGTGAGTCTGGTGAACCCAAGGGAGGCAGTGTTGCTGGTGGTACCCTGTCCTGCCGCGTTTGCCCACAGAGTGGGATGTTTGGATAGAATGTGGCGGCTCATGCTGGTGGTGGAGAGGTTGTTAATACTTTTCCCCCTGCTCAGGCGGGTCTTGCACACCTTGCAAATCGCCATGGTAACATCCTCAGTGCAGTCTTCAAAGAAAGCCCAGACTTTAACTGGCTGAGGACTCGGACCTCGTGCGTGATGTGCTGGTGCTGCTTAACCCACTGCTGGACGCTTGAGAGGTCATCCAAGTAATTATCTGGTCCTGTTCTTTTGGATCTGTGAGGGTTGTTGTCCTGGACAACATGGGCAGTATTGAGTGGGTTTTCTTGGGTGCTCCCCTGTGGCCTGTACGTGAACCGTCAGGGGAAACACCTCTTCCCTTGCCCCTCCCTCTTTCACCGGATTTCTTCCTCATTTCACTTATCCTTAAAGTACACGCTGACTGGCAGCAGTACAGTGGCAGTACAGAAATGCTATACAGTGGTGGGTGAGCGGTGTACCACTATTGTCAGCAGTGACACAGAGCACAATGCTATACAGTGGCGGGTGAGCGGTGTACTACTGTTCCCAGCAGACACAGAGTGGAAGTAAACACAATGCTATATAGTGTGGCTGAGCCGTGTACACAGAGTGGCATTAAACACAATGCTATATAGTCTGCTATATAGTCACCCCGAACAGGGTGATGTTCTGCAGAACCCGAACAGTGGCAAACACTGTTCGCCCAACACTACTGGGAGGGAACGCAGATTTTAGTACCTAAACACACGATACAACATGTTTTCCGGGGTCGGACTCTGAGGCACATACAGATGGTCCCGATCATCATCCTCATCATACAACTCTTCTCCTGAGTCTGACCCACCCACCACCTCTGCCACCCCAACATCCCCAGACACAGACCCCTCATCGTCCTCAACATTAACTTGGGATGCTGGCCTGAGCCAGACCTCCTCCTCCACATCAGGCCCCATCATCTCCTCAATGGCAGCCCTCATTAATCGCTCTGGCGACGGACTGATGGACACAACGTTCTCCTCCGGGGAGGGCTGCTGCTGACCACTGGCTGCTGGGGTGGATGTTATAGCTTGCGTGGGGCGTTGGCTGTTGCTGTTGTTGGGAGTGCTGCTCACAGCGGAGGTCTCTGGGGAACTCATGTTGAGCTCATATAGTGGTTGACGGTGAGTGGAGTATTACTGATCCCAGCAATATACACACTGACTGGCAGAGTACGCAATGCTATATAGTGTGGCTGAGCGGTGTACACAGAGTGGCAGTAAACACAATGCTATATAGTCTGGCTGAGCGAGCGGTGTACTACTGTTCCCAGCAGAATCAGAGTGGCAGTAAACAATGGTATATAGTCTGGCTGAGCGGTGTACACAGAGTGTCAGTAAACAATGGTATATAGTCTGGCTGAGCGAGCGGTGTACTACTGTTCCCAGCAGAATCAGAGTGGCAGTAAACAATGGTATATAGTCTGGCTGAGCGGTGTACACAGAGTGTCAGTAAACAATGGTATATAGTCTGGCTGAGCGAGCGGTGTACTACTGTTCCCAGCAGAATCAGAGTGGCAGTAAACAATGGTATATAGTCTGGCTGAGCGGTGTACACAGAGTGGCAGTAAACAATGGTATATAGTCTGGCTGAGCGGTGTACACAGAGTGTCAGTAAACAATGGTATATAGTCTGGCTGAGCGGTGTACACAGAGTGGCAGTAAACACAATGCTATATACTCTGGCTGAGCGAGCGGTGTACTACTGTTCCCAGCAGACACAGAACAGTAAACAGAATGCTATATAGTGTGGCTGAGCGAGCGGTGTACCACTATTCCCAGCAGACACAGAACAGTAAACAGAATGCTATATAGTGTGGCTGAGCGAGCGGTGTACCACTATTCCCAGCAGACACAGAACAGTAAACAGAATGCTATATAGTGTGGCTGAGCGAGCGGTGTACCACTATTCCCAGCAGACACAGAACAGTGAACAGAATGCTATATAGTGTGGCTGAGCGAGCGGTGTACCACTATTCCCAGCAGACACAGAACAGTGAACAGAATGCTATATAGTGTGGCTGAGCGAGCGGTGTACCACTATTCCCAGCAGACACAGAACAGTGAACAGAATGCTATATAGTGTGGATGAGCGAGCGGTGTACCACTATTCCCAGCAGACACAGAACAGTAAACAGAATGCTATATAGTGTGGCTGAGCGAGCGGTGTACCACTATTCCCAGCAGACACAGAACAGTGAACAGAATGCTATATAGTGTGGCTGAGCGAGCGGTGTACCACTATTCCCAGCAGACACAGAACAGTGAACAGAATGCTATATAGTGTGGCTGAGCGAGCGGTGTACCACTATTCCCAGCAGACACAGAACAGTAAACAGAATGCTATATAGTGTGGCTGAGCGAGCGGTGTACCACTATTCCCAGCAGACACAGAACAGTAAACAGAATGCTATATAGTGTGGCTGAGCGAGCGGTGTACCACTATTCCAAGCAGACACAGAACAGTGAACAGAATGCTATATAGTGTGGCTGAGCGAGCGGTGTACCACTATTCCCAGCAGACACAGAGTGGCAGTAAACAGAATGCTATATAGTGTGGCTGAGCGAGGTACACAGAGTGGCAGTAAACAGAATGCTATATAGTGTGGCTGAGCAAGCGGTGTACTACTATTCCCAGCAGACACAGAGTGGCAGTAAACAGAATGCTATATAGTGTGGCTGAGCGAGGTACACAGAGTGGCAGTAAACAGAATGCTATATAGTGTGGCTGAGCAAGCGGTGTACTACTGTTCCCAGCAGTGACACAATGACAGGGGGGACCCTGGCTAGCGTGGCTGGAGCGCGAACTACCCTGCCTGCCTACCCAAAGCTAAACCCACAGACAAATGGCGGAGATATGACGTGGTTCGGGTATTTATTTACCCGAACCACGTGACAGTTCGGCCAATCAGAGCGCGTTCGGGTCCGAACCACGTGACCCGTTCGGCCAATCACAGCGCTAGCCGAACGTTCGGGGAACGTTCGGCCATGCGCTCTTAGTTCGGCCATATGGCCGAACGGTTTGGCCGAGCACCGTCAGGTGTTCGGCCGAACTCGAACATCACCCGAACAGGGTGATGTTCTGCAGAACCCGAACAGTGGCGAACACTGTTCGCCCAACACTAGTTGTGGAGTGTCCCACACAGAAATGCAATAGTACTATCAGAATACAGTGAAATAATAATGCACTGGAGTGGTTCTGTGCCTGCAACTTAATGAGGCAACAGCACTAGTCGTGTGCATACAGCTCTGGGTGTCAGTGGGCTGTGGAGTTTCACACACACAAAAAAAAACACAGGAGACCGATGTGCTAGCCCTCAAAAGGGCTGTTTGGGATGCTTTCACAGCAAGTGAGGAGCATGGACACAGGCCTAGCTAATGCTTTCCCTACCTATTTACAGCAAGTCTGTCCCTGCTCTCACTAACAGTCAGCAGCCAGCAGAGAATTAATCCAATATGGCCACAGCAACTGCTTTTTGATAGGGGGGTTGGGGGTCCAGGAGGGGGTGCTAGCTGATTGGCTGCCATGTGTCTCCTGACAGTGGGGTAAGGGGTCAAAGTTTAGCTCAATGATAATGTATAGGGGGCAAATCGAACACACCAAGGGCTTGATTCACAAAGCGGTGATAACTGTTAGCACGCTTGTGAAAAGCCCCTTAGCACGCCTAAACATACTTTGCACATGCTAATTAGCGCTATCGCACTAAGTCTTTAGGCATGCTAACTAGGTTAGCATCGCTTTGTGAATCAGGCTCCAAATGTTCGCTGTTCACATGAATGTGAACAGTGGATGTTCACAGAATACTGCTCGCTGGCGAACAGTCCGGGCCATCTCTACTGTGGTGGATTCACACCAAGCACAAGCTTTTGCAGAAAAAGTTGGTATAATTTTGGCAATAGGGCGTGGTGAACACTGAGCTCTACTGCCAGTGAGTTATTTGATTTTGGTAGATCCTGATTCCTGAATGTTAAAAGAGAAAAAAAAGTTACAAAAAAATCTATTGAATGAAGACACATAACATAGTTGTTAACTAAACTTCTTGCAAAATGCCTCATTTTATTTCTTTTTCACATTTTTTTCCAAGTCTGCTGGTAAATGTTTAAAACATAGCTGATTCCCTCCATTGTGACAGCCAGGCTGCGCATACAATAAAGAAAAAAGAAATTAACAAAAACAATACTGTCTTTGTGCGCTGAGTCAGCAAACACAAGCGTACAAAAACATCAGCAGGTGAATTTGGGATACGGTAGAGCTTCTGGCTCTCGGCAGAGATACTGAACAGTTGTAACAAAACAAGAGATTATTTATTGAAGCTTACTCGGCTCGTATAAAAAGTCATCCAATCGTGACACCTTATCTGAGGATTAGAAATTGAGTGCTTGGAATGAATAGTGATTGTGCCCATACGAGCGCCAAGAAAAATGCCAGCTGCCCTGGGAATGCAAATTCCAAGGAAATACATATACATACATACATATATCCTACTAATATAATAAATGGGAAAGTTCGGATGTTTGGATGTTTGTTACTCGATCACGCAAAAACGGCTGAACGGATTTGAATGAAATTTGGCACACACATAGTACATTACCTGGAATAAAGTATAGGATACTTTTTATTCCCATAACCAAAAAGAGACAAATACAAATTTCACTGGAAAATGTAAACTGCAGCCATACACTGTTACACTGGAGGTGTGTTTAGCTTCTAAGGGTAGAATGGTTAATTTGCATATATTCAGCAGTGATGCACTGGGAGACATCTCAAGCTCACTCCAACCTGAATTATCGCAAATTCTTTCTGTTTTAAGAAAGCAAACGTTTGTTTTTCTTAACATCTTAGTAAGAGGGCTTTTAGGACCATTGTAGTCCCTTACACACTCCAATGAGTTCTGGGTCACCATTTCAGCCATGGCAGCTATCATACCTATTTAAACGCTGCAAGAAGGTCACTTGTGGCCTAGGTCATTTGGTGCCATTTAATTCCTAAGTGCCATTTATTACAAAGTGCTTTGCAACAACTTACCAAGAATTTACCAAGAATTGTAGTACTGCTATATCTACAAGCTGCTTCTTGCATCACCTAACCTGCATTATTTTCATCTTCCTCATCAGGTATGCTTGCTGATTCCTTTCAAAAGTCTGCCTTACAATTTGGGACTGCAATCGTTATCTTCCCGTTTAATTGGTATGCTTGCTGATTCCTTGCAAAAGTCTGCCTTACAATTTGGGACTGCAATCGTTATCTTTTATTATTATTATTATTATTATTTTTTATTTATATAGCGCCAACATCTTCCGTAGCGCTGTACATAGTACAAACAAATAATGGGGAACAAATGTACATAAGAAATACAAGACACTGTACAGTCATGACATTGAATAGAATAAATACAGATACATACATAGTTGATATGTAGTTGGTACATATACATATGTTAAAATTACAGCAGTATGAGAAACACTAGGAGGAGGTCCCTGCCCTTGCGAGCTTACAGTCTAGAGGGTAGTGGGGAGGAAACAAAGGGGAAGGAAACACCAGGATTAGTGGGTGAGCCAGTGTGCCTTCAGTGCTGCCTATAGCAATGGTTAATTAGCATATTTTCAGCAGTGATGCACTGGGAGACATCTCAAGCTCACTCCAACCTGAATTATCACAAATTCTTTCTGTTTTAAGAAAGCAAACTTTTGTTTTTCTTATACTGTTAATGGTATGGTTCTCAAACTTTGCACAGTTGGTCGTTGGGTGACTAGGGTTATTATTCAGAAAAGTGGTTGGAGCCTATAAAAGCCAATCAAGTTTCACCTAATGATTTTCAAGGGGGATATTTACATTTCTGTCATTCTTGCACTGTTAATGGCACAAGCCTCAAACCTGGTATAGTTGATCATTGGGTGACTGGGGTTCAGTTTCAGAAAGGGGGTGGAGCCACAAATAGCCAATCAGATTTGTTTCATTCCAATGCAAATTATTGTTGCCAAACACCGCAAAGCTCACAAACTTGATAATTGAGTAATTGATTAATTGTGTGTTAGGGTTAGGAAAGTGGGCACAGCCAACACCAGCCAAATACATAAGCGGGCAACGCCGGGTCATAAGTGGGTGGAGACAAATACAAATTTTACTGGGAAAATGTAAACAGCAGCCATTCTTACACTGTTAATGGTAGGGTTCTCAAACTTTGCACAGTTGGTTACTGGGTGACTGGGGTTAATATTCAGAAAAGTGGGTGGAGCCTACAAAAAACAATCAAAAAATACCTATTGATTTTTTCAGGGGAATATTTCATTGCTGCCATTCTTGCACTGTTAATGGCACAAGCCTCAAACCTGGTACAGTTGATCATTGCGTGACTGGGGTTTAAATTTATATAAGGGGGTGGAGCCCCAAACAGCCAATCTGATTTGTTTCATTTTAATGCAGGTTATTGGTGCCAAAGACCACAAAGCTCACAAACTTAGTCATTGAGTAATTGAGTAATTGTGTGTTAGGGTTAGGAAAAGTGGGCGCAGCCAACACCAGCCAAATACATAATCGGGCAATGCTGGGTCATCAGTAGGCGGAGACAAATACAAATTTCACTGAGAAAATGTAAACTGCAGCAATTCTTACACTATTAATGGTAGGGTTCTCAAACTTTGCACAGTTGGTCACTGGGAGACTGAGATTAATATTCAGAAAAGTGGGTGGAGCCTACAAAAGCCAATCAAAATCCACCTATTAATCTTTAAGGGGAATATTTAATTGATGCCATTCTTGCACTGTTAATGGCACAAGCCTCTTGCACTGTTAATCACCTGTACCTGGTACAGTTGGCCATTGGGTGATTGGGGTTCAAATTCAGAAAAGGGGTGGAGCCACAGCCAATCAGATTTATTTTATTTCAATGCAAATTATTGAATGCAAAGACCTCAAAGCTCACAAACTTGGTCATTAAGTAATTTTGTGTTTGGGTTAGAAAAAGTGGGCGGAGCTAGCACCAGCCAAATACATACCTGGGCAATGCCGAGTCTTCAGTGGGCGGAGACAAACACAAATTTCACTGGGAAAATGTAAACTGCAGCCATTCTTACACTATTAATTGTGGGGTTCTAAAACTTTGCACAGTTGGTCACTGGGTGACTGGGATTAATATTCAGAAAAGTGGGTGGAGCCTACAAAAACCAATCACAATTCACCTATTGATTTTCAAGGCAAATATTTAATTGCTGCCATTTTTGCACTGTTAATGGCACAAGCCTCAAACCTGGTACAGTTGATCATTGGGTGACTGGGGTTAAATATTTAGAAAAGGGGTGGGGCTACAAACAGCGAATCAGATGTGTTTCATTTCAATGAAAATTATTCATGCCAAAGACCACAAATCTCACAAACTTGGTCATTGACTATTGACAATTGTGTGTTAGGGTTAGAAAAAGTGGCCACAGCCAACAGCAGCCAAATACATACCCGGGAAACATTAGGACATCAGTGGGTGGAGAAAAATAAAAATTTAACTGCCAGAATGTAAACTGCAGCCATTCTTACACTGTCTGTCAATGGCAGGGTTCTTAAACTTTGCACAGTAGGTGACTGGGATTAATATTCAGAAAAGTAGGTGGAGCCTACAAAAGCTAATCAAAATTAACCTATTGATTTTCAAAGTAGTGGAGCCACAGCCAATTATTGATGCCAAAGACTGCAAATCTCACAAACTAGGTAATTGTGTGTTAGGATTAGAAAAAGTGGACAGAGCTAACACTAGCCAATTACATACCCGGGCAACGCCGGGCGACCAGCTAGTATATATATATATATATACCGGTATATATATATATATATATATATATATATATATATATATATATATATATATATATATATATATATATATATATATATATATATATATATATATATATATATATATATATATATATATATATATATATATAAGGGGCAGCACGGTGGCGTAGTGGTTAGCTCTCTCGCCTTGCAGCGCTGGGTCCCTGGTTCGAATCTCAGCCAGGGCACTATCTGCAAAGAGTTTGTATGTTCTCTCCGTGTTTGCGTGGGTTTCCTCCGGGCACTCCGGTTTCCTCCCACATTCCAAAAACATACAGATAAGTTAATTGGCTCCCCCTAAAAATTGGCCGTAGACTACAGTACTTACACTACATAATATAGACATATGGCAATGGTAGGGATTAGATTGTGAGCTCCTTTGAGGGACAGTTAGTGACAAGACAATATATATATATATATATACTCTGTACAGCGCTGCGTAATATGTCGGCGCTATATAAATACTAAATAATAATAATAATATATATATATATATATATATTACAACACCAAAAACTCAGTTTAACTACAATTCTGTGTTTTAAACAGATCATTTATCTTTACGTGGCTCTGTACAATTAGCGCGGAAAAAAAGTAGGCAGTTAAAATCTGACAAAACCAACAGGTTTTGGCCCAGTCCATCTCCTCATGGGGGATTCTCAAGAGTTTCTTTTTTTTTCCTGTACAGAGAAACCATAACCAAGAAATGAACTTCATCCCGATTAGTTGCTGATACCCCTTTTCCCATGAGAAATATTTTCCTTTTCACAAACGGATCATCAGGGGGATCTGTATGGCTGATATTGTGGTGAAACCCCTGCCACAGTGTGATGTCAGGACCAGGGTTCTGACATCACACTGTGGGAGCCTTGTTGCACTGTGGGAAATAGCTGTTTACAGCTGTTTCCAACTGCCAAAAAAGCAAGCAGCATCTCCTTCCACTGACAACACCTGCCAGCGGTTCTGTAGGTGTGGGTAGCTTACAAAGACAACAAAGGATGATTTGCATATTCAGTAGTGATGCATTGTGAGAGACATCATATGCTCATTCCAACCTTAATTATCACTAATACCTTTTTTAAGGTGGCAAACTTTTTTTTTTATTTTTATGAAGCAGCACTATATTTAATTTAGTGATGAGCAAAGTGCAGATATTCTTTTCACATTACTTTTTTTCCGAAAATAATATTAAATTCATCTTTCAAGTGAAAAAAATGGCATTGAAAATTATTCTGCAGTAAGTTTTTGTGACTTTTTATGCAAAAACAAACAATTTTGTGTTTTTGCAGTAAAAATAAATTTTCTGTGTTTATGCTGAAAAAAAAGTACAGATTTTTTTTTCGAATTTTTGCCATACTGCAAATATACAGTGTATTTTCACAAATATTTTCTCAAAATAGCATTTTCGATGTGAAAAGCAACACTGATTTATTTATGCTTATGAATGGAAGTAAAGGGCAGAATCTGAATGAATGCACTATGGTTGCTTTTTAGGTTTTGATTTTAAAACGAATGAAAAATCATTGTTATGACACTGATGTCCCTAGTTGGAGACGTGGCCACATGATCAATAAGGGGAGTTGCCACCTTGTGGCGATGACCATGAGAGTAGGCAGCACTGATAGCAGCACCGTGGGAAAGTCCTAAGGTGCTCGGGGTTTGGCTGCAAACAGGGCCGGATTTGTACTTTTTACCGCCCAAGGCCAATTATACCATCTGTATGGTTGTTATCTCTTTGTGCCCCAATGAGAATTTGCCTTACTTTCCATCATTGGTGTCACAGACAATAGCTATTTTAGTAATACGTGTATAGATTAGAAGTTATATTTTGAAATTTTATGTCATGCTTGCCATCTCATTAATGATGGACCCATTGCGTCACCATGAGAGTTATACTGATGTATAACTGCAGGATAGAGCTTACAGGTCTTGCAGGGACGGCACAAGTACAGGACAGAGAGTTCAAAGGTTAAAGCTGTTCTTGTAGATAGGGATGACTGCATAGAACAGCTTTCCTGCCCCTCACTGAGCCGCCCCTAAACTTCTGGTGCCCTAGGCCATGGCCTATGTGGCCTTGCCAGAAATCCGGCCCTGGCTACAAAATAGGCAAATCGGCACTATTAGTGTTAGTGGTGGCTAAGGGCTGCGAGGTGGGGGGATAGTATTAGGTATAGATAGGGGTAGGTTAGTGTTAGGGGTAGGCAGGGAGAAGGGTTATATGAGTGGTAGGTTGGGTAAGGCGATAATAGAATATTGGTAACTTACAGATATTCTACTATTGGCATTATTCAGCGCCTAATAGTAGACTATTGGTAATATTGCCAATAATCTACTAATAACTTTACCTGGTGCCTGCATTTCTAGACACTCTTTGTTCAGTGTATGTGCTAGTTTCTGTTACCAACGTATTGTAGTTTTACACTAACGTCGTGCTTAATTATGCATATGGTGCATTTATGTTCACTGTGCACATTTTGCAGGTAATGTTCCATAATTTTGTGCATAAATTTAAAGTGGTCTGAAAGTCAGCATTTCTACTTGGCTCTAAAAGATTCTTTACAGCTTTAACCTCTTCCCGACCACGTCACGCCGATGGGCGTGGCCACGGCGGCAGCCCCAGGACCGCCTAACGCCGATTGGCTTAAAGTCCTGGGGCCAGCTAAAGCAGGAGATCGCGCACAGGCTGCGCGCGCATCTCCTGCTTGGGGGCGGAGCTCCACCCCGTCTTCAGTCTCCGAGCGGCTATTGCCACTCGGGAGACTGTTAGACGGCGTGATCGCCGTCTATTTACATGTGCAGCGCTGCGATCGGCAGCAGCGCTGTACTGGGGACAGCCGTGTCACACGGCTGTCCCCCTAGGGGACAAGAGAGCGATCGGCTCTCATAGGCAGAAGCCTATGACAGCTGATCGCCGTAATTGGCTGGCTGTTGGGAGGGAGGTAGGGAGGGAGGGAAGATATTTAAAGAAACTGTTTTAAAAAAACAAAAACAAAAAAAAACACTAACAATATTATTTAGAAAAAATAAAATAAACATGGGGAAAGCGATCAGACCCCACCAACAGAGAGCTCTGTTGGTGGGGAGAAAAGGGGGGGGAAGAATCACTTGTGTGCTGTGTTGTGCTTGGCCTTAAAGCTGCAGTGCCTATTTTACTAAAAAAAGCCTGGTCACTAGGGGGGTTTAGCACTGCGGTCTTCAAGAGGTTAAAGCTTCTATCCCAGAAAAAAAAAAAATATAGCAAAACATCACTGAAATGGTTAAACAAAGCATTTTTTTTCTTGTTAAACACAAATGTATCAACATTTGAATGTAAACAACACTTTCTGAGAAACTGTCTCTGCTTCAAGCACTCACAGAGTTCAGAATAGCTCATTAGAAGATTTTCATATATAATAAAAAGCAGTTATAATGGAAAAAGAATAAAATGCAATGGCAGCTTTCAGAGCAAGATAAAGTACACTTTAGAAACTTGTAATTTGTAGACAGACAATATTACTTGTGCACAAAAGCAAATATGATAACTGTATGAGTAATAAAAAGTAGGAAAACACATTTTTATTGAATGTTATGTCAGAGTTTCAGACCACTTTAACTTTCTTGCATTACTGAGTGACCCAACAATATTTTGTAGCTATCGCTCACGTGTGGTTTAGATAATGGGTTAAGACCTGCCTAAAGCAAGTGTGCAGGGCTTATTTTCACTGGGTGCCGCATCCATTTCAGAATACAAAGCTGCAGCCAAATCGCAATAGCCGCGCCATGCATCGCTATAGGGATTTAGATGCGTGCTACAAAAAAAACTGCAGTATGCCATCAAGAATTGCAATGGCAAATGTTTCGGATGCTATGCTATCGTACGAAATAGGCAGCATTTCCCTGTCTGGCTCGTATGCAGGGAAACCCTGAGGATCTATACCGAGTGGAAACAAGCCCTTATTGATAGCACACCATTTGTTCTGTAAGTACTGGATACCTTCCCTGCAGCTTGGAGCTCTTGAATTATTCATTTATTTCCTTTCTTTTTATCTTTACTAACCTTACAAAAGCGTGGTGAATACCAGCTCCCATCTATAGAGGTAACCTGTGAGTGTGATGTTTCCCTAACTCATATAACAGCTCGCTATAGCTGCCAACATTGGGGCGCATGACTTTATAATGGAGAGATGACCTCTAGATTGTAAGCCTTCGGGCAGGGTCTTCCTCCTTATGTCTCCTACCTGATCACACACCTCCATTATCGTACACTCATCCTATGCATCTGAGTGAACCTAACTTGCCTAATCTCCATGCTCCATCCAGTGACTGACTAAGCATTACCTGGTACTCATAGGGCTCGATTCACAAAGTGGTGCTAACCCAGTTAGAGACTTTAGGCGTGATAACCATTGCACCATGCTGGTGAAAAGCCAGTTTAGGCGTGATAAGTTTAGGCATGATACGTTTAGGTGTGATAAGTTTAGGCATGATAAGTTTAGATGAGTTTAGATCGCTTGCAAAGCCCCGCACGCAAAGCAGCGCCGTTAACCTTTATGCAAAGTGCACCAGACTTTGCTAGCGCAAAACTTTTGATCAGCTGTGCACTGCGGTGCTAACCCAGTTGGCACTTAAACTTATCACGCTTAAACTTATCACGTCTAAACTTATCTCACCTAAACTTATCACACCTAAACTTATCATGCCTAAACTGAGTTTAAACATGATAAAGGGCTTTTCACCAGCGTGCTAACTGTTAACACCGCTTTGTGAATCAGGCCCATACTGTGCTGTGTGATCTGTTTTTCATGTATTCCTGTATTGTCTAATTGCTGTATGTCACCCCTAAATATTGTCTGTAACCTTAACTAATGTCCAACGCTGCGTAATATGTTGGCGCTTTATAAATACAATAAATAAATAAATAATGACATAGTCTCCCCCTCTCTCTAGAACATTGTGCCCTTTGCTTTGGAGAAAATCCCTGGGTAAGGTGGGCTGCCTGGTAAAAGGCGTGAGAATTTATGGTGCTATCCCATTGCCATGTAATCATTACAATCAGATAAGCACCCTCACTCTAATGTGTGAGGGGTCTCCTGCTATTACACATTGGCCCAAAGTGGGTAAAAGTGAGGTTAATAAAGACACGGTTTGTTTCCTCTAAATCTTTGACAGCTTCTCTGTAGCCTGTATAATCATTGGCTACTTAGATTGCAATATGGCTCCTGTCTAGTTAATAGGTTTCCCCACATGTTGCTTACAGCCTTCTATCTTTCTTGTAGAGTCTTTGGAGCAGTTACTTCCTATTTAAGTTGTTTTGCTGAAGTAATGTCCTGACATTGGTCTGCAGCAAACTTTCTATTAACAGGAAAGAAGCCGACTACGCCAGACTACAGTTAACACAAGCAACAGGCAACAACAAGAACGGCACCAGATTACATTCAACACAAGCAGAAAACTGTAAATCGGTTAGAATGGAGCCATATTAAAATCAACACAAGCAGAGGACTTATATCAACAAGAAAGGAGCCAGACTACATTCAACACAAGCAGAGGGCTATTATCAACAAGAAAGGAGCCAGACTACAATCAAAACAAGCAGAGGGATATTATCAACAAGAAAGAGCCTGACTGTAGTTGACACGAGTAGTAGGTTGTTCTCAACAAGAAAGGAGCCAGGCTGCAATCAAAGTTGCTGATGAAGATTAGCATATCAACAAACACTACAAACACTAGAATTAACAGACTACACATACAGTGTCTTTATTAAATATTTGAGTGGTCCCCGGTGCTTATCTGATTATTTTGGGGTGATTGGATAGCACTATAAGCAGCTTGAGGCAGACCAGGGAAAAAGTAATCCAGAACCTATTCCCACCGCTTACTCCTACCCCAAATTGGCCAAACTCTCTATCAGATTTATATACAAGCACCTGCCACTCTTCAAACTCACTGTGAACTGCAGCTCCATAGTCTGGAAGAGCTGCAGCAATGTGTAGTGTAAGTGGTGGGAGGGACTGGAAGGTCAGGCTCAGCCTATTTACAGGATTAGATGGACACTGCTACTCCTAATTACGCTCTTCCTCCAGTTTATCTATAACACTTTTAGTACAGCAACTCAGCTCTGACAATACACAGAGGAAAAGCTGTGTAATCATCCTTAATGCCTAGAAATACAGACATCAGCTCAGTCATCAGTAATATTTCATAGCTACCTCTAATCAGCTATTAAAGTTTACCCAAGGGGAAAAAGAAGAGAGACCTACCTAGGTAAATGGTCATCACTGGAGAGTCCAGAAGTTTCTAGTATCCACTTTGCACCGACTGTTGCCTTGCACAGGCCTTCTGAACATATCCAGCAAGAGCTTTTTTCGGGTATGGTTATGTCATCGCACCTGAGCAGTAAGCACAGTCTAGGGACGTTGCAATAGGGGGTGCAGAGATTGCGACTGCATCTGGGCCCTTGGCCCAGAGGGACCCCGAGGGGCCCTCCCTCAGCTGCAATATTAGCTCTCTACGCAGTACTTCTATTGGTCTTGTGCTCATAATAATCACTTCTATAGATACCTTGAATATTGGTAATCACTAACAAACTCTTCCCCATTTCCTTCTTGCACCTCTGACACTGTGGTGGTCCTTGATTGGTTTGGTGTGCCGTATCACTTGTTATGTATAGAGTGCTTGGGGGGGGGGGGGGGGATGAAAAACATCATGCATCGTGGTCCACAGCTCCTTAGCTACGCCTCTACGCAGTAAGGCAAAGATGAAACCAATTCTCCAGTATGGCTGCGGATGTGCACAACGGGGAGTGTGGCCCCAATCTAAAGCTGGGTGCGCAAATCACAATTTTTTTCGAACAATTTTTCCTGCAGTCGTCCATTTTTTGTGCGACAAGCAATTCATTCTAGTAATCTCGGGACGTAGGTACGATTAGACGAATGATGCTTTGAGAAGAGGCATCGATAACAACCGGATCTGATCTTTAAAGGATACCCGGGGTGACATGTGACATGATGAGATAGACATGTGTATGTACAGTGCCAAGCACACTAATAACTATACTGTGTTCCTTTTTTTCTTTCTCTGCCTGAAAGAGTTAAATATCAGGTATGTAAGTGGCTGACTCAGTCCTGACTGATAAAAAAGGGTCAATAGTTCATAGATTTTAGCTCTGGCATACTTCAATGAATGTGTCAATGAGCAAAAACAATAAAACAGTGGAAGCTTAAAAAGTAGATTAAAACATAAAATAAAACTGTGGAATATCTTAAAAAGTATTTTTTAAGTGAAGGAAGATAGATACAATAATTTATTTCATTAGTTTATTTTCGCTTCAGGGTCCTTTAAGATTCCTGACGACTCTTGTGCTGCAATCTTTTGAACTCTTATTCGTGCTTCATGTTTGCCATCACGTGATGTTGCGTGTTCCCACGGGTAGGAAGATGGTTCGGGGAATGCTCGTTCGTCGAACAGCACTGCTGAGCGTTCCCCGATCCATCTAATACAGGGCTTAAAGGGACTCTGAGCAGTGCCTGTGGGTATGCCTTTAAGCATATACCCACAACTGATTAATTTTATCCTCACACCTACCGGCATGATGTTTGTAATTATAGCCCCTGGGTTCCTTGTATTTCATTGCATTGCACTGAATGGAGCTGGCAACACTGGGGAAAGTGTCCTCCTGCATAATACAATGCTGAATAAGGAATCCAAGATGGCGGCCGCAATTTCGATCGCGAAAATAACGAAAACTAAAAGGCGTAGGGTGGGGGTTTATATATCATTGGAAAGAGGAGAAAGAGAGCTTCAAAATGGTATGCATCTTTCCATAGTTACTGCACTGCTTGGAGTCCCTTTAAAAGAGGGTCCCAAGCTGCGGCAGTGGTCTGTCTCAAAGGAGGAAGTGGGGGAAGCTGTAATAATAATAGCAGCATTAGTAACTTGGACTACAGCTAAGTTTTTTCAACTGGTTACACAAAGCTGCAATGATCCTGGGTGACAAATTCTTCTTTTTTTATAACACGGGTTGCAGCCACATTCTAAAGGTAATATTTGCACCAAAAGTTCAACATTAAATCTTTTTCTTCTGTCATTTTTCCATTTAGCATAACAGATAAAAGCTTTTAAAATTGCACAAAAGAAAATGAACTCATATAAGTGATTGAAACTAACCATTGAGAAGTTAGGAAGAGCACTTCTCCTCTGACTCACGATGCCCCATAAAACAACCTCTAAGGTGCCATGATGACTTATAAGTGTTATTTTGAAAATATTTCCCCTGTGAGCGGAAAACGTCTTTTACAGATGGAGGAAATGCTTGCCTCGACCTCTTCATCTTCTTATGCCATTAGGTCTGTTGCTGTCTTGAGCCTTCTGTTTATTTCTTATTGTCAATTTGATTTTGTTTTTTTGTTCTTGATGTATTTTGTAAGTGTGCTGTTTTTGTTTCACAGAATAACAGTCTAATTAAAGTGGAATTGAACAGACAAGTTGTTCACAAAGTATGTTCAGCTCTAAGTAGTAGTCTTCTCTTCTTCTTGCTCTGCCTCTAATCTCGAAGCAAAGCACCTTTTCTCCTCACTTTTTTCAGTAATTACTTAAACTGTTTCCCATATACCTAACGGTGCTCTCTCGGGTCTCAGCATCACCATATGGCGTCATCAGGGACGGATCTAGACCAAGTTGCCCCGAGTTGCGCCTGGGGCAAGGTCAGGTTTTGGCGCCTAAACTCCCATTCCCCATCCACATTTTGCCGCCTTTTTAAGAATTCAACAAACTGCGCCTGGGGCAAGAGACCCGCTTGCCCCCCCCCCCCCCCCCCCTAGATCCGTCCCTGGGCGTCATCTCGCGAGGAGAAAGATTTGATGGGAGCTCACACGAACGCAAGCTGACTTTAGTAAAGCAATCGGAGCTGACAGGCTGCTTTTTTTTTGTATTTTACAAGTATATATTTATATAGCGCTGACCAGGGCAGTTTCTAGGCTAAATTGCACCCAGGGCGAGGGTGTAAAAATTGCGCCCCCCCCCACCCCTGTGGACTCGGGAACCCTTACTCTTTAGGAACAGAAACACAGCCACAGGTCACAAGTAGATCTGTCTACTTTCTAGTGACCAGCCGCTCATCCAGGAGGAAGCAAGGAAACACCCATGCGAGGAGAGCCCGGAAAGCCGACTCCTCCATGGGCACCGTGTACTTACAGCCTGCAGTACCGCTACAGGACATCAGGTGTCATCACGGGGTGGTGACGTGATGATGACGAAGTCTGACGCAGGCAGCCTAGGAGGAGTCAAGGAGGGTGATCATGCTGGTAATCTTCTTTCTTCTTCCATTTGGCTGCACTGCTCGTCACCAGCTCCCTAGCGGTAATGTCCTTCTGCCTGCGCCCCCCTTCATATACTTTCTGGTCTGCGCCCAGTGCGGTCGCCCTGCCCGCACTGCCCAAGAAACTGCCCTGGCGCTGACATCTTACACAGCGCTGCACAGAGTGTATTGCCTTGCCTCTTAACTGTCCCTCGGAGGGGCTCACTATCTAATCCCTACCATAGACATATGTCTATGTATCTATTGTGTAGTGTGTGTATTGTAGTCTAGGGCCAATTAAAGGGGAAGAAATAACTAATCTGTATGTGTATTTTTAACAAAATATCTGTCTTTTTTCATTATTATAAAAATAGCAGTAGCAATCAAGTACCTTGAAAAGAAAGCTCTATTTGTGAGAAGAAAGGAGGTAAAATTAATTTTGGTGCTAAGTTGTATGACCGAGCAATAAACTGCTGAAGTTGTGAAGAGCCGAATTGTAAAAAAAATCACTAGCTGGTCACTAGCGGTGTATAAACCTCTGGTCCTGAAGAGGTTAATCACAATCCAATCTGATAATTTGTCTGTAAAACTGGCAGTGTTATATATTAAGCAGTAATGCATTGTGGGAGACATCATATGCTCACTCCTACCTGAATATTCGCAAATACCTTCTGTTTTAGGAAGGCAAACATCTATTTTGTCTACAAAATATCTGACTTGCATGGTATATATTTAGTGTTCTTAACACATTATGGAAAAGGATACAGGAATCCATATGATTTTTTCACCATTTAACCATATATTTTTCAAAAAACAATAAAACACCTTGCATTCAGCATTTGATGTGCTGCCTTTGAACTGATTTTAGTAAAATATAAGATACTAGCCAACCAGCGGCATAGCGTACGCCGCATAAGAGGGTAGAGGGCAGGAAGGGGGTATTGGGCACAGCAGCGGGGAGGGGGGAGGGGTGGGTGTTTGAACCCGCCTCAACTGGGTCCCCATGTGCACTCCCCCTCCAGCTTAAGCTCAGTAGCAGCCGTCACTATTAGTAAGAGGCAGCGGGCGGGGATGACTCATCTCTTCCGTGTTCCATCGTGCGTCACTTCCTGCAATGCCGCACACTGTATTGGTGTAATTTGCCTTTTTAAAACAGAAGGAAATCTGCAATAATTCAGCTATAAGTGAACATTTGTGATAACCCACAATACACTGCTACTAAATATGCAAATTACCCCTTTTCCCCCTTGGTAAGCCAAGCAAGCATCCAGAACCGCTGGTGTATAGCAAGCTTATAGCTTTAAATTTTACACAGTCATATTAAACCCACATGTAGACAGCCTGTTTTAGACTTTTGGTCCTCATCAGTACATGGCAGGAATTGATACAGCTGTATGAGATAGGATTTGGACCAGTACAACAGAGTAACCAAGCAGCTCAGGGTGACCCAAACCACTCGGAATGTATAGGGGGATAAAAGGGACCAAAAAGACCTTCTACTAAAAAAAGCAAAGCTTGGTGTAATTTGCCTTCCTAAAACAGAAGGAAATAAGCAATAATTCAGCTATAAGTGAACATTTGTGGTTACCCACAATGCACTGCTACTAAATATGCAAATAATTTCTTTTCACCCTTAGTAACGCAAGCAAGCATCCAGAACCACTGGTGTATAGCAAGCCTATAGCTTTAAATTTTACACAGCCATATCAAACCCACATGTGACAGCCTGTTTCAGACTTTTGGTCCTCATCTGTACATGGCAAGGATTGATAAGGCTGTATGAGATAGGGCTTGGACCAGTACAACAGAGTAACCAAGCAGCTCAGGGTGACCCAAACCACTCGGAATGTATAGGGGGATAAAAGGGACCAAAAAGACCTTCTACTAAACAAAAATCAAAGCTTGGTGTAATTTGCCTTCTTAAAACAGAAGAAAATATTCAATAATTCAGCTATAAGTGAACATTTGTGATAACCCACAATGCACCACTACTAAATGCAAATTATTCTTTTTCACCCTTGGTAAGTCAAGCAAGCCTATAGCTTTAAGTTTTACACAGTCATTCAATCCCACATGTGATAGCCTATTTCAGACATTTGATGCTCATCAGTACATAGCAGGGATTGATAAGGCTGCATGAGATAGGGCTTGGACCAGTACAACAGAGTAACCAAGCAGCTCAGGGTGACCCAAACCACTAAGAATGTATAGAAGGATAAAAGAGACCAAAAAGCCCTCCTACTAAAAAAAGCAAAGCTTGGTGTAATTTTCCTTCTTAAAACAGAAGCAAATCTGCAATAATTCAGCTATAAGTGAACATTTGTGGTTACCCACAATGCACTGCTACTGAATATGCAAATTATCCCTCTTTGCCCTTGGTTTGATATGACACTACTTCTTCTTCTTGCTTGGACCAGCCCTGGGGGCAGGGCGCTACTTCTTCTTGCTTGGACCAGCCCCTTCTTCTTGCTTGGACCGGCCCTGGGGGCAGGGCGCTACTTCTTCTTGCTTGAAGGTTGAGGCACTTACTCTATTATATATAGAGATTACATTTTGTTCTTATTTACACAGAGCTTATTGCTCATAGTGGACCAGAGGTAAGAGTTATATGGAGGCTGCTATATTTATTTCCTTTTAAACAATACCAGTTGCCTGGCAGACCCGCTGGTCTATTTGGCTGCAGTAGTGTCTGAATTACACCAGAAACAAGCATGCAGCTAATCTTGTCAGATCTGACAATAATGTCAGAAACACCTGATCTTCTGCATGCTTGATTTCTATGGAAATACTGCATTGCCACAACTCAGTAATTTTAGCCCAATCAGAGAATGCATAGTCAGCTCGGAAGTAATGGCCAATCAGAGAATGCAAAATATGACCAAAAAAAACCTCTACTCAGAAATCAGAACTCTAAAATCAGAAATCCGCGTAATCAGAAATCGGCGTTTCCGACCATTCCTAGCTAACAGTATTAAAGGCAGAGGATCAGCAGGAGAGCTAGGCAACCAGTATCACTTAACAGGAAATAAATATGGCAGCCACTATGTCACTTTCAGCTCGGGTTAATTTTGATAAAGTAGTATAAAACCTAGGATTTCTTCTTTGCTCTAAAAGAATATTTACAACATAAAATCTAATACCATAATTTTTTTTCTTTAGCAAAACAGCACTTAATCAGCTAAACACAGGACTTACTTTTTCAACAGCTCCCTGCAGTGTGAACTGGTGATAACATTATCTTGTGTTTCCTTAATTGTAGAAAGTGAAAAATGTAAACATTCCGTGACAGTGCAGAAACTCCCTTTAATGTGTCCAGAACACAGACAGCAGCTCAGAAATCATTACTGGGCACATTACAATATAAGTACACCAGTTATGAATAAAATGCAATGGCAGCTTTCAGAGCAAATAAACTGTACTTTGGGAACTTGTAATTTCTAAATGAATAATAATACTTGTGCACAAAAGCAAATATGATAACTGTATGGGTTATAAAAAGTAGGAAAACACATTTTTATTGAATATTATGTCAGAGTTTAATACCGCTTTAACCCATTAAGAAAAGCAGGCTCCTTTAAAGACCAGAGCCTTTTATTTATTTTTTTTCATTTTGCCACACGTGATCACTGTGATTGGCTAACAGTGATCACCTTGTAAGGGGCCGTTAAAACTGGTTTCTTATCCATAGGGGGAAGCTAGGCTGTCATATGTAGAATCTACGCCACATCAGGGATAAAGAGCCACAAATGCAGCATAGATTCTCACTAAGCCAGTTAAAATTTGCATGCCATTTGCGAATATGTTTGTTGCAGATGGCATCCTATTGTATACGCCATTTGTGATTTGTATTTCCATGCACATAAATGGGAAAACAGAACATTTGCATAAAAATCGCAATGTAATTTTGCACATAGAAAAAGATACAAAAATAGCAGGAAAATGCACAAACGTGTGTTCAAAAAAGAATAACAGAGTAACCAAGCAGCTCAGGGGGACCCAAACTACTAGGAATGTATAGGGGGATAAAAGGAACCAAAAATCCCTCCTACTAAAAAAGCAAAGCTTAAAAAAGAATAGAAAATCGCAAATGAAGTAATGTGCATGCAGAAGTTTGCATGCTTTTCTGCAAGTGTGCGTGGGACTCAGGGGAAAACCCAGGATTTTCAAGGGGAGGATTCCTGAAAGCCATGCACAATATAATAATATGGTAGGACACACACTTCAGTAAGAAATAGAGGTAATTGGATATATGAGGGTTATCAAATGGGCAGCCAGAGACAAGGAAGTATCCAACTGGCTTATCTGTCCTGACCTCCCTCAGTGCTTCTTCTCCTATCACTAAAGAAGTCAGCTTATTGTGAAAGAAGTCAGCTTATTGTTTGCATTGTTAGCATTGTTATCTGTATTCACTGGCCTCTGCAGCATATTCGGTTTGCTGTTGCAGGAGTCAGTGAATACAGATAATAATGAGGACAGCCGGCATCTGTAATGAAGAGGGAAGTGAAGCATTCTGGGAGGTCCCAACTCCCCTCTTTACTAGCACACAGCAGTGACACATGACTGTGCTCATACTGGGTGTTGTGCTCTATCAAATTCTCCAGAACTGCTCCATGCTCTGTACACACGTTTCTGCTACATCCAAAGTCAACTGAAAGCCGGGAAAGAAAGGGGGTGGGGCAGCACATAGTGTTGTGAGCTGCAGAATTCCTGCAGACATTCTGGTGTCTCAACTTGTGCCTGTCCCCAGACACTGCACCAGCCCCGGTCTGAGGGGGGGGATACTGGGCACCAGTAATCCCCTCCTGAACTTGTCTATGGATCTGTTGTTTGAACAGCATGCCAACTTGGAGAGTTGAAGGTTTCTACTTCTAAAATACACACAGGATTGTATTTCCCCCTCTTAGGGGCAGAGCCGAGACAAGGTCCTCCAGCACCCAAGGCTGAGACACCAAAGTGCACCCCTCCATCCCTCCACCCCAACCGTCACACACTGATTGCTATTAGACTAAGAGGTGCCACAGGGCCCACAACCTCCCCAACACCTTAATATCTAGTTATCTGGCTTGCAGTCACTGCCATGTATCCCCTTTTCTTATTTCTTTCTGCTTCAAACACAATTAGGAATGACAGCTGAATGAATTCTGCGCCCCCTCCTACACGGCGCCCTGAGGCTGGAGCCTCTCCAGCCTATGCCTCGGCCCGGCCCTGCTTAGGGGTAACGATTAATTCATAAGGAATGTGAAGTATTGGAAATGATAACTGCTTTGATCCTTCTGCACCACAACATAATTGCTTTGAACTCAGAATTAGCAGTTTAAAATAGCAGTTATTTTATCTCTAGCCAGGGAGTTGAGATGAATTAGCAGCTGTTTGCGAAGTGACAGTAAAACAGCTGGGAATTTGGAGGCATTTTAAACAATCTACTTGTTTTTACAGCCAACTCAAGGAGAAAAGCTGTTATAATTTATAAATACCTCAAATTCTTTGGGAATTAGGCCTCTTATTTCTACCAGGTTAGATAGGAGTTTTCTACAAGGGTAGATCAGTGCAGATGGTGATTGGAGCCATGCAATTAAAACATGTGAGCATTTTGGAAGGAAAACAATGACTAATTTGGACAATGTAATAAAAAGCAGGGATGTCAACCTGCTGACAAAGGTTTGTATAGTCACCTCTATTCCACTGACCACCGCCTGACCGCTCTGTGCATTTCTCACACCCATGCTCACCTGCAGGACTTCTCAAGAACCCCCCCTCTCCCTCCCTCTTAACTCCCTCTTATTCCTTTGCAGACTTGCACCTTTATTCAACACCTACCGTATTTTTCGAACTATCTGACACTCCTGACTATAAGACGCATCTAGGTTTAGAGGACAAAAAAACAGGAAAATATATGTATATTAAACCTGGTGCATCCATGGTGAGGGGGCATCTTGTGGATTATGGCCCTTTTTTTACCTCATGCCCCCTTGTATTTCTTGTGTCTCCCTGTGTCGTCCTCTGTCCTCCTTGTGTCCTCCTGTGTCCCCCATGTGTCCACCTCTGTCCTCATTGTGTCCTCCTCTATGTCCCTTTGTGTCTCACTCAAGTCCTTCTCTATCCCCCTTTTGTGCCCCACTGTGTCCTCCGTTTGTCCCCAGACTCCCCCTGTGACCTTCTCTGCATGGGCACAGTACAGGGAGTCTCCGACATTGCGGTGGGTTGGAGGTTTGTATTGGCAGCGTTCACAAGTCAGGAACTCCCTGCATCTGTACTATAAGAGGCAGTGACTTTTTCCCCCACTTTTGGGGAAGAAAAAGGGAGTCATACAGTCTATAAAAAACAGTACATGCAAGCCCTCAAAACATACCTCTTTAAGATGGCCTACACCCCCTCTGCAGCACCCTAACTCTCTTAGCCGAGCATCTATTCTGCAGCCCTACCTAGTGTGTCCCTCCCTCTTTCCCTTTAGATTGTAAGCCTTTGGCTGAATCATGTATCCTATACCCTGTTTGTGTGTATAACCTTTGTCATGTTGAAAAACCTTATGATACTTCTCTGTCTGTCCCCTCTTGTAAACATTGTATTCATCCCTATTTATTGTCCAGCTCTTCATAATGTCTTGGCGCTTTAAAAATACTAGAAAATAATACTAATACTACTACTACTAATAATAATAATAATATGGTTTGCCTTGCCCTTGTCTGGTGCCCCCCCCCCCCCCCTTTTTTTTGCATATACTATTTGTTTGTATATTTTGTAATAGCTAGGTTAAGATAGCTGTGTCTTATGTGGGTTTTACTGTGGGGATTTGCCATTGCCCATTTGGATATATGTGCACTAACTGACAATAAATATTTTCTTTATTCACATTCAAGGTTTTCATCTCAGTTTTTGCTGCAATTTGTGGGTTTTTGTTCTACTCTCAGTATTATTTTCTCCCCTCTGCCTCATGTCCCATTTAGTACCCACTCCCATGCCCAATAATAATCCTGCCTTGATGCCCCAACTTGTGACCCTCCCCTGCTGCTAATTACAGTACCTCCCCTCCCCCCCACACACACAAGTGCACACTTAGAAATGAGACTGTACATGGAGAGGTGCCAGGTATATGCCACCAAATTAACCAGCTTGCTTCTTTGTGAATACAGTAATAGCGGCCCCCTCACCACTTCTTCATAGGTCAATAAATTAGAAAAATATAACAAATGGTTTACTTCTGGTTGTGCCATTTAATAATCACAAATATTAAACTCATGTTACACTCAGCTAGTTCAAACTACGTGATTCTGTCCCCTGTAACCTCCTACACAGCAGCATTCAGTTTGGGAGTGGGGGATGTAGCACGGTGCTATCTATCTTACTGCGTGTGCTGCTATACAGGAAGTGAGGTCACAGCCACGAGTCATTAATGTGCTACTACTTTTCAATGTCTAGCCAGTAGGCTCCAGCCTCTTAAAGGAAACCAGAGATGAGATAATATAAACGTTTTATACATACCTGGGGCTTCCTCCAGCCCCATGAGCATGGATCGATCCCACGCTGCTCTCCTTCGCTGCCTGCAGCTCCGGTACCGGGTCCCGTCACTTCAGCCAGTTGCAGCCAGTCTGCGCAAGAGAAGTGTGCTCTCTACGTATCTCGCAGGCAGCTGCCGGAAAGATACGTTGAGGGTGCACTTCTCGTGCGCAGACTGGCTGCGACTGGCTGAAGTTGATCTGTGTGGATAGGGCTGGAGGAAACACAGGTATGTATAAAACGTTTATATTATCTTGTCTCTGGTACACTTTAAGCATCTGTTGAAATGCGCTGGAGAAAAAAATAGATCGATTTTATGGCTAGGCTGCCATTCGAACTGAATGAATAGAATAATATCGCTTGTGAGACAAAAAACAAAACAAGAAACATTTCTTACAAATGGCTCTTCTATTTGTATGTCGTTGTTCATCCACAGTTCATTTTTGAGAAGGCAACGTATGTTCCACATGTGCAACACTTCAGCATGTCAGTTTCTCTTGAATTAATGGAAAATATGCTAAGCGTCTTATGGAGTGCCTTAAAGGTTCTGCTGTTATTGTTGCACCTCCACGCCATTAATCACGGAGCTAAGAAAAAAATAAACTAGCGAGTACAGGACTATTAAAAAGCAAAGTAATCAAACTTTCTCCATTCTCCGCAGCTCTCCAGTTGCTAAATTGCATTTTGATAACTGTGAATATGCCGGCATCATCTTATTGCAGCTGTATGGATAGCCGGCTTTAGATGCCACTTCAGATGTAACAATGACCTTGTTTGTATTCAGAACACTGTTTAACTTTAATATTCCGTTCAACTTTGATTAGTAATGTCGTTCCCAGCACTGGATTCCTATCATTGTTAGTGATCTCCAGATAGCTCTTGAGAAATTAAACTGTTTTTTTTTTTCCTTCCCTCCGACTCCTTTCCAGCACATTAATTGGAAATTGCTGTATTTAATTTCGGCTGATATTACAATAACAGCCCGGCGCCCACGCTTGCGCAAGTGCTAATGCATGTGAAGTGATTTCAAAAACGTTCTGCGGGCTTCCAATTTAGCGGCCCAGGTTTGAGGCTGTAGGTAGGACGAGGCATCACAAGTGACATAGCAAAAATTACACATAATTATTTTCTTTGAGCACCAAATTAGGTTTAGTTGTAGCATTTCTACTGTCCTTTGGTGGAAGTAGCAACTATACAAATGAAACCTACTCACATTCACATGCCTATGCATTATATATATATCCTACTAATATAATAAATGGGAAAGTTTGGATGTTTGTTACTCTATGCAAAAAATGGCTGAATGGATTTGAATGAAATTTGGCACACACATAGTACATTACCTGGAATAAAGTATAGGATACTTTTTATTCCCATAACCAAAAAGGGGGCGGAGACAAATACAAATTTCACTGTAAAATGTAAACTGCAGCCGTTCTTACACTGTTAATGGTAGGGTTCTCAAACTTTGCACAGTTGGTCGTTGGGTGACTGGGATTAATATTCAGAAAGGTGGGTGGAGTCTATGAAAGCCAATCAAAATTAACCTATTGATTTTCATGGGGAATATTTACATTGCTGCCATTCTTGCACTGTTAATGGCACAAGCCTCAAACCTGGTACAGTTGGTCATTGGGTGCCTGGGGTTCGAATTCAGACAAAAGGGGTGGGGTCACAAAGAGCCAATCAGATTTGTTTCATTTCAATGCAAATTATTGATGCCAAAGACTGCAAAGCTCCGAAACTTGCTCATTGAGTAATTGAGTAATTGCGTGTTAGGGTCAGAAAAAATGGGTGCAGCCAACACCAGCCAAATACATATCCTGGCAACGGTGGGCCATCAGCTAGTGTATATATATATATGTATGTATGTATATATATATATATATATATATATATATATATATATATATATATATATATATATATATATATATATATATATATGTAAAGTATGCAAGAGTAAGAAATAACAAAGAATGAATTTGTTTGAGTCGTTACGTGTATTTTATTATTTTACTGGCTTGAATAATCACAAAGACTTAAAAAAAATTATGATAATCTATTTTTTTTAAAGCTTCTTCTTTTTTTTTTTTTATGTATAATTCATTGAATTTAGAACACCCAGTGCTTTGCATACTTCTTCACCCATGAAGACTTTTGTTGTTCTGTAACAGCCTAATATTCTAATGGTTACAATTGGGGATTTTCACCCAAACTCCAGGGTGGAGTTTAGGGAAATGCGTCCTAACTCAGGAGTGGATGGATGATGGCAGGGGGCGACTGGAGCCGGAAGGAACCATCTTTTTTACATTCTGGCACGCAAGTGGTTTTTTTAACGTATGTGATTTTAAAGCTGGGGCCATTGGTCACCATACTGAAGTAGTTTTATGCTATTAAAGGTGGTTTTGTCAATCTACTAGGTGCTGTTATACTGCAGTAAGTGTAAGAGGTAAGACTTAAAGAGGAACTCCAGTGAAAATAATGTAATAAAAAAAGTGCTTCATTTTTACAATCATTATGTATAAATGAATAAGTCAGTATTTTCCCATTGTGAAATATTTCCTCTCCCCCTGAATTACATTCTGACATTTATCGCATGGTGAAATTTTTACTGCCGGAAGGTGATGTCAATGGAAGGAGATGCTGCTTGCTTTTTTTGACAGTTGGACCAAGCTATAAACAACGCATCTATTTGAAAAGGGCGCCTGGAAAAAAGGGCACATGGTGTAGCCCATATCTGCCAACTTTGGCTACAAAAAGGGTGCCTGTTGTAGCCCATATACCAACTTCGGCAACAAAGGGCGACCGGTTGTAGCCCATATATGCCAAATTCGGCTACAAAGGCACCCGGTGTAGCCCATATGGCAAATTCAGCTGCAAAGGGTGCCTGGTATAGCCCATATATGCCAAATTTGGCTACAAGGGCTCCTGGTGTAGCCAAAAAAGCTAGTTTTAGTTTCTAAAAAGGATGCTGTTATAGACAAAATGTGTTGGGCTATAAAAGGGCTCTAGATATAGCTGAGAAAAGTCATTACTATGACCTAGCTCCTCCCTACTCTCACACAGAACCCTCCCCTAACCCTAATCCCCCCTAGTGGTGCCTAACCCTAAGACTCCCCTGGTGGTGCCTAACCCTAAGACCCCCCAGGTGGTGCCTAACCCTAAGACCCCCTAGGTGGTGCCTAACCCTAAGACCCCCAGGTGGTGCCTAACTCTAACATCCCCAGGTGGTGCCTAACCCTAAGACTCCCCTGGTGGTGCCTACCTAACCTTAAGACTCCCCTGGTGGTGCCTAACCCTAAGACCCCCCCCCCAGGTGGTGCCTAACCCTAAAACTCCCCTGGTGGTGCCTAACCCTATGTCCCCCCCTGGTGCTGCCTAACCCTAAACCCCCTAGTGGTGCCTAACCCTAAGAACCCCACCCCCCTTGCTTGTGATGCCTAATCCTAATCCCCTCCTGCATCCCGAATCAAAAATCTTGGCTATAAAAGGGTGCCCTTTTGCAGTAGAATAAAAAACCTTGTAGCCGAAAACCTTGTAGCTGAATAAAAAATATGGGCTACGACAAGGCACCCTTTTGTAGCAGAATCAAAACCTTGTAGCCGAAAACCTTGTAGCCCGAAAAAATATGGGCTACAAAGGGGTGCCCTACTGTAGCCTAAAGTAGCCAAATAAAATATGGGCTACCAAGGGGCACCCGCTTGTAGCCTATATCAAAACTCGGGTGCCCTTTTCACCACCTTGTAGCCGATATTTGCAGAAATAACATTGATGTCTATGGAGGTGCCCTTTTCATACAGGCAGCTCAGGCGCCCTTTATAACGAATCCCGTAAACAGCTGTTATTTCCCACAATGCAATGAGATTCACAGACAGGAAACATCCCACTGTGGGAAGGGTTTCACCACAATATCAGCCATATAGATCCCCCTGATGATCCGTTTGTGAAAAGGAAAAGATTTCTCATGGGAAAGTGTGTATCAGCTACTGATTGGGATGAAGTTAAATTCTTGGTCATGGTTTTTTGTTCTATTAAGATCGCCAGGCTGGTGACCGGATGGGTTTTATTTAATTAAAAAAAAACTATTTCATGCAGCCAACTGAAAGTTTGCTGCATGAAAGCCCACTAGAGGGCGCTCCTAATCCGCACTTCTGATCGCCTCCGGCGATCAGAAGTAACAAAAAGGGCCGCTTTCCTCGTCGCCATGGCGACGAGCGGAGTGACGTCATGGACGTCAGCCGACGTCCTGACGTCAGCCGCCTCCGATCCAGCCCTTAGTGCTGGACGGAACTGTTTGGTCCGGCTGCGCTGGGCTCGGGCGGCTGGGGGGACCCTCTTTCGCCGCTGCACGCAGCGCACCGCCGCACTGCGGCGGCGATCAGGTAGCACACGCGGCTGGCAAAGTGCCGGCTGCGTGTGCTCCTTTTTATTTCGTTTAAATCGGCCCAGCAGGGCCTGAGCGGCGACCTCCGGCGTCTCTGGACGAGCTTGGCTCGTCCAGAACGCTCAGCAGGTTAAAGAAACCTGCAGGTAAGCAGGGGAGAAGGGGGGGGGGGGGGGGATTGTCATCTCCCTTATCGTGGTAACCTCACATCAGTGTGTGTCTGCATGAAGGATGCACTAATGAGGCAATATTCGCCATGAGAGTCTTTCTCTCTCTGTTTTTATTTTTGTTTTAAAGGACTTCCGATGTGACAAAAGTTAAACAGATTTCACTCACCTGGGGCTTCTTTTAGCCCATGGCAGCCGTCTCATGCCCTTGCTGCAGCCCTGGTCCTCCGCATTGTCCCGTTGGCCACCCATGAAAATCACGACCCCACTGGTGGGTCGGATCTTCTGCGCCTGCGTGGGCATTCCTTCCCCTCCCTACCCCTCCACGTCATCTGGCGCATACTGTGCCTGCACACAAATACTGCGCTCCTCTGGATGGGAAGGCAGTGGGCTACCTTTCTTTTGCCATTTACAGGGATCGAGGGCCACATAAAATGGCAAGGAGGGCTCTATTCAGCCCATGAACCTTGAATGATTCCCCTGGCCCTTATTAAATTCACTTTTTCTCCTGATTTTTCTCCTGGGAGATAATTTTTCATCTTCTATTTAAAATAACTTCAGTACTCTGCAACTGAAAAAAGTTCCAAAAGAAGGTGAAAAAGTACTGTCAAAATTGTGCCAAGTATTTTCCTGCTTGCTGGTGACTCAAAATGTATTTTATTGATAAAGTGTGAAAATACTATGTTGGAGAAAATGTAGGAGAAAAAGTGAATTGAATAAGGGCCCTGGTCTAGAAAAACATAATTTAGTAGACAATGGCCCATATATTCACTTTTTCTCCTGAGTTTTCTCCTAGGTGATACTGTATTTTTACACTTGTCAATAAAATGCCTTTTAGGCCACCAGAAAACAAAAAAATACTCAAAATAATTTTGATAGTCCTTTTTCAAATACGTTTTGGTAATCTTTTAGTTGAAAAGCTCTGAAAAGTTATTTTAAATCGAGAATAAAAAATTATCTCCTAGGAGAAAACTCAGGTGAAAAAGTGAATTGCATGTGGGCCAAGGTCACCTCCTCTTACATTGCTCCAACATACCTATGATTTCGACATCAGTAGGAAAAGGAAAGCTGGCACTGCTGCAAGTTGCAAACGTTTATTTGGATACAGTAGTGCAGCAGAGGTGCAGTAGAACCATCACAAATAACATACCATCAAGATGATCAGGGGCACGTGGTGGTGCGGTGGGTGCAGGGTACAGGAGGAGCCTGACGGCCGTTTCGATTGTGTGCTTCTCTGATGCACTATTGTATCCAAATAACCGTTTGCAACTTGCAGCAGTGCCAGCTTTCCTTTTCCTACTGATGCCAGTCAGTTCACCAGACTTCTTCTGCTAGAGCACGCTGTGGGCATTCATTATAGAGGACACGTGGTATGACCACATGAAAGTTTCACAACTGTAGTGCCAACCTGCTGTTACCCTTTTTGTATACCTACGGTTTTGGTGACGATGGCATCTATGGGGGCTTTGCTATTATCCGCTAAAATTGACACGAAATTAGGTGAAGTTGCAAAATTATGGTTTCTAATTACATTGACAAACAAAGTTAATTACGCTTTGACCAAAAAAATTCACATTATGTTTTCTCATCGTAACTGCGAATTATGATGTGAAATTACCATTATGCAAAATTTTTTCTCATCACTGCTCCAGAGACTTCCTATACCGTCCTCACCCCCACCGCTGCTGCCTGGAGGACACACGGGAAGAGCAGGGGCACCGTTATCAGATTCTGGGTGCTTGACAACGTGGCAGATGTCACTCCATGCATAAGTAGCAAATAGATTCTGTCAATACTCCAGTAGTATTCCAATTCATCACACTTTTATTGTGCAGTAAGCCACATAGGGCTTGATTCACTAACCGCGCTAAGACGGTTAGTGTGCCTTATCACTTAGTGGGCACAAACTACAGCGCTAACCTTATCTGAGGTTAGTGTGCCTTATCTGAGGTTAGTGTGCCTTATCTGAGGTTAGTGTGCCTTATCTGAGGTTAGTGTGCCTTATCTGAGGTTACTGTGCCTTATCTGAGGTTAGTGTGCCTTATCTGAGGTTTGTGTGCCTTATCTGAGGTTTGTGTGCCTTATTTGAGTAAGTGTGCCTTATCTGAGGTTAGTGTGCCTTATCTGCAGTTTGCGATGTAGCTTTGTCCATCTTTTAGTGTGCACAAAGCTACTTAAGGCACATTAACTCAGATAAGGCACACTAACCTCAGATAAGGCACACTAACCGGCTTAGTGCCGGAAAACTCTTTTTTACTCCGGCGCTAACACTTAGTGCCGGTTAGTGAATCAAGCCATAGTCCTTGATTCACTAACCGGCGCTAAGCGCTAAGGTTAGTGTGCCTTATCTGAGGTTAGTGTGCCTTATCTGAGGTTAGTGTGCCTTATCTAATCTTAGTGCCCCTTAATGTAATGCGCCAATCTTTGCGCGCGGTGCGACAATAACATCGCACCCGCTACACTGTATATGATGCAACCATAAGTTCGCATAGGATGCGACGATAATGATGGATTGATGCGCCGTTTAGGTCGCATCTTATACGACTTTAAGGCTGCATCATGTACAGTATAGCGGGTGCGATGTTATCGTTGCACCCCGCGTTGTGCACGGTGCAGTGCACGATGTAGCTTTCTGCATCTTTTAGTGTGCACAAAGCTACTTAAGGGGCACTAAGTTCAGATAAGGCACACTAACCTCAGATAAGGCACACTAACCTCAGATAAGGCACACTAACTCAGATAAGGCACACTAACTCAGATGAGGCACACTAACCTCAGATAAGGCACACTAACCTCAGATAAGGCACACTAACTCAGATGAGGCACACTAACTCAGATGAGGCACACTAACCTCAGATAAGGCACACTAACTCAGATAAGGCACACTAACCTCAGATAAGGCACACTAACCTCAGATAAGGCATACTAACCTCAGATAAGGCATACTAACTCAGATGAGGCACACTAACCTCAGATAAGGCATACTAACCTCAGATAAGGCACACTAACCTCAGATAAGGCACACTAACTCAGATAAGGCACACTAACCTCAGATAAGGCACACTAACTCAGATGAGGCACACTAACCTCAGATAAGGCATACTAACCTCAGATAAGGCACACTAACCTCAGATAAGGCACACTAACTCAGATAAGGCACACTAACCTCAGATAAGGCACACTAACTCGGATAGGGCACACTAACCTCAGATAAGGCACACTAACTCAGATAAGGCACACTTACCTCAGATAAGGCACACTAACCTCAGATAAGGCATACTAATCTCAGATAAGGCACACTAACCTCAGATAAGGCACACTAACCTCAGATAAGGCATACTAACCTCAGATAAGGCACACTAACCTCAGATAAGGCACACTAACTCAGATAAGGCACAGTAACCTCAGATAAGGCACACTAACTCAGATGAGGCACACTAACCTCAGATAAGGCACACTAACCTCAGATAAGGTTAGCGCTGTAGTTTGTGTCCACTAAGTGATAAGGCACACTAACCGTCTTAGCGCCAGTTAGTGAATCAAGGCCATAAGGTCTTATGTTGATTACTGCACAACAAGGCTTTGTTCACATCATAGCAAAAACGCTCAAAAAAATGGTACAGGCAGCGCTTTGCTGAGTGTATCGGAAACGAACCGCCCAGATGAGAACACCCTCATAGGGAATCATTGCACAAGCTTTTTAGGGCGATTTTCAAAATCGCTGGCACTTGAAAAAGGTGTGAACGAGTCCTAAAAGTGTGTTGCATTGTAATGCTGCCGTTGTGTATTGATGGATTGGGTTTTGCCACCGCTGCTGCCTGTGAACATCCTCTTGTACTGCTCATGCAGGAATACAGACCTCACCTGTGCAGTAGCATGAAGCCGCTTGTGCACAGAGGAAAACGCTGTGCATGGGTGGCTTCATGCTACTGCGCAGGTGTGGACTAAACTCACGCATGCTCAGTACAGATACGCTCATGCACAGCCACAAATTATATCTGACAAGCCCTTGTTGGATATGCTTAGTGGGTGCAGATGCTGGATCAGTGGGGTTGAGGGCATGGGCTTCCCTCTACCTAGGTAAGTATCTAAATTTCCTTCTACATCCCGATTCAGGTTGATGTTAATATGAAGTGATAGCAATCATATTGGAAAGTCTCTATGTTAAATAAATCAACAAAACCCCCTTAACCGATAGGCATCAGGAAGGTGGCAGCCCCAGGACTGCCTAACGCTGAAAGGCGTCAAGCGATGGGGCGGGTTTTGGAGGGGATCGTGCGCGCCGGTACATGCATCCCCGCTTGAGTGACAGAGCTCCGTCATCAGTCTACCAGCGGCAATCGCCGTCTATTTACATTGTACAGCGCTGCAATCTACAGCAGCGCTATACTGGGGACAGCTCTGTCACTTGGCTGTCCCCAGGGAAGCTCACAGAGCGATCGGACCACATAGGCTGATACCTAGGAGAGCCGATCGCTGTCATTGGCTGTTGGGGGGAGGGGAAAAAATAGTTAATTTTATAAAAAAAAAAAAAGTAAACCCTGCAGCAGCGATCAGAGCCCACCAACAGAAAGCTCTGTTGGTGGGCAGAAACGGCGGTTTGACTGCTAAGTTGTATGGCTCTGCAGCAAGCTATTAAAGGATACCCGAACTGACATGTGACATGATGAGTTCGGGTATCCTTTAAGGCTGCAGAGCACTTAAGTGTAAAAAAATAGCCTGGTCACTGCGGGGAAGGGATGGCCGTGGTCTTAAAGCGGTTAAAGTCAACCTGAACCAAGTGAAATTATTTAAAATGACTGCATCATGCACCTGCAAACGAATACTACATTTTTACCTCCCCCATCAGGTCCTCTCAGAAGATCACCATTTCTTTTTAAGGGGGCCCATACACTTACCGATTTTCCCACCGATATACAGCCGATTCGATTACTCTGATCGAATTGGCTGTGAAATCGTTGCGCAAACGCTGACCAATCAATCGATTTCCGTCCAACATCAATCTTTCCCGTTGATTCCCGTAGATCTGTCTGTGTGGAAGATTTCGCTTGATCGCCGGTGGGTCGGGAGTGCGCCGATAGCGGTGTTCGATTGCCCGACGACCGACGCTAGCGGCAATACATTACCTGACCAGGCCAGCGCGAGTCCCCGCTGTCACCGCTGCTTCTTCTCCGCACTGGGCTCCGAGTCCAGCAGGCTTCACTTCTTCCTGTCCCGGCAGGAAGTTGAAACAGTAGAGCGTCCTCTACTGTTTAAACTTCCCCGGACAGGAAGTGCTGTGAAGCTGGAGCCCAGAGCGGAGAAGAATACAGCGGAGACCGGGGAACTCGCGCCGGCCGGATCAGGTAATGTATGCGGGGGCCGGGGGCGGCGGCAGCAGCAGCGACAGCAGCGGTAGCTTCACAGATGGTGAATCGATTTCGTGCTGAAATTGATTCACAATTTGTTTGCAGTAAAGACAGCCATACGATCCATCTCTGATCAGATTCGATCAGAGAGGGATCTATCTGTTGGTCGATCGGATGGCAAATCAACCAGTGTATGGCCACCTTTACAATGATTCCTTTCAGTCCTGACAAGATTTTGTCAGAATTTCAATTGCTTTTGTTAGTTATATATCAGTTGCTGTCAGTTATAACTGAAAGGACAACTTATGTCCAAGGTAATGTCCTAGTTTCCCTGTGGTTCAAGTGGGCAATATTACAGTTTAACAGTGTGCTGACCCGGAAGCCTGTTTCGTGGGTCATCAACATTTTTAAAATGGAAAATGGAAAATTCAATCAATCACAGTGGACAAACAGGAAATGAGAGAGCAGAAAGAGATTGATGAGTAGACTACACTGAAGGTAAGTATGATGTGTGTATGTTTATTGTGACTTTTAATTTTAAATTCAGATTTGCAGTAGGGGGGCAGAAACTTCTAGTCAAGTTATCGGATTCAAATACATAAATAAACAAATAAAAAAGGTTATAATGATCATAAGACATGGGGAAGGCAAGTGTTAAATTCCTCATGTAAATATGATCCTCACTGTTTCAGAGAGTGGGGATAAGAGTAAACAATTTGACAGCTTTGCCAGATAGCATGCTGCATTGCATCCTTGTGTACTGACACTAATAAGAAGCACATGACCAATTAAAATAAATAAATGAGAGTACTGTATGCTGTCACCCATGAAGGAAAAGGTGAGAGAAATAAGGTGAAAATGAAAGGGGTGATAATGTAAAACAGTGAAGGTGATGACTGAGAAAGTGCTACCTTGAGCTCAGAAACACCAGGCAGCATAAACTGAACAAGTATAACAATAAACACAGAAAACACCTACGCACAAGAGGAAGCAAACAATTAAAGCCAATCTGTAGTGAAAACATACTTATGAGATAATGAATTGTATTTATAGTACGGATAATACGTAGAACATTAGTAGCAAAGAAAACAGTCTCATATTTTTATTTACAGTTATATAGCTTTTTTTTTTTTTTATAACATTGCATCATTCTGTCACATTTGCAGATTTAGAAACCAACTAGCAGTGCTAATGACCCTTTGAATTTTCTTATATGTAAAAAGAGAACCGAGAGCCCAATATAGTGTAGTAAGTATTGACAATTGGGTAAATGAAACCAGGGTTACCTCCAAGTAACCACTGTAGATGCAGGTGAGGAGATTAGCCTGTCCTCACTCAGGATTAAGAAGTCACTCTCTGTAGACAGCAGAAAGAAAGGGGTATCCCCCTCCATCAGGGGTGGATATCAATTATAACGTAATGAAGAACAGAGGCGCCAACAGGATAAAATCAATCTGAGTCCTTTGAGTCCTATGGGAGAAAAGCACTTTACAAGTGTTATTGTATTGTATTGTAATTCTTAAAACTTTTAAAATTACTTAGGAGGCAGTGGTGGACTTACCCCCCGCAAGCCGACACAAAAACTGTGTATTCAAATCAATCACATTTATTGGTAAACTCCAGGGGTTTTTTGCAACGTGTTTCGCAGGTATATTCCCGCTTCCTCAGGCAATAAAAAATAGGAGTACACACAGTACAGTCTCAAGGTCACAATAAGAGCCTCTGGGAGTGATTTTAAATTTTTGTCTGCCCACTATCATACATACCTGTAAAAGCTGCTATTCACTATTAGCCGGTTTTGACAAATAATAGATCTGATACACATAGCTGTATGACTCTTTCACTATCTTTATGCTGTCACCCATGGAACAGGGTGTTGGAAGGAACCCATGTTGCCCACGGAACAGGGTGAGTATAAAAATTCCTTTTCTTTATTAAATATCTGTGAACAGATTGACTTTAACCACTTAAGCCTGCGGGAAATTTTTACTTAACGACAGAAGCAATTGTCCCCTGTCAGTGTTCCTCCCTTTCACTTGCCAATAACTTAATCACTACTTATCACACCTAGATGATCTACATCTTGTTTTTTGTTTTTGTTTTTTTATTTTTTTTACCACAAATGAGGCTTTTTGGCATCATAAAATACCGTATATACTCGCATATAAGCCGACCCGCGTATAAGACGAGGCACCCACTTTTCCCTCAGAAAACAGGACAAAGTGATTGACTCGCGTATAAGCCCAGTATAGCCCCCTCCACAGTAGCCTAATGTGCCCCCAGTGCAAGTCAGCCCCCCTCCCCATGGCCAGATGTGCCCCAAGGGTGATACAGCTGTGTCTTAAGACACCACTAGATGGCGTCATAGATATAAGAGACAGCGATTGTGACACAGGAAGAACACCCTATCATTGCACCACTGACATGTTGCTTGCATGCTCTGCTCCACAAGCCAGGGGACACAGGTAGTGTTGAGCAACACAAGCCACACAGCATGTTGCAGGGGATGGAGGGCAATGGACACAGCAAGGAGCCAGCTGACAAGAGCAGGTTCACTAGTGCACAATCCTTAAACTCTTCTGACAGTAACAAAACCTGCTTCACCATCCATTCTGCTCCACTGACCCGCATATAAGCCGAGGGGATAACTTTTTGGCACATTTTTTGTGCTTAAAAATTAGGCTTAGGAGTATATACAGTAAACACGGTAATATGTATTTTGAGGGAAAAAACTGCTTTCTCTGATTGGTCCAATGGTTCAGGGTTCTGTGATGGGGCTAAAATCACTGAGTTGTGGCGATTTCTGCAGAAATCAGATTTCTGATTCCCGTTTTCCGACCAGAAATGCGGTATTTTCAATTCAGTGGAATCCGAATGAGCACCCCCAATTTCCAGAGACTGGCCAGGACATTGGTTGGGACATTATGTACAGGCTGGGACATTTCTTAAAGGACCACTATCGGGAAAATCATAACATTTTAAACACATATAAAACAAAGTACATTTCTTCCAGAGTAAAATGAGCCATGATGTTATGATTCATATTGTGTCATCTCCTGCCTGCTGGTGGTGGTATTGAGTTGGACTGCCTTGGACTTCCACTATCCACCAGCAGGTGGCTTTTCATTTCATACAAAGACCTGCAGTTCTGTGTCTGGCCTGCAGATGCCTCCAATGAGACTTATGTTAATCACCTCCAGCTGCTTCCTGTTCATGGACTATATAAGTCTGCCCTTCCTCCAAGTCATTGCCAGAAGGTCTGAGTCTCTGGACACCTCTGATTACCTGTTACCTGATTCCATTGTTTCCTGTCCCCTGTACCTTGTTCCTTGATCTGATTACCTGTTGCTGAACCTTTGCATGTCCTGACTCTGCTTCTGTGTATTCCACTGTATCTCGTATCTATCTGATAACCTGTTGCTAACCCTGTTCTCCTGCTGACACTGATATTTTGCCTGATCCCTTTTTGTACTGCGATTGTGTATATATTTTCTGTATATATTTAGATGGTTAGATAGTCAGGGTGTTATATATATTTTCCACTGCTTTCCCAGGTTATTGTTTCTATTGTGTGTTGTGCATGGGTTTGTATGATATTTGCATTCACGTTTGTATGTGTGCATTCTCAATAAATCATTATTTTTGCACCTTATTCCCTGGTTCCAGTGTCTGTATACTGCAAACTGTGGTCAAAACCTGTTCCTCCGTTCAGGCTTGTGACACATGAATTACTTTTCTCCTATGTTGCTATCACCTAAAGTAGGTAGTAGAAATCTGACAGAACCAACAGGTTTTGGACAAGCCCATCTCCTGATGGGGGATTCTCAGGGTTTTCATTATTTTCAAAAGCATTTCATGAATAGCATTTGCTCAGTTCAACTTCCAAAAAGTGTGCAGCAAGCATGGCCGGATTTCAGGCAAGGCCACATAGGCCATAGCTAGGGCACCAGAAAAGCAAGGGGCAGTAGTGGGGTGATAATTGTATGCAGTGTGCTTTACAATCAAAATATGGTACATGGTATTAAGTGTTTTCTTTTTTTTTTTCTTTGAAATGCACGACCCACTATCAGAGATAAGCAAGCTTGATTTTCTGAAAAGCAAACTCGTTCTGGGATGGGGGAGGGGGGGGAAGGGCTGTCACTGTATAAGCACGTGTTAAATTGACTATGCCGTCATTGCCTTCCTTCCTTCCTTCCGATATGTTTCTCGCTGCTCTCCAAACTCTGACACTGCGTTCACAGTTCTGCTGTCACCTGCTTATCCCTGCAATCACGTCACTAACTCTCCTCAGTGGAGCTTACAGTCTAATCCCTGCTGTGCTTGCGGTGGCAAAAAGATGCTTTTGGTCAAAGGGCGGCTGATGATAGTTGGCCTTGGGCGGTAAAAAGTAAAAATCCGGCCCTGGCATCAAGCAGGGAGACTGGCCAGCATCATTGTATAAATCCTTTTCAGAGAGTGTCTTTATAAAGAATAAAGTCCATGCTGAGAATCCCCCAAGAAGAGGTAGACTAGCCCAAAACCTGTCGGTTCTGTCACATTTCTACTACCTACTATAAGTGACAGCAACATAGGAGAAAAGTAATTTATGGCTCATTTTACTCTGGAAGAAACATACTTCTTATTTGCATATGTTTACATGCATTTTAAATTTTAAAATTTTTACAATAGTGGTCCTTTAACTTTTGGAGACCCTGGGATGGGGAACTCTAATACCAGGACTTTCCCAGGTAACCTGGAACGTATTGTCCCCATAGTTTTAGGGAGCCCACCAGAGACATCCCACCTGTCTAATCTCAATAAACAACATGGCCCACAACTTAGACTGTGGTCTGATCAACCCAGGCAATGTGCCCACTGCATTCGATGTATTCTGTTCAGAAGGCCAAACTTTACACAGTATTGTAATCTCTCATTTTATAATATCTACAGTAAATATTTCTAACTAAGCCATAATCTGGTAATACTGTTGTATTGTAATTCAAACACTTTCTGTCACTTTCTAAAAACTTTTTACAGAAGAATTTTATTATAAAATGTATTATAAATATCCTATTCTTATTCCATCATCAGCTTTTCTTGTTAGAAATTTTGTGAAATATATTTCTGACATTTTTAACAAAAGAAATTGATTGAAAAAATTGCTTAAACTTTTGTCCCCCCTTACAGTGCTTATCTGTGAATATTCAAGCTGTGAATAGGTTAAATCAAGCAAAAAAAAACAACGTTTAATTATTTAAAGTGTAACTGTCGGGCATAAAATCAAAAATCAATTCTTTATTTTTTTGGTAAACAAGTAATAAGGATGCTAACCAGGCAATTCAAAAGTTAAAATCTCTATGTAACGATCGGTGTCAGCACACAGAGAGAATCTGATTATTGGTGATCTGCAGTATCACCAAGAATACAGATGTATACCTGATTATTGATGATCTGCAGAATCAACAATAATACAAGTATGACTAACCTCTGGACACCTAGTAATGTGTAAGTGTTTTGGTGCAACAGTAGGCTATCTCCCGTGGGGCGGGAGACGTAGAAACTATGAGCATGGACCACCTGAGGAGCAGGTGGCCCTTGGCTGTGTGGGAACTATCTCCTGGGAGAGGGGATAGAGATAACCTAGGAGCCAATGATTCCCTGCTATACTGGGAATCAGACTATACTGCAGCCAGAGGACTCCTAAGGGGTAGAGCCCTTGGCTGTACTGCAGAAAGGACTCTCTGAGGAGCAGGAGGTCCCTGCAGCTAACTGACACTTGGTAGAATAGTGCCACAGGTAGTACAGAGTGACTGGACACTCCAGGGATGAGTGACAGTCAGAAGGGTCAGCCAGGCCAGGTCGGCAACACACGAGCAGATACGGCACAGAGACAGGAGGCTGATTCGGTAACCAGGTACAGGCAGGGTTTGGCAACAGGTAGACAGATATGCAGAGGTACCGAATCAGAAAGCAAGAGAGAGGTTGACAGAGCAAATGGTCATAACAGATATAGAACAAGATTCTAATCTAGGGTGTGAGGTCCGTGGTCTCAACACCCAGAACCTGGTCTAAAGAATAACACAGCAATGACACAGTATTCCTAAGCTTGGGTGTGAGGTCCTTGGTCACAACACCCCAGAACTGGTCTAAAGTATAACACAGCAATGACACAGTATTCCTAAGCTTGGGTGTGAGGTCCTTGGTCACAACACCCCGAATTGGTCTAAAGTATAACACAGCAATGACACAGTATTCCTAAGCTTGGGTGTGAGGTCCTTGGTCACAACACCCCGGAACTGGTCTAAAGTATAACACAGCAATGACACAGTATTCCTAAGCTTGAGTGTGAGGTCCTTGGTCACAACACCCCGGAACTGGTCTAAAGTATAACACAAGCGTAATCTGGCTAAGTGTGAATTCCCAGGTCCACCTGGTTCTAACACACTGTGGGATCTGACTATGGTCTGAGTGCTCACACGTATGTATTCACAACGGCAGACAACCTGAGACTGACCAGCGAGATCTATATATAGTGCAGCGCTCCTCAGCGCCACCTAGCGCCACTCAGCCAATGACAGTCTGCGTTGGGATCAGCTGACCAACCCTCTCCTCCTGGCATAAAGGTCCTGCCTCCCAGCGCGCGCACGCGTAGCTCTCCATCTGTGTGCACTAGAAGGCTCTGACAAACCAGACGCATGCTGCTGTGCGGAAACCGCCGGTCTGAACGCGGAGACAGCCGCCCCGCCGCCAGACCGCACGGCGGCATCTCCGCAATCCCTTACACTCTATTACTTTTCTTGTTTATAAATGATCTTTCCCCAGTTTACTTGACTCTTATTTGGTACATTGCCGCACAGAGGAAGTTGCAGGGCATGCTGGGTTGTCCTTTTTTGTTTCTGTACATTAGTTAAGTCTGAGAAGCAAAAAAAGACAACCCAGCATGCTCTGCAACTTCCTTTTGGTGGCAACATACCAAATAAGAGTCAGGTAAACTGGGGAATGATCATTTATAAACAAGAGGATGCTAATCAGGATTGCCTGATTAGCATCCTTATTACTTGTTTTGTTTACCAGATAAAATGAAATAATTGATTTTTGACTTTAGGCCTGACAGTTACTTTTTAAAGCAAACCTATGAGTTTTTAAAAAGTAAAAGTCAGATATTTACCCCCATAGGCTTTCGACGTCTTCCTCCAGAGCACCGTGCGTGCCTTACTCCTGCCTGGCTTTCGTCCATAAATGAGCGTGACCAATCCAACTCTGAGCAGCTCTGGTACTGTGCAGACACAAGATGAGCCATGCTCATTCACTGTCTGGGAATTGTGGGCTAAAGGGGCCTGGATGTGAAATGTGGCAGAGAAAGCAGCATACATGACCTGGGCAGCATGGTGGTGTACTGGTTAGCGCAATCACCTTGCAGCGCTGGGTCCCCAGTTTGAATCCCAGCCAGGTCAACATCTGCAAGAAGTTTGTATGTTCTCCCTGTGTCTGTGTGGGTTTCCTCCAGTCACTCTGGTTTCCTGCCAAAAACATATAGATAGGTTACTTGGCTTCCCCCCAACTTGGCCCTAGGCTACTATACATACAATACATACATAGACATATGACTATGGTAGGGATTAGATTGTGAGCCCCTCTGAGGGACAGTTAAGTGACCAGACAATATACTCTGTACAGTGCTGTGGAAGATGTTTGCGGCGCGCTATATAAACACTAAATAATAATAATATTTATTACCTGTAAGCTGAACTAGCGACATGTCCTCTTCAGTTGTCTCTTTAGCTGCCATACAGTGTAACTCCTTGCAACGCCTGATGCATGTGTGTGACATTCTTGGCCACATTCCGCTCACTCTTAGGGGGTTGGGAGGTGATTACATGCCAGTACGGGCAGGAGGTGGGGGCCTGTCCATAATTTTGATTGAGAGGGAAGGGACATGGTTTTGCAGGGGACCAGCCAGCTCAATTTTGCTGGGGGGCCCACTGTGTCCTTGTTAAAACCCCCAGCATTTTAGAGGAGGGCCTTTGGTGGGCCCCTCACATCCAGGGGCTCCAATGTGGTCATTAACTCTGCATTTCCTATTGCTACACCTCTGTTCACTCCATACTTACCAAGGACCGAAGATCGTCTAGCATAAAGCTATTAAGACCGAAGCATCCAATTGCCTCATGCTCTCTAGGGATGGTTGGAAATGCCAAATCCGTGGAAATTCCGATTACCACAAATGCCAATTTCTGAGACTGCAGAAATTCCAATTACCGCAAACGATGATTACTGATTCCGAGGATTTCCATAGAAATCGGAAATAGAAATCGGAATTTCCGATTTTGATTACCAATTTCAGTAGAAAGGGTTTTTTTTGGCCATTTTTGTTCATAACGTTATGTCATTTTCAAAAATAAGGTTTTTTTTGCGGAATATGCTATATTTTTTGGATGTCTAGTAATATGGAGACATCCTTAATACACTGCCGAATTCTCTGATTGGTCAAATACTTTAGAAGCATTGGACTAATCACAGGCTGCAGAATTTTTCCGTGGAATACCGTGGAAATTTTAGACCAATCACAAAACTCTGTAAAATCGAGTGCCGATTTTCAAGGCCAATTACTGGTGCAGTAAGCCCATTTCCGATTGGACACTCAGAAATCGGTATTCTGCACTCTGCAGAAATTAAAGAGGAACTGTCGCGAAAATCTTAAAATTTAAAACACATACAAATAAGAAGTGCATTTCTCCCAGAGTAAAATGAGCCATACATGACTTTTCTCCTATGTCCCTGTCTCTTACAGTAAGAAGTAGAAATCTGTCATTACCAACAGATTTTGGACTAGTTCATCTTCTCATAGGGGGCTTCTCAGGGTTTTCTTTATTTTTAAAAGCACTTGGTGAATGGCGGTTGCTCCATCCAACTGCCAAAATAGTGTGCAGCGAGCAGGGAGAATGCACAGCATCTTTGTATAAATCTTTTTCGGGGAATGTCTTAATAAAGAATAAAGGCTATGCTGAGAATCCCCCATGGAGAGATGGACTAGCCCAAAAACCTGTCGGTAATGTCAGATTTCTACTACCTACTGTAAGTGACAGCAACATAGGAGAAAAGTCATTTATGGCTCATTTTACTCAGGAAGAAAGGTACTTCTTATTTGTATGTGTTTTAAATTTTAATATTTTCGCGACAGCTCCTCTTTAAGAAGAGTAACCAATGAGATGGATTGGGAAACAAGTCCCATTCATGCAAAAACAGGGAAGAGTGGTTGGAAAGATCGCAAGTAGCTGCTGAACACAACTCCTGGGCCACTGTACCGGGAGGACTGCTATGGTGTGTAGCAGATTACAGTAAAAAACTAACAAAAAAAATAAGTAACAGAATCTGAAAAAAAAATCAAAAACTAAATAAAGCAGCTGCAAAATATCACCGTGCCAGCCTGTCCATTGTAAAGTGCCTCTGAGCCAATTTCTAAATATGTCCAAGATCTCATTATGCAAATTTTATGCACTTTTTTAAAGCAAATTGAATATACGATAAATATAATAATAAATACGCTCCATCTGCCATGTTTTGGCTTCAGGTCAGTTTCCACTCACCAGAAAAAGGCTGATGGCAGCAGGTACACTTTATTTTCTACTGAATACTTAGAAAATGTTGAAGCATACTCTTCGTGCTTACTTGCTTTTGTTGGTAAGCAAGCAGGAAGTTTATTTAAAGGACTTCCGAGGCCAAAGAGATGAAAAATACACAATACCTTTTATATATATGGATCCACGGAGGACGTCCAGCGCGTCCTCCTCACCGTAGCGCCGTCATTGCTGCCTTTTCCTATCACCCCCGGCTCGGCCCGACCCCACTGAACGGGTCGCATAGGGTGCCACTACTAAGATGGCCGCCGCCTTGAGCCGCGGCTGCGCAGTACGCTTTGCCCTTAGTGCGACTGCGCAGCCTTCAGCCCGCCTCCCGCAGCGTACGGATTCCGCAATGCTGCCCCAGCGTATGTCGGGCGCGCTCACATCACTGCGAGCAGTGCATGTGAGGACGCGCCCCCTTCACAGTACAGTATACGGAGACACGCTGGGGGAGCGAGCATTGCATTATACTATTGCTAGCGTGGAGAAAGTAAGTTATTAGCCTTGTCAAAGTTTGATTTGTGGGGTCTGATTTTTATTTTACTTCCATAAAAATGCCTAAAATCATGTTTTTATTTTAAAAATGTAAAGGCAAAAATTTGAGAATATTTTTAAAGGGCCCATACCCAATTCACTGTAATCATACTGATAGCTGCCTTTCTATATATACATACACATATGTGTGTATATATATATATATATATATATATATATATATATATATATACACACATATGTGTATGTATATATAGAAAGGCAGCTATCAGTATGATTACAGTGAATTGGGTATGGGCCCTTTAAAAATATTCTCAAATTTTTGCCTTTACATTTTTAAAATAAAAACATGATTTTAGGCATTTTTATGGAAGTAAAATAAAAATCAGACCCCACAAATCAAACTTTGACAAGGCTAATAACTTACTTTCTCCACGCTAGCAATAGTATAATGCAATGCTCGCTCCCCCAGCGTGTCTCCGTATACTGTACTGTGAAGGGGGCGCGTCCTCACATGCACTGCTCGCAGTGATGTGAGCGCGCCCGACATACGCTGGGGCAGCATTGCGGAATCCGTACGCTGCGGGAGGCGGGCTGAAGGCTGCGCAGTCGCACTAAGGGCAAAGCGTACTGCGCAGCCGCGGCTCAAGGCGGCGGCCATCTTAGTAGTGGCACCCTATGCGACCCGTTCAGTGGGGTCGGGCCGAGCCGGGGGTGATAGGAAAAGGCAGCAATGACGGCGCTACGGTGAGGAGGACGCGCTGGACGTCCTCCGTGGATCCATATATATAAAAGGTATTGTGTATTTTTCATCTCTTTGGCCTCGGAAGTCCTTTAAAGAGAAACTCTTTAAAAATTGAACTTTATCCCAATCAGTAGCTGATACCTCCTTTTACATGAGAAATCTATTCATTTTCACAAACAGACCATCAGGGGGCGCTGTATGGCTGATATTGTGGTGAAACCCCTCCCACAAAGAAATTCTGAGTATGTACTCTTGGCAGTTTCCTGTCTGTGAACCCTGTTGCATTGTGGGAAATAACGGTTTACAGCCGTTTCCAACTGCCAAAAAAGCATGCAGCAGCTACATCACTTGTCCACAGTAAAAATGTCACCATGTAATAAATGTCAGGATGTAAATCAGGGATTTAAAAGATTTTACAACGGGCAAACACTGACTAAATCATTTATACATAATTGTTGTAAAAATTAAACACTTTTTTATTACATTATTTTCACTGGAGTTCCTCTTTAATAAAAGCAATTTTCTTCCATGGCTCCTCCCTGTGGTTCCCTCTCCCTGCAGATGTTGGTGCGGCAAAATGACTGCAGCACTTCCGCCTTCCCGGTGTTGCAATCAGAGATGGATTGAGATGTAATGGAGCTCTAGGCAATGTAGTAGATTTTGGGCCCCTTGTGATCCCTTTAGTAAGCTGAAATGGAGAAAGGTCAAAGAAGGTGGCTGGTAGGCCCATTGACACCCACTAGGCCCCAAGCAACTGCCTAGGTTGCCTGGTGGATAATCCTGCTCTGGTTGCAGTGTAAGACTGCAGTGGCCCCACCTCCTTCAAACCACCTGGCCATGCTCCTGACAACCTTTTCCTACCCACCAGACACCACTCGTACCCCTCCTGTTAGAGTTCAGACTGTGGGCAATTCCTGACAGCCTCAGTGCATTCACAGCTGTTTACAAATCATGAAAGCCTCCTGAGAGTAAAGCAGTTAATTTTGGCATTATCGGCTATCCCATCGACCACAATGTTAATTTAGACTATGGTGCTTCTAGTAGGTAGCTTTTGGTGTGGGTGAAGTTTTGTGAATGGAATGGAGTTTGGGGAAATATTCAGCTATCGATGGAAGTGCTCGGCAAGTGATCGGTAAATGGCGCAAAGCAGCAAGTGTTCATAATTTGTCTTGTGGCACAAGTGTTAGGGAAGTGTTCGGCTACTAGTGGAAAGTCTCAGCAAGCGATTCGAAAATTATACCAGGCAGCCATGGGGTATACTTTGCCGTCAGGACTTTGGCAAGTACACAGAGTAAAAAGATGTGTAGTGTTAGCTGTATCGGTAAGAAGCTTAGTGTTGTTGTTAAGAAGGTTAGTGTTAGTCATATCAGTAAGAAGGTTAGTGTTAGTCATACCGGTAAGAAGGTTAGTGTTAGTCATATCGGTAAGAAGGTTAGTGTTAGTCATATCACAGTAAGAAGGTTAGTGTTAGTCATATCTTGAAGAAGGTTAGTGTTAGTCATATCGGTAAAAAGGTTAGTGTTAGGGGTATCGGTAAGAAGGTTAGTGTTAGTCATATCTGTAAGAAGGTTAGTGTTAGTCATATCGATAGAAAGGATAGTGTTAGTCATATCTGTAAGAAGGTTAGTGTTAGTCATATCGATAGAAAGGATAGTGTTAGTCATATTGGTACGAAGGTTAGTGTTAGTCATATCAGTAAGAAGGTTAGTGTTAGTCATATCAGTAAGAAGGTTAGTGTTAGTCATATCAGTAAGAAGGTTAGTTTTAGTCATATCGGTAAAAAGGTTAGTGTTAGTCATATCGGTAAAAAGGTTAGTGTTAGTGGTATCAGTAAGAAGGTTAGTGTTAGACATATCGGTAAAAAGGTTAGTGTTAGGGGTATCAGTAAGAAGGTTAGTGTTAGACATATCGGTAAGAAGGTTAGTAGTAAGAAGGTTAGTGTTAGGCATGTCGGTAGGAAGGTTAGTATTATTCATATATCTGTAGAAAGGTTAGTATTAAGGAATATCGATGATCGGCATTCGGCAACTTCACTCACACCGAAAAACAATGCAGCCATTAAAAACGTACTCCCCTTAGGCCACTTTCACACTGGTCCATTCCATTACCCTTCTTTGCTACGTGGTAATGCTACACCAATGAAAGTCTATGGGGCATTTTCATACATGATGCATTCTGCCGGAAGTGCCCGATTTGCCGCAAAAGCAACAGCACATTTTTGAGCAACTTACGCCGTGATGTGTGGCAATTTGGAAGTCATGTAAGTCTATGGCGACGTGGTTCTTTAAAATTTGTTTTTAATTATTTTTTCAATACACTTCCGCACAATTCTAATTTTGGCCACAGTGAGCGCTAGAGAGTCCCACTCTCTGCTTGGCCTGCAGCTAGATGGGAGATTACCGCGCATTGCTGCGGTAATCTCCCAAGGCTGTTTTTAGCGTTGCGATGCAATCGTCACATCACAACGTTACTTCCGGTACAGTATAGCAGAATAGCTTAAGATCTGGCACTCATATGCTTGGACTTGGGGATTAAAGGCCTTGCTTCAGAGGGTGCTATGCATCACATGCAACATGCGATTCCTACACCTTATTATTGTTCCAACAACTTCATTAGGACATGCAGGAAGAGCTATGAAATGTGCAGCAAGTAATTTTGTGCAGGGCACCAAAACAAGTTCAGTACATGTAAAGGAGGATACTGTGCACCTATATCATAAACAGTTCCAAAGACTTATTTCGTTCCTCAGCCAAATATAAACAGCCTTGACATACGCAAGAAAGAGGTGCCAAACCTGTGTGCTTGAAGTTGTGGCAGTGTGGAAGGGAGAGGTGACCAGGGGAAGATGTAAAATTGATTCCTTTATTTAATCTGATAAGAACACCCCATATGGGGACCCCCAAACCTAAAAAAACCCGCCACCAGAGGGTTCCCACACAGCCCTCCCGGTCTTTTTAATGGTTTTTTTTTAGGTTTGGGGGTCCCCATATGGGGTGTTCTTATCAGATTAAATAAAGGAATCAATTTTACATTTTAGAGATAGAACAGGCGGGTATAATGTCATATCCTCAGGTAAATGGTGTAGACAGATGCCAATTTGCACAGAGCACGGCGATATGCCTTCCTTCATAGACACATTGAAATGTTTTTATGGGATACCAATGGTGAATATTATATTTATATGTTATTGAATGCACACATTTTTCTATATAGAGTCACAGATATAGCACATGTTGATGACCTGGACGTCCCGTCCCTTCTAGACGCACTGCACAGCATCACCTGATGTAAAACACTATCTTAGGTCTTTCGCCGCAGAACGGCGGAACTCCGCCCCCTCACCCCCGACCTCTCCCTGTCACAACTCTACACCAATGAGACGGCGCCGGAGGCGGGGACGGAAGGTCCTATACAGGAGGCTTCCCGGCGCCGTCTCTTCACGGACACGCATGTGAGCAAGCGCCCGAGCGGCGTGAAACGGCTGTAGTGCCGTCCGAATCTTCCCCTGGTCACCTCTCCCTTCCACACTGCCACAACTTCAAGCACACAGGTTTGGCACCTCTTTCTTGCGTATGTCAAGGCTGTTTATATTTGGCTGAGGAACGAAATAAATCTTTGGAACTGTTTATGATATAGGTGCACAGTATCCTCCTTTACATGTACAACGCTACTTCCGCGCCGGTTTCCAGTGTGAAGTCGGTCTCAGAGTATATGGGTAGACGTTTCATAAAAAACTTACAGCAGTAGAAAGTCGCTGTTTGGCGAGTAATTAATTTCACACCAAAATAAAGCTCAGCTCATCCCTATTGATATCGCTGCATAAAGCCAATTATGTCTGGTTTTCCTTCAAAGTTATGTTTAATTGCCCTTTAAAAATCCTTGTAAAGGTTAAAGAAATAAAGCCACCATTATGAAGAAATGTGACAGCTTTGCAATGAAAGCTAAGGGTCTTTAATCAACAAAAAAAAGAAGAGTCCACAGGGAACAAATCAATTAACTGGAAAGAAAATACATGTTATTTTCAGGGGTGGGGGTGGTTCCAAGCATCAGGGAAAAGCATAAACTGCTCAAATGGAAATGTTCAATTTCAAGAGCTGTTCCTTTTGTTCCAATACAAATAATCCCATACCATGAGAAAACATTAAAGAGGACCTGAAATCAGAACTTCCTCTCTGCTCTAAAAGTTCCGCAACAACATAATAACCGTTAAAGAAAAACATTTCTTTGGTACAGATGAAACACGTTCTGCAATAAATCTGCACTGTTTCTACTTCCCGCTTTCATGGAAGCAAACTTAGGGCTGGTTCACACTTGGGCGCTTTGCTGAAGAATGAAAACTAATTTTAATCACACATGAACATCCACTTAATGATCCACCATTAATTGCCATATTGATTTAGTCTCTTTAATTACAAAGTACACCTCGTATGTTTTTTTTTTTTTCTTTTTAAATAAGTTAGTGCTTTGTACACATTATTTAGCTGGAGTGATAAGAGTTAACGGAGCTTCTTTAAATGTTTTCACTAAACATGTTCTTCTGATGTTAAATTAATGTTATTGCTAATCTCAGTTATGCCACGTAGTAGTATTAACCCTCCTGGCGGTATGAAAAAATTCGCCAGGAGGCAGCCCAGCAGTTGTTTTTTTTTTTTAAATCATGTAGCGAGCCCAGGGCTCGCTACATGATAGCCGCTGCTCAGCGGCATCCCCCCGCCCGCTTCGATCGCGTTCGGCGATCTCCGATCATGAAATCCCGCTCAAAGAACGGGATTTCCTGGAGGGCTTCCCCCCGTCGGCATGGCGACGGAACGGGATGACGTCACCGACGTCAGCGACGTCGTGACGTCTTCGGGAGTCCCGATCCACCCCTTGGCGCTGCCTGGCACTGATTGGCCAGGCAGCGCACGGGGTCTGGGGGGGGGCCCGCGCGCCGCAACGGATAGCGGCGATCGGGCGCGGGGTGGCGGCGATCAGTGTGCTGGCGCAGCTAGCAAAGTGCTAGCTGTGTCCAGCAAAAAAAAAGTAAGCAAATCGGCCGAGCAGGGCCTGAGAAAACCTCCTGCACGCCAGAAAGGTTTAAGCTGCATTTTCCCTGCTATCTTTCTGACATTAAGCACACAGGAGGGTGGATGGCTGGGTTATTTTTGATGTAATATTGTTCCTTTAATATGTGGTGATTTTAGTTCCCAAGATTAAGGGTCTCGATTCATCAAGACTTATCAAATCAATTACCGACAGCTCGGCAAAATACCGAACTCGATAAGATGATTTCAGGATTCATCAAAGTTATCTACAGCTGTTAGCGAGCATTCGGTAATCATTCGGTAATGATGCGATAAAACGGAAGAAAGTGCAATTAATGAAAATGAAAGTGGGCATGGTTTAGCGTTAAATTTAGGATTAGTTATCTCCTTCACTGCTCTGTCGTTATTCCTGTCAGATCATTGCTGACAGAGAAGATGGAGCCAGTTGAAGTGGTTATGTATCAGCTGAGAGTGATTCAAAGGCACAGAAGGGCAAGAATAAGGTCTAGAACCATATAAATTTGCAAGACAATGGATTTATTTGCTATACCAGGACATATGCATTCTCTTGAATCATCTTGTAAGAGAACACAGACAGTGCCAGGGTTAACTAATTTGTTAGCTGCAGTACATTTTTTTCAGAAAAGGCTCCTATCAAGCCGCTGTGGGATTGTCCCAAGCCACCTCCAGAATCCTGGTCCAGGTGTTAAGCCCTATTCGGAATGTTGCTTCGTGGTGTTCAAAGGACTTCCTTTTTACCCACAATCCCACTGGAATCTTATGGCCTTGTGTTAAATCACCGCTGCAAAATGGAAATATCGACATGTTACCGAATGGTTACCGAATTGTTATCAATATTTTATCGAATTCACACCGAATGCGGAAAACCTTGATGAATACAACTAGAAATCGATAAACTTCGAATTCGGTAATTTAACAAACTGGAAAAAGTTATCGCAAAGACAATGATGAATCGAGGCCTAAGTGTAACGATTGCGGATTTCTACTTCCGTGGTCAGCGCACAAGATGCGCGCTGACACAGCGGAAATCCTCCACAAGCATATAATTAGATAGTACCCAGCTTGGATGCAATGCACCAGTAGAGGGCAACTCCCACCAGCAGATGGAGCTGTGGAGTGCAGACGAGCACAGCCTCTGCACGGCCACAGATGCTAGATGGGAATTGTACTGATAAAGGCAAAGTAGGGCACGATAGCCCTCCAAAAGAGAGAGCACAGAGACAGACTAAATGTGTGTTGCCCAATCTAGTCGCCACCCAGCGACAGTGAACACACATTCGCAGAAACAAAGCGGGAATGCAATCGCAAGAGAGAGGCGGTTGCCAGAAGTGACACAAGGCTGAACAGAACAGAACACGAGAGTAGCAAAGGCACAGCAAACAACAATGAGAAGATAAAGAAAATAACAAATGCTAGCTAAACGCGAACACCGCACTCATTCGCAACAGCGAACGCGTTTCTGCACGATCACCAAGCGTTAGGTGCCCAGTGATAAGCGTGCCACCCTAACTAACCAATGACAGACAAACACGAAATAGAAAACGCAAACGCTTGATAAACGGTTACCTCTCCGAGCCTACAGCAAGCGTTCGTATAAGACAAGACAGAAAGGAGGAGCGGCCAGCAGCAACCGCAGCTCTGGCCTACACTCCCAGACAGAGTTCAGAAGGAACCACCGCTGCTACCGCTAGAGCGAGTGCGATCCAGACAGACAAACAGATGGGGCTACCAATAGCAACCGCTGCTCTGGTTCGCACCCCTGAGGCAGAATACAGAAGGAGGCACTGCCACTACCACTAGGGCAAGTGCGATCCAGACAGATGAAGAGAAGGGGCTACCAGTAGCAACCGCTGCTCTGGTTAGCACCCCCAAACAGACAGAACGATTCCCTGTTGACCGCCGCTGGCGACAAGGCAATCGAGGCAGAAAGACTGTACAGGCAAAACAGATAATGCAACCTGACTGCACTAGAAGAGCTGCCTAGTGCAATCCCAAGGAATTACTCTAAGATAAACTTTAGCAAACAAACAGGGCTGATACTCTAGGAGAGTTCATCAGTAACAAACCATGAAGATGACCAGCAAAGAACTCTGGGAGAACATGGTATTTATACTGCCAGCCTTCAAAGGAGGCAGCTAGGCAATTTGCATAACAAATGAATGCAAATTCCTCAGCAGCAGAGCAGGTCTGAAACTTGCAAAGAAAAGACAGGTCTCTTTTCCAGAGACCTGCAGCCCTCAGACTTAAGGAATGGTCAAACAGCTGTCTGTCTATGCAGACAGCTGAGCGGATCATTACACTAAGTCTGGAATTTCCTCATAATTTAACCCCACAAAAAAAGGTAGGATGTTTTGTGAACAATAGTTGGGTATTGCTCAAGGTCCCTTGTTTTTGTGCAGATTGACAGTTTATTATCTGATGCTACGTAGCTGAGGTTTGGCTGAGAGGGTGGAAGGACAGCAGAGGTTGACGTGGCTGAAGATGCTGGACCAGGCTTTGCGTATGTGTTCTGCGTTTATTAATGTGTGCATACCATTGGTGTTTGTGTTTTGCGATCAGGTGCCTTCGCATAGTAGTTGTCCCTAGTTGGGTGTTGGGCTTCCCACAACTCAGTTTCTTTTGGCAGAGGTTGCAGATGGCATTGGTGGTATCAGAGGCACACAAACAAAACAAATGCCACACTGGTGAGCTTTTGGAATGTCAGCATTCGGGTGGTGACAACAGCAGGCTTTGAAGGGCGTGTTGGCTGGCTGCCCCAGGTGTATCACTAAATGCATCATGTGTGAATAACTCCTCTGACATATCAAGTGGAGCAGATGTGGTGATGGAAGCTATAGAAGATGGGGTGCGCTGTGTAAGCCAGTCAACTGCGTCCTCAGAATTTTGGGGATTGAGGGTACGTTCCCTCTGAACACTATGCATTCTTCCAGGGCCACAGGAAATCCCAGCAGCACGACCTCGAAGGACACTTGGTGGCCTGCCTCTGCCTGTCATTTTTTTTAATTGGGGTACTGTGCCTGCAACAAGTGAAAAATAATGCAGTGGGGGTGCTACTATGCCTGCAACTGAATGTGGCAACAATAATAGCAGTAGTGTACACAGCTCTGGTTGTCAGTGGGCTGTGTAGTGTCACACAACGAGATACGCAACAGTTCAAACACAATACAGTGATGATAATAACAGATGCCCTGGAGAAGTAGTGGTAAAACTGTGCTTGTGTGTTACAGTATGTGGCACACAATTCAATATCAGTGGGCACAGGTGTGAGCCAGACGGACACTGAGAAGAATAGACAACAGGTAAGGTCAAACACAATACAGTGATAACAGGCCCTGGAGCAGTGGCGGTAGTGCTCTGCTTGTGTGTTGTTAGTGAGCTCTGTCTGTGCACTATCAGACAGACACTGACAATATGCAACAGTTCAAACACAATACAGTGATGATAATAATATAGACCCTGGAGCACTATTGCGTTTGTGTTTATTGTGACAGACAATTATAGTCGGCACTGGGCACAATGGTGGGTGCCTGTGGGCTGTGGAATGTCGCACACACAAAGAAAAAACCAGCAGAAGGATGAAGTAGCCCTGAGAAGGACTGTTTGGGGTGATTAAACAGCTATCAGCCAGCGAGGACCAAAATAAACAAGCCTAGCTAATACTTTTTCTATCTCCAGCAAGGGACAGCCCTTCCTCTCACTATTCCAGCCGAAGACAGACTGGAACATGGCGGCCGCTGCAGCATTTTTATAGGGGGCGAGGGGGGGGGGGGTCCGTGAGGGAGTGCAGGCTGATCGGCTGCCATGTGTCTGCTGACTGTGATGTAAGGGGTCAAAGTGTAGTTCAATCATGATGTATGGGGCGGGTCGAAAAGCGCCATGTGCTTACCGCTCGCGAATACACGATCTTCACGATCTTCACCGAATAGTGCTCGCCGGTGAAGCATTCGGGCCATCTCTACTCTCTGACACCATGGAGCTTGGTGGTCATGTGGCATAGAATACCAGAATGGGCAGGTCCCACACCGAAACTCGTGCCATTTAAAGATGAGAGGCGAACTGGTTCAACATATGACAGATGTGAAAGGGTGTGGAGAATCCATGGATAATGTTCTACTGCCTGTAACGTCGGTTTCGTGGTGGGTCAGTAATGATCTGTGGATTCATACTGATGGAAGGATGCACAGCCCTCTATAGGTTAGACAATATACTAGCTGCAGAAGGTAAAACTTGTGTGAGTCAGGGGTGGAACTAGAGGGGAGAAGCCCTTGTGAAATCCAGGGGACCCAGAACTGTGAAGAGACCCCAACTACTGACCTTCCCTTCCTTCGATATAGTAGACTATACTTCAAATCAGGTGTTTTGTAGCTACACTTGTTATGGGTGTAAAGATTATGATGTCCACACTTGTTTTATGAGCCTTTTGAGATGGCCTCCAAGGCCGTGAAGGGCACCAAGAGGAGGCAAGGAAAGAAGTGTGAACATGATGGGGTCATCAAAGTTTTCCTGGGGGGCCCCCATGAGTTGTAGTTACGCCACTGGTGTGAGTGATGGAATAATCCCTATTCACTTTGGGCAAGTAGGAAGATTGCATAGCAGAAGAGGTTTGATGTTTATGAAGTTTTATCCCTAACAATTAACACACCCAAGATGGGCTCATGGTCAGTGATGTGCCCTATGGCTCCAGTGCTAATGATTGACCTCAAAATGATTCACCTCTCATTGACTCTCTCTGGCAAAGTCATGTCTTTGTGCAAGAATGTCTAATTCAAAATGTCACTTATTTCTGAATCTACCAGTATTTTTGGTTCATGTCTCCAAGTTATGCAGCAGGGGGCGTGTCTTGGGAACAAGGTACATTTCCACTTCCATACAGTGGTGCTCTCACGAATGGTCCTGATCACGGGTACGTGTGATTCACGGCCATTTTTCCGCATCACGAAGGCCGTGACCCAGATGCCGTGATCCGCATGGATCACGACATCGCGTCAAATACGGATCACGGCATGCGTACAAAAAGACGGGTCACGACCCGTAATCACGGCCTTGATGCGGCCGTGATAGAGGGGAGGCTACATGCGGATTTTTATGTCCGCATGGCCTACTGATACGCATGCGCATGCGCAGTTAGTGAGTACGGGTACCCACTGTTACGCATTGAACAATACGATACATACATGCAGATTTTATATCCGCATGGCTTACTGATACGGATGCGCATGCGCAGTTAATGAGTCGCATGGCCTATTGATATGCTTGCGCATGCACAATCTCAGTTTTTTTAACACGTACATTTCTACGCATGGCGGCATGGCGATACGCATTAAACATTATGGGTTACAACTGACCACGACACGACATTGCGGATTTTACAATACTGATCACGGGTAAAGACGGGTCGAGCCGGTTGCGGAAAAAAATACGGGACCCGATCACGGGTTGATACGGATGCGGCTCCAATAATCACGGCCACATGCGGATCCGTGATTGGGGGGTATCCGAGCAACACTGCTTCCATAAACTTCACGGGTTCCTCTGTAGAACACATGCTGAAATTGGTATTAAAGAAACCTCCATTTTTTATCCTAGATTTAAATAATTGCACAAGACGCAGCGGGGAAACTCAGGTAATGACTATATTTATCACTGGCAGCTGACACCTAATATCATATTTTGGAAAACAGTGCGGTAACTTGTTTTAACAACCTGACCAAAGTTTAATAACCGCAGACAATGCGCGAGGAAGAGACAATCGTTTCCTGAACAGGGAAAACAACCCACCAAATAAAAGACTCAGAAATCATTGTCAGTATTGTTTAATCAAACAATAACAATCCGCAATAAACAGCACCATCAACAATTCATAAGGTAATTAGTTTCAAAGAACACAACAATTATGTATTCGTTTATTGGGAGTCTATTGTGAAGATGAATAAAAGAAAACGTAGGCAAGGAAATCATTAAACTGATCACCAACCCTATTTCCTGCAAGTTCTTTGTTCATTACACAAAAATAATTAAAAAATAATAAAGAAGAAAAAAAAATTGTCCTGAAATTGTTATCAAGTCAATTTATTTATTTCCTGTGCAGAGTAATTTATGTTTTCGAAAAGGCAATTTACTATTATGGGTATAAAACTAATAAACACCAGTTAGTAATAATAATATATCTCATTTCATAAAGCTGAAATTTAATTTGATCATTCTGGAATTTATGGCTATAGTACATTCCATTTGTTATTGTTTAAAGTGATTTTTCTTACTCTGCACTCAGTTTTTGCCTCTGACCTTTTAATAGCCACCGGTAGAGGTGATTAGTGGCGTGGTAATGTTTCCAATTGTAATGCAAATGTAATGAAAATTGTACCCAGCTTGGATTTGGGCCTATGCAAATCGACTTGAAGGCTGGATGGATTTACATCTAGACCTATAGGTACTAAAGGTCTGGCACCTCAAAGTGTGCCCTCTGCCAAACTTGCTGTTCCAGATAGGAATGCAGGTTCACCTACCGAACTCTGCCACCAGTGCGCTTGCTGCTCCTGTTCCCTGACTTTCAGATCTCCCCTCTCTTCCCTCCCTTCCTTGCCGTTTCCAGTGGAGCTGTACCCCTAAAGCATAGATAACTGAAAGGTTGGGCAAGATCGGACTCCCTATCTAGCTCCCCATGCTTCTTTTGTGGTGACCAGTGTGGCTCTTTGCATGTAGCATAGAGAGCTGGATGGGTGGGATAGATGGGACTCCCCATGCTTCTCTCTCTCTCTCTCTCTCTCTCTCTCTCTCTCTCTCTCTCTCTCTCTCTCTCTCTCTCTCTCTCTCTCTCTCTCTCTCTCTTTCTCTCTCTGAGGGTATCATCTTCCAGGGAATTGTAGTTTTTCAAAAGCCAGCTTACATACCATAGCTGGGAATTGAACCCAGTCTCAGTGTGTGGTAGGCAACTGACTTATCCGCCACCAACAACACTACATGCTGAAGCCAGCCTAGCATGTACCATTATGATCAATTCAAGAGAAAAAGTAGCATGCTTAAGGATTTGTAGCAGGTCAAAAGCCAACTGACCGTGGCTGGGAATTGAACCCAGGTCTCAGTGTGTGGTAGGCAACTGACTTAACTGCTTTACCACCAACAACACTACATGCTGAAGCCAGCCTAGCATGTACCATTCTGATCAATCCAAGAGAAAAATTAGCTTGCTTAAGGATTTGTAGCCAGGCATGGCCTTGCCTTTTGTGCTCAACAGTTGTCCAAAGAGAACCCCAGATAGCCAGGTAGATTCATCTCTCTCTCTCTCTCTCTCTCTCTCTCTCTCGTAGGGATGGTCACCGCTTTCCGCGGAATTGTATTTTCCGTAATTTTTAGGTGGAAATTGCTCATTCCGTTCCTTTTGGTCGGAACGGAATGGCTTTTTCAATCTGGCGGAATGCCAAAAATGCCTGTGAAATTCTGCCGGTATCCGTTGATGGTTTTAAGCTGAAAATTCAGTTCAATGGCATCACGTCCTAGAGAGAGAGAGAGAGAGAGAGAGAGAGCTCATTTTTCTCTTGGGTATATCACAATGCTACATGCTAGGCTGGCTTCAGCATGTAGTGTTGTTGGTGGTATAGCGGATAAGTCAGTTGTCTACCACATACTGAGACCTGAGTTCAATTCCCAGCCATGGTATGTAAGCTGGCTTTTAAAAAACTACAGTTCCCTGGAAGATGATACAGAAGGAGGAGAAGGATGATACAGGAGGAGGAGGAGAGAGAGAGATGAATCTGCCTGGCTATCTGTGGTTCTCTTTGGACAACTGTTGAACACAAAAGGCAAGGCCATGCCTGGCTACAAATCCTTAAGCAAGCTAATTTTTCTCTTGGATTGATCATAATGGTACATGCTAGGCTGGCTTCAGCATGTAGTGTTGTTGGTGGTATAGCGGATAAGTCAGTTGCCTACCACACACTGAGACCTGGGTTTAATTCCCAGCCACGGTGAGTTGGCTTTTGACATGCTACAAATCCTTAAGCATGCTACTTTTTCTCTTGGATTGATCACAATGGTACATGCTAGGCTGGCTTCATCACGTATTGTTGTTGGAGGTATAGCGGATAAGTCAGTTGCCTACCACACACTGAGACCTGGGTTCAATTCCCAGCCACGGTGAGTTGGCTTTTGACATGCTACAAATCCTTGAACATGCTACTTTTTCTCTTGGATTGATCATAATGGTACATGCTAGACTGGCTTCAGCATGCAGTGTTGTTGGTGGTATAGCGGATAAGTCAGTTTCCTACCACACACTGAGACCTGGGTTCAATTCCCAGCTATGGTATGTAAGCTGGCTTTTGAAAAACTACAATTCCCTGGAAGATGATACCCTCCTCGGGGAGAAGAGAGCGAAAGAGAAAGATTTTTTTCCGACGGAATCCGGAATTCCGCGGAATTTGGTATAAATCCAGCGGAAATTTTCATAGCGATGGAATTTAACAGTGACGGAATCAGTGATTTCCGGCGGAACGGAATTTGCTGGTTCCGATCATCCCTAGATGGGACTTCGCATCCAGCTGCTTATGCTTCTCCAGGGGTGATCAGCCCGGCTTTGGACATGTAGCATAGAGGTCTCAATGGGTGGGCTAGATGGGACTTCCCATCCAGCTCCTTATGCTTCTTCAGGGGTGATCAGCCCGGCTTTGCACATGTAGCATAGAGAGCTGGATGGGTGGGCTAGATAGGACTTCCTATCCAGCTCCTTATGCTTCTTCAGGGGTGATCCGCCCGGCTTTACACATGTAGCATAGAGGGCTTGATGGGTGGGCTAGATAGGACTTCCCATCCAGCTCCTTATGTTTCTTCAGGGGTGATCAGCCCGGCTTTGCACATGTAGCATAGAGGGCTTGATGGGTGGGCTAGATAGGACTTCCCATCCAGCTCCTTATGTTTCTTCAGGGGTGATCAGCCCGGCTTTGCACATGTAGCATAGAGGGCTCGATGGGTGGGCTAGATATGTCTTCCCATCCAGCTCCCGATGCTTCCTCGGTCGTGACCAGCTCAGCTCTGTGCATGTATTCTAGTTCAACTATCCCTAATCGTGACTAACTAAACATTTCAAACTGATGTTGATGTTCTCTTTAATCATATTTGGAGATGAGTACTCTTACTGATTCAATGTAGGTTTGGACATTTTCGTTATACTTTTCGTTTTCCAAATCCTCACATCCATCACCTTATCTTTGGAGGGTTTCTCAAGCATACCAATTCCTTTTTACATTGTGTGGAAGTTGAAAAAAGTCTTGGTTACAAAAGAAAGGGGAATTGTGTGGAGGCCAACTCTCTCTGTGTGGCACAGAAACAGATCTTCTAGATCTACAGGCCTACCATCGAAAAGAGACACTGAGAAATAGATAACAGAAGATGCAGGTGTTGAAAATACATCAGGAGAAGCTCAGCTAAAGTAGCGATCATTCCAGCCAGTAAACAAACGTAATGAAAGAGAAACGAGAAAATTGCAACCGCACCAAAGGTGGAAGACACAATACACATTCTATAAGGAAGAAACATGTAAATGTAGGAGCTGTATATAGAAACAGAACTTCAAATGTTTCAGAATAACAAACACACAGTGATGTGACACCTAGATGAGATGTAGAATATAGAAAAGTGTACCCTGAACAGATGGAAAAGGTCATTGTATAATCTACTTGAATAACGCACAATAGGAAAGAGACAATCAATGCAAAAATAGTAAAATACATATACTGGCAAAGATTAAAAAAAGAGACAAAAATAATACTGGCATTTTATTGTAAATGTTCTTTGTGAAGGTGAACTTATCCTTATAAAAAAAATAAAAATAAAATCTAAAAACAAAAACAAAACTTCCCAAAAAGTTGAAATCGGCTTTGTGCTAGGATTCATTGTGGAGTTTAGTGACAACAGTGCTGGTCGAAGGTCACAGAGCTTGACAGTACTCTGATTTCATTGAAAATTGTTACAGTAGCCAATCAGGGCTCCCTGCCAAACTTTTGGAAGTAAGCACTTCCTGTATACACACCCCTACTAGGGCACCTCTCTCCTGTCTCCGCTGCGGGTCGCCGCTGATCTGAGGTCTCACTGCTGCATGAGGCGCCAGCAGAGCCGGTTCTCTCACGAAGCAAGGTGAAACATTTGCATCAGATGCAGAGATTTCAGGGGCTGCATTTTTGTACTGTGTGCACCTTCCTGAGGAGGAATGAAGTGGCTGAGGGTGAGCAGTTTGTTTGTCACAGACTCACGGCCAGCCAGTGTGCTAATGTGTTGAGCTGCAGCATGTCATGGGAGAACAGTCAATGAAGCAGAGTCAATTATTAGGTGCTGTGCAATCATTCCAAATCGTGTGTGTGTGTGGGGGGGGGGGGGGGGGATGACCATCATCACAAGTGTGCCTCAGGCAGCAAGAAGTCTAGAACCGGCCCAGGGCGCCAGGCATGCAGCGAGGGAGGTATCATGAAAGTCCACCTCTGCACTGATTAGACATGACAATTTATTAGCATAGAAAGAAACTATCAATATAGTAGACCTTATTTTCTCCAGAAAGTCTAAAAAGGGACTGCATATATCATTCTGCAGCATTCTATCAGAGTCAAATATCCATTCCCGATGTTTTCCACAGTGCAGTTCAGAATCATGCACCACATTTATGGGTTTTTCCCTCGGCAGAGACAGTTTTGCTGAGCTGTGAGCCGGTTTTATAACAGACTCATCCTAATCATCTGGAATGCACATATGTAGTGAGCTGGTGGTTGAGGAGGAGAGGTACGCTTGACAGCTCACCTTCCTGCTTTCTCTCCCAGCTTCCCCCGTCCTCGTTGTCATGTCTCAATTTTGAGAAACATTTTCTGAAGATCCTCTATTATTTATCTGCCTGTGTGTGTGAACTAGAGGGAAAAGGATGATTAATGGATGAAATTTCTGCTGGTTTGAGGTTTATACTGATCACATGACAGCTCCTGAATACTACATTTCCTCTGGCGTGCTTCATCAACCTGTGACTAGTGAGGAGGAGAGGAGAGACCCTTGGAAGCTCTTCTGAGAAATAAGCACATTTTTTTTCCTCTTGCTTTTCTCACATGTTACTTGCAATTAAATGATACATGTTAATAAACCTCAAAACGGTTGGAATTACATAGCTAAATGAGGCTTGCTTTTTTTTGTATTGAATTGCAACTCTGGCCCGCCAAAAAGTTTTAGTTTTACCTAGCTCAGTATGACCACTGGCAAGTGTGTCACAGGAACAAAGTATTTATGGGCGTGTTAAAGCCGCAGGGTCAACCATACTATCCCAAGAAAAAAAAACACGTATAAGTAGATACATGCTTGTTCTACTTACATAGCATATGTATTGTACTATTCACATATTGATTTCAGTGAATTTTATATCCTACTAATATAATAAATGGGAAAGTTCGGATGTTTGGATGTTTGTTACTCGATCACGCAAAAATGGCTGAACGGATTTGAATGAAATTTGGCACACACATAGTACATTACCTGGAATAACATATAGGATACTTTTTATTCCCATAACCAAAAAGGGGGCGGAGACAAATACAAATTTCACTGGAAAATATAAACTGCAGCCATTCTTACACTGTTAATGGTAGGGTTCTCAAACTTTGCACAGTTAGTCACTGGGTGACTGGGAATAATATTCAGTAAGGTGGGAGGAGCCTACAAAAGCCAATCATAATTCACCTATTGAGTTTCAAGGGGAAAATTTCATTGCTGCCATTCTTGCACTGTTAATGGCACAAGCCTCAAACCTGGTACAGTTGATCATTGGATGACTGGGGTTCAATTTTAAAAAAGGGGGTGGAGTCACAAACAGCCAATTAGATTTGTTTCATTCCAATGCAAATTATTGATGCCAAACACCGCAAAGCTCACAAACTTGGTAATTGAGTAATTGATTAATTGATTAATTATGCGTTAAGGTTAGAAAAGTGGGCACAGTCAACACCAGCTAAATACATAAGCGGGCAACGCCGGGTCATAAGTGGGCGGAGACAAATACAAATGTTACTGGGAAAATGTAAACTGCAGCCATTCTTACTCTGTTAATGGTAGGGTTCTCAAACTTTGCACAGTTCGTTACTGGGTAACTGGGGTTAATATTCAGAAAAGTGGGTGGAGCCTACAAAAGGCAATCAAAAATTACCTATTGATTTTTCAGGGAAATATTTCATTGCTGCCATTCTTGCACTGTTAATGGCACAAGCCTCAAACCTGGTACAGTTGATCATTGCCTGACTGGAGTTTACATTGATAAAACAGGGTGGAGCCACACACAGCCAATTAGATTTGTTTCATTTCAATGCAGGTTATTGATGCCAAAGACCGCAAAGCTCACAAACTTGGTCATTGAGTAATTGAATAATTGTGTGTTAGGGTTAGGAAAAGTGGGTGCAGCCAGCACCTGCAAAATACATAATCGGGCAATGCCGGGTCATCAGTAGGCGGAGACAAACTCAAATTTCATTGAGAAAATGTAAACTGCAGCAATTCTTATACTTTTAATGGTAGGGTTCTCAAACTTTGCACAATTGGTCACTGGGTGACTGGGATTAATATTCAGAAAAGTGGGTGGAGCCTACAAAAGCCAATCAAAATTCACCTATTGATTTTCAAGGGGAATATTTAATTGCTACCATTCTTGCACTGTTAATGGCACAAGCCTTAAATTTGGAACAGTTGGTCATTGGGTGACTGGGGTTCAAATTCAGACAACGGGGTGGAGCCACAAACCGCCAATCAGATTTGTTTAATCTCAATGCAAATTATTGATGCCAAAGACCGCAAAGCTCACACACTTGGTTATTGAGTAATTGTGTGTTAGGGTTAGAAATAGTAGGCGGAGCCAACACCAGCCAAATACATACCTGAGCAATGTTAGGAAATAAGTGGGTGGAGAAAAATACAAATTTCTTTGCGCAAATGTAAACTGCAGCCATTCTTACACTGTTAATGGTAGGGTTCTCAAACTTTGCACAGTTGGTCACTGGATGACTGGGATTAATATTCAGAAAAGTGGGTGGAGCCTATAAAAGCCAATCAAAATCCACCTATTGATTTTTAAGGGGAATATTTAATTGCTGCCTTTCTTGCACTGATAATCACCTGTACCTGGTACAGATGGCCATTGGGTGATTGGGGTTCAAATTCAGAAAAGGGGTGGAGCCACATCCAATCAGATTAATTTTATTTCATTGTAAATTATTGATGCCAAAGACCGCAAAGCTCACATCCTTGGTCATTAAGTAATTGTGTGTTAGGGTTAGGAAAAGTGGGCAGAGCCAACACTAGCCAAATACATACCCGGGCAATGCCGGGCGTCCAGCTAGTAATAAATAAAAAGAAAACTGTTCCAGGCATTTTCCATCTTTACTGCCTTTGACTGAAGCCAATACTGATGTCATTTCCTATCTTACTATTTCCTCCTCTGCCTGAAATGGTGTCTGCATTGCCAACCCTCTTCCCCACTGAGCTCTGTACTAGAAACTGCACCATCATATGTAGCTTGCTTTGTAAACACATGCGAGCACAGCATAGATCATATTTCAGCAACTTCTGCAGAAAAGTGAGGTGTATTTCCCTTCTCAGCCTCGTGTCGCGCTGAATTGCCCTCAGCCAATCAATGAGGAGCAGGAATGTGGAAGGGGAGATAACCAGCTCCCCTCTATCCGGCAATGTACCAGAAAAGAACCTGGCTGACTGAGATAAGGTTCATTACAGCAGAAACATTTATGATTATATTGGAGAGCTTGCAATGCAGTGTCAGAATGTAGACTACATAATAAACACTGATCAGTGGGTATGTCATTGGAATTTGATTTTATGGCTAACACAATTCCACTTTAAAGTAGTAGAGCAACTGATGGCCTGTTACAGAAACAGAGTGACCCTTGTCACATTACAGGAAAAGGGTTATGGACAGTTTATGGATATAAGAGGAACAGCGTGCACTGCCCACTGGTGTATCACAGGAACAGACTACCCACTGGTGTGTCACAGAAACAAAGTAACAGGGATGTTACAGGAGGAACAAAGTAACCTCTGCCATGTTACAGGAACAGAGTGACCACTGCCATATTACATGAACAGTGACTACTCCATTGTTACACAGTGATCACTTCTATTTCATTGTAACAGGGTCACTAGTACTATGGCATGAAAACGCAGTAAAGCACTGTTATGCCACAGGAACATAGCAACCTCAGACCTCTAGGTCAAAAGCTGAGGTCAGTTGCTAGCAAATATCAGTCAAAGTCAAGATTATGGGCCAAAGTTAGATGATGTCAAATATTAGGCAAGGTCGACATCACAGGCCAAGGTCAGGTACTGATGGCAAGGTTGAAGTCACCAGCTGAGGTGCTGGAAGATATCAGGCAAGGTTGGGGTCACAGATAGAGGTCATGTGCTGGCGAATATCAGGCAAAGTCAAGCACATGTGCTGAGGTCAGATGCTGCCACATATTAGGCAAGGTTGAGGTCATAGGCCAAGGTCAGGTACTGATGGCTATGTGGGAAGATTGATGTCACAGGCCGAGATCAGGTGTTGGCAATTTATAAGTACAGGCCTTCCAGCGTCACCGCCTACACTGCCATGCGCACTGGACCCCCATGCATAGCGGCCTGACAAAATGCACTGGGCTGCCTGCAGACATCTGATTATGTCACTTGCCTCACCTGAACAGGTAACTGAATGTGACACTCAGAGTGACTGTGACATCCCATGATCCAACATTTTAAATGGATAAATGCTTGAACAGTGAAGAGGGGCGCATGGGGGATGGAGATCATGGATGCTCAGATACCCCTTTTTAAAATCTGAATTGATTCGGATCCGGATACCCAGATATCTGGATCCGAATCGGATATCCGAATCCGAACGTTCCGGAATCCGAATAGAATCGGATATCCTTCTGAACCCATTATCCGGGAAGTCTCTCTCTCCCTCTCTCTCTCCCTCTCTGAGACTGAATGCCTCCAATGTGATTGTTACCATTGAAAGCCTCTATTCGGCTATCCAAACTAACTATCCGACCGGTTTTCAGATAGATATCAGAGTTTGCTCGGATAGTGCTATTCGGATTTACATAGATATCCGGAATCCGAATCAGAGTTTGGATAGTGGAAAAAGTTCAGGTTATCTGGGTAGTTCGGATACTCAAATATTGGATGAGCATCCCTGATGGAGATGAAAGGACACTGACTAAAGGAGGAAGTGCACCAGTCGAACATATGAGTTAGCTCCACTGCGAATACTCTGCAATGAAACAGGGCCCCAGGGGCAGATCAGGGGGCCAATCAGCAGGCCCTGGAAGCATGGGGGGACAAACTAATCCTAACTGGATGGGGAACAAAGGGGCTCCCTAATGCTGCTATCTTTGGAAGGGGGGGTGGGGTTAGGTCAGGGTGTCCCATTTTACTTTATGCCCAGGGCTCCTTATTATGTAAAATTGCCAGGGAGCTGACTGGTCACTAAATTAGTAGGTTGTTAGAGTAGTGGGGAGCTTGGCCAGGGGTGTGAAAATACAGGCATGAAATACCCCTGTAGCAGTTCACTGAGTCTATTTCCCAAAACCCGGTTCAAAAATAGCAAATATTATGAGCACAAAATTTGCATAATAATAATTTCACATTGTAATTCGCAATTAAAATGCAAAATCATAATATTAATATTAATCAGAAAACACAATTTTGCGTAAAATTGTCATTCATTTCATTTGTAAACATAATCAGGAACCATCATTTGGGAATTTTGCATAATTTTTGCGTAATTTAGCCCGACTTTAGCAGTTAATAGCAAAACTCCCATACGTGCTATCATCACCAAAATTGCTATGTGTGTTTTGCGAACAGGCAGAAAAAAATATTTTTAAAAGACTGTATTTTTCGAGAAAATCAATTTTAAAAATGCAAAGGAAAAATGTTTTTTTAAACTTTCACTTTTCTGAGTCTCTTTCATAGTAGGACGTTGCGTTTCAGTGCGACGTTAAGGTCGCACAACACAACGCATATAGACTTTAACTTGGTCGTATTCTTTATGCGTCTCTTGGTGCGCCGTTTTCATCGCACAGTGATGGAACAAAACGGTGCATGCGTTACATTAAAAACAACAAAACATAGGTACTAGGTTAGTTACCAAAGCTTTCAAGAGTTACTATGCCAATTATACCATCTCTTATACAAGGTATCATTCCTATGTATTACAATAATGACAGGAAGCTGTTTCCCTGTTTACCTGTTCTTTTATTGTTCTGTATTGCATTGAAAAAAATTAATGAAAGTTATTTTACAAAAACAACAAAACATAACTGAGCATGTGCAACACATATAACGCAGCAGATTCATTTCTAAATGCACAGCATGCAGCACTTTCTAATAACGCTATACGTTACATAAACAAGACAAGACAAGACAAATAACATTTATATTGCGCTTTTCTCCTTGCGGACTCAAAGCGCCAGAGCAGAGCAGCAGCCACTAGGGCGCGCTCTATTGGTAGTAGCAGTGTGAGGGAGACTTGCCAAAGGTCTCCTACTGAATTAGTGTTGGCTTACTGAACAGGCAGAGCCGAGATTCGAACCCTGGTCTACTGTGTCAGAGGCAGAGCCCTTAACCATTACACCATCAGCCAACTCATGTGCACTGTGAATGTTGTACAGACTTAGTATTGCTGTGCGTTAGTCTGCTTTGAAACATTTTCTAACGTGCGACTTTAACCTTCCTGGCGGTAAGCCCGAGCTGAGCTCGGGCTATGCCGCCGGAAGGCACCGCTCAGGCCCCGCTGGGCCGATTTGCATAATTTTTTTTTTCCTGCACGCAGCTAGCACTTTGCTAGCTGCGTGCAGTGCCCGATCGCCGCCGCTACCCGCCGATCCGCCGCTATCCGTCGCGCCGCAGCCGCCCCCCCCCCCCAGACCCCGTGTGCTGCCTGGCCAATCAGTGCCAGGCAGCTCTATGGGGTGGATCGGAATCCCCTATGACGTCACGACGTCGTTGACGTCGGTGACGTCATCCCGCCCTGTCGCCATGGCGACGGGGGAAGCCCTCCAGGAGATCCCGTTCTTTGAACGGGATCTCCTGATCGCCGATCGCCGGCGGCGATCGGAGGGGCTGGGGGGATGCCGCTGAGCAGCGGCTATCATGTAGCGAGACTTTATCTCGCTACATGAAAAAAAAAAAAAATTAAAAAAAAAGATTTGCTGCCCCCTGGCGATTTTTTAGCAAACCGCCAGGAGGGTTAAAGGAGAACTGTAGTGAGAGGGATATGGAGGCTGCCATATTTATTTCCTTTTAAGCAATACCAGTTGCCTGGCAGCCCTGATGGTCTATTTGCCTAAAGAAGTGTCTGAATCACACCAGAAACAAGCATGCAGCTAATCTGGTCATATCTGTCTAAATTTGTCAGAAACACCTGATCTGCTGCATGCTTGTTCAGGGCCTATGGCTGAAAGTATTAGAGGCAGAGGATTAGCTGAATAGCCAGGCAGCTGGTATTGCTTAAAAGGAAATAAATATGGCAACCTCCATATACCTCTCACTACAGTTCTCCTTTAACATCGCACTGTGAAAAAGGCCTAAAAACCATTTTTCCTTTGCCTTTTTAAAAACAATTGTATTATTATTATTATTATTATTATTATTATTATTATTATTATTATTATTATTATTATTATTATTATTATTATCATTTTGCCTTGTTCCCACCCTTCCCCTTAACATACGTAGCACGTTTGTTGATGATAGCATGATGGCTTTGCGATCAACCTCTAAACTTGGCACAAAATTAGGCAAAAATTATGCAAAATTGACACAAAATTATGAATGGATTACAGGAGATCAGTTGAATGTCCAACGTATGGCTGTAGTTGTGAAAATTTTCGCATAATGGTAATTAGTAGATTACGATTCTCACTACCAAACATCTCTGAACTGTATTGGCCAGATTCTCCGCTAATTTGAGTATGACCATTGTGTTCGGTGATTCCGCTTCTGCTTTCCAGGTTTATGGCAGGCTTGCTATAACGGTGCAGTGTAATAGCCCATTCCCCGCAGGTGAAGCCTTGTAAAATAATTACGCACAGTGGCTGCTGGGCTTGCAGCAGTGTCGATAGCTTGGACTACATGCAGACTTCTACTATAGTGCTAGAACTTTAAATAGGAGGTGTCAAAACTGCTGATTTCCCCTCCGCTGATTGCACAGTGGTGGCAGCATATATTTAAAAAAAAAAAGAAAAAGCAATTTCTGCATTGTTTGAATCTGCTCTACAATGCCGTGATATGCGACAGATTCACTTGAAATGGCCTTCCCACTATGCGCGTACCCATTACACGCAATCACACGCTTTCCTTAGAGCCAATCTTTATTGTCTTCGGGGAGAGCGGTAACCATGCCTTGCTTGATGCTTTCTGCCAAATGACACGCTACAAGCCTTCAGTGTTCCACTGAGTGCTGCAATGAACATGACACATACATCTAACATTGGTTACACCATGTGATTATGGCCCTGCAGAAAGAGCCACTTCCCCTGGTTCCCCTTGTACAGCAGAAATTGGACAATCATTGTATAAATGGGAAGACGGAATGCTTCGGTGGCTCATTGTACTGTGGAGAAAGAAAAAACTGTAACTTCTTTTTCCCTCCTGACAACTAAATTGAGGAGATCTCTGTGTGATTTCAAGTGATGTTGGCCTAAATTACTGTTTGACTTTGATAAAATATATCAGTGTTAATTCGCTTTTCCCGCCAGACGTAGAGGAAGAAAAGGCCTCATTCTCAGCCGGGCAGGTTGAGCCGAACGCTGACAGAAGCTTGCGGATGTCAGAGGATGATGATTTATGAGACGGAATGAGGCCGCTCGGTGGTGGGAAAAAAAGGCGGCGGTCAGCAAGCAGAGAACAGCACTCTCGCCATATGGTTTAAGAAAAGGATCCTTAAAACGTATTTTTTGGAGATTGCTAATGTGGAAAACCTAGACATAGCCCAACATTTTGAAGGACTCCACTTAAAGAGACTCTGTAACAAATTTTTCAGCCTTAGTTCTTCTATCCTATAAGTTCCTATGCCTGTTCTAATCTGCTCTGGCTTACTGCAGTCTTTCCTAACTGCACTGTCTCTGTAATAAATCAATGTATCTTTCCTCTGTCCTTTTGTCAGGCTAAGGATTGATTGTGTGGAATGTGCAGGGCTGCTTGTGATTGGTAGAAGCGATACACACCCTCTGCAGGCCCCCTGCATACTATGAATGACTCACACACTATGCTTAGCTGAGCCTATTAAAAGCTGGTTAGTTTGTTTGTAAACACTGCCTAAAACTGTTAACCACTTCACCACTGAGGGGTTTTACCCCCTGACCACCAGAGCAATTTTCACCTTTCAGCGCTCCTTCCATTCATTCGTCTATAACTTTATCATTACTTATCGCAATGAAATGAACTATATCTTGTTTTTTCCGCCACCAATTAGGCTTTCTTTAGGTGGGACATTATGCCAAGAATTATTTTTTTCTAAATGTGTTTTAATGGGAAAATAGGAAAAATGTGGGGAAAAAAAAATTATTTTTCAGTTTTCGGCCATTATAGTTTTTAAATAATGCATGCTACTGTAATTAAAACCCATGAAATTTATGTGCCCTTTTGTCCCGGTTATAAAACCGTTTAAATTATGTCCCTATCACAATGTTTGGCGCCAATATTTCATTTGGAAATAAAGGTGCATTTTTTTCAGTTTTGCGTCCATCCCTAATTACAAGCCCATAGTTTATAAAGTAACAGTGTTATACCTTCTTGACTTAAATATTTAAAAAGTTCAGTCCCTAAGGTAACTAATTATGTATTTTTTTTAATTGTAAATTTTTGAATTTTTTTTTAATTACAAAAAAAAAAAAAATGGGGAGTGTGGGAGGTAATGAGTTAATTTTTTGTGTAAAAGTCATTTATTTGTATGTGAAAAATGTGTAGGGTGTAGTTTACTATTTGGCCACAAGATGGCCACAGTAACTTTTTGCTTTATTGCGACCTCCAAGCCTCCTTCCGGAAGCTTGGAGGAAGAATAAGGAGGCTGGACACGTGAGTTTCTTCTCACAATGATCGCGCTGCCCATAGGAGAGCAGCGGGTCATTGTGGGGCTTAGATCAACGAACGGGAATGGATTTTCCCGTTCATTGATCTCCGGGCGAGCGGGCGGCGGCGGTTTTACTAGCGGCGGGCGGCGTGTTTACGAGCGGGAGCGCGGACAGCGTCGGGAACGCGGAAAGTACGTGTTTCTCCGTCCCTGGTTTTTAAAGGATGGAAAAAGGGGCGGAGAAATACGTACGCGCGGGGGTAAAGTGGTTAATTACAAGCCAGGATTGCAGCAGAGAGTGGCAGAAACAGCACAGAGGGGCACAGGAGAAAATAATGAATAGAATGGTATGCTTTTTATTGTAAGAATACAGATTCTCTTTAAAGCCAGATTGAAAGAGGAACTTTAACCAAGGATTGAAGTTCATTGCAGTCAGTAGCTGAGACCCCCTTTCAAGTGTTGCCAAACTCAGGAAAAAAATATTTCTGACAATCAAACTTTAAAAAATTTACTGTCACAACATTTTTTTTTATACTGACGTCTATGGTCTAATATTACTGAAATTGTATTAACTGCTTGCCAACCACGTCACACTGTTGGGCGTGACCGCGGCGGCAGCCCCAGGACCTCCTAACGCCAATCGGCATAAGGTCCTTGGGGCTCGCAGTGCAGGAGATCGCGTGCAGGCTGCGCGCGCATCTCCTGTTGGTAGGCGGAGCGGAGCTCCGATCGCCGCTCTGGAGACTGTTAGACGGTGATTATGTGCTACTGTTGCTGGACCGCAGATTCACTTGGGTCCCATACAGCAGTTCCCCCAGTGATGCTCTAAAGGTGGCCCTGATTCTGGCTGCTATGTTCATGATGGACTAAAGGGGTCAGCTCGGTTCAGGATGAGGTCATCTAACTCACCATTGGATTCATTCAATAGTGTCGTTTTTACTTTATTTTAAGTGTAGTTTCAATTCGGACTTGCTTAAAAATGACTTGACTCAGCATGGACAATGCATTCATCGCGGCCTCTTTTAGGAAAAATACACGTGCATGAAAAAAGGGCACCGTGAAAAAAAGGCACGACTTATTAACAAATTTGATGCCAGGTTACAGTATTAACAAAATTTGCTAACGAGAACCATCGTTATCAAGCTTTATTAACGATAATTACTTTTGCAAAAACAAACAAGAAATAATAATGAAGAAATATTAACGTTAAATGTCGTTACGTTTTTCGTCAATACTGCTTAACCCAATCGTCACACAGAATCTTCCCCTGGTGGTGCCTACAACTAACCACTCCCCTAGTGGCGCCTAACCCTAACCACCCCCCAGTGGTGCCTAACCCTAACCCCCCCCCCCCCCCCCCCGGTGGTCCCTAACCACCCCCACGGTGGTGCCTAACCCTAACCACCCCCCCCCGGTGGTGCCTAACCCTAACCCCCCCGGTGGTGCCTAACCCTAACTACCCCCCCCTGGTGTTGCCTAAAACTAACCGCCTCCTAAGTGGTGCCTAACCCTAACCACTCCCTCTGCAGAAACACCCTTTTATTTATATTAATGATAATACCTTTGAAAACGTAAAATCTGTAGTTATTAACAAAATAATATGACAAAATCTATACCATTGTAAACTTCTAAAACAATAAGTACCTCAAAAACTATAATGTTGTGATGTTATGAATGAAATTTTTTGTGGCGCCTTTTTTCTGCTTTTTTTGCCGTATTAACGATAATTACATTCAAGTCTACGGTGGCGCCCTTTTCGTTCACCCTCAGCCAGCGCCCTTTTTTCCTTCTACCAAAAATACACCAATTTTTTTGCGGAGAGTTATAAAGCAGTGATAAGGCTATCCCATTTAAATGCACTACGTGAAAACGCACGACATGCATGCCATGGCTAAAATAATATTATAATTCAGATATAATGAAAAAAAGAAATGAAATCTGATTTACAAATCGTGTCGTGATTGGATAATCAGGATACAGCGTTGTAGCGATGGCAGAAAGAAATTCATAGGTTGGTGGCGAGGAGACAAGCGGTGACAGGTAATTAAGTGAGAAATGTCACCATTGCTGCGGAACTGGTTAATAACGACTACGGTCTCAATGGCTTGCCTGATGAACACATGAACCGAATTATCAAAATAATCAGCCAAAGCAGCACCCATGCTGATCCTCTCTTTAATATTAATGCAAAAATCATACAGGATTGTAAATTCCCAATTATTCACTGAGCCTATAGACTATGTAGGACTTGATCAGTATAAGTCATTGCACATACTAAATTCTTATTTTCTGTTTCGTCTATCTGTCTATCTATCTATCTATCTATCTATCTATCTATCTATCTATCTATCTATCTATCTACAGTGCTGCCCATAATTATTCATACCCCTGGCAAATTTTGACTTAAAGTTACTTTTATTCAACCAGTAAGTAATTTTTTGAAGGGAAATGACATAGGTGTCTTCCAAAAGATAATAAGACAATGTACAAGAGGCATTTATGTGGGAACAAAAATCAGCTTTTATATACATTTGAGCAAAGTCCAAAATTATTCATACCTGTGAGAAAGCGCGGAGGAGCCGCCGCCATGAGCCAGCGGCGGGCGGCTCCTCCCGCAGACAGTAGCCTCATGCACGGAGAGGCAGCCGCCTCCTCTCAGCGTGGGGCGGCTGTCCCCGTGCAGAGGCATGCGGAGCGCATAGAAACCGCCGCGTCAGACGCGGCGGTTGGGCCGCATGCCTCCGCATTGGGGGCACAGAGCAGGGCTGCTGTGGCTGGGACTCGTAGTCCCTCGGGTTTTAGAGTGACGCGCGCGCGCGCGCACTCAGGGAATCATTTATGACACATTGAAGGGAGTCAGCTGACCAGGCTGGTCAGCTGACTCCAGTACCTCTCCCTATTGGTCCTCCACTTAGGGAGGTGCTGGGGAGGCACTTAGGGTATATATACTGCTGGTGGTTCAGTTGTTCCGTGTCTGGCGTTGCGTTCACATATGTGGGAGCACCCAGATCCGTTAGTCAGATCCGTTAGTGTGCCGGGACCAGCAGGAGCTGTAATCCTACACTAAGTTAGATTCTGTTGATAGCTTAAAGTACTAGTTTGATTGTGATTATATGTTATGACCTTTGCCTGCCTCGACTATCCGTCTGAACTCTGACCTTGTACCTCGTTATTTCTGATACCTGTTGCCGAACCCTGCCTGTACCTAGACTCCGCCTCTGCCTCCTGATTTTGTACTCCGATATTTCTGATACCTGTTGCCGAACCCTGCCTGTACCTAGACTCCGCCTCTGCCTACTGTTTCTGTACCTTATCTGTCAGTGTGTTAACGACTTGGCTTGCCCGACCTCGAGAACCGACCTCACGATTGGAGGCGGTTCTTTGTCCCGTTAGTGACACTTACGCCTGGGTGTCACTTTCGGACTTTCCTTCCCACTGTAAGTCTGACTCCTCCCGTCTCGGAGAGCTCAGACCTGTGGAAGGAGTCTGTGCAGTTTTCCTTACTGTACTGAGGCTTGTCCTCCGTATTACTGTTGCACCAATCACTACACTCTACTCAGGTGACCAGAGGTTAGCTAGTATATTGGATTATCGGTGATACTGCAGATCACATATAATCTGATATACGTCTGTATTTCCCGTGATACTGCAGTTCACCGGTAATCAGACCTCTCTGTGCTTCACCGAACGTTACAGAACGCCAGACCACAAAACAGATGGAATCACGCGCTGATCCTCTGACGGTGCTTGCCACTTCGGTGGATAACATTCATCAAGCACTGGGCCAGCACAAAGCCCTAATCGATGCCTTATCAGGCTCTGTGAAAACCCTTCAGACGTCAGTGGATTCAGTACGTTCCCCTCCTAGTGATGACATACGCATGCCTGTGCCTGATAAGTTTTCCGGCCACAAGTCTGACTTCCGGAATTTCAGGAGTAGAGTGTTGTCATATTTTGAATTGAGACCCCGATCCTCGGGGACTGAGACCCAACGGGTCATCTTTATTAAAACCTTGTTGACTGGGGACTCCCAGTCCTGGGCATATAACCTGCGTCCCACCGATACCGCTCTAACCTCGGTAGACGAGTTCTTTAAGGCCATGGCCATAATCTACGACGACCCTGACCTTGCTGCGACCTCAGAGCGGAAGCTCAAACTTTTGCGGCAAGGCAGAGGTTCGGTCGAGGATTATGCGGCGGAGTTCCGCAGGTGGTCAGTCACTTCTAGGTTTGACAACTTTGCCTTAATGGATTACTTCTTGTCTGGGTTGTCGGAGGAGGTCTCTGACTTAATGTTAACCGTGCCTGAGCCCAAGACGGTTGATGAGGCCATATCTTCGGCCATTCGAGTGGATCGCAGGTTGCGCCACCAGAGGCAGGCTAGGGGCAGTCACCGGGTCAGGGTGACATCATACGCGGCACCATCCGCTACACCCCTAGTGGCACCGTCTCCGCCTATCACACCCTCCCCGGTCTTGCCACCACCCGAACCAATGCAGATTGGTCGGTCAAGACTGACCCAGGTAGAACGAAGGCGACGAATGACAGAACAGCTGTGCCTGTACTGTGCAGCGGCAGGACATAGAGTGCGAAACTGCCCTAACAAGTCGGGAAACGAGTTTGCCTAGGAGTAGTGGGGGGTGACACCCTGGGCACGCAAATTGCACCCCTTAAAGAGAAGAAATTACTTCTCCCTTGTACGGTTACATGGGAGAATAAATCTGTAGCCACCGAAGCCTTTATTGACTCTGGCTCAGCGGCTAATTTTATGAACTTCGAATTTGCTCAGGAGTTGGGCCTCCCACTCACTCCTGTGAGACCCCCCATTCAGGTTACGGCAGTGGACGATTCCCCTCTGCAACGGAATCGTTCCCTGTCACAGACTCCGATGGTGAGACTTACCATAGGGGTTCTGCATGGGGAAGAGCTACAATTTTTTGTACTGCACATGTCAACCTCCACTATTATCTTAGGCATACCGTGGTTGCAAGTCCATTCACCACACATCGACTGGGCCACGGGTCAGTTAACCTCCTGGTCTCCCCATTGTTTTCATCAGTGTTTGGGGAAGCTAACATTGGGGCAGGCCAGAATTCAGGTGGAGGGGGTTCCAGACCAGTATGCTGAATATTCGGATGTTTTCTGCCCTAAAGCTGCCGATAAATTGCCTCCACATCGCCCTTTCGACTGTCCCATTGACCTCCGTTCTGGTTGTGTACCCCCCCGGGGTCGGTTGTACAATTTGTCGGGGCCCGAAAAATTGGCGATGCAGGAGTACATTAGGGAGAATCTGGCCAAAGGCTTTATTCGGCCGTCCCGGTCACCTGCTGGGGCAGGCTTCTTCTTTGTAAAAAAGAAAGACGGAGGTCTGCGGCCTTGCATTGACTACCGCGGTCTCAACAAGATTACAGTAAAGAATCGCTATCCGCTACCCTTGATAGACGATCTTTTTACACAAATTACTGGCGCCCAGATCTTTTCTAAATTGGATTTGCGGGGTGCGTACAACTTGGTACGCATAAGAAAGGGCGATGAATGGAAGACGGCCTTTAATACACCAGACGGGCATTACGAGTACCTGGTAATGCCCTTCGGGTTTATGTAATGCCCCGGCCGTCTTCCAGGAACTCATCAACGAGGTCTTCAGAGAGGTGTTGGGAAGATTTGTTCTAGTTTATCTAGACGATATCCTGATTTTCTCCAACAGTCTCTCTGAACATAGAACCCACGTGAGGTTCGTTTTGAACAGACTAAGGCAGAATCTATTGTATGCAAAGTTAGAAAAATGTATCTTCGAGGTAACATCTGTCGCTTTCCTGGGGTACATAATCTCTACTACAGGCCTGTCCATGGATCCGGCCAAGGTCTCCGCTGTGTTAGAATGGCCTCAGCCGGTAGGCTTGAAATCGCTTCAGCGGTTTCTTGGCTTTGCCAACTATTATAGGAGGTTTATAAGGGGGTACTCTTCGGTGGTTTCTCCACTTACCAGCCTCACTAAGAAGGGTGCAGATACAACTCACTGGTCTCCCGAGGCGTTACAGGCTTTTGCCACCCTGAAGGGATTATTTTGTTCTGCACCCATCCTCAGACATGTGGATACGTCCTTTCCTTTTATTGTTGAGGTGGATGCCTCAGAGGTCGGGGTGGGGGCTGTGCTGTCTCAGCGATCTGGCTTGCAGGGTAGAATGCACCCATGTGCCTACTTCTCCCGCAGATTCTCCCCTGCGGAAAAAAACTACGATATCGGCAACAGAGAACTCTTAGCCATTAAGTTAGCCTTTGAGGAATGGCGACACTGGTTAGAGGGAGCAGAGCATACGGTCACGGTTTACACTGACCATAAAAATTTAGAATACATCGAGGGAGCTAAGAGGTTGAGCCCACGCCAGGCTCGCTGGTCATTATTTTTTTCTCGATTCTCTTTCATTATTACGTATACACCGGGTAGCAAGAATACTAAGGCGGATGCCTTGTCCAGGTGCTTTGAGTCAGAGACAGCACAGTCCTCCATTCCAGAGACTATTATTCCCCAAAGGTTGGTACTGGCCGCAACAGAGACTTGGGAGGATTGGAAGGGAACTTTAATTCCCTTCCAACAAGACATTCCAGAAGGAAAGCCCGCAGGAGTGTTGTTCATTCCGCTACCGTTCCGTCTTCAGGTTCTAGAGATGTTCCATACACATAAGAATGCTGGGCATCCTGGAGCATCTAGAACACAGGATCTGGTAGCCAGATGTGCTTGGTGGCCTTCCTTGGCAGCTGATTGCAAGGAATTCGTGAGGGAATGTGCGGTTTGTGCCAAGAGTAAACCCTCCCGGCTGGCACCTGTGGGTACCTTGCAGCCTTTGCCCACCCCGAGTGAGCCATGGACCCATTTGTCCATGGATTTTGTAGGTGAACTTCCCAAGTCAGAAGGCATGTCGGTCATTTGGGTGGTAGTCGACCGCTTCAGTAAAATGGCCCATTTCGTGCCTTTGAAAGGTCTCCCCTCGGCCCAGGAATTGGCTGATTTGTTTATCACACATGTGTTCCGGCTGCACGGTATTCCGGAGAACATAGTGTCGGATCGGGGAGTCCAGTTCATTTCTAAATTTTGGAGGGCATTCTGCCAACTAATGGGTATGAAGCTGTCATTTTCATCGGGCTACCACCCACAGACCAATGGGCAAACGGAGAGAATCAATCAGTCTTTGGAGCAATTCTTGAGGTGCTATGTTGCGGAGACACAGAACGACTGGGTCAAATTTCTGCCTTTCGCGGAGTTCGCACAGAACAATTTAAAAAGCTCCTCCACCGGATTCTCTCCGTTCCAGGTGGTGTCTGGAAGATTGCCCAAGTTCTCACCATTACCTGTGGTCTCCTCTCCGTTTCCAGTTTTGGAAGCCTGGCAGAGATCTTTCAAAGAGATTTGGCGCACAGTGGGGGATAATTTACGAAAAGCTTTTGTTAATCAGAAGGGTCAAGCTGATAAAAGACGTTCAGTAGAGTGGCACTTCAAACCTGGAGACATGGTTTGGGTCTCTACACGTCATTTGGCTCTGAAACAACCCTCTGACAAACTTGGTCCCAGGTTCGTGGGCCCCTTCCCTGTGACTAAGAAGATCAACAATGTCACATATACCATTGATCTCCCCACCAGCATGCGGGGAGTGAGGTCTTTTCATGTATCACTTCTCAAACCCGCAGTCCAGGGGGGTCCCACTCCTCCTCCTCCTGTCTTAGTCGATGCTCAACCCGAATATGAGATAGAAAAAATCATAGATTCACGTATGGTTCAGAACTCGGTGCAGTATCTCGTACATTGGAAGGGGTATGGCATTGAAGAGAGGCAATGGGTACCTGGGAACCGCATGCATGCAGATGAGTTAGTGAGAGAATTTCATGCTGTACACCCAGAGAAACCTGGAAGGAGCTGTCCGGAGTCCACTCCTCGGGGGGGGGGTACTGTGAGAAAGCGCGGAGGAGCCGCCGCCATGAGCCAGCGGCGGGCGGCTCCTCCCGCAGACAGTAGCCTCATGCACGGAGAGGCAGCCGCCTCCTCTCAGCGTGGGGCGGCTGTCCCCGTGCAGAGGCATGCGGAGCGCATAGAAACCGCCGCGTCAGACGCGGCGGTTGGGCCGCATGCCTCCGCATTGGGGGCACAGAGCAGGGCTGCTGTGGCTGGGACTCGTAGTCCCTCGGGTTTTAGAGTGACGCGCGCGCGCGCGCACTCAGGGAATCATTTATGACACATTGAAGGGAGTCAGCTGACCAGGCTGGTCAGCTGACTCCAGTACCTCTCCCTATTGGTCCTCCACTTAGGGAGGTGCTGGGGAGGCACTTAGGGTATATATACTGCTGGTGGTTCAGTTGTTCCGTGTCTGGCGTTGCGTTCACATATGTGGGAGCACCCAGATCCGTTAGTCAGATCCGTTAGTGTGCCGGGACTAGTGTTGGGCGAACATCTAGATGTTCGGGTTCGGGCCGAACAGGCCGAACATGGCCGCGATGTTCGGGTGTTCGACCCGAACTCCGAACATAATGGAAGTCAATGGGGACCCGAACTTTTGTGGTTTGTAAAGCCTCCTTACATGCTACATACCCCAAATTTACAGGGTATGTGCACCTTGGGAGTGGGTACAAGAGGAAAAAAAATTTAGCAAAAAGAGCTTATAGTTTTTGAGAAAATCGATTTTAAAGTTTCAAAGGGAAAACTGTCTTTTAAATGCGGGAAATGTCTGTTTTCTTTGCACAGGTAACATGCTTTTTGTCGGCATGCAGTCATAAATGTAATACATATAAGAGGTTCCAGGAAAAGGGACCGGTAATGCTAACCCAGCAGCAGCACACGTGATGGAACAGGAGGAGGGTGGCGCAGGAGGAGAAGGCCACGCTTTGAGACACAACAACCCAGGCCTTGCATGAGGACAAGAAGCGTGCGGATAGCATGCTTTGTACCACCATGCAGTCATAAATGTAATAAAGATAAGTGGTTCAATAAACAGGGACCACGCGGCAACGCTAACCCAGCAGCAGCACACGTGATGGAACAGGAGGAGGCGCAGGAGGAGAAGGCCACGCTTTGTGAGACACAACAACCCAGGCCTTGCATGAGGACAAAAAGCGTGCGGATAGCATGCTTTGTACCGCCATGTAGTCATAAATGTAATAAAGATAAGAGGTTCAATAAACAGGGACCACGCGGCAACGCTAACCCAGCAGCAGCAGCAGCAGCAGCACACGTGATGGAACAGGAGGAGGCGCAGGAGGAGAAGGCCACGCTTTGTGAGACACAACAACCCAGGCCTTGCATGAGGACAAAAAGCGTGCGGATAGCATGCTTTGTACCGCCATGTAGTCATAAATGTAATAAAGATAAGAGGTTCAATAAACAGGGACCACGCGGCAACGGTAACCCAGCAGCAGCAGCAGCAGCAGCAGCACACGTGATGGAACAGGAGGAGGCGCAGGAGGAGAAGGCCACGCTTTGTGAGACACAACAACCCAGGCCTTGCATGAGGACAAAAAGCGTGCGGATAGCATGCTTTGTACCGCCATGTAGTCATAAATGTAATAAAGATAAGAGGTTCCATAAACAGGGACCGGCAACGGTAACCCAGCAGCAGCAGCAGCAGCAGCAGCACACGTGATGGAACAGGAGGAGGCGCAGGAGGAGAAGGCCACGCTTTGTGAGACACAACAACCCAGGCCTTGCATGAGGACAAAAAGCGTGCGGATATAGCAGCAATGCTTTTTGCCGCCATGCAGTCATAAATGTAATACAGATGAGAGGTTCAATAAACAGGGACCGGAAACGCTAAACCATCCCAGATGTTCATCGGTCAGGTTACTTGGTTGGGGTCCAGGAGTGTTGCGTAGTCGTTTCCAATCCAGGATTGATTCATTTTAATTTGAGTCAGACGGTCTGCATTTTCTGTGGAGAGGCGGATACGCCGATCTGTGATGATGCCTCCGGCAGCACTGAAACAGCGTTCCGACATAACGCTGGCTGCCGGGCAAGCCAGCACCTCTATTGCGTACATTGCCAGTTCGTGCCAGGTGTCTAGCTTCATGCCCGGTTTCAGGTCCAGCGGTGCCAGCCACAAATCCGTCTGTTCCTTTATTCCCCTCCAAATTTCCTCCCCTGTGTGCTGCTTATCCCCAAGGCAGATCAGCTTCAGCAACGCTTGCTGACGCATGCCAACAGCTGTGCTGCACTGCTTCCACGATCCTACTGCTGCTGGTGCTGGGTTAGCATTTCCGGATGAGGTACAGCTTTGAGATGCGTTGGAGGAGAAGGAGTCAGAGAGGTAGGTGCTGCTGTTGTTATCCAGCTGTTTGCGGCGTGGGCAACACCCGCGCCGTAGCAGGTGAGGAATCGCTGCCAGGCTCCACAAGGTTCACCCAGTGCGCGGTAAGGGAGATGTATCGACCCTGGCCGAACGAACTCGTCCAGGTGTCAGTGGTGAGGTGAACCTTGCAGGCAACGGCATTCTTCAAGCTTCGGGTTATTTAGCTGACCACGTGCTCATGCAACTCAGGCACTGCAGAGCGCGCAAAGTGGTAGCGGCTGGGAACAACGTAACGTGGGATGGCCACTGACATCATGCCCTTGAAGCTGTTTGTCTCCACCACTCGATATGGCAGCATTTCGCAGGCCAGAAGCTTGGCTATGCTGGCTGGCTGTTACTGCCACGGCCCGGGGGTCATTTGCTGGCAATTTCCTCTTGTGCTCAAACATCTCAGAGACAGACAACTCAACCGTAGCGCTGCACACCGAAGGGCTGTTGCTTGTTGTGTTTGATGAACACTGGGAGACCTCAAGAGCACTAGTCCGGAAAGTGACAGTGTCAGCATCGTCTGATGTTTGTGAATGTTGTGAACCACGCAATGGCTGGGCTACTGCTGCTGCTGAGGCGGGTCTGGTGGTGAGTCTGGTGAACCCAAGGGAGGCAGTGTTGCTGGTGGTACCCTGTCCTGCCGCGTTTGCCCACAGAGTGGGATGTTTGGATAGAATGTGGCGGCTCATGCTGGTGGTGGAGAGGTTGTTAATACTTTTCCCCCTGCTCAGGCGGGTCTTGCACACCTTGCAAATCGCCATGGTAACATCCTCAGTGCAGTCTTCAAAGAAAGCCCAGACTTTAACTGGCTGAGGACTCGGACCTCATGCGTGATGTGCTGGTGCTGCTTAACCCACTGCTGGACGCTTGAGAGGTCATCCAAGTAATTATCTGGTCCTGTTCTTTTGGATCTGTGAGGGTTGTTGTCCTGGACAACATGGGCAGTATTGAGTGGGTTTTCTTGGGTGCTCCCCTGTGGCCTGTACGTGAACCGTCAGGGGAAACACCTCTTCCCTTGCCCCTCCCTCTTTCAACGGATTTCTTCCTCATTTCACTTATCCTTAAAGTACACGCTGACTGGCAGCAGTACAGTGGCAGTACAGAAATGCTATACAGTGGTGGGTGAGCGGTGTACCACTATTGTCAGCAGCGACACAGAGCACAATGCTATACAGTGGCGGGTGAGCGGTGTACTACTGTTCCCAGCAGACACAGAGTGGAAGTAAACACAATGCTATATAGTGTGGCTGAGCCGTGTACACAGAGTGGCATTAAACACAATGCTATATAGTCTGCTATATAGTCACCCCGAACAGGGTGATGTTCTGCAGAACCCGAACAGTGGCAAACACTGTTCGCCCAACACTACTGGGAGGGAACGCAGATTTTAGTACCTAAACACACGATACAACATGTTTTCCGGGGTCGGACTCTGAGGCACATACAGATGGTCCCGATCATCATCCTCATCATACAACTCTTCTCCTGAGTCTGACCCACCCACCACCTCTGCCACCCCAACATCCCCAGACACAGACCCCTCATCGTCCTCAACATTAACTTGGGATGCTGGCCTGAGCCAGACCTCCTCCTCCACATCAGGCCCCATCATCTCCTCAATGGCAGCCCTCATTAATCGCTCTGGCGACGGACTGATGGACACAACGTTCTCCTCCGGGGAGGGCTGCTGCTGACCACTGGCTGCTGGGGTGGATGTTATAGCTTGCGTGGGGCGTTGGCTGTTGCTGTTGTTGGGAGTGCTGCTCACAGCGGAGGTCTCTGGGGAACTCATGTTGAGCTCATATAGTGGTTGACGGTGAGTGGAGTATTACTGATCCCAGCAATATACACACTGACTGGCAGAGTACGCAATGCTATATAGTGTGGCTGAGCGGTGTACACAGAGTGGCAGTAAACACAATGCTATATAGTCTGGCTGAGCGAGCGGTGTACTACTGTTCCCAGCAGAATCAGAGTGGCAGTAAACAATGGTATATAGTCTGGCTGAGCGGTGTACACAGAGTGTCAGTAAACAATGGTATATAGTCTGGCTGAGCGAGCGGTGTACTACTGTTCCCAGCAGAATCAGAGTGGCAGTAAACAATGGTATATAGTCTGGCTGAGCGGTGTACACAGAGTGTCAGTAAACAATGGTATATAGTCTGGCTGAGCGAGCGGTGTACTACTGTTCCCAGCAGAATCAGAGTGGCAGTAAACAATGGTATATAGTCTGGCTGAGCGGTGTACACAGAGTGTCAGTAAACAATGGTATATAGTCTGGCTGAGCGGTGTACACACAATGCTATATAGTCTGCTATATAGTGTCAGTAAACAATGGTATATAGTCTGGCTGAGCGAGCGGTGTACTACTGTTCCCAGCAGAATCAGAGTGGCAGTAAACAATGGTATATAGTCTGGCTGAGCGGTGTACACAGAGTGTCAGTAAACAATGGTATATAGTCTGGCTGAGCGAGCGGTGTACTACTGTTCCCAGCAGAATCAGAGTGGCAGTAAACAATGGTATATAGTCTGGCTGAGCGGTGTACACAGAGTGTCAGTAAACAATGGTATATAGTCTGGCTGAGCGGTGTACACACAATGCTATATAGTCTGCTATATAGTGTCAGTAAACAATGGTATATAGTCTGGCTGAGCGAGCGGTGTACTACTGTTCCCAGCAGAATCAGAGTGGCAGTAAACAATGGTATATAGTCTGGCTGAGCGGTGTACACAGAGTTTCAGTAAACAATGGTATATAGTCTGGCTGAGCGGTGTACACAGAGTGTCAGTAAACAATGGTATATAGTCTGGCTGAGCGGTGTACACAGAGTGGCAGTAAACACAATGCTATATAGTCTGGCTGAGCGAGCGGTGTACTACTGTTCCCAGCAGAATCAGAGTGGCAGTAAACAATGGTATATAGTCTGGCTGAGCGGTGTACACAGAGTGTCAGTAAACAATGGTATATAGTCTGGCTGAGCGAGCGGTGTACTACTGTTCCCAGCAGAATCAGAGTGGCAGTAAACAATGGTATATAGTCTGGCTGAGCGGTGTACACAGAGTGTCAGTAAACAATGGTATATAGTCTGGCTGAGCGGTGTACACACAATGCTATATAGTCTGCTATATAGTGTCAGTAAACAATGGTATATAGTCTGGCTGAGCGAGCGGTGTACTACTGTTCCCAGCAGAATCAGAGTGGCAGTAAACAATGGTATATAGTCTGGCTGAGCGGTGTACACAGAGTTTCAGTAAACAATGGTATATAGTCTGGCTGAGCGGTGTACACAGAGTGTCAGTAAACAATGGTATATAGTCTGGCTGAGCGGTGTACACAGAGTGGCAGTAAACACAATGCTATATAGTCTGGCTGAGCGAGCGGTGTACTACTGTTCCCAGCAGAATCAGAGTGGCAGTAAACAATGGTATATAGTCTGGCTGAGCGGTGTACACAGAGTGTCAGTAAACAATGGTATATAGTCTGGCTGAGCGGTGTACACAGAGTGTCAGTAAACAATGGTATATAGTCTGGCTGAGCGGTGTACACAGAGTGGCAGTAAACACAATGCTATATACTCTGGCTGAGCGAGCGGTGTACTACTGTTCCCAGCAGACACAGAACAGTGAACAGAATGCTATATAGTGTGGCTGAGCGAGCGGTGTACCACTATTCCCAGCAGACACAGAACAGTGAACAGAATGCTATATAGTGTGGCTGAGTGGGCGGTGTACCACTATTCCCAGCAGACACAGAACAGTGAACAGAATGCTATATAGTGTGGATGAGCGAGCGGTGTACCACTATTCCCAGCAGACACAGAACAGTAAACAGAATGCTATATAGTGTGGCTGAGCGAGCGGTGTACCACTATTCCCAGCAGACACAGAACAGTGAACAGAATGCTATATAGTGTGGCTGAGCGAGCGGTGTACCACTATTCCCAGCAGACACAGAACAGTGCACAGAATGCTATATAGTGTGGCTGAGCGAGCGGTGTACCACTATTCCCAGCAGACACAGAACAGTAAACAGAATGCTATATAGTGTGGCTGAGCGAGCGGTGTACCACTATTCCCAGCAGACACAGAACAGTAAACAGAATGCTATATAGTGTGGCTGAGCGAGCGGTGTACCACTATTCCAAGCAGACACAGAACAGTGAACAGAATGCTATATAGTGTGGCTGAGCGAGCGGTGTACCACTATTCCCAGCAGACACAGAGTGGCAGTAAACAGAATGCTATATAGTGTGGCTGAGCGAGGTACACAGAGTGGCAGTAAACAGAATGCTATATAGTGTGGCTGAGCAAGCGGTGTACTACTATTCCCAGCAGACACAGAGTGGCAGTAAACAGAATGCTATATAGTGTGGCTGAGCGAGGTACACAGAGTGGCAGTAAACAGAATGCTATATAGTGTGGCTGAGCAAGCGGTGTACTACTGTTCCCAGCAGTGACACAATGACAGGGGGGACCCTGGCTAGCGTGGCTGGAGCGCGAACTACCCTGCCTGCCTACCCAAAGCTAAACCCACAGACAAATGGCGGAGACATGACGTGGTTCGGGTATTTATTTACCCGAACCACGTGACCGTTCGGCCAATCAGAGCGCGTTCGGGTCCGAACCACGTGACCCGTTCGGCCAATCACAGCGCTAGCCGAACGTTCGGGGAACGTTCGGCCATGCGCTCTTAGTTCGGCCATATGGCCGAACGGTTTGGCCGAGCACCGTCAGGTGTTCGGCCGAACTCGAACATCACCCGAACAGGGTGATGTTCTGCAGAACCCGAACAGTGGCGAACACTGTTCGCCCAACACTAGCCGGGACCAGCAGGAGCTGTAATCCTACACTAAGTTAGATTCTGTTGATAGCTTAAAGTACTAGTTTGATTGTGATTATATGTTATGACCTTTGCCTGCCTCGACTATCCGTCTGAACTCTGACCTTGTACCTCGTTATTTCTGATACCTGTTGCCGAACCCTGCCTGTACCTAGACTCCGCCTCTGCCTCCTGATTTTGTACTCCGATATTTCTGATACCTGTTGCCGAACCCTGCCTGTACCTAGACTCCGCCTCTGCCTACTGTTTCTGTACCTTATCTGTCAGTGTGTTAACGACTTGGCTTGCCCGACCTCGAGAACCGACCTCACGATTGGAGGCGGTTCTTTGTCCCGTTAGTGACACTTACGCCTGGGTGTCACTTTCGGACTTTCCTTCCCACTGTAAGTCTGACTCCTCCCGTCTCGGAGAGCTCAGACCTGTGGAAGGAGTCTGTGCAGTTTTCCTTACTGTACTGAGGCTTGTCCTCCGTATTACTGTTGCACCAATCACTACACTCTACTCAGGTGACCAGAGGTTAGCTAGTATATTGGATTATCGGTGATACTGCAGATCACATATAATCTGATATACGTCTGTATTTCCCGTGATACTGCAGTTCACCGGTAATCAGACCTCTCTGTGCTTCACCGAACGTTACAATACCCTTCACAAACTGTCACAGTCTGTGGGAAAATCCAAAGTTCTATACCATCCCAAATAGTCCACGCTGTTCTAAAGCATCCTAATTACCCTAATTAATTGGGAACAGCTGTTTTAATCAACTCAACAGGCGTAAAAACAGTTGGTTTTTAGTCATGGCTACGACAAAGGAGCTCAGTGAGGACCTGTGGGTGTGCATTGTGACTGCTCACAAGTCAGGAAAGGGCTACAAGGTAATTTCTAAATGTTTTCAAATTCCAGTGGCTACAGTCCAAAGTATTATTAAAATATACAAGATGTTCAGCACTGTGGAAAATCTCAGAGGACGTGGTTGGAAGCCAAAAGTGACACCTGTGCTGGCCAAGAGGATAGTGAGAGAGGTGAAAAAGAATCCAAGGATCTCCACTAAGGCCATTCTGGTGAATCTGTGCTCTGCTGGTGGCAATGTCTCAAAACAGACAATCCAACGGACACTGCACACTGCTGGGTTTCATACCACTTCTCTATATAAGACACACACAAGCTTGCTAGGCCATTGCAAATGCTCACCTGGACAATGAAGAAGACTTCTGGTCTTCTGTGTTATGGTTAGATGAAATAAAAATGTACTTGTTTGGTCACAATGATGTTTCCTTCATTTGGCGTAAAAAAGGAGAAACCTTAAACCCAAAGAACACCATCCCCACTGTCAAACATGGTGGTGGGAACCTAATTCTTTGGGGGTGTTTTTCAGCCAATGGACCAGGGAACCTAATCACAGTAAACGGCACCATGAAAAAAGAGCAATGCATGGGGATTCTCAACAACAACATCAGGCAGTCTGCAGCGAAACTTGGCCTGGGGCACCAGTGGACATTTCAGCATGACAAGGACCCAAAACGCAGGGCAAAAGTGGTGAGGAAATGGTTAGCCGACAACAACATTAACATTTTGGAGTAGCCCAGCGAGAGTCCTGACTTGAATCCAATTGAGAAAATGTGGAGGGAGCTAAAGATCATGGTGATGGCAAGAAGACCCTCCAACCTAAAAGATTGGGAGCTCACTGCTAAAGATGAATGGGCAATGTGTGTGTGTGTGTGTGTGTGTGTGTGTGTGTGTGTGTGTGTGTGTGTGTGTGTGTGTGTGTGTGTGTGTGTGTGTGTGTGTGTGTGTGTGTGTGTGTGTGTGTGTGTGTGTGTGTGTGTGTGTGTGTGTGTGTGTGTGTGTGTGTGTGTGTGTGTGTGTGTGTGTGTGTGTGTGTGTCGTGATCACTCGAAGACGCCTGGACCGATTTGAACGAAACTTGGTATGCAGATTCCTTACTACCTGGGATAATATGTTCTGGGGGTCTCGCGTCCCCCCTGCACACCTGGTGGAAGCTACAAACAGCTAATCAGATTTCACCCATTCATGTCAATGGAAAAAATGTAAAAGGCTGCCGTTCTCACAGTAATCAAGCCAAGGTCCCTACACTTGGCACAGTTGGTCACTTGGTGACCAAGGTTATAAATCCAGGAAAAGTGAGCGGAGCATGAAACAGCCAATCAAATTTCAGCCATTCGTTTTCAATGGGAAAATGTAAACTGCAGCCATTCTTACACTGTTAATCGCATGGTTTTCAAACTTGGCACACTTTGTCACTGGGTGACTGAGATTAATATTCAGGGAAGTGGGTGGAGCCTATAATAGCCAATAAAAACTCACCTGTTGATTTTCAAGGGGAATATTTAAACTGCTACCATTTTTACACTGTTTATGGCAGAGGCTTCAAATTTGCTACAGGCGGTCATTGGGTGACTAGGGTTTAAAATCAGTAAAGGGGCGGAGCTAAAAACAGCCAATCAGATGTCCTTGGTGGATAAACTGCTTCCATTCACACATTTTTGATGCCGGGAATCTGAAAGCTCACAAACTTGGTCATTGAGTGACTGTGCGTCAAGGTTACAAAAGGTGGGCAAAGCCAAAAACAAATTTTACTGGGAAAATATAAACTGCAGTCATTCTTACACTGTTATTGGCAAGGTTCTCAAACTTTGCCCAGTTGGTCACTGGATGATTGAGATTAATATTCAGGAAAGTAAGTGGAGCCTTCAACGACCAATCAAAATTCACCTGTTGATTTTCAAGGGAAATATGCAAAATGCTGCCATTTTTACACTGTTAATAGCAGATGCCTGAAACCTGGTACAGTCGGTCACTGGGTGACTGGGGTTCAAATTCTGGAAAGGGGGCAGAACCACAACAGCCAATCAGATTTGTTTAATTTTTATGGGACTATACAGATTATTGATACCAAGGACCCCAAAGCTAATAAACTTGGTCATTGAGTGACTATATGTCAAGGTTAGAAAAAGTGGGAACCCCAACAACTACATTTTTTTTACATGAAAACATATAAAATTCAGCCATTCTTACACTGTTAATGGCAAGGTTCTCAAACTTGACAGTTGGTCACTGGGTGACTGGGATTAATATTCAGGAAAGTGGGTGGAGCCTACAAAAAACAATCAAAATTCCCCTATTGATTTCCAAAGGGAATATTTACATTGCTGCCTTTCTTACACTGTTAAAGGCAGAGACCACAAACCTGGTACGGTCGATTATTGGGTGACTGGGGTTCAAATTCTGGACAGGGCTGGAGCTACAAATATCCAGTGGAATTTCAGTGGAAAAATGCAACTTATTGATGCCAAGGACCCCAAAGTTCATAAACTTGGTCATTGAGTGACTGTATGTCAAGGTTAGAAATCGTGGGGGGAGCCAAATACAAATTTCAGTGGGAAAGTGTAAACTACAGCCATTCTTACACTGTTAATGGCAGGGTTCTCAAACTTTGCATAGCTGGTCACTGGGTGACTGTGTTATATATTCAGAAAAGTGGGTGGAGCCTACAAACACCAATAAAAATTCACCTATTGATTTTCAAGGGGGATATTTAAATTGCTGCCATTATTGCACTGTTAATGGCATAAGTCTCAAACCTGGTAAAGTTGGTCACAGGTGACTGTGGTTCAAATTCAGAAAGGGGTGGAGCCACAAACAGCCAATCAGATGTGTTTAATTTCAATGGGAATATACAAATTATTGATACCAATGGCCCCAAAGCTCATACATTTGGTAATTGACTGACTGTATGTCAAGGTTAGAAAAAGTAGGCAGCTCCAACAACTAAATTGTTTACATGGGAAAATGTAAACTGCAGCCATTCTTACACTGTTAATGGCAGGGTTCTCAAACTTGCCACAGTTGATCACTGGGTGACTAGGATTAATATTCAGAAGTGTGGGTGGAGCCTACAGCAGCCAATCAAAATTCACCTATTGATTTACAAGGGGAATATTTACATTGTTACCATTCTTACACTGTTAATTGAAAATTCAGAAAAGGGGCGGGCCACAAACAGCCAATGAGATTTATTTAATTTCAATGGGAACATACAAATTATTGATACCAAGGACCCCAAAGCTCACAAACATAGTCATTGAGTAATTGAGACAACAGCAGCCAACATGCCCGGGCAACGTCGGGTTATCAGCTAGTAGCCAATAAAGGCTATTCTATTGATTATTGAGAAGGGTATGCATAATTCTGGACTGGACACTTTTTGCTCAAATATAAATAAAAGCTAAGAAATGTGTCCCCCCCCTCCCCCCCCCCCATAATAATGCATCTTGTATATCGTCTTATTATCTTTTGGGAGACACCTTTGTCATTTCCTGTCAAAAAATGACTTGCTGATTGAATAAAAGTAACTTTAAGTCAAATTTTGCCAGGGGTATGAATAATTATGGGCAGCACTCTATCTATCTATCTATCTATCTATCTATCTATCTCATGGGCAGAGCAATCACCCCTGCGGTCCCTGCCATCACAGGGGATGGGCTCAGAGGCTTTGGAGGCCCCTCCTCCTCCCTCTTCCTAACCACAAGTACAGACAATTAGCAAAATACCCTCCCCGTTTGCTCACAAAACCCATGTGCAGGAGCGTGTGTATTTTTTTCCTGATTCCAGGTGTTGCTTCACAGCAGAACACCCTCTGCTGTCATTTGCCGCCTCCCAATCACATGAACCACATGGGGACCAAGGGGGGCCCATGGTATCATTTTTGCAGGGCGGCCCAATTAAATCTAGTTAAAGTGGACCCAAATTAAAAATACAAGATTTCTGAAATAAAATCCATTTTCTAAATTATAATGATAAATAGCAGACTTTTTCAGCTGCATGATGACAAATATAACATATGTTACATTTATGGGAGGAACCCCTCCCCTTCCTTTCATATTGCCAGGACAGAATCCGGCAGACTGGTGGAGTAGGTGGTGTCCGGCAATGGAGGAATTGCTAATGGCTGCCCCCAGTATAACCCTAGTTATGAAAAGAGAAGGGTGAAAAGCAGGCACTGAAATGCTCATAGGCTTGAAGGAGTGTTTATTTATCTTTGTATGTGTCAGAGTGGTGCTACTAAATATTTTTAATAAAAAATGTTTGGTTTGGGTCCGCTTTAAGTCCCTGATCTATCTCTCTCTCTCTCTATCTCTATCTATCTATTTGTCTCATATCTATCTATCTATCTATCTATCTATCTATCTATCTATCTATCTATCTATCTATCTATCCATGCGCACAAATAGACAGTACCTCTTGGTCTTTGTCCCGCAATATAAATGCGTAATGTAAATGTACAGAGACCTATCTAGGGAAAATCACACCCATGGCCAGGGGCGTTGTTAGCCCCGAAAAATCAGTGGCACGTGCCAAAGATCTATTCTGGGGTGCCCGGATGTCCCCCAGGCAAAGTCAGAGCTGGGAAGCTGTGGAGCCTCTATGGGGGCATGCTGGGAGCTGTAATGCATCAAGGGGGTATGCTGGATGCTGTGGTGCCTCTATGGGGGGTATGCAGGGAGCTGTGGTTATTTTATGGAGGCATGCAGGGCGTTTTGGTGACTTAATAGGAGGAGCATGGGAGGGGGTCCACTAGGTGGTCACCGAATGCTATGGGGGGACTGGCAGCAGGCCAGCATTTCCAGCAGAAAGCCAGACCAGCCAGCACAGAAGCCAGGTAAATCTGCCTAGTTATGTTTAAAGGGAAGGTTCAGGGAGGGTGGAGAAAAAATAAAAATCAATTTCCACTTACCTGGGGCTTCCTCCAGCCCGTGGCAGGCAGGAGGTGCCCTCGCCGCCGCTCCGCAGGATCCCGGTAGTCTCCGGTGGCCGACCCGACCTGGCCAGGCCGGCTGCCAGGTCGGGCTCTTCTGCGCTCCAAGTCCTGGCACTTCTGCATCCCACGCCGGCGCTCTGACGTCATCGGACGTCCGCCGGGCTGTACGCAGTACAGCCCGGCGGATGTCCGATGACGTCAGAGCGCCGGCGTGGGACGCAGAAGTGCCAGGACTTGGAGCGCAGAAGAGCCCGACCTGGCAGCCGGCCTGGCCAGGTCGGGTCGGCCACCGGAGACCACCGGGAGCCTGCGGAGCGGCGGCGAGGGCACCTCCTGCCTGCCACGGGCTGGAGGAAGCCCCAGGTAAGTGGAAATTGATTTTTATTTTTTCTCCACCCTCCCTGAACCTTCCCTTTAAGTGGCTCTGCTTATTTATATGATATTCTGCATTTATTAATTTTTTGTATTAATGGAGAGGAGGCTTCCACCAACATTTTGCTGGGCAGGCCTACTTGTCCACCCATGACAACCCCACATTCTTGTGCGTGGCCCACCCATTTTCCGGCCGGAGTGCCTGTAAGAATGAAGCATGGAAACAGGTCACCCTGTGCATATCCTCAAATAAAAATTAGGCAGCTTCTCCCCAACAATGTAACCAGGCAGCAGAATCCCCCAGTTGGAAAATAGAATCTGTATGGAGAATGCCAAGGATGCTATGGACCAGCACCACCAGTATGAGGCGTCCATGGCACATGCCATGCCTGTACCCCTGTAGATACACCTCTCTAAATGTAAAAATGCCCTCCATACAGTGAGTCCTAATCTAACTGTGCAAAAAGAAATGCTACTTTCTTCACCTCTTTTTCTATGAGAATAATCTCCATGGTCAAGAGTCAAACAATTGGGAATGCTAATTAAGTTAAAATCACCTCACCTTTAATAAATTGCTTTGACTGTGCTGGAAGGAGGTGTGGTCATCAAACTCACAGGGAATCATAATTATAATACCAGGGGGTGAGCAGCACAAACCATTTAATTTAGTGCGATATCATGCAATCGCAAAACAAATAAGTAAGCAGATTGCAATTTTTAGAGAATCCTGTTGGTAGCTTCAGGTCCATTTTAGGGAAAGGCATTCTAGGCAATTACCTGGACTACCATTGGTCCTGGGGAGCACCATGTCCCTGGATTAAGCCCCCCCCCAGACAAAGCCTACTCTTGGATGAAGCCCCATCCAACAATGGTTTTATCACCAGCTTCTACTGCATGTGTGCAGCAGCAGAAAGTTTTTGTCTCCTTCTGTATCCCTGTCCCTCCATCTGCCCTCCCCCCCCCCCCCCGTAGCCCCTTCTGTATCCCTGTGCCTCCATCTGCCCAGCCCCCCATGCCCCTTCTGTCTCCCTGTGCCTTATTCTGTCCTCCTGTTCCTCTTTCAGTCCCCCTCTCCAGCCTTCTGTTCCCCTGTGCCTCCTTCTGCCCCCATTTGTACCTCCTTTTCCCCTTTGTTCCTCCTTCTGCCCCCCCCCCCCCTCATTCCTCATTTAGTCCCCCTTTGTGTCTCCTTCTGTTTCCCTTTGTATCTCCTTGTGTCTCTGTGTTCCTCTTTTTGTCCCACTGTGCCTCCTTCTGTCTTCCTGTTCCTCCTTCCTTTTGTCCCCCTGTTCTTCCTTCAATCCCCCACTGCCTCATTCCATCCCCCTGTTCCCCCATCATTTCCTCGCTGCCTCCTTCTGTCTCCTTTGTGCCTCCCTCTGTCTCCGTGTGCCTCTTTTTGTCCTACTGTGCACCCTTCTGTCTCCCTATGCCCCTTTTAGTCCCTCTTTTCTTCCTTCAGTCCCCCACTGCACCTCCTTCCGTCCCCCTGTTCCTCCTTCAGCCCCCCTCTGCCTTCTTCTGTCCCCTTTGATCCTCCTTCTGTCCCTTTTGTGTCTCCTTCTGTCCCCCTTTGCCTCCTATCTCTTTGTGCCTCCTTTTGTCCCACTGTGCCTCCTTCTGTCCCCCTGTGCCTACTTCTGTCCCCATGTTCCTCTTTCAGCCCCCTCTGCCTCCTCCTGTCCCTCTTTGTGCCTCCTTGTGTCCCCCGTTGTGTCTCCTTCTGCCCCCGTTTTGCCTCCTTCTGTCTCCTTTTACCTAATTGTGTCCCCCTGTTCCTCTTTCAGTTCCCGACTGTGCCTTATTCCATTCCACTGTTCCTCCTTCAGTCCCCCTCTGCCTCCTTCTGTCCTCTTTGTGCCCCCTTCTGTCCCCTTTTTGCCTCCTTCTGCCCCCCTTTGCCTCCTTCTGTCCGCCTATTCCTCCTTCAGCCCCTCTGTGCCTTATTCTGTCCCCTGTTGTGAACCCTTCTGGCCCTTGTGCCGCCTTCTGTCCCCCTGTCCCTCCCACTATCCTCCATGCCTCCTTCTGTCCCCTTGTGCTACCTCTGCCCCCCCCCCCCCCCCCCCTGTGTGTCCCTCTGTCTGGCATTCTTTTATAAATAAAATCTAATTTATCATCTACATCCAGCACCCTTTGTAAATGAAATCACATTTATCGGCTATATCTGGTGCCCTTTTATAATTCAATTCACATTCATCAATCCACCCACCGGCCCCGATGTAAGTTTTACAATGGGGCCCCCCAAGCACTCTATACATTACAATTGATATGGCACTCGAAAACCTGTCAATGGCAACTACAGTGTCAGAGGTGCAAGAAGGGGATGAGGAACAGTTTGTTAATGATTACTACTATTCAAAATATCTATAGAAGTGATTATTATGAGTGCAGGACCAATGAAGAGCTAATACTGCAGTTGATGGAGGGCCCTTTGGGGCCCCTCTGGCCCAAGGGCCCCAATGCAGTCGCAACCTCTGCAACCCCTATTGCTACGCCCCTGCACTTCCCCCCATACTCCCATCAATCCATCCATACTTTCTTCCTTCCTTCTATTCAGAATCAGAATCAGAATCAATTTATTTTCGCCAAGTAAGTTTGCACCTACAAGGAATTTGTCTTGGCAGTTGCTTAACAAACACAAACAAAAAACAATACAAGGACAGACAGTGTGAATATTACAAGTTAAGGACATTATAAGTATAGTGGCAGTAAGCAATGTGAGAATTGTTCATGTTTAGTTCTGTGCTGATTACTTTCAGTCCTAGCAGCTCTAACGTGGTTCAGCATTAAGTATGGCTACCGCTTGAGGAAAAAAACTGTTCCTGTGTCTGGAGGTTTTGGTAGCGATTGACCGGAATCTTACTCCTGAAGGCATGCGCTGGAAGATGGAGTAAGCTGGGTGAGAGGGGTCAGAGGCAATTTTGGTCGCTCTCTTTCTGCACCTGCTAGTGTAAAGATCCTGCCGGGAAGGTAAGCTACAGCCAATTATCCTTTCCGCTGATCGGATGATACGCTGCAGCCTCCCTTTTCTAATGCTGAGCAGGAGCTGAACCATACAGTCATGGATGATGTTATGGTGGATTCGATAATTGCAGTGTAGAACTGCACCATTAGCAGTGGCGGACATACGGCCGTGCAGGCCGTGCCGCCGCACGAGGGCCCCTGAAGTTCTGCTGCTTCAGGGGCCCATTAAGTATTGCAGGTTTTTTTTTTTTTTTTTTTTTTTTTTTTTTAACCTGGGGGGCCCAACTCCTGTCCTCCCCCCTCACCTCGCCCCCCCCCCCCCCTCATGCGGCGGGAGAGCGGAAAATACAAGAAGTCTCCGGCCGGGGCGGCAGCTGCCGCTTGGTCTCCAACTTTGGAGACATATCGGAAACTAAGCAGCAGCTGCCTCTAGCGTCTGCTGCAGCCCCGGCCGGAGACTTCCTGTATTTTCTGCTCTCCCGCCGGCTGCAGCGCATACCGGGAGGGGGGCCCCGAGGTGAGTGAGGGAGGATAGGAGTCGGGCCCCCCACCCGGATAGCTACCCACCCGGCTACCTTACCCACCCACCCGGCTACCTACCCCGCTACCTAACCATCCACCCGGCTACCTACCCGGCTACCTAACCAGGCTACCTACCCACCCACCCGGCTACCTAGCTACCCACCCGGCTACCTAACCACCCTGCCGGCTATCTACCTGGCTACCTACCCACCCGGCTACCTAACCACCCGGGTACCTAGCTACCCACCCGGCTACCTAACCACCCTGCCGGCTATCTACCTGGCTACCTACCCACCCGGCTACCTACCCACCCGGCTACCTAGCTACCCACCCGGCTACCTACCCCGCTACCTAACCATCCACCCGGCTACCTACCCGGCTACCTAACCAGGCTACCTACCCACCCACCCGGCTACCTAGCTACCCACCCGGCTACCTAACCACCCTGCCGGCTATCTACCTGGCTACCTACCCACCCGGCTACCTAACCACCCTGCCGGCTATCTACCTGGCTACCTACCCACCCGGCTACCTACCCACCCGGCTACCTAGCTACCCACCCGGCTACCTAACCACCCTGCCGGCTACCTACCTGGCTACCTACCCACCCGGCTACCTAGCTACCCACCCGGCTACCTGACCACCCTGCCGGCTATCTACCTGGCTACCTACCCACCCGGCTACCTAGCTACCCACCCGGCTACCTAACCACCCTGCCGGCTATCTACCTGGCTACCTACCCACCCGGCTACCTACCCACCCGGCTACCTAGCTACCCACCCGGCTACCTAACCACCCTGCCGGCTACCTACCTGGCTACCTACCCACCCGGCTACCTAGCTACCCACCCGGCTACCTGACCACCCTGCCGGCTATCTACCTGGCTACCTACCCACCCGGCTACCTAGCTACCCACCCGGCTACCTAACCACCCTGCCGGCTATCTACCTGGCTACCTACCCACCCGGCTACCTACCCACCCGGCTACCTAGCTACCCACCCGGCTACCTAACCACCCTGCCGGCTACCTACCCACCCGGCTACCTAGCTACCCACCCGGCTACCTAACCACCCTGCCGGCTATCTACCTGGCTACCTACCCACCCGGCTACCTAGCTACCCACCCGGCTACCTAACCACCCTGCCGGCTATCTACCTGGCTACCTACCCACCCGGCTACCTACCCACCCTGCTGGCTACCTACCCACCCGGCTACCTACCCACCCACCCGGCTACCTACCCACCCACCCGGCTACCTACCCACCCGGATACCTACCTACCCACCCGGCTACCTACCCACCCACCCGGCTACCTACCCACCCGGCTACCTAACCACCCTGCCGGCTATCTACCTGGCTACCTACCCACCCGGCTACCTACCCACCCGGCTACCTAGCTACCCACCCGGCTACCTAACCACCCTGCCGGCTATCTACCTGGCTACCTACCCACCCGGCTACCTAACCACCCTGCCGGCTATCTACCTGGCTACCTACCCACCCGGCTACCTACCCACCCACCCGGCTACCTACCCACCCGGATACCTACCTACCCACCCGGCTACCTACCTACCCACCCGGCTACCTAACCACCCACCCGGCTACCTAACCACCCACCCGGCTACCTACACACCCACCCGGCTACCTACCTACCCACCAGGCTACCTACCTACCTACCCACCCGGCTACCTACCAACCCACCAGGCTACCTACCCACCCACCCAGCTACCTAACCACCCACCTACCCACCCACCAGGCTACCTACCCACCCGCCTACCCAGCCACCCACCAGGCTACCCACCCGGCTACCCAGCCACCCACCAGGCTACTTACCCACCCGGCTAAGGGCTACCTACCTACCCACCCGGCTGCCTACCTACCCACCAGGCTACCTATCCACCCAACCACCCATGGGAGCTGCGCGCCGGATGGAGGCTGGGACAGGAGGTCTGCTGCTGCAGGTGAGTAAATGTTTTTTTTTTATTATTTATTTTAGCAGGTGTATGTTCTGGGCAGGTCTGCCACATGATTGCGTGTATGTTCTGGGCAGGTCTGCCACATGATTGCGTGTATGTTCTGGGCAGGTCTGCCACATGATTGCATGTATGTTCTGGGCAAATTTGCTACATGATTGCATGTGTTTTCTGGGCAAATCTGCCGACATGATTGCACGTATTTTCTGGGCATATCTGCCGACATGATTGCAGGTATTTTCTGGGCATATCTGCCGACATGATTGCAGGTATTTTCTGGGCATATCTGCCGACATGATTGCACGTATTTTCTGGGCATATCTGCCGACATGATTGCACGTATTTTCTGGGCATATCTGCCGACATGATTGCACGTATTTTCTGGGCATATCTGCCGACATGATTGCACGTATTTTCTGGGCATATCTGCCGACATGATTGCACGTATTTTCTGGGCATATCTGCCGACATGATTGCACGTATTTTCTGGGCATATCTGCCGACATGATTGCACGTATTTTCTGGGCATATCTGCCGACATCATTGCACGTATTTTCTGGGCATATCTGCCGACATCATTGCACGTATTTTCTGGGCATATCTGCCGACATCATTGCACGTATTTTCTGGGCATATCTGCCGACATCATTGCACGTATTTTCTGGGCATATCTGCCGACATGATTGAATGTATTTTCTGGGCAAATCTGCTCACATTATGTGTATTTTCTTGAGAAAACCTGCACAATTATGTGAATTTTCTGGGGAAAGGGTCACCAAAACTTGGGCCCACTGTCTTTGCGTTGCACTTTTCAAGGGAACCTGAGGTGAGAATAATATTGAGGCTGCCATATTTCTCTCCTTTTAAGCAATACCAGTTGCCTGGTTGCCGTTCTGGTCCTCTGCCTCTTATTCTTTCAACCATAGACCCTGAACAAGCATGCAGCAGGTCAGGGGTTTCTGACAATATTGTCAGAACTGAGAAGATTAAGCTGCATGCTTGTTGCTGGTGTAATTCAGTTTATTACTGCAGCCAAATAGATCAGCAGGGCCGCCAGGCAACTAGTATTGTTTAAAAGGAAATAAATATGGCAGCCTCCATATCACTCTCACCCCGGGATCACTTTAAATTACAGTTAGCTCCGCCCTTATCCGGTCATTGCCACGCCCATTTTTTTGCCGCGGCGCTACGCGCCGCAGGTTCTATCCACGCCCATTTTTTGCCGCGGCGCGCTTTGCGCGCCGCAGGTTATAGCTGCACCCATTTTTGGGCGCGGCGCGCGGTCAGGGGGGCCCACAATTGATATTTTGCACAGGGGCCCACTGCTGCCTGTGTCCGCCACTGACCATTAGCTTTTGAGGTAGGCCAAACTTTTTCAGCTACCGCAGATGGTACATTCTCTGTTGTGCTTTCTTGACAATAGTGGCAGTGTTGTTGTCCCATTTTAAGTCGTTTGAGATCGTGGACCCAAGAAACTTGAATGACTCTACTTGGGTTATTGTGGGTCCATTTATGGTTAAGGGGAGGTGCTGGGGGGGAGATCTCCTAAAGTCTATTATCATCTCCATGGTTTTGAGAGCATTTAGTTCTAAGTTGTTGCTGCTGCACCAGGAGGAAAGCTGTCCCACCACATGCCTGTATGCAGACTCATCCCCGTTTTGAATGAGACCAACAACTGTTGTGTCGTCTGCAAACTTCAGAACCTTAACAGTTGGATCTGTGGAGATGCAGTCATTGGTGTAAAGTGAGTAGTGGTGCTCAAATACCCCTTTTCAAAATTCGAGTTAGGTCGAATTCGAATAGTAAATTATTTGAGATCAGTCGAATATTCGAGTCGAATAATTTTTACTATTCGATTCGACCTCGGAATTCGAGCTCACTATTCGAGTCGGTATTCGAGCTCATTATTCGAGCTGACTATTCGAAATGGCCTTAAATAGCTTCCAACACTTGTTTTGAGGGTGAATGATGCAAGAAACCTCTTTTTTTCCAAGTAACAACAGCAAGTGATTATGTGGGGATGTTCCTTTAAAAAAAAAAAGTTGAAAAGAGAAGTTGTGTCCAGAAATTTGTTCAGTACTGTATATACTTCTTCTTCTTCTTCTTCTATATCTTCTTCTTCTATATCTTCTTCTATATCTTCTTCTTCTTTTATATTGTCTTCTTCTTCTTCTTCTTCATCTTCTTCTTCATCATCTTCTTCTTCTTCATCTTCTTTTTCTTCATCTTCTTCATCTTCTTCTTCATCTTCTTCTTCATCTTCTTCATCTTCTTCTTCATCTTCTTCATCTTCTTCATCTTCTTCTTCTTCTTCTTCTTCATCTTCTTCATCTTCTTCATCTTCTTCTTCTTCTTCATCTTCTTCATCTTCTTCTTCATCTTCTTCTTCTTCTTCATCATCTTCTTCTTCTTCATCTTCTTCATCTTCATCTTCTTCATCTTCTTCTTCTTCATCATCTTCATCTTCTTCTTCATCTTCTTCTTCATCTTCTTCTTCTTCTTCTTCATCTTCTTCTTCTTCATCTTCTTCATCTTCTTCTATATCGTCTTCTTCTTCACTTATTTCTCTTTTCAAATTTTTTTTTTAAAGAAATGCAGCTATTTTTGAGCGTAACAAATAGCTGGTGGCGCACGCATGTTGGAAGCGCCATTGTATGTGCTCCCTGGCAGTGGAAACACACAGACAGCAGGAGGTAAATTCAGCAGCAGGAGGAGGAGGATGAGTGTGTGGCAGCAGGCAGTCAATGAGGCAGGCAGCGTGACATAATAGCCCTGGTACCTAGCGTTGATACCAGGGCTGTAAATAAACACAGCAGGCAGGAGGTCCCAGACAGCGGTCGTGCAGCCCACATTGTGTCCAATACACAACTGGGACAACACAGTTTTCACAGACAGATATAGCTATTTTTTGACGTAATAGCTGGTGGCAGAGTGGCAGCAGAAGGTAAATCTGTGTACCCTGGCGTTGGGAAACACAGACAGACAGACAGCAGCAGCAGCAGCAGGAGGAATGGAGGAGTAATGTGAGCAGCTATTGTTTGACGTAATAGCTGGTGGCAGAGTGGCAGCAGAAGGTAAATCTGTGTACCCTGGCGTTGGGAAACACAGACAGACAGCAGCATCAGCAGGAGGAATGGAGGAGTAGTGTGAGTGTGGCAGCAGGCAGGCAGCGTGACATAATAGCCCTGGTACCTAGCGGTGATACCAGGGCTGTAAATAAACACAGCAGGCAGGAGGTCCCAGACAGCGGTCGTGCAGCCCACATCGTGTCCAATACACAACTGGGACAACACAGTTTTCAACCCGGGCACCTCAGAAAAATTAAACCCTTTTTTTTTTTTTTTATGGTTTTTTGGTTTTGTTTGTAAAAACAAATTACACAGATATATAGCTATTGTTTGACGTAATAGCTGGTGGCAGAGTGGCAGCAGAAGGTAAATCTGTGTACCCTGGCAGTGGGAAACACAGACAGACAGCAGAAGGGCAGTGCACAGCAGCCCACTGTAGGTGTAAAATGTGTGGCTGCAGGCGACGTAATAGTCAAAGTGAACCAGGCTGGCTTAGTGAGCAGGAGCCAGGAGGTGGTAAAGGGTGGTAAGGCACATTAACGATGGTTCTTAGCCAGTTCATGTCCCCCTCTCGCCGACAACAGGGGCCAGGAACTCGCCTTCCACCCACGCCTGGTTCATCTTGAGAAACGTCAGTCTGTCCACAGACTTGTGAGACAGACGTGAGCGTTTCTCGGTGACCACACCACCAGCTGCACTGAAGCAGCGCTCGGACAGCACGCTGGAAGGGGGGCAGGACAGCACTTCCAGGGCGTACTGCGCCAGCTCGCTCCAGATCTCCAGGCGCTTGACCCAATACTCCATGGGATCAACAGGGGCATCGCTGTCAAGCCCGCTGTAGGACCCCATGTAGTCAGCCACCATGCGGGTCAGGCGCTGGCTGTGACCGGTGGAGGATGCTGCTGCATGCACCTCCTCTCTAGTCACTGCTGCCGGAGCCTCTACAGTCCTGTAGAGCTCGTGGCTGAGAGACAGCAGGTCTGTGGGGCGCTTGCTGCTGGATGCAGGCACCTGCTGCTGCCTCTGTGCTGGCTGCTGGACAGTGGGGGTGGAAGGCTGGGGGAAGGCTTCCTCCAAGCGCTCAACAAGGGCCTGCTGCAAGCTCCTTATTTGTTGCGCTGGGTCTCCTCCTGCAGGCGGCAGGAACTGGCTCAACTTCCCCTTGAGACGTGGGTCCAACATCATGCTGATCCAGATGTCCTCCCTCTGCTTCATCTGGATCACCCTGGGGTCTCTGCGCAGGCACGTCAGCATGTGCGCTGCCATTGGGAAGAGGCGGGCCACGTCTGCTGGCACATCGACGGCAGTGCTGCTGTCCTCATCCTCCTCCTCTGCCTCGTCAGCCTCATCCTCTCTCCACCCCCGCACCAACTCAGCTGCACTGTGCTGATCCCCCTCATCAGCAGCAAGGTCAGGGACCTCCACCAAGTCCTCCTCCTCCTCCCCCTCAGAGGTGGACTGTGCAGCTGCTTGCCGCTCCTGCTGGTCCAAGGCTGCCGCTCCCTGTTCCAGCAAAGCATCGAGGGCCCTGTTCAGCAGACAAACCAGGGGCACCCACTCGCAGACCATAGCATGGTCCCTGCTCACCATGTTAGTGGCCTGCAGAAAGGGAGCCAGCACTAAGCACACCTGCTGCATGTGCCTCCAGTCATCATCGGGGACGATGGACGGGATGTTGCTGGTCTTGTCCCTTCTCTGAGCGGCGGAAACAGTGGCCAGGGCAAGGTACTGTTTGACAGCGCGCTTCTGTTCAACCAGACGCTCCAACATCGCCAGGGTGGAGTTCCAGCGAGTCGGAACGTCAAGGATCAGCCGATGGCGTGGCAGATCCAGCTCCTTTTGCACGTCTTCCAGGCTCGCACAGGCTGCAGCCGAGCGCCGGAAGTGACGCACAACGTTCCTTGCCGTTTCCAGCAGTTCGCCCATCCCCTGGTAGGTAGTGGTGCTCAGCAGAGCTCGAATATTCGAGTAGCTCGAATATTCGAGCTCTTTTTCAGCTATTCGAGCTCGGTATTCGAGCTCCGAATAGCTGTAGCTATTCGAATGGGCTATTCGAGAACACTCGAATAGCCCATTCACTATTCGAGCTATTCGAGCAAACCGGCGCTATTCGAGCTCGGTACCGAGCTCGAATAGCGTCATAGCCCAGATTGATGTGCTTAGAGCCAATCAGAGGGCTCCCAGGCCCTCTGACGGCAGCCAATCACAGAGGGGGACCCTGGCCAGCCCCTACCCTATAAATAGCGGCCGCCATGTTCGGGTTTTCCATGCTTGCCTGAGACTTGTACAGAGAGAGATCTGCTCCTTTGTGCTTTGGCTTAGCAAGTGCTCTATTGTGTTCATTTACCTAGCGTTTTTGCTCACCTACACCTGCCATATACACCTGTATTGTTGTTATTTAGATAGACATTGTATTTTAGTTAGTAGCTTGTGTGTTACATTAGAGACAGGCAGCTGCTGCAAGCTTACAGGTTTAGGCCTCAGGGGGGCCTTGCCTCTGTGGGCAGCTGTCCTCTGTTTATTTCTCTCATCATCTATACCAGTATTTCTGCTGTCCTTTACTAATAGTATTGTAGTTATACTGTACTAGGAGTAGGACACTCACTGACTGTCACTGTTTATAGGCTACTAGCTAGCTCCTGCGTGTGTGCACTCACTCACTGTCTGTGTGTACACACACTCTATTTCCTTCTGATTACTGATTGATTATTGTTAGTTGTACTTACTTACTACTTACTCTTACTGTACCCGTAGGGACACTCACTGTCACTGTTCATATAGGCTACTAGCTCCTGCGTGTGCGCACTCACTGTCTGAGTGTACACACACAACACACACTCTATTTCCTTCTGATCGCTGATTGATTATTGTAATTAGTTAGTTCTACTTACTGTTACTACTTACTCTTACTGTACTAGGAGTCTAGGACACTCAGTCACTGTGTTCATAGGCTACTAGCTCCTGCGTGCGTGCACTCACTGTCTGAGTGTACACACACCCACACTCCATTTCCTTCTGATCGCTGATTGATTATTGTTATTAGTTAGTTCTACTTACTGTTACTACTTACTTACTCTTACTGTACTAGGAGTCTAGGACACTCAGTCACTGTGTCCATAGGCTACTAGCTCCTGCGTGCGTGCACTCACTGTCTGAGTGTACACACACCACCCACACTCCATTTCCTTCTGATCGCTGATTGATTATTGTTATTAGTTAGTTCTACTACTTACTGTTACTACTTACTGTACTAGGAGTCTAGGACACTCAGTCACTGTGTCCATAGGCTACTAGCTCCTGCGTGCGTGCACTCACTGTCTGAGTGTACACACACCACCCACACTCCATTTCCTTCTGATCGCTGATTGATTATTGTTATTAGTTAGTTCTACTACTTACTGTTACTACTTACTTACTCTTACTGTACTAGGAGTCTAGGACACCCAGTCACTGTGTCCATAGGCTACTAGCTCCTGCGTGCGTGCACTCACTGTCTGAGTGTACACACACCACCCACACTCCATTTCCTTCTGATCGCTGATTGATTATTGTTATTAGTTAGTTCTACTACTTACTGTTACTACTTACTTACTCTTACTGTACTAGGAGTCTAGGACACCCAGTCACTGTGTCCATAGGCTACTAGCTCCTGCGTGCGTGCACTCACTGTCTGAGTGTACACACACCACCCACACTCCATTTCCTTCTGATCGCTGATTGATTATTGTTATTAGTTAGTTCTACTTACTGTTACTACTTACTTACTCTTACTGTACTAGGAGTCTAGGACACTCAGTCACTGTGTCCATAGGCTACTAGCTCCTGCGTGCGTGCACTCACTGTCTGAGTGTACACACACCACCCACACTCCATTTCCTTCTGATCGCTGATTGATTATTGTTATTAGTTAGTTCTACTACTTACTGTTACTACTTACTGTACTAGGAGTCTAGGACACTCAGTCACTGTGTCCATAGGCTACTAGCTCCTGCGTGCGTGCACTCACTGTCTGAGTGTACACACACCACCCACACTCCATTTCCTTCTGATCGCTGATTGATTATTGTTATTAGTTAGTTCTACTACTTACTGTTACTACTTACTTACTCTTACTGTACTAGGAGTCTAGGACACCCAGTCACTGTGTCCATAGGCTACTAGCTCCTGCGTGCGTGCACTCACTGTCTGAGTGTACACACACCACCCACACTCCATTTCCTTCTGATCGCTGATTGATTATTGTTATTAGTTAGTTCTACTTACTGTTACTACTTACTTACTCTTACTGTACTAGGAGTCTAGGACACTCAGTCACTGTGTCCATAGGCTACTAGCTCCTGCGTGCGTGCACTCACTGTCTGAGTGTACACACACCACCCACACTCCATTTCCTTCTGATCGCTGATTGATTATTGTTATTAGTTAGTTCTACTACTTACTGTTACTACTTACTGTACTAGGAGTCTAGGACACTCAGTCACTGTGTCCATAGGCTACTAGCTCCTGCGTGCGTGCACTCACTGTCTGAGTGTACACACACCACCCACACTCCATTTCCTTCTGATCGCTGATTGATTATTGTTATTAGTTAGTTCTACTACTTACTGTTACTACTTACTTACTCTTACTGTACTAGGAGTCTAGGACACCCAGTCACTGTGTCCATAGGCTACTAGCTCCTGCGTGCGTGCACTCACTGTCTGAGTGTACACACACCACCCACACTCCATTTCCTTCTGATCGCTGATTGATTATTGTTATTAGTTAGTTCTACTTACTGTTACTACTTACTTACTCTTACTGTACTAGGAGTCTAGGACACTCAGTCACTGTGTCCATAGGCTACTAGCTCCTGCGTGCGTGCACTCACTGTCTGAGTGTACACACACACCACCCACACTCCATTTCCTTCTGATCGCTGATTGATTATTGTTATTAGTTAGTTCTACTTACTGTTACTACTTACTTACTCTTACCGTACTAGGAGTCTAGGACACTCAGTCACTGTGTCCATAGGCTACTAGCTCCTGCGTGCGTGCACTCACTGTCTGAGTGTACACACACTAAATTTACTTGTGATTACTACTACTGATTATTGTAACTGCTAGTTGTACTTCCTGACTGTTAATACTTACTTACTGTACTAGGGGACACTCACTCAGTCACCTCACCAACCAACCCACTCCATTAAAGTACCCCACTTTTCACCCGCCCTTTTACAAAACTTTTGTCTATACGCCCAAAACATTGAAGATGTCTGGAAGTGGCAGCCAGCGCGGTTTGGGCAAGGGGAAGGGCAGCAAGGGAATCAGGAAGAGAGGGAGCAGCATTGTGGCAAGCCGCGGCCGCGGGCGCGCCACCATGCACAGTTCCGCAGCAGCAGCAGCAGCGTCAGTGGCTAACATTCCTCCCATAGCCACTGGCCGTGGACGCCTTGGGCGCCGCCCAGGAGGAGCATCTGCAACTCACGCTGCAGAGACACAGCAGCAGCAGCGTGTAGCACCTGCTCCCATTTTCCTCCAGCCGGGTCGGAAACGTCCCATTGAGGAAAAGGATGCAGACACTGTGGTGCAACTCATGACGGAGGATGAGCAGCCCGCCATCAGCTCTGCATCCGAGGCCTCCACCCTCACCACCACCACCACCACCACCCCTGTTCGCAGCAGCCGCCCAGCAGGGTCTGGGGAGGAGGCCAGTTCACCGTCAGTCGCCGACCTCTCATTCAGCACTCTTTTGACCCCAGGCATGATGAGTCAATTGAATGCTGTTGTTGGCGATTTGGAGGAGGAGATGCTGATGGGCACTTTGGGGGAGGAGGGATTGGACAGCAAGACTGTGGCGACAGTCAAGCGTCCCATCCATGCATCAGCAGAGGAGTTTGGGGGGTCATCATCAGAGCAGGACATGTTTCAGGAGGGGCATGATGATGATGACCCGGTGACAGACAGAGACTGGGTGCCAACACATCCAGAGGATGTCGTCCTCAGCAGCTCTGAGGAGGAGGAGGAGGATGCGGTTGTGGGCCTTGCAAGGAGGCGCATCATTGCAAGCATTGGCAGCGTCCCACAGCCTGCTGGTGTCTCAGGCTCAGCAGCAGCAGCAGCAGCATCAGCCAGTACCACCACCAGCCGCACCCAAGACCCCCCCCCCCCCCCCAACCACCACAGGGAAACAGGCAGCAGCGCTTCCATGCCGTAGGGGGATGTTTTTGTCACCAATCTGGCGGTTTTTCACCATGCCCACAGTGTACAGCAAGTACGCCACTTGCAACCACTGTCAGCGGAAGTTGAGCAGAGGTGCAGACCCCTTGAAGTTCAGCACCAGCTCGCTGATCAACCACCTTTCTGCGAAACACTTCCACCAGCATGAGGAGTTCCAGAGGCTGAAGGCATCTGGTGCTGGCAGTGGCACCAATCCCATCACTGCACAGCCTTCAGCAGCAGCAGCAGCAACAGCAGCCACCCGCCCTCCTGCTCCTCCAGCAGCACCAGCAGGAGTGCGGAAACGCCCTGCTCCTCCCCCCTCTGCAACTCCTGCCGCCGACACTGAGGCCTGTTCTGGCAGCCAGTCCTCAGTGGCCTCCTCTGCTCCGTCTGCTGATTCCCGTGCCAGCAAAAAGGCACGCCAGAGCCTTTTGAGCGAGTCCTTCCAGGGGGTGGTTAGGGCTCTGCCTCCCAGCAGCCGTCGCGTGCGGCAGCTGAACGGCTTGCTGGCACGGGCCATGTGCTCCCAACTCCTGCCGTACACGCTCGTGCAGGAGGGGAGCGACATGCGGGCGCTGCTTGCTTGTGCAGCCCCAGACTGGCAGCTCCCCAGCAGACACTTCTTCGCCCGCAAGGCCATTCCTGCACTGCACCGCTTTGTGATGGCCAATGTGGAGCGAGGGCTGGAGCACGCGGTTGGTGAAAGGGTCCACGTCACCATGGACTCCTGGAGCAGCCGCTTCGGGACAGGCCGCTACCTGTCCTTCACTGTCCACTGGGTCAGCTTGGTGGAAGGGGGTGAGGATGGGAGAGCAGCAGCGGGCACAGCAGCAGCAGCAACACAGTGGGTGGTGCCACCCCGCAGGGTCAGGGGAACTGCAGCGGGTTCCTCCGATCCTCTGCCATCCTCCGCCACACCTGGCCAAACCCCCCGCCTCAGCAGCAGTGTGAAGGCCCGCCACTGCCAAGCGCTGCTGCACTTGGTCAGCCTTGGCAAGACCAAGCTGACGGCAGCCCACGTGTTGGCCAAACTCCAGGAGCAGGAGCGGATTTGGCTGACCCCCAGAGGCCTCAGAGTCGGAGAGGTGGTGTCCGACAATGGGGCCAATCTGGTTGCTGCCATAGACAGGGGAAACCTGACCCACATCCCCTGTCTTGCCCACGTGCTGAACCTGGTGGTGCAGAAGTTCCTGCGCACCTACCAGGGGATGGACGAGCTGCTGGAAACGGCAAGGAACGTTGTGCGTCACTTCCGGCGCTCGGCTGCAGCCTGTGCGAGCCTGGAAGACGTGCAAAAGGAGCTGGATCTGCCACGCCATCGGCTGATCATTGACGTTCCGACTCGCTGGAACTCCACCCTGGCGATGTTGGAGCGTCTGGTTGAACAGAAGCACGCTGTCAACCACTACCTTGCCCTGGCCACTGTTTCCGCAGCTCAGAGAAGGGACAAGACCAGCAACATCCCGTCCATCGTCCCCGATGATGACTGGAGGCACATGCAGCAGGTGTGCTTAGTGCTGGCTCCCTTCCTGCAGGCCACAAACATGGTGAGCAGGGACCATGCTATGGTCTGCGAGTGGGTGCCCCTGGTTTCTCTGCTGAACAGGGCACTCGATGCTTTGCTGGCACAGGGAGCGGCAGCCTTGGACCAGCAGGAGCGGCAAGCAGCTGCACAGTCCACCTCTGAGGGGGAGGAGGAGGAGGACTTGGTGGAGGTCCCTGACCTGGCTGCTGATGAGGGGGATCAGCGCAGTGCAGCTGAGTTGGTGCGGGGGTGGAGAGAGGATGAGGCAGCAGAGGAGGAGGATGAGGAGGACAGCACTGACGTCGATGTGCCAGCAGACGTGGCCCGCCTCTTCCCAATGGCAGCGCACATGCTGACGTGCCTGCGCAGGGACCCCAGGGTGATCCAGATGAAGCAGAGGGAGGACATCTGGATCAGCATGATGTTGGACCCACGCCTCAAGGGGAAGTTGAGCCAGTTCCTGCCGCCTGCAGGAGGAGACCCAGCGCAACAAATAAGGAGCTTGCAGCAGGCCCTTGTTGAGCGCTTGGAGGAAGCCTTCCCCCAGCCTTCCACCCCCACTGTCCAGCAGCCAGCACAGAGGCAGCAGCAGGTGCCTGCATCCAGCAGCAGCGAGCGCCCCACAGACCTGCTGTCTCTCAGCCACGAGCTCTACAGGACTGTAGAGGCTCCGGCAGCAGTGACTAGAGAGGAGATGCATGCAGCAGCATCCTCCTCCGGTCACAGCCAGCGCCTGACCCGCATGGTGGCTGACTACATGGGGTCCTACAGCGGGCTTGACAGCGATGCCCCTGTTGATCCCATGGAGTATTGGGTCAAGCGCATGGAGATCTGGAGCGAGCTGGCGCAGTACGCCCTGGAAGTGCTGTCCTGCCCCCCTTCCAGCGTGCTGTCCGAGCGCTGCTTCAGTGCAGCTGGTGGCGTGGTCACCGAGAAACGCTCACGTCTGTCTCACAAGTCTGTGGACAGACTGACGTTTCTCAAGATGAACCAGGCGTGGGTGGAAGGCGAGTTCCTGGCCCCTGTTGTCGGCGAGAGGGGGACATGAACTGGCTGCCGGAACTTAGTACCATCGTTAATGTGCCTTACCACCCTTTACCACCTCCTGGCTCCTGCTCACTAAGCCAGCCTGGTTCACTTTGACTATTACGTCGCCTGCAGCCACACATTTCACACCTACAGTGGGCTGCTGCTGTGTACTGCCCTTCTGCTGTCTGTCTGTGTTTCCCACTGCCAGGGTACACAGAATTACCGTCTGCTGCCACTCTGCCACCAGCTATTACGTCACAACAATAGCTGCTCACACTGCTCCTCCATTCCTCCTGCTGCTGCTGTCTGTCTGTGTTTCCCACTGCCAGGGTACACAGAATTACCTTCTGCTGCCACTCTGCCACCAGCTATTACGTCAAAACAATAGCTATATTGGTTGTAAAACCAAAACCAAAAAAAACCAATAAAAAAAAAAAAAGGTTTAATTTTTCTGAGGTGCCCGGGTTGAAAACTGTGTTGTCCCAGTTGTGTATTGGACACAATGTGGGCTGCACGACCGCTGTCTGGGACCTCCTGTTGTGTTTATTTACAGCCCTGGTATCACCGCTAGGTACCAGGGCTATTATGTCACGCTGCCTACCTGCTGCCACACTCACACTGCTCCTCCATTCCTCCTGCTGCTGCTGTCTGTCTGTGTTTCCCACTGCCAGGGTACACAGAATTACCGTCTGCTGCCACTCTGCCACCAGCTATTACGTCACAACAATAGCTGCTCACACTGCTCCTCCATTCCTCCTGCTGCTGCTGTCTGTCTGTGTTTCCCACTGCCAGGGTACACAGAATTACCTTCTGCTGCCACTCTGCCACCAGCTATTACGTCAAAACAATAGCTATATTGGTTGTAAAACCAAAACCAAAAAAAACCAATAAAAAAAAAAAAAGGTTTAATTTTTCTGAGGTGCCCGGGTTGAAAACTGTGTTGTCCCAGTTGTGTATTGGACACAATGTGGGCTGCACGACCGCTGTCTGGGACCTCCTGTTGTGTTTATTTACAGCCCTGGTATCACCGCTAGGTACCAGGGCTATTATGTCACGGCGAGCTGCCTGCCTCATTGACTGCCTGCTGCCACACACTCATCCTCCTCCTCCTGCTGCTGAATTTACCTCCTGCTGTCTTTGTGTTTCCACTGCCAGGGAGCACATACAATGGCGCTTCCAACATGCGTGCGCCCACCAGCTATTTGTTACGCTCAAAAATAGCTGCATTTCTTTAAAAAAAAATTTGAAAAGAGAAATACGTGAAGAAGAAGAAGAAGACGATATTGAAAAAGAAGGAGAAGGAGAAGATGAAGAAGAAGATGAAGAAGAAGATGAAGAAGAAGAAGATGAAGATGAAGAAGATGAAGATGAAGAAGAAGAAGAAGATGAAGAAGAAGAAGATGAAGAAGAAGATGAAGAAGATGAAGATGAAGAAGAAGAAGAAGATGATGAAGAAGATGAAGAAGAAGAAGAAGAAGATGAAGAAGAAGAAGATGAAGAAGAAGAAGATGAAGAAGAAGATGAAGAAGATGAAGAAGAAGATGAAGAAGATGAAGATGAAGAAGAAGAAGAAGATGATGAAGAAGATGAAGAAGAAGAAGAAGAAGATGAAGAAGATGAAGAAGAAGAAGAAGAAGATGAAGAAGAAGAAGAAGAAGATGAAGAAGATGAAGAAGATGAAGAAGATGAAGAAGAAGATGAAGATGAAGAAGATGAAGATGAAGAAGATGAAGATGAAGAAGATGAAGAAGATGAAGAAGAAGAAGAAGATGAAGAAGAAGAAGAAGAAGATGAAGAAGAAGATGAAGAAGATGAAGATGAAGAAGAAGAAGAAGATGATGAAGAAGAAGAAGAAGAAGAAGAAGAAGATCTAGAAGAAGATTAAGAAAGATAAAGAAGAAGAAGAACAAGTATATACAGTAACACTACACTACTGAACCAAATTAAGGACACAACTTCTCTTTCCACATTTTTTTTTAAAGGAACATCCCCACATAATCACTTGCTGTTGTTACTTGGAAAAAAAGATGTTTCTTGCATCATTCACCCTCAAAACAAGTGTTGGAAGCTATTTTGGGCCAATTCGAATAGTCAGCTCGAATAGTGAGCTCGAATACCGACTCGAATAGTGAGCTCGAAGTCCGAGGTCGAATCGAATAGTAAAAAATATTCGACTCGAATATTCGACTGACCTCGAATAATTTACTATTCGAATTCGACCAAATTCGAATTTTTAAAAGGGGTATTTGAGCACCACTGCTGGTAGGTGCGCAAGAACTTCTGCACCACCAGGTTCAGCACGTGGGCAAGACAGGGGATGTGGGTCAGGTTTCCCCTGTCTATTGCGGCAACCAGATTGGCCCCATTGTCGGCCACCACCTCTCCGACTCTGAGGCCTCTGGGGGTCAGCCAAATCCTCTCCTGCTCCTGGAGTTTGGCCAACACATGGGTTGCCGTCAGCTTGGTCTTCCCAAGGCTGACCAAGTGCAGCAGCGCTTGGCAGTGGCGGGCCTTCACGCTGCTGCTGAGGCGGGGGGTTTGGCCAGGTGTGCCGGAGGATGGCAGAGGATCGGAGGAACCTGCTGCTGTTCCCCTGACCCTGCGGGGTGGCACCACCCACTGTGTTGCTGCTGCTGCTGTGCCCGCTGCTGCTCTCCCATCCTCACCCCCTTCCACCAAGCTGACCCAGTGGACAGTGAAGGACAGGTAGCGGCCTGTCCCGAAGCGGCTGCTCCAGGAGTCCATGGTGACGTGGACCCTTTCACCAACCGCGTGCTCCAGCCCTCGCTCCACATTGGCCATCACAAAGCGGTGCAGTGCAGGAATGGCCTTGCGGGAGAAAAAGTGTCTGCTGGGGAGCTGCCAGTCTGGGGCTGCGCAAGCAAGCAGCGCACGAATGTCGCTCCCCTCCTGCACGAGCGTGTACGGCAGGAGTTGGGAGCACATGGCCCGTGCCAGCAAGCCGTTCAGCTGCCGCACGCGACGGCTGCTGGGAGGCAGAGCCCTAACCACCCCCTGGAAGGACTCGCTCAAAAGGCTCTGGCGTGGCCTTTTGCTGGCACGGGAATCAGCAGACACAGCGGAGGAGGCCACTGAGGACTGGCTGCCAGAACAGGCCTCGGCGGCAGGAGTTGCAGAGGGGGGAGGAGCAGTGCGTTTCCGCACTCCTGCTGGTGCTGCTGGAGGAGCAGGAGGGCGGGTGGCTGCTGTTGCTGCTGCTGCTGAAGGCTGTGCAGTGATGGGTGTGGTGCCACTGCCAGCACCAGATGCCTTCAGCCTCTGGAACTCCTGATGCTGGTGGAAATGTTTCGCAGCAAGGTGGTTGATGAGCGAGCTGGTGCAGAACTTTAAGGGGTCTGCACCTCTGCTCAACTTCCGCTGACAGTGGTTGCAAGTGGCGTACTTGCTGTACACTGTGGGCATGGTGAAAAAGCGCCAGATTGGTGACAGAAACATCCCCCTACGGCATGGAAAGCGCTGCTGCCTGTCTCCCTGTGGTGGTTGGGGGGGGCTTGGGGGGCTTGGGTGCGGCTGGTGGTGGTACTGGCAGATGCTGCTGCTGCTGCTGCTGAGCCTGAGACACCAGCAGGCTGTGGGACCTGCCTACTGCTGCTGCCAATGCTTGCAATGATGCGCCTCCTTGCAAGGCCCACAAGAGCATCCTCCTCCTCCTCCTCAGAGCTGCTGAGGACGACATCCCCTGGAGGTGGTGGCACCCAGTCTCTGTCTGTCACCGGGTCATCATCATCCTCCCCCTCCTGAAACATGTCCTGCTGGGATGAGGACCCCCCAAACTCCTCTCCTGATGCATGGATGGGCTGCTTGACTGTCGCCACAGTCTTGCTGTCCAATCCCTCATCCCCCAAAGTGCCCATCAGCATCTCCTCCTCAAAATCGCCAACAACAGCAGACAATTGACTCATGATGCCTGGGGTCAAAAGACTGCTGAATGACAGGTCGCCAACTGACGGTGAACTGGCCTCCTCCCCAGGCCCTGCTGGGCGGCTGCTGCGAACAGGGGTGGTGGTGAGGGTGGAGGCCTCGGATGCAGAGCTGATGGCGGGCTGCTCATCCTCCGTCATCAGTTGCACCACAGTGTCTGCATGCTTTTCCTCAATGGGACGTTTCCGACCCGGCTGGAGGAAAATCGGAGCAGGTGCTACACGCTGCTGCTGCTGTGTCTCTGCAGCGTGAGTTGCAGATGCTCCTGCTGGGCGGCGCCCAAGGCGTCCACGGCCAGTGGCTATGGGAGGAATGTTAGCCACTGATGCTGCTGCTGCGGAACTGTGCATGGTGGCGCGCCCGCGGCTTGCCACAATGCTGCTCCCTCTCCTCCTGATTCCCTTGCTGCCCTTCCCCTTGCCCAAACCGCGCTGGCTGCCACTTCCAGACATCTTCGATGTTTTGGGCGTATAGACAAAAGTTTTTTAAAAGGGCGGGTGAAAAGTGGGGTACTTTAATGGAGTGGGTTGGTGGGTGAGGTGACTGAGTGAGTGTCCCTAGTACAGTAAGTAAGTAGTAACAGTCAGGAAGTACAACTAGCAGTTACAATAATCAGTAGTAATCACAAGTAAATTTAGTGTGTGTACACTACAGACAGTGAGTGCACGCACGCGCAAACACGCGCAGGAGCTAGCCTATGAACAGTGACTGAGTGAGTGTCCCTGGTACAGTAAGTAAGTAAGTAGTAACAGTCAGTAAGTACAACTAACTAATTACAATAAGCAATCAGTTATCAGAAGGAAATAGAGTGTGTGTAGTGTGTGTACACAGACAGTGAGTGCACACACGCAGGAGCTAGTAGCCTATGAACAGTGACTGAGTGTCCTAGACTCCTAGTACAGTAAGAGTAAGTAGTAACAGTAAGTACAACTAACTAATTACAATAAGCAATCAGTTATCAGAAGGAAATAGAGTGTGTGTAGTGTGTGTACACAGACAGTGAGTGCACACACGCAGGAGCTAGTAGCCTATGAACAGTGACTGAGTGTCCTAGACTCCTAGTACAGTAAGAGTAAGTAGTAACAGTAAGTACAACTAACTAATTACAATAAGCAATCAGTTATCAGAAGGAAATAGAGTGTGTGTAGTGTGTGTACACAGACAGTGAGTGCACACACGCAGGAGCTAGTAGCCTATGAACAGTGACTGAGTGTCCTAGACTCCTAGTACAGTAAGTAGTAACAGTGAGTACAACTAACTAATTACAATATTCAATTACAATAATCAATCAGTTATCAGAAGGAAATAGAGTGTGTGTAGTGTGTACACAGAAAGTGAGTGCACACACGCAGGAGCAGCTAGTAGCCTATGAACAGTGACAGTGAGTGTCCTAGTACAGTTACAGTATATAACTACAATACTAATACAATCAGTAGTAAAGGACAGCAGAAATACTGGTATAGAATAGAGAGAAATAAACAGAGGACAGGAGGACAGCTGCCCACACAGGCAAGGCCCTGAGGCCTAAAGCTGTAAGCCTGCAGCAGCTGGCCTGTCTCTATGTAACACAAAAGCTACTAACTAAAATACAATGTCTAACTAACTAACAACAATATAGGTGTGTATAGGAGGTGTATGTGAGCAAAAACGCTAGGTAAATGACCACAATAAAGCTCTTGCTAAGCCAAAGCACAAAGGAGCAACTCTCTCTCTATGCAAGTCTCAGGCAAGGACGGAGAAACGTAACATGGCGGCCGCTATTTATAGGGTAGGGGCTGGCCAGGGTCCCCCTCTGTGATTGGCTGCCGTCAGAGGGCCTGGGAGCCCTCTGATTGGCTCTAAGGACATCAATCTGGGCTATGACGCTATTCGAGCTCGGTACCGAGCTCGAATAGCGCCGTTTGCTCGAATAGCTCGAATAGTGAATGGGCTATTCGAGTGTACGCGAATAGCCCATTCGAATAGCTACAGCTATTCGGAGCTCGAATACCGAGCTCGAATAGCTGGAAAAGAGCTCGAATATTCGAGCTACTCGAATATTCGAGCTCTGCTGAGCACCACTGAAAGTGAGTACAGCAGTGGGGAAAGCACACAGCCCTGGGGTGCACCAGTACTGACTGTCAGAGAGCTTGATGTGAGTTTACCAAGTCTAACACGCTGTCTTCTGTCAGTTAAGAAGTCGGTTATCCATTTGCAGAGGGATTCAGGTATGTGTAGCTGGGAGAGCTTGCTGTGCAGCAGTGATGGAATTATGGTATTAAATGCAGAGCTGAAATCTATAAATAAAATCCTGGTGTAGGTTCCTGGGTTATCTAAATGCTGTAGTACATAATGCATACACATGTTCACGGCATCGTCTGCGGATCTGTTAGGCCTGTAGGCAAATTGCAAAGAGTCCAGCAGGGGATCTGTGATGGATTTCAGATAAGTCATTATCAGTTTTTCAAATGCTTTCATGACCAGTGATGTCAGGGCAACCGGCCTGTAATCATTTAAACATGTAGGTTTTGTTTTTTTTTGAATTGGTACAATAGTTGCGCATTTAAAACAGGCAGGAACAATTGAGAGTTCTAGAGATGCTTTGAATATGTCTGTAAATACAGGCGCTAATTGGTCGGCACAGAGATTCAAGCATTTCGCAGACACAGCGTCTGGTCCCATTGCTTTCCTGGTGTTTTGTTTTTTAAAGAGTCTATTTACATCTGATTGGCATATTGTTAGAGCATGCACATCTGGGGACAGGTCAATAGATTGTGTCTGGCCTCCTGTGTTGTGTAGTTGCTGAGGCACCGCAGGGGGTGGAGACATTGGCTGGCAGGAAGAGTGTTCAGTTTGCCTGTGGCAGAGATGCAAATTGACTTGTTGTGTTTGGCTTTTGTTAGTAGTGTCAAACCTGCAATAAAATGTATTCAGTTCATCTGCAAGCTGCAGGTTATGTAGTGAGGGGGCAGGAGATTTCTTCCTGTAGCTGGTAATTTCATGTAGAGATTTCCATATTGTGGATGAGTCTGCGTTAGAAAAATTTTCCTCAAGTTTTTGAGAATAATCTTTTTTTGCGGCGGTAATGGCTCTCTGCAGTTTGTATTTCGCAGCTTTGTAGAGGACTTTATCGCCTGTACGATATGCCCTTTCTTTATCGAGGCGCAGCTTCCTAAGATGTGATGTGAACCAGGGTTTATCGTTATTGTACCTGGTGCACTTTTTTGTGGGGATGCAGGACTCTTCACAAAAGGTAATATATGATGTCACAGCGTCAGTGTATTCATTTAGGTCACTGGAGGATTCTTTAAATAAATTCCAGTCAGTTAAATCAAAGCAGCTCTGCAGTTTTTCTACAGCTTCACTAGTCCATTTCTTAACTGTGGTCACTACAGGTTTGGCAGTTTTTAGTCTTTGGATGTATGTTGGGATAAGCTGTATAACAGCATGATCAGAGTTCCCCAAAGCTGCCCTGCTGACAGAGTGATACGAGTCCTTAGTCATAGTGTAACAGTGATCAAGTGTCTTACCTTCTCTAGTTGCGCTTGTGACATGTTGCCTGTATTTGGGGAGTTCTTTGGAAAGATTAGCACTGTTGAAATCCCCTAGTATGATAAAAAAAGAATCTGGGTACTCCCTTTCCACCTCAGTGATTTGATCTGCGAGATCTTGGAGCGCAGGCTGCATACATGTTTGTGGAGGGATGTACACAGCAGCCAAAATAAATGAAGAAAACTCACGGGGTGAATAATAGGGTTTGCAGTTTATGAAGAGTGTTTCCAGCCCAGCCGAGCATGTCCTCTTAATAACTGTAACATCCGTGCACCATCTATCATTAATATAGAAGCAGAGTCCTCCACCTTTGGTTTTGCCAGAAGTAAGTGGGTCCCGGTCAGATCTGTAGAGTGTAAATCCATTTATCGGCAGAGCGTTGTCTGGAATAAGCTCAGATAGCCAAGTTTCTGTGAAGCAAATAGCCGCAGAGAGATAAAAGTCCTTCTTTGTTCTGATCAGTAGTTGAAGCTCATCTAGTTTGTTGCATATGGACCTGACATTAGAGAGTATGATTCCAGGTAGTGGAGAGCGCAGTCCTCTGCGTCGAAAGCGAGTCTGGATCCCGGAGCGTTTCCCTCTTCTTCTAAGCCTCACTGCCTGGTTCAGCACTGTAGCTCCACTGGTCAGAATCCCCAGAAGATCAAGAGTAGATGAAATATCCAGGGGTAGATTATATTTAGCTAAGTTCCGAATGCTCAGTAGTTGTTCACTGGTGAAGGTTATCCGGGTTGGGTTGCACAAGGCAATGTTGAAAAACAAAAATACATAAAACAAACATAGAAAGACAGAGCAAGCTGCCGAGGCTGCCATCTCCAGGCGCCTCTCCCACCGAACTTCATCTACACATCCATCTATTCATCCTTTCTTCCTTCCGTCCATTCATCCATGCATTCTTCCATCCATTTATCAATCCACCCAATCACCCATCCTTCTATCTTTCCAGTCTTCCATCCATCCATTGGGCTTCAAAAAGTCCAAGCAACGTTGTAAGAACGACTTACCTACTAGGGAAATGTACAGATACACTTTATTAAATGCTTTCATATTTTACTGTATTGTGTATATATATATATCATCTTTTCTGAGACTCCTGAGAGATGCGTAGGCGGCAGTGTCAGAAAACTTTGTACAATTATCCATTAGCAGAAATCCTAGAGCTCCAGGCAAACAGCCAAACACAAAGTTGAAATGCAGATTATGTGAAAGGTCTTGATTGCCAACAGAGTTATAATTCTGTATCCTCCTTTCTGTAATTGAGAAAATTCTACTAGACAGCCCAGCCGGCCTCCCTGACCTCCTATTATCTCCACTGCTCTCCAGAAAATGCCAGGAGTTCCAGACTAATGACAGGCAGACATTCTTATAATATGCTGATTGGCTCCACCCAGAAGGCCAAAGGTGGGATCAGCAAATCAAAACCCATGCCTGTTGATCAATTGAACTAGAAATTATGTTCAGTTTCTCTAGTGATTCTCTGGACAAGACAATGCAACTTAACTGTAAAATACATAGGAAGCAGCGCCTGTCTCTCCTACACACACTCACAGACAGGGCTGGATTTTTGGAAAGGTCACAAAGGCCCGGGCCTGGGGGGCTGCAGGCCCAGGGGCACCTGAACATGAAAGAGGGGTTGCTACCAGGGGCGTTGCTAGCCCCAAAGATCAGTGGCACGTGCCCCAGATGTCCCCCAGGCAGAGTCAGCTGTGGTGCCTCAGTGGCCAGGTAACTCTGCCTGGTTATGTGTAAGGAACACTGCCTATTTATATGAAATGCTGTATTTTTTAAAATTTATTTATTTATGTATTAATGGAGAGGGGGCTTCCTCCAACATTTTACTGGGCAGGCCTACTTAGACTGCTGTTAAATTCATGTACATTTTGGCTCCTCCCATGACCACACCCACATTATGGTGCGTGGCCACACCCATTTTCCAACTGGAGTGCCCAAAAGTGCCCGGATCTCTGAGGATCGTAGCAACGTCCCCTGGTTGCTACATATGAAAGAGGAGGCAGAAAATGAGGAGCAACACATGAAAAGGGGAAACTGATGTCCAATGGAGCTGGTCATGAAAGAGAGAGGGGTTGCAGTACAGGGATGATGAGAAAAGAGGGGACTGCACATGGAAAGGGGGGGGGTGCTGCCCCAACATACTTGGCCTGGAGGTACAAAAAGTATAAATCTGGCCTGGCTTACTGATTGTTGTTTAGAAGGCACTATTCTAGAACAACCCCTACTTTACTGTAGAGAAGGCTGTCCACCCCCTTCCTCAATCACTGACGTAACTACTGGGGATGCAACCCCTTTGGCCGTAGTTGGGCCCGGGGCCCCTCTGGGGCCCACCAGCCATGTGCGGGGGAAGCGCCCCCGATTGTGGGACCCCCCAGCCAGGTGTGGAACTAGCCAGTTCTTTCCCCGCAGCCCGCAGTCTCCCGGGAGGCAGAGCAGGGCTACGGGAAAATGGCTGCCGAAGCCCTGCACTGGAGACTATTTGTGTCTCCAGTACAGGTCTTCGGGCGCCATCTTGCCATAGCCCTGCACTCTGCCGGTCAGCGTGGGAGATGTGCTGCTGCTGGAGGAACGTCGGGGAGCTGCGCGCCAGATGCCGGGAGAGGAGACTTCTGCCAGGTGAGTGAATTGTTTTTTTTTCCACAGGTGCATTTTGTTTCTGGTGCCTGCTGCCCACATTGTGATTTTCTGGTCACTGCTGCCCACATTGCGATTTTCTGGTAACTGCTGCCCACATTACGATTATTTTCTGGTGACTGCTGCCCACATTGCGATTTTCTGGTGCCTGCCCACATTGCGATTTTCTGGTAACTGCTGCCCACATTACGATTATTTTCTGGTGACTGCTGCCCACATTACGATTTTCTGGTGCCTGCCCACATTGTGATTTTCTGGTGACTGCTGCCCACATTACAATTATTTTCTGGTGACTGCTGCCCACATTGTGATTTTCTGGTCACTGCTGCCCACATTGCGATTTTTTTGGTGCCTGCTGCCCTCATTGCGATTTTCTGGTAACTGCTGCCCACATTGCGATTTTCTGGTGACTGCTGCCCACATTGCGATTTTCTGGTGAATGCTGCCCACATTGCGATTTTCTGGTGACTGCTGTCCACATTGCAATTTTCTGATGACTGCTGCCCACTTCACGATTATTTTCTGGTGACTGCTGGCTGCTGCCCGCATTACGATTATTTTCTGATGACTGCTTCCCACATTACGGTTATTTACTGGTAAAATGCTGCCCACTTTACGATTATTTTATGGGGAAATGCTGCCCATTTTACGATTATTTTATAGGGAAATGCTGCCCAATCTACAATTAATTTCTGGTGAAAAGCTGCCCAATTTACGATTAATTTCTGGTGAAATGCTGCCCAATTTATGATTAATTTCTGGTAAAATGCTGCCCACTTTACGATTATTTTATGGTGAAATTCTGCCCAATTTACGATTAATTTCTGGTGAAATGCTGCCCAATTTACGATTAATTTCTGGTAAAACATTGCTGCATTAGGATTATTTTATGGTGAAACGCTGCCCCATTACAATTATTTTATAGTGAAACACTGCCCCATTATGATTATTTGGTGCCTATGGGGGGGCCCCATCCTCATTTTCGCAGGGGGGCCCAGTGATTTCTAGTTACGCCCCTGTCCTCAATCATTACTCACTTGAGCCATTTTTTTCCTGTCAGCAGATATACCCTGACCCAACCCCCCCCCCCCCCCCCCCCCCCTTTGCTGGTAAGAGATTGAAGAGGAACTTTACTGAATGATGGTAGTACAGAAAATAGATCAACGCATTGCAAAGTAAAGAAGTTAAAAAGTAAAAAATAAAAAAGAGCAAGAAATAATTGAAGTTCGCCAGGAAATTTGTTCATATTATTTAATTCACTCTGTCTGGGCCTGCAGGCCATCATCTCACTAATATAATAAGTGTGAAAGTTTGTATGTTTGTATCTCGATCACGCAACAATGGCTTAACGGATTTGAATGACATTTGGCACACACATAGTACATTACCTGGAATGAAGTATAGGATACTTTTTATTCCCATAACCAAGTGGGCGGAGACAAATACAAATTTTACAGGGAAAATGTATACTGCAGCCATTCTTACACTGTTAATGGTAGGGTTCTCAAACTTTGCACAGTTGGTAACTGGGTGACTAGGATTCATATTCAGAAAAGTGGGTGGAGCCTACAAAAAGTCAGTCAAAATTCACCTATTGATTTTCAAGGGGAATCTTTCATTGCTGCCATTCTTGCACTGTTAATGGCACAAGCCTAAAACCTGGTACAGTTGGTCATTGGGTGGTTGGGGTTCAAAGTCATAAAAGTGGGTGGGGCCACAAACAGCCAATCAGGTTTGTTGCATTTTAATGCAAATTATTGATGCCAAAGACTGCAAAGCTCACAAACTAGGTCATTGAGTAATTGTGTGTTAGGGTTAGCAAAAGTGGGCGGAGCCAACACTTTGTGTTTTGTATTTTTGGGGAGTAGTTGTGGGTGGTCTCCCTGGTGGTGAGGGCACGTGAGATGCTGCCTGCACTGCTTCCACTCTCTTGGGTTGTATCTTGTGGGTGGTAATGCCAGCAGTGTGAGCAACTTACAGGTAATGTAGCTTCCAAGTCACACACCAGGGGTTAGAAGAGGGCATACAGACCGGCTGCATTCCTGCTAAATACGTAATTGCTTTATTATGTGAAACTGATGACTCTTTCTAGGACAGATGAGATAGTTTAATTGGTTTAGCCCTTGCTAAATCTGGTACTACAGTACCAGTGTACACTTGTCGTGCTTGCTAGTAGGCTTAACCTACAGCTAATTTAAATATCCAGGTGGTGCCAAGGAGTGAGAACTTGTCATTCTTTTTGTTTTGTAGGCAGGGCTGGATTTCTAGTAAGGCTGAAACGGCCCAGGCCTTGGGCAGCAGCAGTCCAAGGGGGGTACCTGAATACAAAAGAGACATTGCCACATAGGAAAGAGGATGCTGAAAATGGGGAACAACACATGAAAAAAGGGTAACTGATGCCCCAGAGAACTGATCATGAAAGAGAGGGGCCACACTAAATGCTTGATATACATGGAAGAGGGGGCTGCACATGGAATGGGTTGGGGCACAAGAAATGGGAACCACAACATACTTGGCATAGGGACACAAAAAGTATAAATCTGGCCTTGTTTGTAGGAATTATATATAGAAAGTCAAAGTTATATGCGGCAGGAAACAAAAAGTTCCACCATGTTGCTTAAACCCCAGGCCAAATCCTGCTGACTCCCTCAGGCAAGAGTTTAAAACTAGCTAGCTGATATGCGATAACTTTGAATAAACCCAAACCTGTTTTATAGAATCCCTTATGATCTCCAGTAATCTCCAGGATGACGATGCTGTAGTATATTAGGCCCGGCTCCTGCAGCCTGTTACAGAGTTCCTAGAGGGAACACGGCTATCAGCTGGGCAGTAAATATCCATCGGGGATCTGGGACGGGCAGGAAGAAGGTAAAGCGCAGGAAATTACCGCTGCTGCAGAATATGTCACGGTGGATATTTAAAACCCGGAGTAACGACAGAAAATATGGACCCCTGGATGGAATGGTGTTAAGTCCTGCTGCCACGTTGTAATTCCTTTGCAGTTCTAATGAACTTTTTACTGGCTCTGGGAACATGTCTCGTGTCTGGAGAGTTTTCACACCCATAAACTCACAATATAGTTCTATAAACCACGGCTTTTGCAAATGCTGAGATATAGAAGCGGGATTTACCAAAACTAAAGCATAGTTAAAGCTCAACTAAACCCAAAATTGAAGTTGGTAAATTCTGAAAGCACACGTATCGTCTTGTGTAAATTATCAGTAGTACGAGTCGTGCCATTTTCTAGGGTTTTTTTCGAGTTTCCAAATCTGTGCTATATCTGTGCTTTAGTGATGAGCACACATTTTGCAAAATCATACTGGGAAATTTCGGGAAAAAAATCATAATTAATTTAGTTGGAAATTTAATCAGAAACTGTAATTTAACAATTTTGCGTAATTTTCGCATAACTTAGTGCGGTTAATAGCAAAGCCCCAATACATGCAAGTGTCACCAAAATTGCTATGCAGGTTAGCAAAACAAAAGAAAATTTTTCAAAAAGACCTTGTGGTTCTTGAGAAAATGGATTTAAAAATGCAAAGGAATTAAACATTTTTCCTTTGCATTTTTAAAATCAATTTTCTCAAAAACAACAAAGTCTTTTTTTTAATTTTATTTAATAAATAATAAATGTTTTTGACTTGTTTCCATTAGGATAGCATGCACAAGGTCTTTGCTATTAACTGCTAAAGTCAGGAAGAAATTGTGCAAAAATTACACAAAATTACGACTGGACCATACAATATCAATTGAATGTCCAAATCGTAATTACGTATGGCAGTAACTGCGAAAATGTATGTGAAATTTTGGGTAATCATAGTTAGCTGATTATGATAATTACTAGTACTTACCTGTGGCTATTCATCTATCTGGACAGTTACAGACAGACCCACTGCTGTACTTACTTCCTGTCTAAAGAGTGAGGTCACAAGTCAAGCTTCCTCTGAGCTTCAAGTGTGCATGTGGGCCAATATAGTGGTTGGCAGAAGCCTTGCCTTTGGGGCAAGCTATGCAATAAAGGAATATGATCAATAAAGTCAGAGGCAGCCTGTTTTAAAGTGAACCTAAACTGAGAAGGATATGGATTTTTCCTATTAAAATAATACCAGTTGCCTGACTCACCTGCTGATCCTGTGTCTCTAATACGTTTAGCCACAGCCCCTGAACAAGCATGCAGATCAGGTGTTCTGACTGAAGTCAGACTGGATTAGCTGCATGCTTGTTTCATGTGTGTGATTCAACCACTACAGCCAAAGAGATCAGCAGGACTGCCAGGCAACTGGTATTGTTTAAAAGGAACCATCCATATCCCTCTCAGTTTAGGTTCCCTTTAAAGGGAACCAGAGAGGAACGAGGGGTGAACAAAGGCAAATATTTTATACATACCTGGGGCTTCTTCCAGCCCCATAAGCCTGAATCGCTCCCACGCCGCTGTCCTCAGCTTCCTGGATCCGCCGGTACCGGGCCCGTCACTTCCGGCGGACGCGGCCAATTGTCCGCATCACAGGGGCTCCCTCCATACATGTATGCATGCGGCTGCGCAGTAAGTAGCCACATGCGTATCTGTATGGGGAGAGCACCCTGTGATGCGGAGAATTGGCCGCGTCCGCCGGCTGACTTTCCGACTCGCGGCAATGACGGGACCCGGTGGCGGCGGATCCAGGCAGCGGAGGACGGCGGCGTGGGAGCGATCCGTGCGTATGGGGCTGGAGGAAGCCCCAGGTATGTATTGTTCATCCTCTCTGGTTCCCTTTAAGGTGTAGGGAAATGACTGGGTACTGCTCATGGTAGCCAGGTATAAGTTCCCTCAGTATAAGTAACCAGATATAGGTGCCCCAGTATAAGTAGTCAAGTATAGGTGCCCCTGTATAGGTAGCCAGGTATGAGTGCCCACAGTAGGTAGCCAGGTAAAGGTGCCCCCAGTGTAGGTAGCCAGGTATAGGTGCCCCAGTATAGGTAGCCAGGTATAGGAACCCCAGGACAGGTAGCCAGGTATAGGTGCCCCAGTATAGGTTAACCAGTTATAGGTGCCCCAGTATAGATTATATAATGAGTAACAAAAATGATGTGTGTATATATATATATATATATATATATATATATATATATATATATATATATATATCCCATGGTTTTATATTTAATGGTTTTATTGGTGCCAAAAACCGCAAAGCTCACAAACTTGGTAATTGAGTAATTGTGTGTTAGGAAAAGTGGGCGCAGCCAACACCAGCCAGATACATAATCGGGCAATATCGAGTCATCAGTGGGCGGAGACAAATACACATTTCACTGAGAAAATGTAACCTGCAGCCATTCTTACACTGTTAATGGTAGGGTTCTCAAACTTTGCACAATTGGTCACTGGGTGACTGGGATTAATATTCAGAAAAGTGGGTGGAGCCTACAAAAGCCAATCAAACTTCACCTATTGATTTGCAAGGGGAATATGTAATTGCTGCCATTCTTGCACTGTTAATGGCACAAGCCTTAAACCTGGTACAGTTGATCATTGGGTGACTGGGGTTCAAATTTAGACAAAGGGATGGAGCCACAAACAGCCAATCATATTTGTTTAATCTCAATGCAAAGCACACAAACTTGGTCATTAAGTAATTGTGTGTTAGGGTTAGAAAAGTAGGCGGAGCCAACAACAGCCAAATACATACCTGAACAATGTTAGGAAATAAGTGGGTGGAGAAAAATACAAATTTCTTTGCGCAAATGTAAACTGCAGCCATTCTTACACTGTAAATGGTAGGGTTCTCAAACTTTAAACAGTTGGTCACTGGGTGACTGGGATTAATATTCAGAAAAGTGGGTGGAGCCTACAAACGCCAATCAAATTAACCTATTGATGTTCAAGGGAAATATTTCATTGCTGCCATTCTTGCACTGTTAATGGCACAATCCTCAGATCTGGTACAGTTTGTCATTGGGTGACTGGGGTTCAAATTCAGAAAAGGGGGTGGAGCAACAAACAGCCAATCAGATTTGTTTAATTTCAATGCAAATTATTCATGCCAAAGACCACAAATCTCACAAACTTGGTCATTAAGTATTTGTATTTTAGGGTTAGAAAAAGTGGCCACAGCCCACACTAGCCAAATACATACCCGGGAAATGTCAGGACATCAGTGGGCGGAGAAAGATACAAATTCAAGGGCAATATTTAAACTGCTGCTATTCTTACACTGTTAATTGCAGAGGCTTCAGACTTACTACAGTCAGTCATTGGGTGACTGGGGTTCAAATTCACTAAATGGGGTGGAGCCAAAAACAGCCTATCAGATTTCTTTGGTGGATAAACTGCTTCCATTCACATATTTTTGATGCTAGGAACCCTAAACCTCAAAAATTTGGTCATTTAGTCACTGTGTGTCAAGGTTACAAAAAGTGGGCGAGGCCAAAAATAAATTTCACTGGCAGAATGTAAACTGCAGCTATTCTTACACTGTCAATGGTAGAGTTCTCAATCTTTGCACAGTTGGTCACTGGGTGACTGGGATCAATATTCAGAAAAGTGGGTGGAGCCTACAAGAGCAACAGGTAGGTAGGTATATGCAGTGATGGGTATTACAATGTGCACCTGTCACACACAGACAGGTAGCGGAGAGGCACAGTGACACTGCGTGTGCTCAACTCACGTAGGTAGGTGGGTGGGTGCACTGTGAACAACAGGTAGGTAGGTATATGCAGTAATGGGCAGTGTTGATCAGATACCTCATTATCCTATTCGAGTTTGGTCGAATTCGGATAGTAAACTATCCGAATATCCGAATTCACTCGAAGTTCGATATTCGAGTTAATCGAATATCCGATTCAACCTCGGATATCCGACGTCACTATCCGAGTCTGTATTCGAGTAAAATATTCGAGCTGGCCTAAAATAGCTTGTAAAACTTGTATTGGAGGTCAATGATGCATGAAACCACCTTTTTTATGAAGAAAAACATCAAGTGATTATGTGGTGATGTAGTAGTTATAAAAAAGGTATCAAAAATAGTAAATTAACTTCATGAAAAGTGTTTGCATGAGAAGGTGTGTCCAAAAGGGTTGTTGGAAGTCTTCTTCTTCTTCTTCTTCTTCTTTTTCTTCTTCTTTTTCTTTTTCTTCTTCTTCTTCTTCTTCTTCTTCTTCTTCTTCTTCTTCTTCTTCTTCTTCTTCTTCTTCTTCTTTTATATCTTCTTCTATATCTTCTTCTTCTTCTTCTATATCTTCTTCTCCTTCTTCTATATCTTCTTCTTCTTCTATATCTTCTTCTATATCTTCTTCTTCTTCTATATCTTCTTCTTCTTCTATATCTTCTTCTTCTTCTATATCTTCTTCTCTATCATTATATTATGTGTCTTGGTTTTCCTTTCTTTTGTAATATTTTTTTTACTTCATTTGTGGAAATATTTTATTTTAATAACAACACCATAGTTATATTTGTGTTGATGGCATAATAGGTAGTGGCACATTGGAAGCCACATCGCCTTTTTCTGTGTACCCTGGCGGTGGTAAAACAGAGACATCAGCAGGAGGAGGAAGTAGTTGCAAGTTGTAGTGTGGTAAATTTAATAGCTGGTAGGAGAGTGGGTGGCAGCAGAAAAAAATAGTTCTTCATCTGTTCTCCCTGGCAGTGGTAGCAGCACAAAGACAGCAGAAGCTCAATGCAGCTACAGGAGGAGGAGTAGTGTGTGTCAGGCATTGCGATGTGACTGACATAATAGGCCCTGGTTCCGAGCGGTGGTACCAGGGCCATAAATAAACAGCATGAGGTTCCCGACAGCGGTCATGAAGCCCACATTGTGTCCAATGCACAATTGGGACAGCACAGTTTTCAACCCGGACACCTCTAAATTAATTACAATTTATTTATTTATTTTCAAATTGATGCAGCTATTTTTGAGCGTAATAGCTGGTGGCGCATGGGCAGCAGCACCTTGTAATGTCTTCCCTGGCAGTGGAGACACAGAAAGCAGGAGGAAATACAACAGCAGGCAGCATGAGGAGGATGAGTGTGTGGCAGACAGGCAGCAGGCAGCAGGAGGGCAGGCAGCGAGACATAAAAGGCCCTGGGTCCTAGCGGTGGTTCCAGGGCCGTAAATAAACAGCATGAGGTTCCAGACAGCGGTCGTGAAGCCCACATTGTGACAGCACAGTTTTCAACCCGGACACCTCTAAAATAATTTAATTTTTTTTTCAAAATAAATAATGCAGGGCAGGCAGCTATTTTTGAGCGTAATAGCTGGTGGCGCATGGGCAGCAGCACCTTGTAATGTCTTCCCTGGCAGTGGAGACACAGCAAGGAGGAGGAAATACAACAGCAGGCAGCATGAGGAGGATGAGTGTGTGGCAGACTGGCAGCAGGCAGCAGGAGGGCAGGCAGTGAGACATAATAGGCCCTGGTTCCGAGCAGTGGTACGAGGGCCGTAAATACACAGCATGAGGTTCCAGACAGCGGTCGTGAAGCCCACATTGTGTCCAATGCACAATTGGGACAGCACAGTTTTCAACCCGGACACCTCTAAACTAATTACAATTTTTTTTTTCCAAATTGATGCAGCTATTTTTGAGTGTAATATCTGGTGGCGCATGGGCAGCAGCATCTTGTAATGTGTTCCCTGGCAGTGGAGACACAGACAGAAGGAGGAAATACAACAGCAGGCAGCGTGAGTAGGATGAGTGTGTGGCAGACTGGCAGCAGGCAGCAGGAGGTCAGGCAGCGAGACATAATAGGCCCTGGTTCCGAGCAGTGGTACGAGGGCCGTAAATACACAGCATGAGGTTCCAGACAGCGGTCGTGAAGCCCACATTGTGTCCAATGCACAATTGGGACAGCACAGTTTTCAACCCGGACACCTCTAAATTAATTACAATTTTTTTTCTTTCAAATTGATGCAGCTATTTTTGAGCGTAATAGCTGGTAGCACATGGGCAGCAGCACCTTGTAATGTGTTCCCTGGCAGTGGAGACACAGACAGCAGGAGGAAATACAATAGCAGGCAGCGTGAGGAGGATGAGTGTGTGGCAGACAGGCAGCAGGCAGCAGGAGGGCAGGCAGAGAGACATAAAAGGCCCTGGGTCCTAGCGGTGGTTCCAGGGCCATAAATAAACAGCATGAGATTCCAGACAGCGGTCGTGAAGCCCACATTGTGACAGCACAGTTTTCAACCCGGACACCTCTAAAATAATTTAATATTTTTTTTTCAAAATAAATAATGCAGGGCAGGCAGCTTTTTTTGAGCGTAATAGCTGGTGGCGCATAGGCAGCAGCACCTTGTAATGTGTTCCCTGGCAGTGGAGACACAGACAACAGGAAGAAATACAGCAGCAGCAGGTGTAATGTGTGTGCGCCACTTCATGTCCCCCTCTCGCCGACAACAGGGGCCAGGAATTCGCCTTCCACCCAAGCCTGGTTCATTTTGAGAAACGTCAGTCTGTCCACAGACTTCTGAGACAGACGAGATCGCTTCTCAGTGACGACTCCACGGGCTGCACTGAAGCAACGCTCCGACAGTATGCTGGAAGGGGGGCAGGAGAGCACTTCCAGGGCGTACTGCGCAAGCTCGCTCCAGATCGGCAGGTGCTTGACCCAATACTCCATGGGATCAACAGGGGCAATGCTGTCAAGCCCGCTGAAGGACCCCATGTAGTCAGCCACCATGCGGGTCAGGCGCTGCCTGTGACTGGAGAAGGATGCTGCTGCAGGCACCTCCTCTCTAGTCCTTGGCAGCTCTACACTCCTGTAGAGCTCGTTGGTCAGAGACAGCAGGTCTGTTGTGCGCGTGCACTTGCTGCTGGTGGATGCAGGCACCTGTTGCTGCCTCTGTGCTGGCTGGACAGTGGGGGTGGATGGCTGAGGGAAGGCTTCCTCCAAGCGCTCAACAAGGGACAGCTGCAAATCCCTCACTTGTTGCGCACGGTCTCCTCCTGCAGGCAGGAAATGGCTGAGCTTCCCCTTCAGACGTGGGTCCAGCATCATGCAGATCCTCCCTCTGCTTCATCTGGATGACCCTTGGGTCCTTGCGCAGGCACCTCAGCATGTGCGCTGCCATTGGGAAGAGTCTGGCCATGTCTGCTGGCACATCATTAGCAGCCCCAGAGCCGACAGTGCTGTCCTCCTCTTCCTCTGCCTCCTCCACCTCATCCTATCTCCACCCACCTGCCGCTCCCTCTTCCAGCAGTGCATACAGGGCCCTGTCCAGCACACACACCAAGGGGACCCACTCGCACACCATTGCATGGTCCCTGCTTACCATGTTGGTGGCCTGCAGGATGGGTGCCAGGACTGAGCACACCTGCTGCATGTGCCCCCAGTCCTTCCGTGGAGATGATGGATGGGAGGTTGGTGGCGGCACGCCCAGTTGCAGTGATGAAGGCAACTGTTGCTCGTGCAAGGTACTGGCTGACAGCCTGCCTCTGTTCAACCAGACACTCCAACATCGCCAGGGTGGAGTTCCAGCGAGTTGGAACATCGATCATGAGCCGGTGCTGTGGCAGGTGCAGCTCCTTCTGCACCTCTTCCAGGCACGCTACGGCTGCAGGCGAATGCCGTAAATGACGCACAACCTTCCTTGCCGCCTCGAGGAGTCGGTCCATCCCCTGGACGTGCGCCAGGCAGGGGATGTGGGTCAGGTCTCCCCTGCTGATTGCAGCAACAAGGTTTGCCCCATTGTCGGACACCACCTCTCCGACTCTGAGGCCTCTGGGGGTCAGCCAATTCCTCTCCTGCTCTCAGAGTTTGGCTAGGACATGGTTCGCCGTCAGTTTGGTCTTCCCCAGGCTGACCAATTCCAGCAGCGCTTGGCAGTGGCGGGGCTTCACGCTGCTGCTGAGGCGGGGGGTTTAGGCTCGTGTGCCGGAGGATGGAAGCGGATCAGAGGAACCTGCTGCAATTCCGCTGACCCTGCATGGTGGCACCACCCACTGCATTGTTGCTGCTGCTGCTGCTCTGACAGTGCCCGATGCTGCTCCCCCCTCCTCACCCCCTTCCACCAAGCTGACCCAATGCGCGGTGAAGGACAGATAGCGGCCTGTCCCAAACCGGCTGCTCCACGAGTCCATGGTGACGTGGACACGTTGACCCACCGCGTGCTCCAGCCCTCTCCCGACATTGGCCATCACAGAGCGGTGCAGTGCAGGGATGGCCGTGCGTGCAAAATAATGTCGGCTGGGGATTGGGCAATCGGGGGCTGCACACATCAGGAGTGCACGCATGTCGCTCCCCTCCTGCACAAGGGAATAAGGCAGAGTTGGGAGCACATGGCCCATGCCAGCAAGCCGTTCAGCTGACGCACGCGACGGCTGCTGGGAGGCAGAACCCTGACCACCCCCTGGAAGGTGTCGCTGAGCAGGGTCTGGCGACGCCTTTTGCTGGCACGGGAATCACTGGAGGGAGCAGAGGAGGCCACTGAGGACTGGCTGCCAGAACAGGTCTCAGTGTCGGCGGCAGGAGTTGCAGAGGGAGGAGGAGCACTGCATTTCTGACGCACTCCTGCTGGTGCTGCTGGAGGAGGTGGAGGAGGGCGGGTGGCTGCTGCCGACGGCTTCGCAGTGGTGGCGGGTCTGCCACTGCCAGCTTCCTTCAACTTCATGAAATGCTCATGAAAGTGTTTCCCTGCCAGATGGTTCACCAGAGAGGTGGTGCCAAACGAAGAGGGCTCAATCCCTCTGCTGAGCTGCTGGCGGCACTGGTTGCAGGTGGCATACTTGCACCTCACATATGGCAGGGTGAAAAAATTCCAAATTAGGGAGGTGAAGTTGCCCCTTTGGCTGGAAGGTGCTGCTGCTGCTGCTGGTCTCCCTGTGGTGGTTGGGGGGGGGGGGGGGGGGGGGTTTCTCGGTGCGGCTGGTGGTGGCACTGGCAGAACTCTCCGGATCAGCACGCTGTGTGGCCTGCATACCACGCCCACTTCTTTTCCTGCCTAATATGTCTGCGATGCTGATCCTTCTAGCAAGGCCCGCAGACGCATCCTCCTTCTCCTCCTCAGAGCTGATGACATCCCCAGGATCTGCCACCCAGCCTCTGTCCTTCGCCCTGTCATCATCATCCTCCCCCTCCGCAAACATGTCCTGCTGGGATGACCCCACAAACTCCCCTTCTGCATGCATGGGCTGAGGGACAGTCACCACTGTCTGACTGTCCAAAGCATCATCCCCCAAAGTGCCCATCAGCATTTCTTCCTCCTCCATTGCCAATTCTGCCGCAACAGCACTCCATAGCCCCGCTGTGCTTGGGGATAAGAAGGTGCTGAGTGACAGGGTGCTGGAGTTGCCCGCTGGGGCTGGAGAACTGCACTCCTCCTCCTCCTCCCCAGGCAGTGCTGGGCGGCTGCTGCTGCTCAGTGGTGGCGGGGGTGGAGGACTCGGTTCCAGAGCTAATGGTGGCCTGCTCATCCACCATCAGTTCCACCACAGAGTCTGCGTCCTTCTCCTCAATAGGACGGCTATGACCTGGCGGTGGGAGGAACATCTGCACCACATGCTGCTGCTGCTGTGTCTCTGCAGCATGACTCCTAGCTGTTGGGCGGCCAAGGCGTCCACGGCCAGTGGCTAATGGTGGAATAGCCACTAGTGCAGACACAGAACTGTGTATGGTGGTGGTGGTGGCGTGGCTGCCACGCCTACGACCTCCTCTCTTGTCAATGCCCTTGCTGCCCCTGCCCAAACTGCGGCTGCCAGTGCCAGACATCGTAAATTTTTAATATTATACAAATGAAAAAAAAAGTTATGTATAGGCGGGTGGGACAAGTGGGGTACTTTAATGGGGTGGGACTGGTTGTGGTGGTGGGTGTGTGAGGTGACGGACAGGTGTACTCTACAGCAGAGATCGGTGTAGCGCTAACGAGAGAGTGCGCAGTGCGCACACAAAGACCCTAGCTGACGCTGACTGACGGTGTCCCTATACACAGACTACAGTACAGTACAAGTCAGCGAATACACAATAGAAGTAATATAAACAAATAGGACGGGTGTAGCACTAACGAGAGGGTGCGGACAGCGCAGACGTGCACTGCGCACACAAAGACCCTAGCTGACGCTGACTGATGGTGTCCCTATACACAGACTACAGTACAGTACAAGTCAGCGAATACACAATAGAAGTAATATAAACAAATAGGACGGGTGTAGCACTAACGAGAGGGTGCGGACAGCGCAGACGTGCACTGCGCACACAAAGACCCTAGGTAACGCGGTGACGGACGGTCCCTATACACAGACTAGAGTACACTACAGTACTAACTAAACAATAGAAGAATCTAGCTAGATAATAGAACAGGTGTGACTAGATTACAGAGAGCAGATACAGGACAGGTATAGCAGTAAAGCTGGGCCTTGCTAACTACAAAATAGTACAAATCTAAATCTATCTAACACAGAAGTAGTACAGGAGTAGGACAGGTGAGAGCACAGGTAACTAGAGACAAGAGCACAGAAAGGGCAGGCTGCCTTGCCTAGGCACAGGGCCTAGCTGCTGGCTGCAGCTGCAGCAGCACCAGTGACAGTCTCCCTCCCTAGTCCCTAATAACACAAACGAAAGTGCCTAGAATACAATCTATCTACAATACAAAGCAATACAGTTGAATATCAAGTGTTGGAGTGTAAAAACGCTAGGTGTATTGAACAATAATAGCACTTGCACACAGACAAAAAGCACTGGAGCAGTCTCTCAGTACAATCAGTCAGTAAGTCGCAAGCAGGACGAGTGAGGCAAGATGGCGCCCATTATTTATAGAGGGGGGCTTGGCCAGGCTCCCCCTCTGTGATTGGCTGCAGTCAGAGGGCTGGGAGCCCTCTGATTCGCTTGTGAGGACTCGAGGTGACGTTTGACGTGACGTTATCCGAGCCGGTGATGCTATCTGAGCTCGGATAGCTAGGATATCTCCGGATAGCTGCTTGCTATCCGAGTGCGCTCGGATAGCACAGCCCGGATAGCTAATACTATTCGAGCTCGGTATTCGAGCTCGAATAGTGAAAAAAGAGCTAGGATATCCGAGTATCTCGGATATCCTAGCTCAGATGAGCACCACTGGTAATGGGTATTACAATGTGCGCCTGTCGCACACACAGGTAGTCACTGAATGTGCTGGGCCTGGCAGTGGCACACACACAGTATGAATTAGCAAGGCTGTCTATGCAACACAAGTGTCAGTGGGACACACAGAAGAAAAAAAAAAAGATCACAAGAACAAGATTAGCTCTCAAAAGAGCTGTTGTGGGGTGCTATTTTTGCAATAAGAATCAGCAAGGAGCAAGCTAACAAGCCTACAAGAGCCTTACTAATCTTTTCCTATGAGAGAGTCTGCAGCAGCTGTCTCTTCTCTCACTACTGCAGGCACACGAGTGAGTGTAATGGCCGGCGGTGCCTGCCTTTTATAAGGGGGCAGGAGTGGCTCCAGGAGGGAGTGTAGCCTGATTGGCTACAATGTGCCTGCTGACTGTGTTGTAGAGGGTCAAAGTTGACCCTAATGGTGCATTATGGGGGCGAACTGAACTTCAGGAAAACTTCGCGTTCACTGGCAAACACGAACCACTGGAAGTTCGCCGGGAACCGTTCGCTGGCGAACCGCTCGGGCCATCTCTACCCATCACGGGGGTTAGTATAAATTTTTTTCTCCCCAAGACTTGCGGTGTGCTTTAGCATTCTTGTCTATGATTTTCTGATCTTTTGAGATTTCTCTCCTCTTTGCTGTCTTTGGTCCACGTACGGAGTGGGACACACCAGAATACCAAACAGCAGAGTGATTACTTGTCACCCTTTAAATAGGCCAAATGACTGATTGGAGGCATGTGTAGCACTAACACTAATTAAAGGCTATAGCCAGAATTGGAATAACTTTATAAAATAAGCAATACTTCTCTTTTTTCACACTTGCTTTGCTTCTGATGACATATCAACGTCACACAGGCATAATGAGACAGTTTTTCCATTCATTTATTTTTCATGAAGCAAATAGCACTTTTTCAGTGAGCCGTAAAGGAAACAACAAATTAGCCCACATCTGTTTGCCTATAGTTACGGCTATAAGAAAAAGGAGAAGATGTTAAAGAAAATGTATCAAAAATATTATTATTCAGTCGGGCCAACTACATATTAAGACACTTGTGTACGCTGATGATATATTATTGATCCTTAGTAACCCAAATAAATCTTTACAAAGATGCGGAAAAGTGTTGGACGACTTCAGACTTTGTTCAAATTTTAAGATTAATCAGAAAAAAACTAATATTCTAGATCTGGGCTGCACACTAAGGATAAAGGAGATTGATAAAGATGTAGAGGGTCAAAGTTGACCCTAATGGTGCATTATGGGGGCGAACTGAACTTCCGGAAAAATGAAGTAAAATACTTGGGAATAACACTATGTAACAGGTTGGATAACCTTCTTGCCGCTAACTACAGTATAAACCCCTGCTGACTGATATAAAGAAGAAGTTGAGGGATTGGAACAGACCCTGTTTTAATGTATTGGGGCGCACTGCAAGCATTAACCTCCTTGGCGGTATGAAAAATACCGCCAGGAGGGAGCGCAGCAGTTTTTAAAAATTTTTTTTTTTTTTATCATGTAGCGAGCCGAGGGCTCGCTACATGATAGCCGCTGCTGAGCGGCATCCCCCCGCCCGCTTCGATCGCCTTCGGCGATCTCCGATCAGGAAATCCCGTTCATAGAACAGGATTTCCTGGAGGGCTTCCCCCGTCGCCATGGCGACGGGGCGGGATGACGTCACCGACGTCACTGACGTCGGGGCGTCATTGGGAGTCCCGGGCCACCCCTCGGCGCTGCCTGGCACTGATTGGCCAGGCAGCGCTGGGGTCTGGGGGGGGGGGGGCCGCGCGCCGCAGCAGATAGCGGCGATCGGGCGGGGGCCGGCGGCGATCAGAGTGCTGGCGCAGCTAGCAAAGTGCTAGCTGCGTCCAGCAAAAAAAAAATTATGAAAATCGGCCCAGCAGGGCCTGAGCGGCACCCTCCGGCGGCTTACCCCGTGTCACACACGGGGTTACCGCCAAGGAGGTTAAGATGATGATATTACCTAAGAACCTGTTTATGATGCAATGCATTCCAATACATTTACCGGGCTCATGGTTTAAGTCCTGAAGTAACATCTTTCAGGACTTCATATGGGCTAATAGTAAGAGAAAGATAAAGTATAATATGATCAGTAAGAAAAAAAAGAGGATGAGGGCCTGGCAGCACCAAACCTCCTGCGGTATTATAGAAGCATCCATCTTACAAGAGTAACTTCATGGAGATTAGAAGACGGCAGGGCAGATTCCAAGTTACTGTGGACCGCGTTAGAGCAATGCGAAGTAGCTTTTGCAAAAATATTCTCATGGATTCCGGAAAATATTAAAGAAGTAATTAAAACAACAACGAACATATTAATCATACCAACATTAAATACACTCCTGCAGACGATAGAAACGTGCGATAGATCAACTGGCATATCACCCTTGATATCTCTGAAAGACAATAAGGAATTCCTTCCTGCTTACAATCTAGACTGGTTTAATAAGAATAAGATCGCTTACGATACTAGAATCATAGATATTGTGGGTAACAAAGAATTAAAAAATTGCCGGTCTGGATTGTGAGCAGGCAGGGAAAGGATATTGGTGGCTAAATCAGGTGAATAGTTATCTTGGCAGACTGGAATCAACGGGTAAAATAATTAAGGAAGAATTAACTATACTACAGAAAAATATCTACTCTAGAAGGTGCCAGAAAGGTATGATCTCCATCTATTATGACTTTTATGCTGGCCTGCTGAATCCTGGATTACCTTCGTTCTGTGGTAGCTGGGAGAGAGACTTAGAGAGAGACTGTACGCAAAAATGGCGCAGTATTTGGCATAAAATGAATGCAATTCATGATACAAGTTTACTATTAATACAATACAAACTCTTAAATAGATGGTATATGACACCAAAAAGGTTAAACAAAATCTCTAAGCGAAATAGCGATAGGTGTGGAAGATGCAACAAGGATTTAGGGGACGGAATCCATATTTGGTGGGGGTGCCCAAGGATCCAAGCATTTTGGGAAAGGATAGAGCTCTTCGTGAGAGGGAAATCTGTAACAAATGAAGAGTGTAAGAGGAAAAGAATATTGACAGCAGAAGGGGTGATCTTTAGTATCACTGACACAGATGATAATAGAGTTAGTAGATTCCTAAAAGAAATGGGAACTCTAGTTGCAAAGGCGCTCAGTACCAAATACTGGAAAGGAGGTCAGATTCCCACTTTGGAGGAATGGTGTAACTACATGAATAATACACTGAGAAGGCAGGAAGAAGAGAAATTAGGAGAGGGTGTTAGAGTGGAGGAATTTAGAGAGACCTGGGAAAAAATATTGCATGAGTGGAGAAATGACAAGGATTAGGGCGCAAATAAAGATAGGCGGTTTAATTACCCTAACTAAGATTCTCTCTCCAGGCCTCCACACAGCAATCAAGGTGGGCGATATTGGGAGTAACAGGCAGACTGCAGTGGGTAGTACTCGGCAGCATGATACTATGGAGGTTGTGCTCCGGCGTTCCCTGTTCCAATGGGGTGGGGGAAGGGGGGGATTGAGATTGTCGGGATGAGTCTGGTCAATTAATGGATGGATGGATGGATGGATGCTTGAAGTGGGAGTTGGGTTGGATGAAGTGGCTGCGTCCCATGAGACGGTATCTCATGAGAGAGATACTTGGGTACCTGTGCATTTAACTGCATGATTTTAGAAAAACATAAGGGTTCGTGCGCAGATTCACTTTTTCGCCCGAGCCTCTCTTTATGAGAAGAACCCTCACCTCCAATTTGGGACATCACTTGGGTATTCTATTGTAGAAAGGTTGTTAGGTGGGGGTGGGGTTGTTAGGTGGGGCGAAGACTGAAATCTAGACTTGGGTTGAGGTACAAGCGGATTCGTTGAGAAGTTTGGGGAGAACTCGGGCGAGGAAGGGTACTGCGTAGGGGCCAAGGGGAGAAAAATTTGGGTTTGGGGCAGAATACATAATCTGGGGGGCCGCCGAGCTGGAGGGGTAGCTGGCAGGACGGGGGTATTGGGACAGCGGCGGGGAGGGGGGTCGGACCCCCCCCTCCCTCGCCTGGGTCCCCCGTCCTCCGCTCCCCTCCAGCCTAAATAGAAGCAGCCGTTTGTGTAAGAGGCACGGGTGGGGAGGACACTCACCTCTTCCCAGCGTGCGCTCCACTGACGTCACTTCCTGCAGGAAGTGATGTCAGTGGAACGCACGCTGGAGCGAGGAGGAGGTGAGTGTCTCCCCGCCCGTGCCTCTTACACATACGGCTGCTTCTATTTAGGCTGGAGGGGAGCGGAGGACGGGGGACCCAGGCGAGGGAGGGGGGGGTCCGACCCCCCTCCCCGCCGCTGGCCCAATACCCCCGTCCTGCCAGCTACCCCTCCAGCTCGGCGGGCCGGCTCCCCGCACCCACGGACGGGCGGGTGCCGCCCCTGGAAATTTGCCGCCTGAGGCAAAAGTTTTACCCCGCCTCATGAGCGGGCTGGCCCTGCTTATATTTGTAAGTTACAAGTTTAGTTCATAAGTGATATCTGATGTTCCTTAACCTCCTTGGCGGTAACCCCGTGTGTGACACGGGGTAAGCCGCCGGAGGGTGCCGCTCAGGTCCTGCTGGGCCGATTTATATTTTGTTTTTTTGCTACACGCAGCTAGCACTTTGCTAGCTGTGTGTGCATAACGATCGCTGGCGCCACCCGCCAATTCACCGCTATCTGCCGCACCGCGACGCCCCCCCCCCACGAGACCCCTGCGTTGCCTGGCCAATCAGTGCCAGGCAGTGCTGAGGGGTGGATCGGAACACCCGCTGACATCAGGACGTCGATGACGTCCGTGACATCATCGCGATCATCGCCATGGCAACGGGGAAGCCCATACAGGGAATCCCGTTCAGAACGGGATTCCCTGCACGGTAAAAGCGATCGGAGGGGTGGGAGGGATAGTGATGGGAGGGGGGAAGCATGTAGCTAGAGCTAGGCTAGCTACATGCTTTTAAAAAAAAAAAATTAAAAAGCGCTGTGCTGACCCTGGCGGATTTATTGTACCGCCAAGGGGGTTAAACATGTCTCAGCCTACCTTAACATTTTAAGGAAGGTTGTCTGATTGTTTTGTTCAAAACCATATAATATACCTTACGCACTTTACATTAAATGCATATTACCTAAGTGGTATCTGATACTTTTTGAACAAGTCTTTGACCAACCTTTAAATGGAAAAATTGTATGTTTTTTCTTTGACTCCATAGCCTATTGTGTTCAGGATCTCCAGCTGGGTTTGAAGTCAGGTAAGCAGTTGAGAAGAAAAGACAATGGAGTGTAGAAGTCAGCTCTGAGGAGGAGGGCCACGGACACACAATTGAAGTCACAAAAAGAAGATCTTCTGGGGCCTGGCTCCTGACAAAGTCTGTGCAGTGTCTGTATTACCGAAATAATAAATGATCTACTAAGAAAGACATGTCCTTCGAAAAGGTGAAACAAAACGTAGGTACAACACCGCTACAAGATTAACGATTTGGCTAAGACTACAATAACCTAATGACACCATTTCAAGATTAATGGCAAAGTAACATTGACTACTATAACACAATGAGAACATGACCTTTTAGTCAAGTTCCAAAATGGGAAAAAAAGAAACTAGCACACAATAACAATATTATAAGCATACAAAATTCAGCCTCAAGCAGGTCAGCCTGGAATCAGCCTGGTTTCGGGATGAAAATTAATTTTGATTATTTGGTCAGTTTAGTTTATTGAGTGGGCTTTTTGCTCACTGATCTAGTATAGGGGTGAACCAAAAGTATTGGCCCTTGTAATAGGTACCAGATATAGCAGTTTATGGGACAGGATCAGACCCGGATTTCCATCACAGGATCCTATAGGCACAGATGTTGTGGCACCCTAGACCATCATAGCTACAGGTGTGTCCCTTAGCATTAGGTAGCCAGAGGAACCTCAGTATTAAGTAGCTAGTGGTGCCCCGGACTGAAGGGTGATCTCGTCAGTGGAATGCCGAGAACTGGGTGAGTAACCTCTCATTTACGCTCTGCTCGATACTCTGCATAGGGAAGGAGAGAGGGAGGTACTCGTGGAGGGAGTGAGCCGCCTTTCTATCTTCAGGCGCCTGTAGGCACGTGCCTTATGGTAAATCCGGTTCTGAACAGCATAGTCTAACATAATACACTATATCTACATTATATTGACCTCTTGGCTTTATTTTTCTTTTTGTTTGATGCCCCTCGCACACTTGTGCGCTGTGTCGCCCCACATTCTGCTCCACTTCCCCACCGCAAAGGCCATGTAAATCTATGGAAAAATATGATTCTGCTCAAAAGATATCTGTAGCCAACTAAAGAAAGTTACATATTCACCTAAGAAGAGGGAAGGCTCTAGACCCCTTAGAGCCTTCCCAGTCCTCTCTGCATCCCCTTGTTCCACCACTGGGCCTCCATTGCAGTAATCCAACTTTAATGTTGAAGAAGCCTTTGGGTGTCCTCTGAAGGCTTCAGAAGTACTCGGGTCCCTGAGCAGACTTGCGCGTGCATAGTACAGAGCTGCTTATCTTTTGAAGTACTTGGGTCCCTGAGCGGACTTGCACATGCGTAGTACGGAGCTGCTTATCTTTTGAAGTTCTTGGAGACCCGATTACTTCCAAAGCCTTCTGAGCAGACACGGAGATGCAGCAGGCAGGAAATTCCAACCCAGACAGCAGGGGAATAAGTAGACCGAAAAAGGACTGGGAAGGCTCTATAGGATCCAGAGCCTTCCCTCTTCTTAGGTGAGTATCTAACTTATTTTTTATTTAGGTGGCTACACAGGTATCCAATAAGTTTCAGAGTCAAGTATAACCGGAGCAGGATCATCCAACAGGCAACCTAGGCAGGTGCCTGGGGTGGGGCGGATGTGAGGGGGCCCACCTTCAACCTTCTCTGACCTCTCTCTCCACTTTAGATTACCAAAAGTACCACAAGGGTGTGCCAAATCTACTACCTTGCCTAGGGCCCCATTACATCTTAATCGATCCTTGAGTATGACTGAGTGTCTTTGTTTTATGTCCAAGATTAGCTTTACCAGCGCTGAATCAGAGCATGTAGGCAATTGTTATTTCCGTACGCCCTTTTTTCCCATGATGCTCTTCCCGTACTTGAATGGAGAGCTGCCCTTTAGTCTTAAAATAGATCCAATGTAATGATACTTTGACAAGCTCATCCAGTGCAAATTTCCAATTGCGAAAAGATTAACCTTTAACTGGAGCTGTGTAATTCCCATAATGGTCTTTTACCGCTTTGTGATGACTCAGGGCTGACATTTGAGCTCCCGCGACTTCATATAACCTGGCAGTAATATGTACATTAGCTGATTAACGGTGTTACAAGTTGCTTCTTTAGCTGTACACCGCGTGAGGCAGAGGTCCCCTCCTGTGAGTTACGGCAATAATTGAGAATTTACGGTCGAGTCCTCCGATTCCACATGCAATAATCCTGCATCAGTTCCCTTCAATAGCGGCAGACTCATAGCTGCTGTAGAGCATTCTGATGCTAATGACAGAGGAGGAATGGAACAGGCAGCTAATATAGCTGATTAAGTTCATTTTGCAGAATTGGTAATCAACCTCTGCTTCTGTAGCAATGTAGAGGGAACCCTAATAAGTATTATTACAGGGTTTTTTTCCCCGGTACCGTTTTTAACTGGTTCCTAGAAATATTTGAACAGTTACTGATCAAAACCCGACTCTGAGCTTGATTGGTAATATAGGGCAGGAGACAATGAGAAAAAGTAAATTATTTAAAGGGTACCTGTAACCTTTCATTAAAAAAAAAGTATACTTACCTCAGTAGGTGGAAGCCTCTTGATTGTCCAGCGGCTTCCTCAGTTCTCCTACTACACCTCTCCTCCACTGCGTTAGGACCCTCTGAACAATTTTCAAATTTAAAGTTGAAGATTGCTTGTAGCTGTGCTCCACTCCATGTACAAGTGTGGACATACTGCAGGCCCAATGTACTGTCAGTGCCTGCGTGGCACCATGGGGCTACTCGTGCATGACTTTTCTCTCCATGCACAAGCCGCTCTGTGCTTCTGCGCAGGTGCACACCTACTGGCACAGTGTGGTCATATTTATACACTTAGGGGAACATGGCCACTACTGCTAAAATAAGGAGGGTCCTCCTGGCTGGCATAAGAGGGGTCATGAAGAAGGATCAGGGATGCCTCTGGAGCCAGAGGCTTCCCCCAACTAATGTATGTAACTTTGTTTTTAAGTTGCAGGTATACCATACCATATACCATAAGATGCTGCTAAAACAAGGACAAAAACCATAATAAAAAAAAAAAACCTGGTGAGTCCATTGTGTGGATCTTTTTCCCTCATTCCCCCCAATTATTTCCCTTTTGTACCACTTGTGTCCTTCTCTGTCCCTCCTATGTCTCCTCTGCGCCTCTGTCCTTCTCTGTCCCTCCTGTGTTCTCCTGTGACCTCCATTGCCCCGTGTCCTCCTCTGTCCCCCTGTGTCTCTCCACTGTCCCCTATGGCTCTTCTTTCCTCGTGTATCTCTACTGTCCCCCTATGTCTCTTCTGTCCCTCTGTGTCTCTTCTGTCCCTCTGTGTCTCTCCTCTCCTTCTGTGTCTCCACTGTCCCCCTGTGTCTCTCCACTGTCCTCCTGCAGCTCTCCTGTCCCCCTGCATGTCTCTACTGCCCCTTACATGTCCCACTTTGCCCCTGTGTGCCTCCACTGTCCCCCTGCATGCCTCCACTGTCCCGCTGCACGTCTCCAGTGTCCCCCTGTGTGTCTCTCCTCTCTTCTAACTGGAGCCAATAGTTCCGGAGGTGAGACCATGGCTCCGTCATTGAGTGCACCAATTGGCCCAATGGTCCAGCGTCATACCCAGAGGTTGTCTTTTGTAAATAGAGATATGAGTGCTGGCAGTATTTGCTGCAGTAGTTGAAGGGGTGGGGGGGACCATCACATTGGACATGGATTAATAGTTTTGCTGCAATATTTTTGCTGCAACACTGATTTTAGTATAAAATCTCTCCTTATCGCTGCTGGCAATCATGTGCATCAGTCACCCGTTAATACAAAGCAAAGCTAACAGTGTTCGAGCGCAATCTCTAGCAAAGTGGGAAGAATAATGTAGCGCTGTAATTCCTGACCAATCAGAGATCAGATCACAGGTGCCAATCTTCTAAGAGATTAATTCTGATTCGCTGCCGCAGGTAACCATGCATTATTCCTGTCTGCACTATAATATTAAATAAAACCAATAAACTTTTTTTTTTAAAGGACATCAACACTAAACCTTTTACATCCCCTAGAATGGGTTTCATACAGCAAGGGAAATATCTGTTGCATAGAATATTCAACAGGCCATAAAAATATTCCTTATATGGCGCCTTGCTGGCAATAAAATGATAACTTTCCTGATTTACACTTCCACTACTGCATTAAAAAGGCACTCGTCAGAGGAGGGGAGAGAGAAAATCCCGCTACTGAAATACTACAGATGTCACATATATTTTGTTGCACAGCAGGCTGAGAACATAAGGAATGTACATTTAATATTGTATAAAATCAGATACTCCAGGTATATGGCATCTTTAGTTTTTTAAAGATTTTTTTATATTCATATTTATTTATTTTTTTTAAATAAAGTGGTGTGCTTCATGCCTCAGGAGAACTCACACACACTATTTTATTTATTATTTATTTATTTGTTGTATTTATAAAGCGCCAACATATTACGCAGCGCTGGACATTAATTTAGGTTACAGACAATATTTAGGGGTGACAAACAGCAAAATGACAATACAGGAATACAAGAAAACCAGATCACACAGCACAGTATGAGTACAAGGTAATGCTTAGTCAGTCACTGGATGGGAGCATGGAGTTAGGCAAGTTAGGTTCACTCAAATGCATAGCATGGGTGCACAGTAATAGAGGTGCATGATCAGGTAGGACACAAAAGGAGTGAGGACCCTGCCCAAAGGCTTACAATCTAGAGGGAGAGGTAGGGACACGAGAGGTAGGGGACCAGAGTTCGGCTGTGGGTTTAGAGCAATTGTGAGGGGTGGTAGGCAAGAGTGAAAAGGTGAGTTTTGAGGGCCTTCTTGAAGGTGTTGAAGGAGGGGGCTGCCCTAATGGGTGGAGGTAGGGAGTTCCATAGTGTCGGAGCGGCTCTTGAGAAGTCTTGGAGGCGTGCATGGGACTGGGTGATGCAGGGAACGGTCAGGCGAAGTTCATTGGAGGAGCGGAGTGAGCGGCTTGGTGTGTATCTCTGAGTAAGATCAGAAATGTAGGTTGGACAGGTTTTGTGGATGGATTTGTAGGTCAGACACAATATCTTGAATCTGATTCTGGACTGGATAGGAAGCCAGTGGAGGGATTCACGGAGGGGAGCCGCCCTGGTGGAGCGATGGGAGGAGTGGATAATTCTGGCAGCCGCATTCATGATGGACTGCAGTGGGGCTATTCGGGTCTTAGGGAGTCCAGACAGAAGGGCATTGCAGTAGTCGAGGCGGGAAATTATGAGGGCATGGATGAGGAGTTTGGTGGTGGCAGGGGTCAGGAAAGGGCGAATCTTACAGATGTTACGAAGGTGGAAGTTGCAGGACTTTGTGAGGTTTTGGATGTGGGGAGTGAAGGAGAGTGCGGAGTCCAGGGTGACACCCAGACAGCGGGCTTGAGAGGTAGGGTGAATAGTAGTGTGGTTAACAGTGACCTGCACATCTGGGAGGTCCAGGGATGACCGGGGTGGGAAGATCATAAATTCCGTTTTGTCTAGATTTAGTTTTAGGAACCTAGCGGACATCCAGGAGGAGATGGCAGATAGGCAGGAGGAGACCTTGTCCATGGTAGTGGTGGATATGTCAGGGGTGTGGAGATAGATTTGGGTGTCATCTGCATACAGATGATAGTTAAAACCCATGGAGGAGATAACCTTGCCAATGGAGGATGTGTATAGGGAGAACAGTAGGGGGCCAAGGACCGAGCCTTGGGGGACTCCCACTGAGAGGTGGTTGGGGGTGGACGAGGACTCATTGAAGGAGGTCGTGAAGGAGCGGTTGGAGAGGTAGGATGAAAGCCAGGTCAGGGCGAGATCGTGAATGCCCATGGATTGGAGGGACTGGAGGAGTAGGGGATGATCTACTGTATCAAAAGCTGCTGAAAGGTCAAGGAGGAGGAGAATGGTGTATTTACCTTCAGCTTTAGCTAAGGCAAGGTCATTGACCACTTTTGTGAGAGCCGTTTCGGTTGAGTGGGCAGGCCGAAATCCAGATTGCAGTGGGTCTAGTAGTGAGTTGGCATTGAGGTACTGGGTCAGGCGTTTGTGAACCAGACGCTCAAGGAGTTTTGAGGCGAAGGGGAGGAGGGAGATCGGGCGGTAGTTGGAGGGTAGCGAGGGGTCGAGGGAGGGTTTCTTGAGCAGAGGCAGTACAGTGGCCTGCTTGAAGTCTGAGGGGAAGGTGCCTGTGGATAGGGAGAGGTTAAACATGGTAGTGAGGACTGGGGCCAGATCCGTGAAGTGAGGCTGAAGTAGATCAGAAGGGATAGGGTCAAGGGGGGAGGTAGTGGTATGGGAAGTCTGCAGTAGGTGGTTGACCTCCTCAGTGGTAGTAGGAGTGAAGGAGGTGAGGGGAGGATAGGGTGGAGAAGGAGTAGGTTGTGAGCAGGTGGGAGGTGAAGATTGAAGATTGGATATTTCCTGACGGATGGAGACTATTTTGTTGGTGAAGTGGGTGGCTAAATCTGTGGCAGAGAGGGAGGAAACAGAAGGTGGGGGGGTGGGTTTAAGCAGGGAGTTGAAGGTGCTAAAAAGACGCCGGGGATTGGAAGCTTGTGCTCCGATGAGCTTGGTAAAGTATTCCTGCTTCGCATGAGCAAGGGCAGTGTGGAACTGCTGCAGGTTAGTTTTGTACTGTAGAAAATCCTGGTTTAGTCGAGTTTTCCGCCATTTTCGTTCAGTGGCGCGTGTTTCCCTCTGGAGGTTGCGAGTATGGGTAGTGCGCCAGGGCTGGGGGTTAGGGGGTCGGTTGCGGCGGAATATTGGTGGAGCAGCTCTCTCTAGGGCTGATGAGAGAATTTGGTGATACTGAGCTGCAGCAAGATTAGGACAGGTTAGGTTGGGGAGAGTGGAGGATAGGCCATGGAGGGAGTCAGCAAGGACGCCAGGGTTGAGCTTGCGTAGGTCTCGCTGCCATCGACCAGGTGGGTGGGCGGGTAGTTTGGAGGTGCCTTCCGTGAGGAGGTTGAAGGCGAGAAGGTAATGGTCTGAGGGTGGAAATGGTGCGATGTCGAGGTCTGCAATGGTGGTGGATTTAGTGAATATAAGGTCGAGAGTGTGACGTGCAGTGTGAGTGGGGGCGTTGGTGTGTTGTACTAGGCCATGTGAGTTGGCTATGGCGAGTAGCCGGGTCGCAACAGAGTTCTTGGGTTCATTGATGGGTATATTGAAATCCCCGAGGATGATGGTGGGGAGGTCAGAGGAGAGGATGTGTGGGAGCCAGGAGGCAAGGTTGTCGAGAAATTGTCGTGTGGAGCCCGGAGGGCGGTATAAGACTGCAACAATGGCTGGGAGGGGATTGTAGAGGCGGATAGTGTGGGCCTCAAATGATGTGAATTGTAGGGAGGAAGGTGGAGTGAGGACACGGAATGTGCAGGATGGGGAGAGGAGCAGACCCACCCCTCCCCCAGTCCTGTTGTCTGGTCTGGTGGTGTGACTGAGGTGAAGCCCCCCGTAGGAGAGGGCAGCCTCTGCGGCAGAGTCAGAGGGGGTGAGCCATGTCTCAGTGAGTGCGAGGATGGTGAGGGATTTGGAGAGGAAGAGGTTGTGGACCTCTGTAAGTTTATTGCGGACGGATCTGGCATTCCAGAGACCGCAGGGTAGGGGGAGCATGTGGTTGTGAGTGGGATGGATGGAAATGAGGTTGGGGCGAGGATGGGTGTTGAAGTTATTTGTGGACAGAGAGCTGTGAAGCGGGTCAGCAGGGGATGCTTGTCTGGCAGGAGGCTGTGGCCCAGGGTTAGGCGATATATCACCAGCAGCAAGTAAGAGTAGGAGGGAGAGAGTAAGCAAATGTGAATGGGATTTAAATGTTTGTGAGGTTTTTGAGCTGCTGGAGGGAGAGAGAGATTTCAGGAGAGCTAACAGTTCATGAGAAGCTGAGTAAGGTGAGCAAAGCAGAGCAGATGAAATGAATATGGAGTGAGTTACGATAGACAGGTTGAGACATGGATTTTTCTATAGAGAAGGAGAACGACAGTGGTGAGCGAAACTGTCAAGAACATGCTCATTGAATTGCAAAACTAAAATACACTGTAGTCAATTGAAAGGCCAATAATCAGGTGATTTTAAAGGAACACTATCGATTGACATGTTTTTTTCAATTGAGATAAGACATTTTTGGGAAGTGCTGCGTAAGTACTGGTGTATTCATTTCAAGGCTTATCTCTTTGTTTACTGTTATCTAATTCCTTTCACACTTTTCTGATGGCAAAACTGATGGCAGAGTGAACCATGAAGGGAGGGGAAATTCCCTCACACTTCATCTGCTAACCCTGTGTGTGTGAGAGAGAAAGCTCTGTCTGTCTCTGACTGAATTTTCTGCAGAGAGCAGAGGAAATGTATGTTATGTGCAATGTAAACATTTGTTATTGTGTGTGTGAAACCTGACACCTGACAGGCTTTTCATATAACTCTGCTTCAATATTACACTGTTCTTAGCATGTCAGACTGCAGAGATTCACCTTTGCAAATGAGACATTCCAAACGTAGCTAAATCCTACACACAATGAATTACATCTTTTGCCTCTGATATTAACATGAAAAGCAGGAAAATGTTTACACAGCTACTTAGACATTATTTTAACATTTATAGTTACAAAATACTGCGACACAGTCCACAAAGTTCTATAGATATCAATTGTCACCCGTTGCTGGGATCGCTGCAGGGAATCCAATGATCAATGCAATAGTTCAGTATTACTGCTGTGCTCTGCAGAACCTATGTATGTTACAGGTTATAGCTGAGTCACTCTTCTGTGGAGTCTTTTCAAGCCAAAGCCCCCCCCCCCCCCCCCCCCCTGGCTCAGCTTTGCTGCTTTACATTCTGAGAGCTCTGATGACTGGGAGGGGCTGCTTCTGCTGAGAGAGAATCTCAGAAACAGACAAGTGTGGCTGCAATATGATCTGTGTGCTCTGTGGGCACTCTGTCTGCATAGATAATGATGATGATTGCAGTTTCATTCCTATGAGAGACCCTTCCTACAGGCAGCTGCACATCATACCAAAATGAAAGCACACAGATGAAAGGCTGCAGCAGCCTTTCTCATATAGCCTAGACAGCACATCCAGAACAACTCATAACCCGGAAGCAGAAGGGATATAAGCTGGTGGCCATATTGGATTTTTCCTGGAGCAATAATGGATAAAAAACACTAAAAAGGCACACCAGAGTGGCGAAATTATCAGGTAGAGCATTTATTCTTTACAAGCTATAGACTGATATGTTTATTTTTGTGTGAAACGTTCATCTCTGGTTCCCTTTAAGCATTACCTCTGAGAGTAAAGCCTGGGACACGCCTTCAATTTTGGGTGGCCAATCACTGACCAGTTTTGCCACCTTCATGTAGTATAAGAGTTTGCCTACACAATCTGCTCATAGTATTCAAAATCTGTTGACTCTCATACTACATGGAAGTCGTAAAATTTGCCAGTTTTTGGCCAATCAAAATTGAAGCTGTGCACCAGGCTTTAAAGAAAACCCGAGGTGAGCTCCTTTGTACAAATGGAGTGACAAGGCATATATGGGCAGCAGTCCTCATACCCACCGCTTTCCCCATTCTCCTCCGTCCCCCTCTGTTGCCCTGTAAATGCCCCTACTGTGAAATCAATGGCCTGGCGGTGCGGGTCGTTGATCAACCTTGGTCCTTGTGACCAGGAGCACTCTGTGGCAGTACACTACGAGTCTTAACTTAGTGCCCATTTGGGAGTGAATTACAAGAGCGTGATCAAGGATGCGCGCTATCGGGCCAATGCTTTTACGGTAGAACTCAACCTGCCTGACTTGGCTTGCTTACAGGGGCACTGACAAGGGAATGACAGGGGACAGAGGAGAAGTGGGGAAGTGGTGGACATGAGGACTGCCAGTGGTGTAGCTAATGAGCTTGGGGCCCCAGTGCGAGTTCCACATGAGGCCCCCTGCACTCTATTGATATGGAGCCCCAAAACCTACCAAGGACAGTTTGAGTGTCAGAGAGGTGTAATCAGAGTAAGGAAACAATTAGTTAAGGATTGCCACTATTTAATGCTCATATAGAGGTGTTTATTACCAGTATCGCACCAATAAAAAGCTAATCAGATGGTTAAATGGGCCCTTCTGGTCCAAGGGCCCGGATGTGGTTGAAACGTCTGCACCCTCTATTGCTACGCCACTGCGGACTGCTACCCATACATGCGTAAAGCCTCTGTTTGTAAAAAGGAGTTTGCCTCAGGAATTCTTAAGGGCGCATACACACATGCAATTTGGATCAGCCAATGACTGGCCTATTTTACCACCTCCACGTAGTATGATGGTCAACAGATTTTGAATACTATAAGCCAGGGCCGCCATCAGAATTTTCTGGGCCCCATACTGGGCAAATCTACTGGGCCCCCCTTACTCCCCTGTGCCTCCACATGTCAAATAACCATCTGATAGATAGCTTGTAGTAGCAGGTAGATATGTACTGTAGTGGCCAGCACAGTGGGGAGCTGTAGCATGCCTCCACCACCTGCCATAATAGTGGAGCCGCATGCAGGGGCAGGGCCACAGCATGACGAGACAGAGTCACAATGCCTTATAGTCCCCCCTCTGCATTGCTGTGTGTCCCCCAGTCACACGGCAGTTGGAGAGGGGACATACAGCAGCTGGCAACAATGGGGTTTCACTACACAGGTTATCTGGCTGAGAAGAACCACACCGCTGGAGTGATTGACCGCTAGACCCCATGTGGAACTGCCACTGTCTTGGGGCCCCATACAGCAGTACCTCCTTTAATTCCCTGAAGGCGGCCCTGCTATAAGCAGATTGCATAGGTGAGCTCTTATACTTCGTCAGTGGTAAAATCGGCCAATGATTGGCCAATCACAATTGGAAGTGTGTCCCAGGCTTAGAGCCTCTATTTGCTAAAATGGAGGATAATTTTGTTTAACATTATTATACATCTACTTTATTGTTTTGCTGTTTAAGACTCGATCTTCTTTCCCTTTTTTAAACTTTTGACTAATAAAAGTCACAACTTCTATAACACAAATGCTATAAACTGATTTTACAGTTCTAAATGATGAAGTACATTTATATTTCCAAGCTTGTTCTTCAATTTGAGCTCCTTCACCATCAGATGACATACGTTTAATCTATCTTCACTGCTCATAGATAGAATTAGGGTTGGGACACACTGGAAATCGCAGAACACTATCGCAATCGCTAGCGTTTTGTATAAGCGCTTTGCAGGCGATTGCAAGTGGGATTTCCGGCAATTATGGTAGTGATTTGTAAAGAAATACCAAGGGGTGAGCTGAGCAGCACAAACCAAATTTTATGCAATTCTATGCAAAGCATGCACGCAGCACTGGAGGTCCCCCGACTCCATAAGAAATATATAAATACAGAGGGGCTGCAGCACACAACAGGAAAACAGTGACAGGGGCTCTTGGTTACGCTTTAACGTGCTTAAAGAAAACCTGAACTGAAAATTAAAAGTCAGAATAAACATACACAAGTCATACTTACCTCCTGTGTAGTGATGGGCGAACACCTGGATGTTCGGGTTCGGGAAAGTTCGCCGAACATGGCCGAGATGTTCGGCATGTTCGGGCCGAACCCCGAACTTCCCGAACATCCCTATTTTGGGGGCCCTATGGGGTCGCAGGCATAAGGGGGGAGCATGCCCCGATCGCGGGGGGGGTCGGAAATTCCCCCCACCCCCTCCGCTAGCGCTCCCCCCTCTGCCCGCTTCCCCATTCAAAAGTTTCAAGAAGTACCTGTATAGCGGATGGCCTGGCAGTGGCACTGTGGAGTGAGGAGGAGGAGGAGTCCGGAGAGTGACGAGTTGAGGGAGGCCGGGCAGCGGGCGTGAGGTCAGAGAAAGGGCGGAACTCGCCCTTTCTCTGACCTCACGCCCGCTGCCCGGCCTCCCTCAACTCGTCACTCTCCGGACTCCTCCTCCTCCTCACTCCACAGTGCCACTGCCAGGCCATCCGCTATACAGGTACTTCTTGAAACTTTTGAATGGGGAAGCGGGCAGAGGGGGGAGCGCTAGCGGAGGGGGTGGGGGGAATTTCCGACCCCCCCCGCGATCGGGGCATGCTCCCCCCTTATGCCTGCGACCCCATAGGGGGGCCGTATTGCGGCCTGTTCGGCCGAACAGGGCCCTGTTCGCCCGAACAGGGGCCCTGTTCGGCCCTGTTCGGGGGCATACAGAAGTTCGGGGCGAACCCGAACTTAAAAGGCCGAACACCATGAGGTGTTCGGCCGAACTCGAACATCCCCCGAACAGGGTGATGTTCTGCAGAACCCGAACAGTGGCGAACACTGTTCGCCCAACACTACTCCTGTGTAGTATACTCTTCAATCTATTTTTCCTCTCCTGCGTCCTGTTTGTCCACTGTGATCAATGGAATTCTCCGTCCTCCATTTTGAAAATAGCCATTACCCCATAACAGCTTCCTGGTCAGCACACAGTTAAACTGTAACATCGCCCACTTGAGCCATAGGGAAACATGGACACATCAGTTCTCCTCTCAGCTGTAACTGACAGCAACTGATATATTTCAGTTCTGACAAAATGTTGTCAGAACTGGAAGGGGTCACTGTAAGAAGAAAATGGTGAGCTTCTGAGAGGAACTGATGGCAAGGTAACTATGTAATGTTCATTTGAAGTTACCTCATGTGTTTATTTTAAATAATTTTACTCAGTCAGCACAGGTTCTCTTTAAGCTCACCAACTGCACCAAAGTGTCCCCAATCTGGTGAGTCCTACTCTACCATGCAAAATGCCAGTTTTTATAAGCAGTCAAGAGCCCCTGTCACTGTTTTCCTGTTGTGTGCTGCTGCCCCTCTGTACTTATATATTTCTTATGGAGTCTGGGGACCTCCACTGCTGCGTGCATGCTTTGCAAAGAATTGCATAAAATTTGGTTTGTGCTGCTCACCTCTTGGTATTTATTTATAATTTTCCCCTGTGAGCCTGCATGACCACGCCCACCTCTAGCACAGTTAAGCATATAAATGAGTGCATTGCACATGCTCAGAGAGTTCATTTGGTAGCTAGTGAAAGGTGAAGTTTTTAATTTCCTGTTTTCCCATTTAGTTGAGTCTTGGGTTTTCGGATTAGTTCCCACTAGACTGCTTATAAAAACTGGCATTTTGCATGGTAGAGTAGGACTCACCAGATTGGGGACACTTTGGCGCAGTTGGTGAGCTTAAGCCGTTAAAGCGTAACCAAGAGCCCCTGTCACTGTTTTCCTGTTGTGTGCTGCAGCCCCTCTGTATTTATTTAGTGATTTGTAAAGAGTGTCAGTGATTTGTCTGCGATTTCATAGCATTTGTGATTAGCGATTTTCAGTTTGATTGGTAGATTCAAATGAACTGTGCTTTTAGGTAATTCCAGCCCTTTAAAATCCCATTGCAATTTACAAAAACGCTCACAAAAGCGTACAGTCAAAAATGGCGTGGGGAAAAAATGGCGCACAGTGATAAATCTTTTAAAACGGTATTTATAGTTTTAAGGATATGCAGTAACTTTATTTAAAACGCTATTTATCGTTGGTCTGACCCCCGCCCCTCATGTCCTGCGTTGTCCCCCGGTTCCTGTCTGCCTCCCCCGCCCCCCCTCGCACGTCCAATTTTGTCTCCCAGTGATTTCATCTCTGCCCCGGACTGGAGTGTAATGCTACAACAGTCCTACCTAAGCAGATCTTACGAACAGCTGGTGGATGTATCTGCTCGCTGCCGCTGGAGACTTTCTGATGCACCAATCACGCTGGGGGCGCTGCTCCAGAATTGCCAATCACCGCTGCTCATGTCTCTGCTCCGTCTGCTAATTGGACGCGATGGTCTCAGAGGCGGGAGCATTGGGTCCAATTAGCAGACGGAGCAGAGAAATGAGCAGCGGTGATTGGCAATTCTGGAGCAGCGCCCCCAGCGTGATTGGTGCATCAGAAAGTCTTCAGCGGCAGCGAGCAGATACATCCACCAGCTGTTCGTAAGATCTGCTTAGGTAGGACTGTTGTAGCATTACACTCCAGTCCGGGGCAGAGATGAAATCACTGGGAGACAAAATTGGACGTGCGAGGGGGGGCGGGGGAGGCAGAAGACAGGAACCGGGGGACACCGCAGGACATGAGGGGCGGGGGTCAGACCAACGATAAATAGCGTTTTAAATAAAGTTACTGCATATCCTTAAAACTATAAATACCGTTTTAAAAGATTTATCACTGTGCGCCATTTTTCCCCACGCCATATTTTCCTGACCCGTCACAAAATGCTGCATGTCCTGCAATCGCTCTAGCCGGCTCACCTCAATATACTTTCATTAGCAAAGCGCTCCAAAATTGCTCAAAACAGCACAGTAGTGTGCCCCAGGACTTACTTGTAAAAAAATAAATTGTTAGACTGCTAAATAAAACTATATTAATTAGGTATATTGATGATACAGTAAGTTTTTTTTGGTATTGTTTCATTATTATTATTGTTGAAAGATTTCTGAAGTTACTGGTTTGCTGCGATGACAATGTCCAAGAATAAATAATGAAAAAGCTATTCATCCAAGTTGGCTTTGTATTTTTGTGAGCAGCGTTTAGAAATGACTCTCTGATACCCATAATCGAGAAATCCCTTAGAATGCAGACCTGTCATCAAATACAATAGTTCTACTGACATAATAATGTAGAGCTGGCAGCACAATAGCCTCACAGTCTAATTCTGTTTTCAAGGCCAAATGACAGCTCTGGATTGTCTGTCTTCCATCCAACAACTTTATGCGCACATCCAAAGCCGTATTTATGCCCCTAGGCCAACTTTCTTTTTGCTCCCCTTCAGGGGCGTAACTAGGCCCCACCGGGCCCCCCTGCAGAATATCTGAGCTGGCAGCACAATAGCCTTTCAGTCTAATTCTGTATAACAGGAAGTCGCGTCAGAGACTAGAGAGAGGAACGCGGGCTGGAGCTCACAGAAGGTTTAACCCCCTGTTTTGGAAGTATAATGAAAATGACAATGATGACGTGTAAATACGTTTCATTTTATAAATCCTGTCTGTACCTAGAATACAGGTCCCTTTTTAATTCATAATTTCGGTCACGTAGCTTTTCCTAGCCATATTCTACATTTCCATTCCACAGAATTCCTCTTTGTCGATAAACGGAGGAAGCAAATAAAGATCCTTACGGAATCCAATACGTGTCAAAATAATTGATGAAACTCATAAGTAAAAATTAAATCCTTTTTCTATTTTTCGTAGTCAGGCGATAAGGAAGAAGAGTTCAAAGATTCTTTGTCTCGGTTCCAAGTTGTACACTCATTTATTATTTAGGCCGGTTTATGAAAAAGAACAGAAGATAGCAGCTATTTAAGGAACGTCTCCTCTGCTGGAGCATTTCTCAGACGTTTCTTAGCTGGGGAAGAGAAAAGCCTTTCTTATTTACAGGGAATTACTTTACCACCGAGCCCGACCCGAGCGTCTCTTCTGCTGGCATTTCCTGCAAACAGGAGGAGTGTTTGGTGAATAACTGGAATTTGCTTTCAGTTCATGAGTTAAGATAATGGAAGGATTATAGCCCCGATTCATGGACAGGTTTATATATATATATATATATATATAAATATATATATAAATATATATATATATATATATATATATATATATATATATATATACATATCTATACAGTATATTTAATAGAATATGAAATTACATTAATTTTGCATGAAAAAGTTTGTCAAAAAAGTTTTTTTTTTGTTTTCACCCAGTGACATACAGTATGGGTAAAAAAAATTACTTTTCTCCCAAGTATTCTCCTAGGAGATAACTTTTCATCTCTTCAAAAAAAAACAAAAAACTTTTCAACAACTATGTAATGGAAGAAGTACTAAAAAGGAAATAAAAAAGTAGTGTCATGCATATTTTGAGTATTTCTTCTAGAGTTGATGCTCTAAAAGCCAGCAGATCCGTCATGTACAGACAGCGCACGGCAAACGTAGGTAGGTAGACCACTTCAACCCCCCTTACTTACATGTTTGGCACATACTTTATTATAGCACATCCACGAAGACAAGATAGGGAGTTGACGCATTTCAGACATGCAGGTCCTTAGTCATAGCCCTGTGTCTACATGTTCCCTCTGGGCACCCCAGTTTCCTCCCACATCCCAAAAACATACAAATTAGATGAATGGCTTCCCCCTAAAATTGGCCCTAGACTATGATGGCCATATGATTATGGGCAAGATTAGATTGTGAGCCACCTCTGAGGACAGTCAGTGACATGTCAGTGCTTTATAAATACTAAATAAAAATAAAACATAAAAATAATCTTCCAATTAGAAAAGTTGTTTTCAAAAAAGAACAAATCATTAAACTGAAACCCAAGAGCATTCCGATTAGTGGCGGAAGAGTAGCAACATGCCATCTTACCCAGTAGGAAATCCTGAACAACTCCCTGATCGCTGCTAAAGCTCGCACAAGTACAAAGAAAGTTACAGATGTTACATTAGAATCAATGCTATAATTTAAAGAACTGCCTTCAGGAAATGAAAGGTGACAAATCAATCTACATTCATTAGGTTTCTTCACAGGGATAAGCCCCAAGGTAGATAGACTAGAGCTTCTAAGCAGGGAGAGAAAAAGTCCACTCCACTCTACTAGCTAACACTTATGTTGCTATTTTTCCTTCAACTATGTCTGGTAAAGCTGGAGATTTTAAACTACAGTAAAGTCTCTTTTATCCGGCACAGGCTAGGATTGGCTGATGCCGGATATGCATGCTTGCCCATTGCTTGAGAAGTCAAGCAACCAACATTAAAAATAAATCTAACCTCCCCCAACGGATTCACTACAGCGTTATGCAGCAGAAAATGCTTACGGATTCTCCGGGCGCCATCTTTTTCACTTCTTGTCACTCCCAGCTGCTTTGCGTTGTTCTCCTTGCATAGCCCCAATGCGTCATGTGATCCAATGAGGGTCAGGTGACGCACCAGGGAGCCATTCGAAGATGCTGCAAAGCAGCTGGGAGCTGCAAGAAGTGAAAAGGACAGCGCCCAGAGGATTCCTAAGTAGTTTCTGCTGCACACCGCTGTGCAATCTTAGTTAGGAACGCCCCTGTTGTGTCCCACTAGGCATGCCGGTTAGTTAAGACTGCCAGATGCCTCAGTTCTGGTTAACCAGGAGTCTACTGTACTTCCCCAAAGAATTTCAAAATGACTCAACCTTTAGGGTCTAAAAGCGGTGCAATTTTTTTGCATGATTTGAATTCTAAAACCTGGAAAAAATCATGCTGCTAAGGAGTTGTGCAGCAGCCCAGCACTCACCTCCCTGGGATCCAGCACTGCAGTTCTCCCTCCATCCTCCGGGTGGCGCTGTAACACTATAATAAGATTGCCGGCTGTCGACATGATGACAGACAGTGATCTCACCAAGGGGAAGCAGAGCCTCGAGGAGAGGAAGTAGAATTGCGTCTAAAGTTGGAATCCCGGCGGTTACAGCAAGTTCTGCTTTGGGATACTGCCCCTAGCATGCTTTTCCTACCCCAAGCTGAACTCGTGATTACCGCTAAGGAGGTTAAACCATTGTCTAAGAACTGCTCCATCATCAGATTTAGATACTTGTTTTAATGGGAAGGGAGGGCTGCTGGCTGGTGGGACCCCCTTCTATTTCCCCCAGTGCCTCCCTCCAGTGATGAGCAAAATTGCCAATATTCTTTTTGCATTTATTTTCATGAAAATAATGTTACATTCGATTTTAGAGCAAAAATGCCAGTAAAATTCCCATTCACTGATCGAGGGGCCAACGGCAAGTGGCGGGAGCGCTCGTGGGAGCGCACACGATCGCGCCTCAGGCAGCAGGAGCTGCACAGTCTATCTGGACGGATATATCCGTCCAGATAGACTTAAGTGGTTAATGGGGAGGGAGGGCTGCTGGCTAGTGGGGCCCCCTTCTATTTCCCCCAGTGCCTCCCTCCAGTGATGAGCAAAATTGCCAATGTTCTTTTTTGCATTTATTTTCATGAAAATAATGTTACATTCGATTTTAGAGCAAAAATGCCATCGAAAATACGTTTTTTGAGGGTAAAAATACTAATTTTTCATGATTTTTGCGTACTTCTCTAGAAAATATTGATTTTTGAATTTTTCCGCAAACAATGCGAGAACGCAACAATACAAGCTATTTTGTTGCCAAAAATGTTCTCGCAATCAAAAATAGCAATTTTGACTGCCTGCCTCCCTCCTTCCCCCCTGCACACCTCCTCTGTCTGCAGAGTAACAGTGCAGAGCAAGGTAATATTACCTCTGCTCTTCTTTGCAACCACACACCCTATGCTGCATACCGAGATCTGTCTCTACTTACGAAAAACAAAACGTTGCTTTCCTAAAACATAAAGAATTTGCGATAATTCAGGTTGGAGTGAGCTTGAGATGTCTCCCAGTGCATCACTGCTGAATATATGCAAATTAACCATTGTTACCCTTAAAAGCTAAACACACCTCCAGAACCGCTGGAATGCAATGATGTGTCAGCTTGTTAATTTGTCCAGAGCCATAATAATCCAACATGCATACAGACTGTTTCGGATTGTTTGATCCTCATCAGTAGAGTTGGGCCGAAACGGTTCGCCGGCGAACGTGGTTCGCGCGAACGTAGGTGGTTCGCGTGCGGGTACCGCACGCGAACCTTTTGCGGAAGAAGTTCGGTTCGCCCCATAATGCACTGAGGGTCAACTTTGACCCTCTACATCACAGTCAGCAGGCCCAGTGTAGCCAATTAGGCTACACTAGCCCCTGGAGCCCCACCCCCCCTTATATAAGGCAGGCAGCGGCGGCCATTACGGCCACTCGTGTGCCTGCATTAGTGAGAGTAGGGCGAGCTGCTGCAGTCTCTCATATAGGGAAAGATTAGTTAGGCTTAACTTCTTCCTGGCTGCATACCTGTTCTGTTCAGTGAGCCCTCAGCCCACTGCATACCTGTACTGTGATCCTGCCACTGCATACCTGTTCAGTGATCCTGCCACTGCATACCTGTTCAGTGATCCTGCCACTGCATACCTGTTCTGTTCAGTGAGCCCTCAGCCCACTGCATACCTGTACTGTGATCCTGCCACTCCATACCTGTTCAGTGATCCTGCCACTGCATACCTGTTCAGTGATCCTGCCACTGCATACCTGTTCTGTGAACCCGCCACTGTATACCTGTTCTGTTCAGTGGACCCGCCACTGTATACCTGTTCTGTGAACCCGCCACTGTATACCTGTTCTGTTCAGTGGACCCGCCACTGTATACCTGTTCTGTTCAGTGGACCCGCCACTGTATACCTGTTCTGTTCAGTGGACCCGCCACTGTATACCTGTTTAGTGAACACGCCACTGCATACCTATTGTGTTCAGTGATCCTGCCACTGCATACCTGTTCTGTGAACCCGCCACTGTATACCTGTTCTGTTCAGTGGACCCGCCACTGTATACCTGTTCTGTGAACCCGCCACTGTATACCTGTTCTGTTCAGTGGACCCGCCACTGTATACCTGTTCAGTGAACCCACCACTGTATACCTGTTCTGTTCAGTGGACCCGCCACTGTATACCTGTTTAGTGAACACGCCACTGCATACCTATTGTGTTCAGTGATCCTGCCACTGCATACCTGTTCTGTGAACCCGCCACTGTATACCTGTTCTGTTCAGTGGACCCGCCACTGTATACCTGTTCTGTGAACCCGCCACTGTATACCTGTTCTGTTCAGTGGACCCGCCACTGTATACCTGTTCTGTTCAGTGGACCCGCCACTGTATACCTGTTCTGTTCAGTGGACCCGCCACTGTATACCTGTTCTGTTCAGTGGACCCGCCACTGTATACCTGTTCTGTGAACCCGCCACTGTATACCTGTTCTGTTCAGTGGACCCGCCACTGTATACCTGTTTAGTGAACACGCCACTGCATACCTATTGTGTTCAGTGATCCTGCCACTGCATACCTGTTCTGTGAACCCGCCACTGTATACCTGTTCTGTTCAGTGAACCCACCGCATCAGTGCGCATACCTGTGCAGTTCAGTGAACCCACCTACCTACGTGAGTGCACGCAGTGTGATATACCACTCCGTGCATACCCAATATGGACAAAACAGGTAGAGGAAGAGGAAGAGGTAATGGCAGAGGCAGAGGAAGGCCACCCGGCAGGTCTGCGCGAGGTCGTGTAAATGTAATTTCGTGTGGACCTGGCCCACAGTACAGTGCTCGGAAGAAGGCACGTCCCATCACCTCCCAAGATTGTCAGGACGTGGTTGAGTATTTAGCGACACAGAACACCTCATCTTGCTCAGCCACCAGCGCTACTACTAGCACCACTTCCGCTGCATTTGACACTTCGCAAGAATTATTTAGTGTTGAAATCACTGATGCGCAGCCATTGTTGTTACAGCCAGATGAATTTTCACCAGCTAATATGTCTGAGTTACGCGGCAACACTATGGATGTAACGTGTCAGGAGGATGAAGGACCTACTGATGGTGCAAGTTTGGATTTGTCTGAGGCAAGCGAAGCTGGGCAGGATGACTACGATGATGACGGTAATAGGGATCCTCTGTATGTTCCCAATAGAGGAGATGAAGAGGGGGACAGTTCAGAGGGGGAGTCAGAGAGTAGTAGGAGGAGAGAAGTTGCTGAAAGAAGCTGGGGCAGCTCTTCGTCAGAAACAGCTGGTGGCAGAGTCCGGCACCATGTATCGCCACCTATGTACAGCCAGCCAACTTGCCCTTCAGCATCAGCTGCTGAGGTCCCTATAGTGCCCACATCCCAGGGTGGCTCAGCGGTGTGGAAATTTTTTAATGTGTGTGCCTCAGATCGGACCAAAGCCATCTGTTCGCTCTGCCAACAAAAATTGAGCCCTGGAAAGGCCAACACTCACCTTACGAAGGCACCTGGAGAAAAGGCACAAACAGCAATGGGATGGCCACCTGAGCAAAAGCAGCAGCAGCACACAAAAGAAAAGTCACCCTCCTTCTCCTCTTCCTCCTTCAGGTGCATCATCTGCTTCTGCCGCTTTCTCCCTTGCACCTTCACAGGCACCCTCCTCCACTCCGCCTCTGCCCTTGAGCGGTTCCTGCTCCTCTGCCCACAGCAGCAGTCAGGTGTCCGTGAAGGAAATGTTTGAGCGGAAGAAGCCACTTTTGGCCAGTCACCCCCTTGCCCGGCGTCTGACAGCTGGCGTGGCGGAACTGTTAGCTCGCCAGCTGTTACCATACCGGCTGGTGGACTCTGAGGCCTTCCGTAAATTTGTGGCCATCGGAACACCGCAGTGGAAGATGCCAGGCCGCACTTATTTTTCGAGAAAGGCCATACCCCAACTGCACCGTGAAGTTGAGAGGCAAGTGGTGTCATCTCTTGCGAAGAGCGTTGGGTCAAGGGTACACCTGACCACGGATGGCTGGTCTGCCAAGCACGGGCAGGGCCGCTACATTACCTACACAGCCCATTGGGTGAACCTGGTGGTGAACGATGGCAAGCAGAAAGCGGCGGACCAAATTGTGACACCTCCACGGCTTGCAGGCAGGCCTCCTGCCACCTCCTCTCCTCCTGCTACATGCTCTTCGCTGTCCTCCTCCTCCTCCTTGGCTGAGTGGCAGTTCTCCTCTCCAGCTACACAGCCCCAGCTCCGCAGGGCCTATGCTGCATGCCAGGTACGACGGTGTCACGCCATCTTAGACATGGCTTGTCTCAAAGCGGAGAGTCACACTGGAGCAGCTCTCCTGGCTGCTCTTAAGAAACAGGTGGATGAGTGGCTGACCCCGCACCACCTGGAGATAGGCAACGTGGTGTGCGACAACGGCAGCAATCTGCTTGCCGCTTTGCATATGGGGAAGCTGACACACATACCCTGCATGGCACATGTCATGAATCTAGTGGTTCAAAGATTTGTGGCAAAGTACCCTGGCTTAGCGGATGTCCTGAAGCAGGCCAGGAAGTTCTGTGGGCATTTGAGGCGCTCTTACACAGCCATGGCATGATTTGCAGAAATTCAGCGTAAAAACAACATGCCGGTGAGACGCCTCATTTGCGATAGCCCCACTCGCTGGAACTCGACCCTGCTCATGTTCTCCCGCCTGCTAGAACAGAAGAAAGCCGTCACCCAGTACCTCTACAACTGGAGTAGAACGAAACAGTCTGGGAAGATGGGGATGTTCTGGCCCGACAACTGGACACTGATGAAAAATGCATGCAGGCTCATGCGGCCGTTTGAGGAGGTGACCAACCTGGTGAGCCGCAGTGAGGGCACCATCAGCGACTTAATTCCCTACGCGTACTTCTTGGAGCATGCTGTGCGTAGAGTGGCGGATGAAGCTGCGAATGAGCGTGACCAGGAACCGTTACGGCAGGAACAGGCATGGGACCAATTTTCATCAGACCCAGCTGTTTCCTCAACACCTGCGGCAGCACAGAGGGGGGAGGAGGAGGAAGAAGAGAGGTCGTGTGCAGAAGACGAGTCAGACTCAGAGGATGATGAGCAAGGTGTTTCTTTGGGGGAGGAGGAGGAGGAGGAGGAGGGGACAGCGGCAGGAGAACAACCGCAGCAGGCGTCGCAGGGGGCTTGTGCTGCTCAACCTTCCCGTGGTATTGTTCGCGGCTGGGGGGAGGAGGTTGACTTACCTGACGTCACTGAGGAAGAGCAAGAGGAGATGGAGGGTACTGGATCCGACTTTGTGCAGATGTCGTCTTTTATGCTGTCCTGCCTGTTGAGGGACCCCCGTATAAAAAACCTCAAGGGGAATGAGCTGTACTGGGTGGCCACACTACTAGACCCTCGGTACAGGCACAAAGTGGCGGACCTGTTACCAACTCACCGGAAGGTGGAAAGGATGCAGCACATGCAGAACCAGCTGTCAACTATGCTTTACAATGCCTTTAAGGGTGATGTGACAGCACAACGCCAGCAAGGTACCACTGCCACTAATCCTCCTCCCGTGTCCACGCAGTCAAAGACAGGACGCTCCAGCGATCTCATGGTGATGTCGGACATGCGGACGTTCTTTAGTCCAACGCCTCGCCGTAGCCCTTCCGGATCCACCCTCCACCAACGCCTCGACCGGCAGGTAGCCGACTACCTGGCCTTAAGTGTGGATGTAGACACTGCTGTGAACAGCGATGAGGAACCCTTGAACTACTGGGTGCGCAGGCTTGACCTGTGGCCAGAGCTGTCCCAATTTGCCATCCAACTTCTCTCCTGCCCTGCCGCAAGCGTCCTCTCAGAAAGGACCTTCAGCGCAGCTGGAGGCATTGTCACAGAGAAGAGAAGTCGCCTAAGTCACAAAAGTGTTAAGTACCTCACCTTTATCAAAATGAATGAGGCATGGATCCCGGAGGGCTGCTGCCCGCCCCAAGACTAAGTCAGTCCCCGCACACACAGCATCTCTGCCTGCACGCGTGTGACTGGCTGCCTGGCCTGCCCCAAAAAGACTAAGTCGCTCCCAGTCCCTCCACACAGCATGTCTGCCTGCAGGCCGCTTCACTACCTTCTCCGCCACCACCAACAGGGTCCGGGACTCCAGGCGGATTGCTGAATTTTTTAGGCCGCTGCTAGCAGCGGCCGCTGTAATAATTTTTATGGTGCGTGTACATGACTGCCTAATTTTTCTGGCTGCACTGAGGGCAGCTGCAACAACAAAAGAAAAGGCATGTACATGCGCCCATTCCCCTTCGTGATCATTACCTTGCCGTGGTGAAGGGGCTTGCGTATCACAATGAAGCAATGACCGGCGCCTAGATGAGTGTCTCGGGGGGCACACAAAAGATAATAAGGTCGTTGCTTCATTGTGGTCAGACCAAATTTGATCAGCTGGACAGTCACTGTTCTGTCATTCAGCTACATCAGCCAGGCCGACCATATGGGCTGTAAAGCCACCAAAACCTGCACTCTCGCCATGGTGCGCACCAGTCCAGCACGGCCGTCACTAGTACAAACAGCTGTTTGCGGTGCGTTACACGGTGAGTTTGGTGTGTCAGTGTGAAGCAGTACCTTAATTACACTACCTGATTGATGTATACACATGCAAGATGTTTTAAAGCACTTTAGGCCTGTCATTTAGCATTCAATGTGATTTCTGCCCTTAAAACGCTGCTTTGCGTCAAATCCAGATTTTTCCCGGGGACTTTTGGCGTGTATCCCACTCCGCCATGCCCCCCTCCAGGTGTTAGACCCCTTGAAACATCTTTTCCATCACTTTTGTGGCCAGCATAATTATTTTTTTTTTCAAAGTTCGCATCCCCATTGAAGTCTATTGCGGTTCGCGAACTTTAACGCGAACCGAACGTTCCGCGAAAGTTCGCGAACCCGGTTCACGAACCTAAAATCGGAGGTTCGGCCCAACTCTACTCATCAGTGCATGGCATGAATTAATGTGGCTCTATGGAGTAGGGCTTGTAAATCCGAGAGGCACAGACTAACCAGCAAGCTCATGGTGACCCAGAACTCATTGGGGTGTGTAAGGGACTGCAATGGTCCTAAAAGCCCCCTTACTAAGATGTTAAGAAAAACAAAACGTTGCTTTCCTAAAACAGAAAGAATTTGCGATAATTCAGGTTGGAGTGAGCTTGAGATGTCTCCCAGAGCAACACTGCTGAATATATGCAAATTACATAACATAATGTATTGTACCGTCCACGTTCTGATTTTAGTGATTTTTCTATAGTAAAAAAGATAATATTGATTTTTGAATTTTTCCGCAAACAATGCGAGAACGCAACAATACAAGCTATTTTGTTGCCAAAAATGTTCTCGCAATCAAAAATAGCAATTTTGACTGCCTGCCTCCCTCCTTCCCCCCTGCACACCTCCTCTGTCTGCAGAGTAACAGTGCAGAGCAAGGTAATATTACCTCTGCTCTTCTTTGCAACCACACACCCTATGCTGCATACCGAGATCTGTCTCTTGATGCATGTCACATGACATGGAGAAACACTCACCTGTCACATGATTTGCAGTTGCTCCCTTGCATGCCCCAGAATCCTACCAGGGTAAGACCTGTTGAGGAACACTAGATTCAGCCACAGGACTTTATCTTTAATACCTTACTTTACATTTGGAAAAAAAAGCCAATTTTTGACTGAACAGTTTATCCCATACAAACCACACTGTAAATCTGTCTGTATACTTCAAAGGCTATATGTAAATGCTGGAGTAAAGTTCAGGCCTACTCTCTAACAACACACTGGCAAATGTACGCCGGCAACCAATGGCTGCATCGCTGTGTGATTTGTCTCTTATCCTGACCTGCTTTTTTGCCCTTCCAAAGGAAACACTAAGGGCTAGTTCACACTTGCTTTAAAAACGTATCCGTAGCTACGTTTTTTGTCCCGGACAAAAAACTGAGCCACGGATACCAATGTTAAAAATAGGAACAGCACACACTCAAGTTAAAAACGTATCCGCGTGCGATCCGCGGAATACGTTTTTAAACCCGGAACGCAGAGTCCGGACTTGCAGCATTTTTCACGGACCCGTATACACGTACGGGTAGTGAAAATCAATGGAGAAACGTGCCTCCCTCTTCACTGACATTTTGGGACACTGGAAACGGATCAGTTTCCAGTGTCCCTTGGTGAAGGATGGGGCCGCCATGCTGGAGGGGGTAGCAGCCAGGACGGGGGGCTGCGGGCAAAGCGGCGGCCAGGGGGGTCACTTCCTGCAATGCCGCTCACTGACATACAGAGGGCGGCATTGCAGGAAGTGACTCGAGCGGTGTGGGCCGAAGTGCCCGGCTCGCCGAACCTCCTTAGGTACAATTTATTACATTATGGGCGAGCTGGAGGGGGAGCGGGGACGGGGGGCACCCAGGTGAGCAAGGGGGGGTGTGACCCCCCTGGCCGCCGCTTTCCCCGCAGCCCCCCGTCCTGGCTGCTAACCCCTTTAGCAAAAAAAAAAAAAAACGCAAACGGATCCAGAACGTGTGCTGCAAAAAAGGCAGCACGGATCCGTTTGCGTTCTGGTTTTTGAAAATCGGAGCCCGGACAACGGATGCGTCCCGCACCCGGAGCTAGTGTGGCCCTAGCCTAAAGGACTGAGAGTTAACATGTAAAAACGTTTTTTTCCCAAGTCTAAGGTGCTCAGACTAAAATGTGCCCATTAACAATCAATTTTACCGAACGATCAACCTTCCATTCCAGTAATTGCGATTGTAAGGAAAGATCAGAAGGAACTGATCAGGTCCAAAAATCTAATAAAAAATATAATTGATAATTTCAGATGGAATCCGCAAAACAGATCCATATACCCAATTGTTTGTAGACGATTGCCGGCATCACCAACCCTGTCCAATCCAATTGAACAGTAGGTCGATCATTAGGTGAAATTGCATTGTGAATGGGCACCACTTTCCAATTAGCTATCTGCCTGATGAAGCAGGATTGTATCTGCGAAACACATTGCATAGCGATTCAAAAAGCAATTGTTGACCAAATCAACAGAATCTTGTCTACTTTTAGGGAGGTAAACCCACCACTCCTTCCCTTTTTAAAAGGATTTTAGCATTTTATATCCTTGTTATTGGCACTGTTCAAATTTACAGTGTATCTTTATTTCAGGTTTGCTTTAATTGATGGTTTGTTTTTTTTAACTAAAAATCTCAAAATTCTGTATAAATGTGGCTTGGATGTAAGCACTTCTAAAATCTTACTTATATTATAAATGTGAAAGTTTGGATGTTTGGATGTTTGTTACTCGATCACGCAAAAATGGCTCTTCGGATTTGAATGAAATTTGGCACACACATGGTACATTACCTGGAATAAAGTATAGGATACTTTTTATTCCCATAACCAAAAAGGGGGCGGAGACAAATACAAATTTCACTGGATAATGTAAACTGCAGCCATTCTTACACTGTTAATGGTAGGGTTCTCAAACTTTGCACAGTTGGTCGCTGGGTGACTGGGATTAATATTCAGAAAAGTGGGTGGAGTCTAAAAAAGCCGATCAAAATTCCCCTATTGAATGATTTTAAAGGAGAATATTTCATTGCTGCCATTATTGCACAGTTAATAGCACAAGCCTCAAACCTGGTACAGTTGGTCATTGGGTGACTGGGGTTTCAAATTCAGAAAAGGAGGTGGTGCCACAGCCAATCAGATTTGTTTCACGCCAATGCAAATTATTGATGCCAAAGACTGCAAAGCTCACAAACTTGGTCATTGAGTAATTGATTAATTATGTGTTAGGGTTAGAAAAAGTGGGCACAGCCAACACCAGCCACATACATACCCGGGCAACTCTGGTTCATCAGCTAGTAACACATAAAAATATAAACTAGAATAATAAAAAAGTTATCTCAGCTGTTATATATTACAGGTGTGAGACCGCCCTGCCAGGAAGAGTCATCCCGAGGAATGGCCAGTTCATCCCACACGTTATGCCTCACATTTATCACCATTAAAGAGAGAGAGGGCTGATGATCTTGTGACACTCTGAAGTTCACTTTGTGGCTCAGCCAAGCTGAGAGTTTCTGAAGATTGATGGGAGGCTTTGTCACACTCCTTCACTACAGATGGCAAAACTGGGAAATTCTCTGCATCCCCATTTAACGCAGTCAAGGTGGCGTAACACTTCCAAAAACTGTTATCAAAGGCAACTTAAATAAGCGGAGAGAGAAACACCTTGATTATTAGGTAATAAGAAGTAATCCAAGCAAAAAAGCCTCAATTTCCTATTTTATTTCCAACATCCCCCCCCCCCCCCCCCCACCCCCCCCCCCCCCCCCCCACCCCACCCCAACCTCTGGATCTTGAAGCAAATCGCACAACAATAGAAACGTATGAGATAATTAATTGTAGGAAATGGCTCAGATAGGAAAACAAAAAGGAGGAGTCGGCACTACAGCTCTTTCTGCGTGGCATGAGGAGCAATGGCAGGATGGCAAGCCTTCTGGTCCTTAGGTACAAACAGCGTGCTCAGACTAGGAATGTACAGGGGAAGCAGATTGAGATAAGAAGTGAATCAGTCGGCACTTGCTGTGAACTGTAATTTATTCAAAAGGAGGTAGCATATCACATCACATTCATGGGTGCAATAGAGGTAAACATACCATATGGAAGGCTGCGCGGTGATGGTGGGTGCTGGGCACAGATGATAATTAATTGTGTAGTGTAGTGTAGTACGGATAACACATTTCCTATATCTAAAACTAGTACTAGAATCAAGAGCGAAAACAATAGAGAGGAGCTTTTTTGACAATAGAATTGTTTAATTAGAGAGCAGTGTTGCTTTCAAATTATCGCCAGTCATTTTTGGATTTCAAGAAAATATTTGCGTAAATAACGAATTTGCAAGATGATTAATTTTTAGACCAAAAATTCACTAAAATGCAAAAAAGCACAAACTTGATGAGATTTTCGATGGCATTTTGACTCGAAAGTCGAATTTAACATTATTTTTGCAAAAATATTTGCATTTTTGCTCAATATTGTTAGAGTAAAATGCGTTAGCCGTTAATACTAGCCCTTAAAGAGACTCTGTAACATTAAAAAGATCCCCTGGGGGTACTCACCTCGGGTGGGGAAAGCCTCCGGATCCTAATGAGGCTTCCCACGCCGTCCTCTGTCCCACGGGGGTCTCGCCGCAGCCCTCCGAACAGCCGGCGACTGTGCCGACTGTCAGTTCAATATTTACCTTTGCTGGCTCCAGCGGGGACGCTGTGGCGACTTTCTGCATGGAAATAGACGGAAATACCCGATCTCCGTCGGGTCCGCTCTACTGCGCAGGCGCCGGAAACTTGCGCCAGCGCAGTAGAGCAGACCCGACGGTGATCGGGTATTTCCTCCTACTTCGGCGGCGAGAGGCATCAGAGCGCCTGCGCAGGAGCCAGGAAGGTAAATATTGCGTTACGGCTGTACGGAGGGCTACAGCGAGACCCCCGAGGGACGCAGGACGGCGTGGGAAGCCTCATTAGGATCCTGAGGCTTCCCCCACCCGAGGTGAGTACCCCCCAGGGGCCGTTTTGTCGTTACAGTTCCTCTTTAATAATGCTAGAAACAGTTGCAGCTGAATCTACATATATAAGTAGATAAATACTTGCTCTACTTACGAAAAACAAAACGTTGCTTTCCTAAAACAGAAAGAATTTGCGATAATTCAGGTTGGAGTGAGCTTGAGATGTCTCCCAGAGCAACACTGCTGAAAATATGCAAATTAACCATTGTACCCTTAGAAGCTAAACACACCTCCAGAACCGCTGGAATGCAATGATGTGTCAGCTTGTTAATTTGTACAGAGCCATAATAATCCAACATGCATACAGACTGTTTTGGATTGTTTGATCCTTATCAGTGCATGGCATGGATTAATTTGGCTCTATGCAGTAGGGCTTGTAACACCGAGAGGGACATGCTACCCAGCAAGCTCATGGTGACCCAGAACTCATTGGAGTGTGTAAGGGACTACAATGGTCCTAAAAGCCCCCTTACTAAGATGTTAAGAAAAACAAAACGTTGCTTTCCTAAAACAGAAAGAATTTGCGATAATTCAGGTTGGAGTGAGCTTGAAATGTCTCCCACAATGCATTGCTGCTGAATATATGCAAATTACATAACATAATGTATTGTACCGTCCACGTTCTGATTTTAGTGATTTTTCTATAGTAAAAAAGACAATCCGTCTAGCATTTCCCATTTTAAGTGTGGCTATTTTGAAGCCAATCCTGATGTTATTTCTTCCCTTACTCTCCTCTGCCTGATTGTGTGTGCATTGCCTGCTCTCTACTATAGAACTTGCATTGTCTCAGTATGAGCAATATTGGCCAATCAGAGAGGAACAGAGGTGTGGGAGGGGAAACAGGAGGGAAAGAGGCTTCAGCCAATCAGGCTGCATTAGTTAAGTCTGAGGGGGAAGTAGAGAAGCAAAAAAGGACAACCCAGCATGCCCTGCAACTTCCTTTTTGTGTACCAAATAAGAGTCAGGTAAACTGGGGAATGATCATTTATCAACAAGAAAAGTTATAGTGATTTTAACTTTTGGATTGCTTGGTTAGCATCCTTATTACTTGTTTACCTGATAAAAATAAAGCATTGATTTTTGATTTTATGCCCGACAGTTACACTTTGAAGTACTGCTTAAATTAGAGGTAAATGATGGCCGATATATATTTATTTTCTTTTAAACAATACCAGTTACCTGGCGGTCCTGATTATTTTTCTGGCATCGGTAGTGTCTGAATCATACACCTGAAACAACCATGCAGGTAATTCAGTCAAAAACATTTGATGTGTATTCTTGATCAGCGTCTATGGCTAAAAGCATAAGTGGCAGAGGATCAGCAGGACAGCCAGGCAATGTGCATTGTTTAAAAGGAAATTAATATGTCAGTCTCCATATTTCTCTCGCTTCAGGTTCCCTTTCACTCTCCTGCTTTTAAACGCAGCTAAATGGTGTCTGGTGTGAACGAGTCTTACGTATTTTTTTCCAAACATCAGAACATTTCTTTGTCACGTTGAACAGTTACAATTTATGCTGTTACAGATAGATCACATTACACCATTAATTATAATGTTCCATTTGAAAGACTCTGGCCAAATAACAATAATTAGGCCATTAGGATAGCATCAGCATGCAGAGTGGGAGTGCAAACTGCACTCTGTGCAATCCGGTTATTATGCTTTTAATGCAAAGCTAAAACATCATTAAATGACTGAACAAGATTACACGCTGAGCCTTGAAGAGATCTTAAAACTCACTTGGAAAACATAATAAAAATTTCACAAGACTTTGGATAAAAATAGGCTTCATCGTGTAAAATCAGTCTGGGTTTTACCATGGCATAGACTGTTAGAAGAAATGATGAAAGAGAGATAGGTAGGTAGGTAGATAGATAGATAGATAGATAGATAGATAGATAGATAGATAGATAGATAGATTAGATAGATAGATAGATAGATAGATAGAGAGAGAGAGAGAGAGAGAGAGAGAGAGAGAGAGAGAGAGAGAGAGAGAGAGAGAGAGATAGATAGATAGATAGATAGATAGATAGATAGATAGATAGAGTAGATAAATTGGAACTCAGAAATCGTATTTCTGCGGAAATACTACATTCCTGCAATTCTGTAATTTTAGGCCAATCACAAAGCTCAAAATCAATGGACCAATCAGAGAATGCAAAAAAAAAAAAAAAAAAAAAAAAAAAAACACCTACTCGAAAATTGGAAATCCGAACTCGGAAATCGAATTTCTGTACAAATACTGCATTACCACAACTCGGTAATTTTAGCCCAGTGACAAAACTCGGAAGTATTTGGCCAATCAGAGAATGCAAAAAACCAAAAAACACTACTCAGAAATCCGAACTCGGAAATCGGAAACCGATCGAAAATCTGTGGAATCGGAAATCCGCATTGTCGGAAATCGGAATTTCTGTAGAATCGGAAATCGACGATGCCTATATAGGCTATTAGACTGTAGATACTGTATGTACTGTAGATAGACAAGACAGTTCCAGCATGGAGCTCTATGATGCAGTGACAGTCAAGTAAATTTGTTCCTAACCTCCTTGGCAGTGGAAAAAAGATACCAGAAGTGGTAATCCCGAGCCTGACTCTGGGTAGTTACTAGGAGGTATGGAGACACAGTGCAGCGTGGTGGCGTTACTGCCGTTGATCCCTCAGGTGAGATCACTGTTTTTTACATGATGACAGATGGCGATCTCACCATAGTGATAGACCGCCACCGGGAGGACGGAGGAAGAATTGCTGCACTGGATCCAGCCTGGGGAGGTAAATAATACAATTTCACAAGACTTCGGATAAAAATAGGCTTCATCGTGTAAAATCAGTCTGAGGTTTACCATGGCATATGATAGCAGTATGATTTTTCCCTGCTTTTAGGGTCTAAAAGCTTGGCGAAAAAAATCACAACTGCACAACTTTTAGACCCTAAAATTCGGAAATAATGCCAGGGAGGTTAAAGACCTTTTAAAGGGGCACTATGGCGAAAATTTTTAAATATGTGCAATAATAGACTAATAAGAAGTAAATTTTTTCCAGAGTAAAATGAGCCATAAATTACTTTTCTCCTATGTTGCTGTCACTTACAGTAGGCAGTAGGAATCTCAGAGAAGCGACAGGTTTTGGACTAGTTCATCCCTTCATAGGGGATTCTCAGCAAAGCTTTTATTCTTTATAAAGATATTCCCTAAAAAGGATTTAAACAATGATGCTGGCCAGCTTCCTTGCTTGCTACACGATTTTTTGGGCAGTTGGACGGAGCAACTGTCATTCACTAAGTGCTTTTGAAAATAGACAAAACCCTGAGAATACCCCATGAGGAGATAGGCTAGTTCAAAACCTGTTGGTTCTGTCAGATTTCTACTACCTACTGTAAGTTACAGCAACATAGGAGAAAAGTAATGTACTGTATGGCTCGTTTTACTCTGGAAAAAACATACTTCTTATTTGTTTGTTTGCACATATTTAAAATTTTACAATTTTTTGCCAGTCACCTTTAACCACTTTACCACCACAGGTGCATATATCTATGCTCCTTTTAACACCCTTTGCCCACCAGGAGCGTAGATATACGCACCTCCCGCCGCTACCGCCGCTGTCCACGCTCCCGCTCGCTCGTGCGCATGCGTGTGCACGCCGCCGGCCGCTCGCCCGGAGATCAATGAACGGGAAAACCCATTCCTGTTCGTTGATCTCAGCCTCCCAGCAATAATCGGCTGCTTCTATGAGAAGCAGCGCGATCATTGTGAAAAAAAAAAGTTTCCCAGCCTCTTTGAACTTTAGGAAGGACGCTTACGCTTACAGGACGCTTACAGGACGCATTTACAAAAGATTACTGTGGCCATCTTGTGGCCACATAGTAAAACTACATACTAAACATTTTTCATATACAAATACATACTTTTACACTATAAATTAACTCATTACCTCCCACACTCCCCAATTTATTATTTTTTTGGAATAAAAAGAAAAAAAATTACAATAAAAAACAAAATAAACAAAACATAAATAGTTACCTTAGGGACTGAACTTTTTAAATATTTATGTCAGGAGGTTATACAACTGTTACTTTATAAACTACGGGCTTGTAATTAGGGATGGACGCAAAACTGAAAAAAATGCACCTTTATTTCCAAATAAAATGTTGGCGCCAAACATTGTGATAGAGACATCATTTAAATGGTGTAATAACCGGGACAAATAGGCAAATACATTTAATGGATTTTAATTACAGTAGCATGCATTATTTAAAAACTATAATAGCCGAAAACTGAAAAATAATGATTTTTTTTCCCACATTTTTTTCCTATTTTCCCAATAAAACACATTTAGAATACAATAATTCTTGGCATAATGTCCCACCTAAAGAAAGCCTAATTGGTGGCAAAAAAAACAAGATATAGTTCATTTCATTGTGATAAGTAATAATAAAGTTATAGACGAATGAATGTAAGGAGCGCTGAAAGGTGAACATTGCTCTGGTGCTCAAGGGGTAAAACCCCTCAGTGGTGAAGTGGTTAAGTACTGCAAAAAAAAAAAAGCAAAAAAAAAAAAAAACCTGTATTTATTAGTATGCATGTGAATACACACATCCAATTTTTACCACCTCTATGGAGTATGAGAGGCAACAGACTTACTTTGAATACTATGAACATGTGCAGACAAAGCTCTCATATTACATAGCAGTGGTAAAACTGAACAATCATTAGGCAGTCAAAATGGTTGTGTTTGCCGGGCTTCCTACCTTCCCCTGGGTTGCCATGATTGACCCGGCAGCAGTACTGTGCATTACACACTGCATCTGCGCAGTTTGGCAGGGTGCGCGTGTGCACACTTAGAAACCCACGGCCGCCACGTCCATGTTCCTGCTGGTGCAAGGATGTGAGCAGGCGTGCATGATGTCCTGCAGCCTGCCGAACTGCGCAGTGGCGGCGTGTAATGTGCAGTACTGCTTCTGAGTCAAGGATGGTGACCCAGCGAAGGGTTAGGGACCAATCCAGACTCTTGGAGGCCATTGGGGGAAAAAGGAGGATGCAGTCCGTGTCCCAGACACCTTACCTTAAGGTAAAAACTTTTATGCAGCTCTATTGCCACACTTATCCTTTTAAGGGGAACTTCAGCCTAAACAAACATACTGTCATCAAGTTACATTAGTTATGTTAATTAAAATATAAAAAGGTAATATCAGGGCCGGATTTAAGCCAAGGCCGCATAGGCCATGGCCTAGGGCACCACAGGATCAAGGGTGGTTGGGCAGCAGGCTATACAGGGAGAAGGGGGGTCATCAAGCTATATATATGGCAAGGGGGGGGGGTGTCATCTGGATTTTATACTAGAGGGAAGGAGGGATCATCAGGCAATCTAAACTAGAGGAGGGGAAGTGTTTTCTGACTACCTATATGGGATGGGGGGTCTTCTGGCTACCTATACAGGAGGTGGGTGGGGGAAGGGTCATCTTGCTACCTATACTTGAGGGAAGAGGAAGGGTCATCAGGCTACCTATACTGAAGGGGGCAGCTGCTGACAGTAGCCTTGGGCGCTAAAGAGTACAAATCCAGCCCTGGGTAATATAATCTCCTACCCGCTCTGTTTTAAAAGACAAGCAAATGTTTGTGATTTCTTGGGGGCAGCCATCTTTTCCATGGGGTCAGCCATCTTTTTGGTTGAAAGGAGGTGACAGGGAGCATGAGACACAGTTCCAACTGTCCGGTGCCCTGATCACCCCTTCCAGCTGCGCTCGCACCAAAACAGCACCAAAACAGCAGAATGCAAACAACAATATCAGAAATCCCATCATGCTTTGCACAGCATCAGAGGAAAAACGCCTGGGCAGTTTTCTTTGGTGGGGCGGAGCTTACCTTCTGTGCAGCTAAAAATGAGGCTTGGGTAAGAAAAACAAAGTTCTGATGCCGTGAAACTGTTAAAGAAACACTAAGCCTTTTCAGTGCTGCTGAGTAGATTTTTAGTCTGGAGTTTCACTTTGAGCTATATAAATATTAAGTGTATAGATTCCTTTTAACATGTGACGAGTAGCTGAGATAATACAACACCTGTAGGTGGCTTTGTCTGAACTGTGACCACAACTGTGAAGAGTCGCGTCTAGCAGTGACAAAAGCAGCCGTTAGTCTGATATCGCAATGTTTACGATTTATTCATTTAGCATTTAGCAAGTCCCTCACACTTTCCCTCCTTCTGCAAGTAAACCAAGTCTCTATTAATATTCATCGGTTTGTAAAATAAAAGGGTGTTTTGAAGAGTAAACTTTTTTTTTTTTTTTTGTGAAAAGAAATTCAATTTCCCTTATCTGTACGGCATGAAGATTATCATGTTGGGAAGTTCGGGAAACAGAAACGGGATTAATAGCATAGAGATAGCTAGGGAAATGAAGGCAGGAAGATATATTTATAATATAGATTAATTACGGTTAGATGCTGTGTTATTGTTTGTCAGAGAACAGTATAAAATCACAGGGAGTCGCTGAGAAAAGAAACCGAATAAACGGCATCTGAAAAGAAATGGTTTGTTTAATATGATGGAGGGGGCAGTGGGGCGCTGGAATAAACACAGGAATAGAGGTACTGGATGCACCGTGAGACTCAGCCAAGCCTCAGCCTAACTTGTGGGGGAACTCTGTTTAAACCTGGATGCCTGGGTGCTTCTTAATTCCAGACAGAGGTGCCTGGCTCTTCTACTGACCACATATGCTATTGCTCCGTTGTTATTGCCTGATGAAGCGGGATCAAACCTGCAAAACGTGTTGCATATTTGCAGTTGACTGTCTTTACTACAGTCGTTGTGTGTCTACTTGGAGGAGGTAAGTCCACCACTGCCTCCTCTATTTACCAAAAATGTGGTTTTTAAGCTCATTTAGCTTCCTTTTATCCTCTTGGCGCCTCTTTTCTCCTGCATAATATTGAGTCCACCCTGGGTGGATGGTTGAACCCCTTTTTCTCATCTACAGAGAGCGACTTCTTATTCCTGAATGGGGTCAGGAAAATCTCCCCACCTGCCTTTACAGTGGTAGCCTAATGGTAACTAGTGTTGGGCAAACACCTGGATGTTCGGGTTCGGGCCGAACAGGCCGAACATGGGCCAGATGTTCGGCATGTTCGGCCCGAACCCCGAACTCAATGGAAGTCAATGGGACCCCCGAACATGCCCATTTTGGGGGCCCTATGGGGTCGCAGGCATAAGGGGGGAGCATGCCCCGATCGCGGGGGGGTCGGAAATTCCCCCCACCCCCTCCGCTAGCGCTCCCCCCTCTGCCCGCTTCCCCATAAAAAAAGTTTAATGCAAGTTAAATAGTACCGGTGGCTGGCCGTGGAGTGAGGAGGAGGAGTCCGAGTAGGGAGAGTGACGCGTTGAGGCCGGGCAGCGGGCGGTTCAGCGGTAGTACCCTTGTGGTACTTCCGCCCTTTCTCTGACCTCACGTCCTCTGCATACGAGGGTACGCGTCACGCGTACCCTCGTATGCGTCATCACGTAGAGGACGTGAGGTCAGAGAAAGGGCGGAAGTACCACAAGGGTACTACCGCTGAACCGCCCGCTGCCCGGCCTCAACGCGTCACTCTCCTACTCGGACTCCTCCTCCTCACTCCACTGCCAGCCACCGGTACTATTTAACTTGCATTAAACTTTTTTTATGGGGAAGCGGGCAGAGGGGGGAGCCGCTAGCGGAGGGGGTGGGGGGAATTTCCGACCCCCCCTCCCCCCCCCCCGCGATCGGGGCATGCTCCCCCCTTATGCCTGCGACCCCATAGGGGGCCGCATTCGGCCGAACAGGGCCCCGTTTGGCAGAACAGGGGCCCTGTTCAGCCGGCCATTGAGCAGTTCGGGCAAACCCGAACAGTTTGGCCGAACACCATTAGGTGTTCGGCCGAACTCGAACATCACCCGAACAGGGTGATGTTCTGCAGAACCCGAACAGTGGCGAACACTGTTCGCCCAACACTAATGGTAACCCTGGTTTGTGAGTATTAATATTTACTCTATCTAGTAACCATTTACCAGTACATATTACACTGTTGGGGCTCTTGGTGTTCCTTGTTTTTATGCTTCTTAACTCCGTTGGCAGTATGATTCTTACTGGATTTTAGGATCTAAAAGCAGTACAATTTTTTTGCACCCTTTCAGACCCTAAAACCTGGAAAAAATCATGCTGCTAGGGAGTTCTGCAGCAGCCCCAGCACTCACTCATCTCCCTGGGATCCAGCGCTGCAGTATTCCCTCCATCCTCCAGGTGGGGCTGTAACCCTATAGTGAGAATGTAGGCTGTCCTCATGAAGACTGACGGTGATCTCACCAGGGGGAAGCAGAGCCTCGAAGGAGAGGAAGAAGAATGTCAGCCGACGTTGGGATTCCCCAGGAGGTGAGTGATAAATGCCTGCTGCGCGCATTGCTCTGCACAGACCTCTAGTTCAGCTCGGGGTTACTGCTCCTGGCATGTTTGTTCCACCTCGAGCTGTACTCGTGATTACTGCTAAGGAGGTTAAAGTGGGATAAAACTCTGACATAACATTCAATAAAACTTTCTTTTACTACTTTTTATTACACTTGCAGTTACCATATTTGCTTTTGTGCACAAGTAATATTGTCTGTTTACAAATTACATATTCCCAAAGTACAGTTTCTCTGCTCTGAAAGATGTGATTGTATTTAATGCATAGCTGCTGTATTTATATATTAAAATATATCTCGTGATCACTTCTCATCTCTCTCTGCTTCTCATCTCAGTACAGTACAGTTTTGGCCGTTTGCTAATGTTTACTCAATGTATCTGACAAAGGAATGTAAACAAAAGATAATGTTATCACCTCTTCAGATGCAGCCATAAACTGCCTACTGAAGCAAGGCGTTTTCCACTGAAGAACAAACAGCTGGGTTTAACTGTTTGAATGCTGTTCTGCTACAATTTTTCTTTGTGGTAGTAGATTTTATGCTGCAAATAATCTTTTAGAACAAAAGAGAAAATGCTGAGTTGCATACCACTTTAAAGAAGCACTATAGTGACATTCAGTAGACTGTAGCAAATTATTTAGGATACCTACCCACGCCTATGTTAATTATCCTGGTTTCAGCATCAGAAGCACTTCCCAATGTTCCCACATCTATATATTAGTGTATATTTGTATGCAAGATTTCTCACAAGCCTCATCTCTCCTCTGGAATAGTGATGTCGCAAACCTCCGATTTTCGGTTTGCGAACCCCGTTCGCAAACTTCTGCAGAAGGTTCGGTTTGCGTCAAAGTTCGCGAACTGCAATAGACTTCAATGGGGAGGCGAACTTTGAAAAATAGAAAAAAATATGCTGGCCAGAAAAGTGATGGAAAACATGTTTCAAGGGGTCTAACACCTGGACTCCCAGGTGGCGGAGTGGGATAGACACCAAAAGTCCCGGGGAAAAATCTGGATTTGACGCAAAGCAGTGTTTTAAGGGCAGAAATCACATTGAATGCTAAATTGCAGGCCTAAAGTGCTTTTAAACATCTTGCATGTGTATACATCAATCAGGGAGTGTAATTAGAGTACTGCTTCACACTGACACACCAAACTCACTGTGTAACGCACAGCAAACAGCTGTTTGTGTAGTGACGGCCGTGCTGGACTGGTGCGCAACATGGCCAGTGCAGGCCGTGGCAGTTTTCCAGCCCATATGGTCGCCGGGCTGTGGTAGCTCAATGATAGAACAGTGATTGTCCAGCTGATCAAATTTGGTCTGTCCACAATGAAGCAACAACCTTATTTTCTTCTTGTATGTAGGTAGACATGTTAGGAGTCCCAGTATAGGTAGGTAGGCATAGGTAGGAGTCCCAGTATAGGTAGGTAGGCATAGGTAGGTCCCCTCGTATAGGTAGGTAGGTAGGTGTCCCCGTATAGGTAAGTAGGTGCCCCAGTAGTTAGGTAGGCATAGGTAGGTGTCCCAGTATAGGTAGGTAGGCATAGGTAGGTGCCTCAGTAGTTAGCTAGGCATAGGTAGGAGACCCAGTATAGGTAGGTAGGCATAGGTAGGTGCCTCAGTAGTTAGCTAGGCATAGGTAGGAGTCCCAGTATAGGTAGGTAGGCATAGGTAGGAGTCCCAGTATAGGTAGGTAGGCAGGCATAGGTAGGTCCCCTAGTATAGGTAGGTAGGTAGGTAGTTAGGTGTCCCCGTATAGGTAAGTAGGTGCCCCAGTAGTTAGGTAGGCATAGGTAGGAGACCCAGTATAGGTAGGTAGGCATAGGTAGGTGTCCCAGTAGTTAGCTAGGCATAGGTAGGAGTCCCAGTATAGGTAGGTAGGCATAGGTAGGTCCCCTAGTATAGGTAGGTAGGTAGGTGTCCCCGTATAGGTAAGTAGGTGCCCCAGTAGTTAGGTAGGCATAGGAAGGTGTCCCAGTATAGATAGTTAGGCAGGGCCTGGCTGGCACAGTAATAACAATTACCAAGGTCCAGCTGCAACAGATAGGGCTGTATAATGTCAGTGTCAGTGAGCAACACACACACAAAAACACATCAGGAGAACATTAGCTCTCAAAAGAGCTGTTGAGGGGTGCTATTTTAGCAATAACAATCAGACAGGAGCAAACCAAGAGCCTAACTAATCTTTCCCTAGGAGAAAAAATCTGCAGCAGCTGTCCCTAGTCTGTCTAATAGCAGGCAGATGAGTGACTCTAATGACCGCCGGAGGCTGCCTTCTATAAGGGTGGGTGGGGCTCCAGGGCTTAGTGTAGCCTGAATGGCTACAATGTGCCTGCTGACTGTGATGCAGAGGGTCAAAGTTGACCCTCATAGTGCATTATGGGGCGAATTGAACTTCCACAAAAGTTCGCCTGGTGCAGGGAACGCGAACCACCAAAGTTCGCCTGGAACCGCTCGCCGGCGCTACATCTCTACTCTGGAATCCCATTACCCCCCCCCCCCCCCCCCCCTACACACACACACACACTGTCTTTCTCCCTCTTTCTCTCTCTCTCTCTCTCTGTATTTCTCTCTCTACCTCCCCTCTTTATCTCCTCTCTCTCGCCTCTTTTTCTCTCCTCTCTCTTTTCTCTCCTCACTCACTGCTCTGGGCTTTTCACCTGGTTTTTGTTTCTGCAGACTGCGAACCGTTTCAATCAAGGTATTGACACAGAAGCGGTGACTGTATTGAGAGGAGAGTGATTACTGGAACATTGATTGCAAAGATTGAGTCAACAATTATATAACAGTAGAAATTGATTGTTGAAAATGTTTTACTTGTGATTACAGCACAGTTCTTTTTTTCCTGTGATTTTTTTTTAAAATCTTTTTTCATAGTCCACTCGTTTGTGATCATTTATGAAAGTCAAACAAAACAGGGACACAGCTTAGACACGGCCATATTCAGGACCGAACTCGCATGCAAAGAAACCAGGAAAACATGTAACCCCGCCTTATAAATTACCTGTGAGGGGGTACCATGCCTTGTAATGCATGTGTTACTGGAAGAGATGCCTTTTGAATATTCAGTGAGAACTAAACTTAAAGAGAACCTGAACTGAAAATTAAAAGTCATGATAAACATACACACATCATACATACCTCCTGTGTAGTCCCCTCATCAATCTCTTTCTCCTCTCTTGCATCCTGTTTGTCCACTGTGATCAATGGAATTCTCCGTCCTCCATATTGAAAATGGCCATTGCCCCATAACAGCTTCCTGGTCAGCACAATGTTAAACTGTAATATCGCCCACTTGAGTCATAGGGAAACATGGACAATACCTTGCACATTCATTTGTAACTGATAGCAGCTGATATATACAGTGGTGGGACTAAATTTTGCATATGCGATTACGCATCATAATCATAATGCGAAATGTAAGTGAAAATCATAATTCATTTCGTATGTAATAGTATGTAGGTAGAAAAAAACAAAGTCTTGTAAAAGTAATACCTGTTAATGGCTAACTGATAAAGTTAAATGATGCAAGCTTTCTGGGATCTAGTCCCCTTCTTCAGGCATATTTCCAGATGTTAACTGTAGTAAAACACTGATGCAGGGAAATAGCAAACATGAAGATGGCAGTTGTGCTGGTTACTGTTTATAAGTTAGATGTCAGGTGATCAGCAGGCTGGAGCCAGTGAGCTCATGCAAGCAAACATGCAATCTAGCAGACATAATATGCATGTAATAGTGGTATTTCATAATTTTGTGTACTTTTCAAAAAATTGTGCATTATTTTGAGCCGACTTTAGTGGTTAATAGCAAAGCCCCCATACATTCTATTGCTATCAAAATTGCTACACATGTTAAGGAAAATAGTGGGCACAAGTTAAAAAAGTAATTTTTAAAGAGCGTGTAAAGAGCTTAAAGATTTTCAAAAAGACCTTGTTTTTTAGAAAATCGATTTTAAAAATGCAAAGAAAAAATACAGGTAAGCCTGCCTCTGTGTAATGTTTACAAACAGAACATGGCTGCCTGCTGTCATTGTATCACAGAAATAAATAATCATATTCTATTAAAACTGTTTGCAGCTAGATTTGCTGTGTAAACTATCTAAACTTAGATAAGATATATAGACAAGTTACTTGTTATAGTTCGTTTTTCATCTCGGATCCGCTTTAAGGTTTAATTCACACTATATGCTTGGTTGTGAGCCGCACAGCAATGCACTGCAACGGTCGCACGCACAATAGACCTATTCACATGGATGCTCTGGCTCTTCAGTCCGCCGTAAGAAAGAATGCTGAGTTGTGTGCATTACCGATCAATGCACAAGTTATGCCTGTGTTATAAATGAATGGCAATGCAGTTGCCATTGCTGGAAGATGCAATTTTTGTGCTGCATGCACATTGCCCCAGTTTCACTGTGAACTCACCTTAAGGTTAGTCTTACACATGAGCGTTGCATTGCATTATAATCATTGTGCTATAATGCCCGCCCACCCACAGCAGTGGGGGTCAAGCACAGCAGAAGTTGTCAATCACCTCCCGGGATCCACGCGCCACATGCCGTTCCTTCTTCCTGCTTGTAGACACCCTGTATTATGATACAGGAAGCCTAGAAGCAGGAAGAGGGATGGACATGTGGCGCCTAAATCCCAGGAGGTGAGTGAGAACTTTCACTGTGCATTCTGCATGTGCTAACCCACCTGCCCCCCCTCACTGCCTATCCAACAGCGGGGCTCTCTGGCTACTCATCTACCTAAATGGAGGGGCTCTATGGCTACCAAAAGGGGGGCTCTCTGGCTATCTAAACAGAGGCTCTAAGCTACCTAAAGGGGGAAGAGGCTCTGGCTACCTAAAGGGGGGCTCTGGCTGCCCAAACAGGGCACCCCTCTGCTACCTAAACAGTGGCTTTCTGGCTATCTATAAGGTCGGGGCTACATTTGACAAAATAATACCGGGGCCTCTGGCTAGATGTACTGGGGCTGCCTAATACTGGGGCACACCTCTGGCATCGCAACAGTGTCTCCGAGTCTATGGGGGGGAGCGCAATTGATACATCCTGGCCCTGAGAGCTCTAAAGCCTAGAAACTGCCCTGCTTCACTGCAAAAAATGATTTGGGATGCCGCACTCCATTAGATTGCACTGTGAATGTTGCATAGGGTTTCCATTGCAGTGCAACTTTTTGCATCATGCATCCAAACAGGGCTTGGATGCTTTCCTTGCATTGAAAGGCATCCACAGATATCATTGTTAGGCAATTCCCAGAAGAGTTAAAGCAGGGATTTATTTGACTGCCATCTGGAGTGAGGAAGGAATTTTTTCCCTTTTAAGACTAATTGGCCCAGGCCTTGTAAATGTTTTTGCCTTCCCTTGGATCAACCGGCATATGTGCAGGTTCAGGATGGTGTTTTTTTTCTTTTCTGGTTGGGCTTGATGGACAAATGTCTTTTTTTCAAATAAACTATGTAACTATCCATTACATTGCACCACAACACCCAACTGTGAACGCCCCTCAGTAATCTCAAAAATGTGGGTTCATTTTGTGTTTGATCAAAATTTGAATCTCACATTGCATATAATAATAATATTGCCAATTATAAAATCAGTATTGCCGATGCAAGCTCTTTTACTGCTACTATAATGTTGTGGCACTAATATAACTTGTATTAATGACAGCAGTCATTAAACAAACTTATTAAGGAAATTAATTGTCCAATAATGAATTATTTTATGCTCTCTTATACACAGTTTTGTTTTAGCCAGGAAGACAATAATGATTTTTAATAACTGATGTGATTAAATTTTAATTAAATGCACTTGATTTTCAAATTAAGCAGCCAGACATCAACAGATTGCAATAATTTCCGTAACTAATCTGGGTCAGTGAGTCAGGCTGCATAAGGTGCCCCGGTCCAGCATTATGTATTTAGTTTATCAAACATCAGTTATTGTTTAATTAACTTCTCTTCAAAGTTGCCGAGGTTATTGACTGGCAGAAGTTTTCGGATTATGGAGGGAAAATGGAGAATAATGTCTGGAACAACATGTCCTTAATTAATGGCTGCACTGGCTAATGATCAGCGTAGTTAGAGAAGACTAAACTTGCAATGAATCTGCATGAGGTTTGCTTGCAGAATGCTGAGTAGTGCTGTGATGTTTACAGTTGGGCAATTCATAGATCCTATACATTTCCCCATCAGTTACAAAATACAGGAGAGAAAAGTACAAAATAGAAGAGAGATCAATGATTGATATTCGCCATGTAATTTGTTCATATTGTTTGATCCACAATCAGCCTGAAGGTCATCATCTTTACTGCTGGCAGACAGGAAAAAAAACTGGACAGCACCACCTGCCATTTAGGGATGGTCAGAAAAGCCCATTTCCGATTCTGCAGAAATTCCAATTCCTGCCAATGCCAATTTCCGTTTTATTTTTCCGATTTTTTTTTTTTTTTCCGATTTTCAAGTAGTATTTTATTAGTCATTTTTACATCATACTATGCAAAAAAATAAAAAAATCGGAAAAATGGAAATCGGAAAAGCAGAAAATCAGTCTTGTACCATGGTAATCCTATTTGTGCAGAAAAATTCAGCATTCTCTGATTGGTCCAATGCTTCTGAGTTCTGTAATTGGGCTAATATTACCGAGTTGTGGTAAATAGGATTTCCGCGGAATTCTGACTTGCATTTTCAATTTCCGTTTCCAATTGGAAATGTAGAAAATTCAGTTTTGCAGAAACTGAATGAGCATCCCTACTTATTATTTATAACCACACCTCCAACAATGCGAGAGGCTAAAAGGTTATTTTTTATAGATATACATATGCACAGAGGGTACTGCTTGCTTGGCAGTTGGAAAAAGCTGTTATTTCCCACAACGCATTTAGGTGCACAATTGTCAGGACCAAGGTCTTTACATCACACCGTGGGAGGGGTTTTGCCACAATATCATCCATACAGACCCACCTAATGAACTATTAGAGAAAAGGAAAAAAAAATAATGGGAAAGGGAATATCAGCTACTGATTAGGCTGAAGTTCAATCCTGAGTTACTTTAACCTCCTGAGCGATAATCCCGAGCTGAGCTCGGGGTATATCACGCAGGAGGATTTCTCAGGCCCTGGTGGGCCAATTTGCATAATTTTTTTTTGTTACACGCAGCTAGCACTTTCCTAACTTCCGATCGCCGCCGCTCGCCGCCCATTCGCCGCTACCCGCCGTGCCGCGCAGCCCCCCCCTCCTCGACCCCTTGCGCAGCCTGGCCAATCAGTGCCAGGCAGCGCTGAGGGGTGGATCGGAACTCCCTCTGACGTCACGACGTCCATGACGTCGGTGACGTCATCCCGCCCCGTCGCCATGGCGACCGGGGGAAGCCCAGCAGGAAATCCCGTTCTGAACGGGATTTCCTGCTTACTCTGATCGCCGAAGGCGATCAGAGTGGGTGGGGGGATGCCGCTGCGCTGCGGCTATCATGTAGCGAGCCCTGGGCTCGCTACATGATTTAAAAAATATATTTTTTTAAAAAATAGTGCTGCGCCACCTCCTGGGCGATATAATTGTATCGCCCAGAGGGTTAAAGCTGAAAACTGTTGATATTTTACTTTAACCCATTACAATCCATTTTCCCGATCACCTACGTTCCTGCCCTGCTCTCACTTTTTTTCCCACTGTTTGGTGGGGACGTGGGTGATCGGGATGTGCTAAGCTGTAGGGTGCCAGTGAGATGACTACCTCTTTGCACTACAGTGAAGAAGAGGTGACGGGATTCAACGGTGTGCCCAGTTTGCACTCTGTAGCTCCGCCCCCTTGCACATGTGTCAGCGTAGTTCCGTTATTACTGTAAATATTGATTGGAGATTCTTGTAAATATCTTTTCAGAAGCAATGATTGTCTCTATCACTTGGAAGTTCCCACAGTCGTTTAACAGACATACAGATCATCTGACGCTCAGAGCATTTAGGAGTATTTATTTGCATCAATCAGCAATACAAGGTAATCATTCAGAAGTCATCTTCATTTTATTTATTTTTTTATGTGTGTATTTACAGTATATAGCACTGACATATTACACAGCGCTGTATAGAATATATTGTCTTGTCCCAAAATGTCCCTCAGAGGGGCTCACAATCTAATCCCTACCATAGTCATATGTCTATGTATCATGTTGTTTTATAAACAAATTCTGGGGTACGATCCTTTGTATGGTGGAGGATCAAAGAACACAGTCCTTTTTGGGGGCAATCCACCTTGCCCTTCAACACTTGTTTATACCTTTAAAAAGGACTACATATGCTATAATGCAATCTCAAATAGGCAAAGAAAGTCTCTGAACAAACTTTATTGACACACGTACAAAAAATAGAAAAATGGTTCTTCAATATCACAAGGTCTAAAAAGCACATTGGTTGGTGTGAAACAACAATTGGTTGTAGCTTTGTGGGCATTTAAACTTCAAGGCAACGACACATGTTCGTTTCGGGCTTTTGTATAGAATTGTATGTGCCCTTCGTCAGGCCGTAATACCCAATTCTACAAAATAGAAATAATACATAACAACATATTAAAATCACAGAGTATAATTCATAAATTACAATCAATTAATCAAGAGGAAAAGAGGGAAGGCCACCCCCAATAAAGTTGTCGGCATATTCCACCAGGTTCAATCCAAGAACCCACATGCCTGAAAAAATTCCGAAATAGAAATAAGTGATATGGATAAGGAAAATAGACCAAAAAGCCATGAGGAGCAAAAAGTGTGTCAGAATGAGAAAGCCATCTGGGAATCACATAGAAAAACTAAGTAGGACCAGCTCTTGGAAACCAGTAAATATCGGTTTTCATGTTCACCAGCCGGTCCACAACAGAAGTGAGTAACAGCGAGAAAACCAAGGCAGATTTTTAGTGTACAAGTAAAGAAAATGTCAAGTGAAAGGAGACATGATCATCAACCGACCTGCGTAGCTCAACCAAGGGAAGTTAAGACCAATCATGCGAAGAGCCAAAAAATGGGGGGCATCTGAACCCACCAGACGCACTTAACCTAGAACAATAAAAAGGTACTGAGAAGAACTTCCCAAAAAAAGGGGAAAAAAAAGACGGTGCTAAAAATTGCAAAGGCATAGGGTTATCTCCAACAAAGCAATCAGAGGAAAAAATCTTAACATACATATGGTTAAATTAACATCAGCCCATATGATGCCCAGCAAATATGTATACACAGGGACTTCCAGGAGATCCTTGTCCCAAAACCCTGTAATCCTGCCTGCAACTGCACACTAGGAGCCTAGGAGGGATATGATAGAAAACTGCATCACAGTGCATAAATACCTGGTCCCACAAGGAAAGTCCCCTATAGCAATTGTAGTAATAAATAAGGCTTCAATTCATGAGAACGCTGAGCCAAAGGTGGATTGCAAAAGGGCAATAGAGCTACTTGTAAACACAAAAGTATAAAGTAACAAAATGTGTATATGAGTCTTACCTTCACAGGAGCTGTAATAAGGAGCTGCTACACGGAAACCCAATCCACACTGGCGTGAAACGCCATTTAAGTAGTCCAGCATGCAGCGCCGGATTAGAGCCGCCAGCCAATCAAATGCCTAGCCGGCACCAGACCACCTTGGAGCGCATACTCCGTCCAAGCACGGAGTCCGTGCTGGGCATAGAGCATCTCCTGATTTGCGGAGAGCCCAAGGAGGAAGTCGCCAGTCGGAAGTGACGTCAAGCGTCACATGTACCAATGGAAACACACTGGTGCCCGGCTCGTAACCACGCTGGAGCGCAAGAGAAGGTAAATATCTAAAGGAGTGGCTAGTACGGATGCATAGCAACCAATAGCCACACTGAAATACAGAAACGAATCCATATGAATGGAGGACATATCCAACAGATAATGAAGGCTTAAATTATAAAGGCAACTAAAAGGGACGCCCTATCATTTAGAAATGGCTCCAAAGTAGATTTTTAAACAGTGTGAAATTACAGCTATTACAAAAGTTAAATAGGAATTATTTAAAGAAAAACACCGAAAGCTCCTATCAGAGCAAACTTCAAAAAAGCATAATATAAATTGTCATGTTGGAGGCAACCCCACGGCCGAGACCCATAATCTATAAAATTACATAAGCACCATAGAATAAAAAGAAACACAAAAACCCTGGTATGAGCCGCACAGACAGGGGTGACCATGAGTCCAAAATCCACCAAGCAGATCCAGGTAGAAGACATTCCTATAGAAAAAGAGAGCAAAAGTGTTTTAAAAAAAGGAAAAGTAACAGACAAAATTTGTTACAATGGTCTATACTCTGCATTAAGTCCAGCCGGAATTAGCGTCTGTAAAAATCTAATCCAGCGGGCCTCTTTATGTAATAAAATTAATTCTCTATTGCCACCCCTTCTAGGAGGAGGGACTATATCCAAGACACAAAATCTCAATTGATTCGCTGAGTGGCCCATAGAAACAAAATGCTGGGCCACTGGGGAATCAATTTGTGACGGGTCGAGCTTACGTCTCAGGGCAACATTAATTCTGGACCTGTGCTCAATGATACGCTCCTTCACAGCTCTAGTGGTTTCTCCCACATACATTTTACCACACGGGCACTTGATGCCATAAACTACATACTCAGTGTCACATGTGGCATAATGGGAGAATTTAATAGGGAAACCTTTCATAGGATGACTTAAACTACTTCCCTTAAGCACCAATTGACAACATATACAATGTAAGCATGGGAACGTACCCTTGCGCACAGGTGCCAGGTGTCTCTGAGTGGACATCTTGCAGGATCCCATATCGGCCCTAATCAAGTGGTCCCTAATAGACTTTGCTCTCTTGTAGGCCACCATAGGTACCTGTTTAAATGCCGGGATCTCTGCGCTAATAGACCTCAAGATCGGCCAGTGTCGCTTGACCACATCCGTGACCCTAGATGACAGCGTACTGAAGGATGTAGCTAAAATCATGCGTTCATCCTTATTACCTAGATTTTTTTGGGATTTCTTCAAAAGGTCACTACGCTCATGTTTCATAACATTTCTTTTGATGCGCTCAACAAGTTTTTTAGGATAGTTTCTATCAATAAATTTGGATGTCATATCAGACATGCGTTTTTCTACTTGTTCCTCATCGCTAACAATGCGACGTACTCGCATGAGCTGTGACTTAGGTAGTGACTCACGTAGAGGTTTCGGGTGAAAGCTATGAAAGTCTAGGAGAGTATTACGGTCTGTAGGCTTAGAGAATAGGTCAAACGACAATAGCCGGCCTCGTTTACATACATCTACGTCAAGGAACGCAATGTGTGACATATCAACATTAAAAGTAAACTTCAAAGCAGTGGAGGCCCCCTGGAGCTCCTCATAGAAGAGGTCAAAGGACGACCGGGGCCCCGCCCACACCACAAAAATATCATCGATGTATCTACGCCAAGTACAGGCGTGTTTTTTAAACAGGTCATTGCGGTACACCCAGTCCTCCTCAAACCTCTCCACAAACAAATTGGCATATACAGGGGCCACATTAGAGCCCATCGAGGATCCCCTCTGCTGAAGATAAAAGGTATCTTGGAAAAGAAAAAAATTTCTCTCCAGTACCAATTCTAGGAGGGACATAATAAACTCAACCTGCAGTCCACTAACAGTGAGGTCACCCAACAAGGACTGTCTTATAGCTGCCTTCCCTTCACTGTGTGGAATGCAGGTATAGAGCGACTCGATATCCAATGTAATAAGTAGACAGTTCTCATGGGGAAGCACCAACTCACTCATCTGGTTAATGAAATCAGATGTGTCCCTAATGTAAGATTTCTGATTGAGCATATACTTCCTAAGTATTCTATCAAGGAAGATTGCGGTGTGACTAAACACTGAGTCACACCCTGCCACAATGGGTCTCCCAGGTGGTTTATCAAGTCTCTTGTGAATTTTGGGCAAGCAATAAATGACCGGTGTGACTGGTTTGTCATTATAAAGATATTCAAAAAGTTTCTGGTCAATGATATTGCTGTCCAGTGCATCACACAAGACTTCTTTTAGTTCTTTCAGAAACAAACATGTTGGATCAACATCTAATTTCCTGTAAACACCTTCATCACTAAGCTGTCGCCGGATCTCTAAAACATAATCATCCCTATTAAGTACCACTACAGCCCCGCCCGTATCCGCTGGTTTGACCACAATAAGTGGATTTTTCTTAAGATTGAATAGAGCCTCCTTCTCTGCCCTGTTCAAATTGTGTTTAATACGAGGCACATGTCCTCTTTTGAATTCCATCTCAAGCATGGCAATGTCCCGTTTAACAGACTTGATATAGGCCTCTACATGTACATTACCTTCGGGTGCTCTATTACCTGTAGGAGAAAAAAGATTAAGATCTTTCGCATCATATAGAGCTATATCTGATGTAATTTTTGGAACAATGGGCTGTTTAGAGAAAAAGCTCTTCCATCTCAATTGATTGAAAAACTTTTCAAATTCAATATCCAGAGAGAAAAAGTCGGGGGTGGCGGTTGGGCTAAAAGACAGTCCCCTTGATAACACCGATAGTTCATCCGGGGATAATTGGTAGGCCGAGATGTAAACGACTGGTGAAAGTTCATGCTTCCCGGGTGGTGGCTCAATGGTTACATACGATCTCGAAAGAAGTATTCTCGCCTCGGCATCTGTTTTTGTTGTCGAGGTTGTCGTCTCTTGGGGGCCCGAGTGGATGAAGGCCCCGCGGCTCCTAAAAAAGAGGATGATTCCGACACAGAGGAACCAGTAGAGGGTGCTGGAGAGTTCGGAGGTTCGGGTCCCTGTCTGGGAAATCTGCGCCTTGGTTTTCGTGGGCCTCTGCCCCCTCCTGGGGTTGCAGGGGCGTTCTTTTGTTGCCATCTGTAAACGTAGCCCGATGTATAGTCTCGGCAATCTCTCTGAAACTTCTCTTTTTTATTTTGTAGTGATTCCTGTTTATATTTTTCTAGCGCATCAAAATCTACTTTGGAGCCATTTCTAAATGATAGGGCGTCCCTTTTAGTTGCCTTTATAATTTAAGCCTTCATTATCTGTTGGATATGTCCTCCATTCATATGGATTCGTTTCTGTATTTCAGTGTGGCTATTGGTTGCTATGCATCCGTACTAGCCGCTCCTTTAGATATTTACCTTCTCTTGCGCTCCAGCGTGGTTACGAGCCGGGCACCAGTGTGTTTCCATTGGTACATGTGACGCTTGACGTCACTTCCGACTGGCGACTTCCTCCTTGGGCTCTCCGCAAATCAGGAGATGCTCTATGCCCAGCACGGACTCCGTGCTTGGACGGAGTATGCGCTCCAAGGTGGTCTGGTGCCGGCTAGGCATTTGATTGGCTGGCGGCTCTAATCCGGCGCTGCATGCTGGACTACTTAAATGGCGTTTCACGCCAGTGTGGATTGGGTTTCCGTGTAGCAGCTCCTTATTACAGCTCCTGTGAAGGTAAGACTCATATACACATTTTGTTACTTTATACTTTTGTGTTTACAAGTAGCTCTATTGCCCTTTTGCAATCCACCTTTGGCTCAGCGTTCTCATGAATTGAAGCCTTATTTATTACTACAATTGCTATAGGGGACTTTCCTTGTGGGACCAGGTATTTATGCACTGTGATGCAGTTTTCTATCATATCCCTCCTAGGCTCCTAGTGTGCAGTTGCAGGCAGGATTACAGGGTTTTGGGACAAGGATCTCCTGGAAGTCCCTGTGTATACATATTTGCTGGGCATCATATGGGCTGATGTTAATTTAACCATATGTATGTTAAGATTTTTTCCTCTGATTGCTTTGTTGGAGATAACCCTATGCCTTTGCAATTTTTAGCACCGTCTTTTTTTTCCCCTTTTTTTGGGAAGTTCTTCTCAGTACCTTTTTATTGTTCTAGGTTAAGTGCGTCTGGTGGGTTCAGATGCCCCCCATTTTTTGGCTCTTCGCATGATTGGTCTTAACTTCCCTTGGTTGAGCTACGCAGGTCGGTTGATGATCATGTCTCCTCTCACTTGACATTTTCTTTACTTGTACACTAAAAATCTGCCTTGGTTTTCTCGCTGTTACTCACTTCTGTTGTGGACCGGCTGGTGAACATGAAAACCGATATTTACTGGTTTCCAAGAGCTGGTCCTACTTAGTTTTTCTATGTGATTCCCAGATGGCTTTCTCATTCTGACACACTTTTTGCTCCTCATGGCTTTTTGGTCTATTTTCCTTATCCATATCACTTATTTCTATTTCGGAATTTTTTCAGGCATGTGGGTTCTTGGATTGAACCTGGTGGAATATGCCGACAACTTTATTGGGGGTGGCCTTCCCTCTTTTCCTCTTGATTAATTGATTGTAATTTATGAATTATACTCTGTGATTTTAATATGTTGTTATGTATTATTTCTATTTTGTAGAATTGGGTATTACGGCCTGACGAAGGGCACATACAATTCTATACAAAAGCCCGAAACGAACATGTGTCGTTGCCTTGAAGTTTAAATGCCCACAAAGCTACAACCAATTGTTGTTTCACACCAACCAATGTGCTTTTTAGACCTTGTGATATTGAAGAACCATTTTTCTATTTTTTGTACGTGTGTCAATAAAGTTTGTTCAGAGACTTTCTTTGCCTATTTGAGATTGCATTATAGCATATGTAGTCCTTTTTAAAGGTATAAACAAGTGTTGAAGGGCAAGGTGGATTGCCCCCAAAAAGGACTGTGTTCTTTGATCCTCCACCATACAAAGGATCGTACCCCAGAATTTGTTTATAAAACACTATTGAATCCACTTGGGATTGTTTTTTTAGCACTTACTGTTTTTGAGCTACTGCTCTTGTGCCCTTTTTTAAGAGCAATATAAATGTCAACAAATGGGCTATCTCCTCTCACAGAGGAAAATTTGCAATCTGGCAATATCTCGATTTTTTCTTATTTAGATGAGGATGTTAAGCGCATCTTGAGCAATGTGGATGGCTGCTGTAAGATATTAGATGATATCGACAGTACATCTGTGGATTGGAAGGATCTCGAGAGAATCGAAAAATATATCGTAGATCTGGAACTCCATGGTCAGACACTAGCTGAATACTATAAGAACAAGAAGATCCCCAGGGGAGTCAGGTCACATATACGTCCGAATCTGTTCACAGACGACCGTGAATTTTTGTGTCGTTTTGAAGGGATACTAAATAAGTCATCATTCGATATTCTCCTGTTATATGTTGAATGGATCTATAAGAAACTTCCCGGTTTCAAATCAGAGGCAGCAGAAATCCGGAAGAAACTTTGTGAAAAGGCTAATAGAGAAGCTTTTGACTTCCAAATAGCACTGCTAGATGATGCGCTAGAAAAATATAAACAGGAATCACTACAAAATAAAAAAGAGAAGTTTCAGAGAGATTGCCGAGACTATACATCGGGCTACGTTTACAGATGGCAACAAAAGAACGCCCCTGCAACCCCAGGAGGGGGCAGAGGCCCACGAAAACCAAGGCGCAGATTTCCCAGACAGGGACCCGAACCTCCGAACTCTCCAGCACCCTCTACTGGTTCCTCTGTGTCGGAATCATCCTCTTTTTTAGGAGCCGCGGGGCCTTCATCCACTCGGGCCCCCAAGAGACGACAACCTCGACAACAAAAACAGATGCCGAGGCGAGAATACTTCTTTCGAGATCGTATGTAACCATTGAGCCACCACCCGGGAAGCATGAACTTTCACCAGTCGTTAACATCTCGGCCTACCAATTATCCCCGGATGAACTATCGGTGTTATCAAGGGGACTGTCTTTTAGCCCAACCGCCACCCCCGACTTTTTCTCTCTGGATATTGAATTTGAAAAGTTTTTCAATCAATTGAGATGGAAGAGCTTTTTCTCTAAACAGCCCATTGTTCCAAAAATTACATCAGATATAGCTCTATATGATGCGAAAGATCTTAATCTTTTTTCTCCTACAGGTAATAGAGCACCCGAAGGTAATGTACATGTAGAGGCCTATATCAAGTCTGTTAAACGGGACATTGCCATGCTTGAGATGGAATTCAAAAGAGGACATGTGCCTCGTATTAAACACAATTTGAACAGGGCAGAGAAGGAGGCTCTATTCAATCTTAAGAAAAATCCACTTATTGTGGTCAAACCAGCGGATAAGGGCGGGGCTGTAGTGGTACTTAATAGGGATGATTATGTTTTAGAGATCCGGCGACAGCTTAGTGATGAAGGTGTTTACAGGAAATTAGATGTTGATCCAACATGTTTGTTTCTGAAAGAACTAAAAGAAGTCTTGTGTGATGCACTGGACAGCAATATCATTGACCAGAAACTTTTTGAATATCTTTATAATGACAAACCAGTCACACCGGTCATTTATTGCTTGCCCAAAATTCACAAGAGACTTGATAAACCACCTGGGAGACCCATTGTGGCAGGGTGTGACTCAGTGTTTAGTCACACCGCAATCTTCCTTGATAGAATACTTAGGAAGTATATGCTCAATCAGAAATCTTACATTAGGGACACATCTGATTTCATTAACCAGATGAGTGAGTTGGTGCTTCCCCATGAGAACTGTCTACTTATTACATTGGATATCGAGTCGCTCTATACCTGCATTCCACACAGTGAAGGGAAGGCAGCTATAAGACAGTCCTTGTTGGGTGACCTCACTGTTAGTGGACTGCAGGTTGAGTTTATTATGTCCCTCCTAGAATTGGTACTGGAGAGAAATTTTTTTCTTTTCCAAGATACCTTTTATCTTCAGCAGAGGGGATCCTCGATGGGCTCTAATGTGGCCCCTGTATATGCCAATTTGTTTGTGGAGAGGTTTGAGGAGGACTGGGTGTACCGCAATGACCTGTTTAAAAAACACGCCTGTACTTGGCGTAGATACATCGATGATATTTTTGTGGTGTGGGCGGGGCCCCGGTCGTCCTTTGACCTCTTCTATGAGGAGCTCTAGGGGGCCTCCACTGCTTTGAAGTTTACTTTTAATGTTGATATGTCACACATTGCGTTCCTTGACGTAGATGTATGTAAACGAGGCCGGCTATTGTCGTTTGACCTATTCTCTAAGCCTACAGACCGTAATACTCTCCTAGACTTTCATAGCTTTCACCCGAAACCTCTACGTGAGTCACTACCTAAGTCACAGCTCATGCGAGTACGTCGCATTGTTAGCGATGAGGAACAAGTAGAAAAACGCATGTCTGATATGACATCCAAATTTATTGATAGAAACTATCCTAAAAAACTTGTTGAGCGCATCAAAAGAAATGTTATGAAACATGAGCGTAGTGACCTTTTGAAGAAATCCCAAAAAAATCTAGGTAATAAGGATGAACGCATGATTTTAGCTACATCCTTCAGTACGCTGTCATCTAGGGTCACGGATGTGGTCAAGCGACACTGGCCGATCTTGAGGTCTATTAGCGCAGAGATCCCGGCATTTAAACAGGTACCTATGGTGGCCTACAAGAGAGCAAAGTCTATTAGGGACCACTTGATTAGGGCCGATATGGGATCCTGCAAGATGTCCACTCAGAGACACCTGGCACCTGTGCGCAAGGGTACGTTCCCATGCTTACATTGTATATGTTGTCAATTGGTGCTTAAGGGAAGTAGTTTAAGTCATCCTATGAAAGGTTTCCCTATTAAATTCTCCCATTATGCCACATGTGACACTGAGTATGTAGTTTATGGCATCAAGTGCCCGTGTGGTAAAATGTATGTGGGAGAAACCACTAGAGCTGTGAAGGAGCGTATCATTGAGCACAGGTCCAGAATTAATGTTGCCCTGAGACGTAAGCTCGACCCGTCACAAATTGATTCCCCAGTGGCCCAGCATTTTGTTTCTATGGGCCACTCAGCGAATCAATTGAGATTTTGTGTCTTGGATATAGTCCCTCCTCCTAGAAGGGGTGGCAATAGAGAATTAATTTTATTACATAAAGAGGCCCGCTGGATTAGATTTTTACAGACGCTAATTCCGGCTGGACTTAATGCAGAGTATAGACCATTGTAACAAATTTTGTCTGTTACTTTTCCTTTTTTTAAAACACTTTTGCTCTCTTTTTCTATAGGAATGTCTTCTACCTGGATCTGCTTGGTGGATTTTGGACTCATGGTCACCCCTGTCTGTGCGGCTCATACCAGGGTTTTTGTGTTTCTTTTTATTCTATGGTGCTTATGTAATTTTATAGATTATGGGTCTCGGCCGTGGGGTTGCCTCCAACATGACAATTTATATTATGCTTTTTTGAAGTTTGCTCTGATAGGAGCTTTCGGTGTTTTTCTTTAAATAATTCCTATTTAACTTTTGTAATAGCTGTAATTTCACACTGTTTAAAAATCTACTTTGGAGCCATTTCTAAATGATAGGGCGTCCCTTTTAGTTGCCTTTATAATTTAAGCCTTCATTATCTGTTGGATATGTCCTCCATTCATATGGATTCGTTTCTGTATTTCAGTGTGGCTATTGGTTGCTATGCATCCGTACTAGCCACTCCTTTAGATATTTACCTTCTCTTGCGCTCCAGCGTGGTTACGAGCCGGGCACCAGTGTGTTTCCATTGGTACATGTGACGCTTGACGTCACTTCCGACTGGCGACTTCCTCCTTGGGCTCTCCGCAAATCAGGAGATGCTCTATGCCCAGCACGGACTCCGTGCTTGGACGGAGTATGCGCTCCAAGGTGGTCTGGTGCCGGCTAGGCATTTGATTGGCTGGCGGCTCTAATCCGGCGCTGCATGCTGGACTACTTAAATGGCGTTTCACGCCAGTGTGGATTGGGTTTCCGTGTAGCAGCTCCTTATTACAGCTCCTGTGAAGGTAAGACTCATATACACATTTTGTTACTTTATACTTTTGTGTTTACAAGTAGCTCTATTGCCCTTTTGCAATCCACCTTTGGCTCAGCGTTCTCATGAATTGAAGCCTTATTTATTACTACAATTGCTATAGGGGACTTTCCTTGTGGGACCAGGTATTTATGCACTGTGATGCAGTTTTCTATCATATCCCTCCTAGGCTCCTAGTGTGCAGTTGCAGGCAGGATTACAGGGTTTTGGGACAAGGATCTCCTGGAAGTCCCTGTGTATACATATTTGCTGGGCATCATATGGGCTGATGTTAATTTAACCATATGTATGTTAAGATTTTTTCCTCTGATTGCTTTGTTGGAGATAACCCTATGCCTTTGCAATTTTTAGCACCGTCTTTTTTTTTCCCCTTTTTTTGGGAAGTTCTTCTCAGTACCTTTTTATTGTTCTAGGTTAAGTGCGTCTGGTGGGTTCAGATGCCCCCCATTTTTTGGCTCTTCGCATGATTGGTCTTAACTTCCCTTGGTTGAGCTACGCAGGTCGGTTGATGATCATGTCTCCTCTCACTTGACATTTTCTTTACTTGTACACTAAAAATCTGCCTTGGTTTTCTCGCTGTTACTCACTTCTGTTGTGGACCGGCTGGTGAACATGAAAACCGATATTTACTGGTTTCCAAGAGCTGGTCCTACTTAGTTTTTCTATGTGATTCCCAGATGGCTTTCTCATTCTGACACACTTTTTGCTCCTCATGGCTTTTTGGTCTATTTTCCTTATCCATATCACTTATTTCTATTTCGGAATTTTTTCAGGCATGTGGGTTCTTGGATTGAACCTGGTGGAATATGCCGACAACTTTATTGGGGGTGGCCTTCCCTCTTTTCCTCTTGATTAATTGATTGTAATTTATGAATTATACTCTGTGATTTTAATATGTTGTTATGTATTATTTCTATTTTGTAGAATTGGGTATTACGGCCTGACGAAGGGCACATACAATTCTATACAAAAGCCCGAAACGAACATGTGTCGTTGCCTTGAAGTTTAAATGCCCACAAAGCTACAACCAATTGTTGTTTCACACCAACCAATGTGCTTTTTAGACCTTGTGATATTGAAGAACCATTTTTCTATTTTTTGTACGTGTGTCAATAAAGTTTGTTCAGAGACTTTCTTTGCCTATTTGAGATTGCATTATAGCATATGTAGTCCTTTTTAAAGGTATAAACATATGTATCATGTTGTGCATCTATTGTAGTCTAGGGCCAATTTAGGGGGAAGCCAATTAACTTATCTGTATGTTTTTTTGGGATGTGGGAGGAAACCGTAGTGCCCAGAGGAAACCCACGCAGACACAGGGAGAATATAGAAACTCCTTGCAGATGTTGACGTGGCTGGGATTGGAACTGGGGACCCAGCGCTGCAAGGCGAGAACGCTTACCAATATACCACCGTGCTGCCCATGGTGCTGCTTCAAGAAGAAGGAGTATCACAGCATATCTTGAAGTAGCAGCAAAGTAAAAGAAGCTAACCTAGCATGCAGCTAGCATGCAAAGTGCCCGGATCGGGCAAGACCCTCCCCTGGGTCGGCATTCTTGACCCAGAAAGAGAGTTCCACTATAGCTGGCCATGCCTGCGCAGGTTGCATTGCTGCTTGCGTGCCTGCAAAGATTGGGAGCTCTTGCCCGCAAGACATCCTAAGAGGCCGCTAGGGACGAGGATGCGGCGGCAGAGAGCTCCCAACCTGCGCAGGCCCGCGAGGCACTTTGCAAAGCAATTGGTCGCAATCTGTGGGAAACAAAGGATGCAGAGCACGTCCTAGAAGGATTAAGCAGCTTCTCAGGTATTCGTATATCCTTTTAAAAAGTTTCCTTGTTCATGGAACTTCCCTTTCCACATCTAATATACAACAAAGTGTCCATCTTTTGTCTTTTTCAGCATTGAAGAAATTGTGACTTTTCTGAAAAACGATTAATAAGCAGAAAGCAATCTATGGTGGTCGGAGTTGTGTAACAAAGAGACGGACGATTAGAAGGGCTTCATTACTTCTAAAGGCAGAAAGTGTCCAAGTGTAGAAAAAAAATTTCCTTCAAACCGTGGAAAGGCCTTCGCTGCATCTTCTACGGTGTCATTCTTCTTCTCTTCAGTGTAACTTCTAACAGCTGTTTTATATTTTTAATAGGGACATGTTCTCCCTGTGGCATTAATTTAAGAGGAAATGTATTTCAAACAGTGTGACTTGTGAATGTTTGAACAGAGACGGGATCCGCGCAGCTTCCTGGCTTGTGGGGATTTCTAAAAATACAAAAGATATCAGCAATGAGGAATTTAACAATTCACACATTTTATGAGCGCAGATGCGGCACTTCTGGGGCAAGGGGGGCATGTCATTTCTTTTGAAAGTGGTAAAAGGCTATAGAAGGCTATAGAAGTTTCCTGCAATAAGCTCCGTAAGTGGACTGGTGTCGCTTGAATGTTACCTCTGTCCGATTCACAAGCCGTTTGGCTGTGCTGGTCAAGATGTTCGAGAATCGGAAAGTATCGAATCACAACACCATTGAAAATGCTGGGAAAATTTTTGGACCGTCTGTTCAGTTCTTTGGGGAACATCTGCAGCAACCAAATAAAGCAAAGTCCCCGTTATCTGGAACTCAGGAAACTGCAAGTTAACTTACCAGTATGCCTGGGGGGAGAATGAGGAATGGTTTTTGACCTCCAGCGAGGTCCTGTAGGATCTGCTTTGTTTTTCAAATATTTATTTCCTGGCCGTCCTGCTGATCCTCTGCCTCATAGCCCCTGAACAAGCATGCCGATCAGATGTTTCTGACTGAAAAGCGATCCGAGGTGAACTTTTACTCATTGCATAATTGTGTTCATTTCCTATTGTTTATAGGGCATTCCTCAAGCCAAATACTTTTTTGTTTTTGTTTTAATACTCTAATTCCCTATAAACTAATTAAACCACGCCCACAGGTTTTCAGAGAGCCTTGGCAGTAGCAAGGGCTCATGGGAGCTCAGTCTGGGCAGGAGGAGGAGGAGGCGTTACTAGCCATAGATTTCAGAGGCAGAGGGGAGGAGGGAGAAGGGGGGTTAGGTTTTTTCACAGGCTTAGTGATCAAGATGCAGATAAGCATGCCTCTGTGTAATGTTTGCAAACAACATGGCTGCTGTCATTGTATCACAGGAAGAAATAATCATTTTCTATTAAAGCTTTTTGCAGCTATATTTGCTGTGTAAACTATCTACACTTTAGCTAAGATATATAGACAAGTTACTTGTTATAGTTAGTTTTTCATCTCGGATCCGCTTGAAATCTGACTGGAATACCTGCATGCCTTTTACTGAAGCCAAAGAGATCAGCAGGGCTGCCAGGCTAAAATTTCAAAGTTGCGCTCTTGACATAAAATGTAGGCATGTACCATGCCCCCCTTCAGGAATCCACTCACCAGATGTTGGGGTCTGCCACCAGACCACTAGGCGCATCCGGGGTGTATGGCCCCCCGTCACCCTCTAGGCAGTCAGCTAGTCCTCCGCTGTCCACTCCGTGTCTGGCTAGGAGTTGTCTTCCTTTTAGGGCTGTAGTGGTAAAAAACACACGGGAAGACCAGCTTCCAATAGTGTGATTCCGTATTTATTTAGTAAAAAAGTTTGTTAAAAACAATATTGCACGGGTAACACTAAACAAAATAGAAGGATTCCGCTCCCATAGGCAGCCAGAAAACCCCCAATGTAGATCTACCGTGCGTCTAAGGAAAAACCGCCGCTGAGACGCCAAGCCGGTGCACCGGTATCCCAGCCTGCGTCCAAGCGTGATGACGTCACTCCGTGGCTCCTTCTTCTAGGACTTTCTGAACAACTTATGAGTGATTCATTTTTTGTGGACATTATCTGTGGTCCTTGAGTTGACTATATATATGCAAATAGTGGACTATCCACTATATTGTATGAAGTGTTATTTTGGAGCGAGCGCTATTTTCCTTAAAATTTTCTAAGGGCTGCCAGGCTACCGGTATTGTGTAAAAGGAGTGAAATATGGCAGTCACCACATGCCTCTTGCTTCAGGTTCCCTTTAAAGAGAATGTGATTGACGACATCTCTCGGGAAGTCCTAATTTGAATCTTTCCCTTAACAGTAACAAAACCCAATTCTCTATCGCTTGGCTCGAATTATTCTTGAAATAATACACTAGCCTATCACTCAGGGGGGTAACTGCATACTATGGAGCCCTATAATAAGAATTTAGCAGCAGTGGGGTAACTAACATGAAGCCCCCCATCGCCTCCCCTTGGTGCCCTTCACAGCCTTGGGGCTCATCTGACAAGGGGCATAAAACAAGTGTGGGCATCATGATCTTCACACCCATAACAAGTGTAACCACAAAAACACCTGATGTGAAGTATAGTAATAGTAGCCTGTATCGGAGGAAGGGAAGGTTAGTTGCTGGGGGCCCACAGTTGGGGCTCTCTTACAGCTCTGGGCCTCCTGCAATGGCAAGGGTTGCTCACCCATAGTTACGCCCCAGTTTGGAAGGGGCCCAGCAGGGTACCCAAGCTACCAAGTTTTCTTATAGAGTCTCCCAGATTTCCAGTGACCAGCTCTCCACTTCTCAATGTAGCACCATCAAACTAAATTACCCAATCAAATATTTCCATTTTTGTTTGGGCAGTGCTGCTAGAGATTACCTGTTTTAAAGAGAATCTGTACTGTAAAATTCTTACAATAAAAAGCACACCATTCTATTTATTATGCTCTCCTGGGCCCCTCTGTGCTGTTTCTGCCACTCCCTGCTGCAATTCTGGCTTGTAATTGCCAGTTTTAAGCAGTGTTTACAAACAAAAGACATGGCTGCTAACCAGAGTGTGATAGGCTGAGAGGAGCTCAGTCTGTGACTCATACAGAGCCTGCAGGGGGAGTGGAGAGGGTGTGTATAGCCTCTATCCTATCACAAGCAGAACAGCACATTCCAGCCTGAGTGCCTGAGCCTGACAAAGCCGTCAGAGGAAAGAAGATTAGATTATATAACAGAGATAATACAGCCACTGTGCAACTAGGAAACTCTGCAGTAATCTAGACCACATTAGAACATGTATAGGAACTTATATGATAGAAGAAATAAGGATGAAAATTTTGTTACAGAGTCTCTTTAAGCGAGATTGTCAACCATAAAGTAAAATTGCATTTAACCACCGCTCTGCGTTTATTATGCAGTCTACAACCTGACCCTGCATTGCAAGCATTCCAATATAATCATACGTGTGTTTGCCGTAATGAATCTTATCACAGCCAGCCTGGCTCTATTGGGTACAATGCCAAGGAGAGGAAAGCTTATCTCCCCTCCCATATTCCTGCTCCTCTCTGAATGGCTGAGGGCAGTTCAGTGTGAAACGAGACTGCAGAAGCTGCTGAAATACGATTTATGCTGTACTCACATGTGTTTACAAAGCAAGCTAGATATGACAGTGCAGTTTCTAGGAGAAAAGGAAGATTAAGGGAGGAAATGACATCTGGATTGGCTACAGTCAGAGGCAGTAAAGATGGAAAATACCTGGCAAATGTTTCTCTTTATTTACTATATAACATTCACTGAAGTCAAAATGTGGACATTAAAATACAAAGGCCTCGATTCATAAAGCATTCCCGCATGCAGAAATGCTGAAAACAGCTCACTTTACCGACCACATAGCAAAACTTGTATTCATAAAGGCTGTTTCCGCATGAAAAGCCGAAATTCCTGAGAAGAACGATAAATCACCGCCTTGTGCGGTGATTATCTTAACAAAAGTAACAAAATGTCAATTCATAAAGATTAGAGGAAGCGGTATGCAGACAGGGATTACCGCTCCCTCAGATGTGGCGAGAAGCGTGCGGAATACAGTG